>NC_080080.1:23489507-24143470 GCF_949987535.1 Balaenoptera acutorostrata | reverse complement strand
GCCTCTCACCACCATGGCCTCTCCTGTTGTGGAGCACAGGCTCCAGACGCGCAGGCTCAGTAATTGTGGCTCACGGGCCCAGTTGCTCCGCGGCATGTGGGATCTTCCCAGACCAGGACTCGAACCCGTGTGCCCCGCATTGGCAGGCAGACTCTCAACCACTGCGCCACCAGGGAAGCCCCGAGAGATCATTTCTTAACACCACATTCTACCATAATTTTATTCTTTCCAGGAACACTCAGCTCCTATCTCTTCTATTTTAAAATATGTCAGTACTATTCCTTCCAGTTCTCCCAGCATTCATATTTGATACCTCTAATTCTTAACACACCACATCCACATCAGTGCTGAACTTCCACTGTATTAACTCCCACTTACTTTTCAAACTTATTTCCTTCTTTTACTCTGTTCTATATCTTCTGTTATTTAAAAATGGAATTAGTTTTGTGTGGTATACTGAAAAATATTCCTAACTTATTTCCTTGTTTTTGTTCTTCCTTTTTAATAGATGAGTATATCTACTGAAAAATGCTGACATAAGGTACTCTCACCTGGGTTCAACTGTACCAATAAAGTGGTCCTCATTGCCATAAAATAATTCACAACCATGATATAACATTTAGAATCTTCCACAACCTGGCCCTTGCCCACTTTTCTAGCCTGATATTTTGCCACTCTCTCTTTTGCATTTTATTTTACAGCAATGCTCTACCTGATCTGAGCCTTTGTTCAATCATTGATGGGTAAGGAAATAAAAGAAGAAGGAAGGAAAGGGAAACAAATTGCTTCTTAAACTATGTTTAGTATGGTATATTAAAGCAGGTGTTTTGAGAAAATATATATAAGAGTTTTGAAATTGAACACCTAGGAAAATACTCAATGCCAATGTTCATGTGGAAAATAAAATAGGACTATTTGAGACAAAAATATATTCAAATCCTAAAAACAGTCTTTGTGAATTTTAGTAATAAATTATTAATATCATTAAATAATCAGTGTTATTACAGTTATTTTTACTGAACATTCATACAATTTATTTTCTGTATAATTCCTTCCTAAAGAGGCAGATTTATGTAAAAGTTCATGTAAATATCTAAAGTCCTCTTATGAGAATCTGATATCTGACCATTATTTGGGACATTTGTTGACTTATTGTAAATTAACAAACTTTTTTTTTGCCTGTGAGAGAAGAAACTTCCCCCAAAACGTATTACTTTTGTTGTGGTATAAGAAGTAGATTCAGTGGCACTCTACTGTAGCATAATGAGATGGCATGGATTTAGTTCTAGGGTGATTACTTAAGACACAGTTTTTAGAGAGTTCAGAATGATTTTGTTTAGCAATTGTTCCATTGTATTATAACCCTGAGGCACAAGTCTTACAAGTTTGTTTCATAGGTATGCTTGAAAAAAAAAAACCAATCTTTTTGCCCAAAATTTAAACGACTTCATATTTTATAGTGTATTATTTGTTCATTGTAAACAATTCAAATAGCACAGAAAGTTTTAAGGAAAAAAAGAGAAATTGCCTATGTTTCCATTTCTGGAAATTAATACTCACTATTTTGTTACACATGCACACAACCATGTGTTCATGTAGTTTTACAATTATGGGACACATTTCCACAGTGTTGGCAGGCTGGTTTAAGGCTTTTCTCTGTTCCCTCAGGTAAGGTATTTGCTTCTTCTTCATGAACATAAGCAGAGGTACCAGTGTTTGGTAACTGGCTTTGAGTGTGTTGGAAAAAACACACTCAAAGTTGGAAAAAGGATGACCATTTTGTTGGTACAGATTATAGCTGGACTGGTTTACCCCTGGTGCCAGAAAGAGTAGTTATGAATCTTTGATTATGATGGCTTCCTCAGTTTTTAATCATAGATAAATCTAAGAATCCTGGTCCACAGAGAGAAGCAGAGAAAGATAAAATCAAGAGCCTAAAGAGAGTAACCACAGTAGAGATACCTGTCAAGATAATCTAATCAAAGAGAGAACGTGAGACATACCCAGAAAGGAAAATTCAGGGACCTTTTAAAGAAGGATAAAACAACAAATATACAAGAATCTAGAAACAGTGTCTAAAATATTTAAGGATGTTAAAAATAGAAAATCAAAATTGCTTTGAGAAAAGGATGTGTAGCAATTAATTAAAAGTCTACTGTATTCTTTCTTTAAATAGAAGGTCACATGCTCTGCTCCAATATTAAGAATGTCACTTGTGACCTCAAAGGTTCAAGGACTGTCAATGAGAATCAGAGGGAAGGGAAAAATGGATGCCAGGGAGGCAAATAAAACAAAAGCAAACTACTCAAGAATTCCCCATTTTTTGTAAGAAGACTCAAATATTAAATCTAATGAAGCCCTTTACAATTATTGAAAGATCTTTCTAAATTATGTTCAATTGGTTTTGCAGCAGAAAGTGTCTGGCTGTACTTTTCCTGATGCTGAATGTGAATCTCACTCAACTGTAAGTTCAAATGGCTGACTGAAATTTATTTTAGACATAACATAAAAAATAAAATAGAAGTATTCTATTCATTTATTTACTCACTTAATTCTTCATTCACTCAGAATTGTTTAAGTAAGTACCAGATAATGTAGGGCTGTACAGATCATCTTAAGGATTTTACCTTTACCACTAAATGTGAGTTTTGCTTGCTAAAGAGTTTGGGTTTATCTCGGTCCTTGTTGGGAAATTATGGAAATATTTTAGTCCAGTTAGTAATATGGTTACAGGAATATAGTTAATCTGGTAGATGGTGATAAAGATTCTCTCCTTGACCAAATTCTACACGGACTCCTCTGAGCTCTTTTTCAACTAGGCTTTGACTTTCGGACTTCTGTATTTATCTCTGCATTGTCCAGTTGTAGCAAGAATCCTGTTAAATCATTACAGCCAGGATCCCCAGTCCTTAATATTTAATTATCTGCAATATCTAATCTCGTTCCTCATTCCCTACCTTTCCCCAGGTGATGTCTGGCCTACCCTCAGTAAAAGTTCTATTGGGTCACTTTAGCCAGAATCCCCCCTAACCTCTGATATTTTCTCTCAGTAGTTTTCTATCCACAATCTACTCCTTGGCTATAAATTCCCACTTGCTCCTGCTATATTTGGAATTGAACCCTGTTCTATGTGGAGGTCTTTTCCTCTATTGGAATAATTTTTCCATATAAAATCTGTTTTTACCACTTTACTGTCCAGCTCTGTTTTTTCTTTGTTAAAGCACAGTGACAATGAATACAGAACTAGCACAGAGGTTTTTGATAGCAATTCCATAAATGATAATATATCCATGATTGACAGAAAAAAAGTTTTTTCAGTAAGGCATCGTGGTTAAAACCCAATTCTAGAAACAGATCATTTGGTTTAAATGTCAGTTCTCTCACTTAGTAGCTCTGAGATCTTGAGCAATTATTTAACTTCTCTGAGCCCGAATTTCCTGACCTCCAAAATTGGGTAGGAACAATACTTAATTTACTGAGCTGTTATGAAGTTTAAATGTGTTATTACTTGTAAAAGATCTTGAAACTATTTAACATAATACTAAGCACTGTTGGTCTTAAATAAACTTTAAATTCTAAAGAAAAAATAATTTGTAAGTGTTATGGTCTGAATGTTGTTGTCCCTGTCAAAATATATATGTTGAAATAATAATGGTATTAGTATGTGGGACTTTGGGAGGTGCTTAAGCCATGAAGGTAGAGCCCTCATAAATGAGATTAGTGCCTTTTAATATTAAAAAAATTTTTTTTGATGTGGACTATTTTTAAAGTCTTTCTTTATTGAATTTGTTACAATATTGCTTGGTTTCTCGGCCCCGAGACATGTGAGATCCCAGCTCCCCAACCAGGGATTGAACCAGCACCCTCTACATTGGAAGGCAAAGTCTTAACCACTGGACCACCAGGGAAGTCCCAGATTTGTGCCCTTTAAAAGAGGCTTCAAAGACAGCACTAGCCCCTTCTATCATGTGAGGACAACAGTGGGAAGGCACTAGCTATAAACAAGTCAGGGCCTTCATTACACTGGCACCTTGATCTTGGACTCCTCAGACTCCAGGACTGTGAGAAATAGATTTCTATTTTTTGTAAGTCACCCAGTCTGTGGTACTTTGTTATAATAGCCTGAAGGACTGAGAGAGTAAGTATATGAGAGTGAATCTATTTGTGTAGCTTGGGAGTTTGTTTTTGTTTTGTTTTTTGAAGATGATTCCTTTTTTTAAAAAAAATTGTATTTTATTGAAGTATAGTTGATTTAAAATGTTGTGTTAATTTCTGCTGTACAGCATAGTGATTCAGTTATACATATACATTCTTTTTCATATTCTTTTCCATTATGGTTTACCACAGGATATTGAATATAGTTCCCTGTGCTATATACAGTAGGACCTTGTTGTTTATCCATTCTCTACATACCAGTTTACATCTGCTAATCCCAAACCCCCAATCCATCTCTCCCCCTCCCCCTTGGCAGCCACAAGTCTTTTCTCTGTGAGTCTGTTTCTGTTTCATAGGTAAGGTCATTTGTATCATATTTTAGAGTCCACATATGAGTGATATCATATGGTATTTTTATTTTTCTGACTTACTTCACTTAGTATGATCATGTCTAGGTCAATCCATGTTACTGCAAATTGCATTATTTCATTTTTTATGGCAGAGTAGTATTCCATTGTATATATGTACCACATCTTCTTTATCCATTCATATGTTGATGGGCAGTTCGGTTGTTTCCATGTCTTGGCTATCGTGAGTAGTGCTGTTATGAACATAGGGGTGCATGTATCTTTTTTTATTGGGGTATAGTTGCTTTACTATGTTGTGTTAGTTTCTGCTGTACAACGAAGTGAATCAGCTATATGTATACATATATCCCCTCCCTCTTGGACCTCCCTCCCAAGCCCCATCCCACCCATCTAGGTCACCAAGGAGCACCAAGCTGAGCTCCCTGTGCTATACAGCAGGTTCCCACTAGCTAGCTATTTTACACATGGTAGTGTATATATGTCAATCCCAATCTCCCAATTCATCCCACCCTCCTTCCCCTTCCCCATGTTCACACATCTGTTCTCTACATGTGTCTCTATTCCTGCACTGCAAATAGGTTCATCTGTACCATTTTTCTTGATTCCACAGATATGCGTTAATATATGATATTTGTTTTTCTCTTTCTGATTTACTTCACTCTGTATGACACTCTCTAAGTCCATCCACGTCTCTACAACAGTTTTGCCTGGATATATGCCCAGCAGTGGGATTGCTGGATCACATGGAAACTCTAGTTTTAGTTTTTGAGGGACCTCCATACTATTTTCCATACTAGCTACACTAATTTACATTTCCACCAACAATGTGGGAGGGTTCCCTTTCCTCCACACACTCTCAAGCATTCCTTATTTATAGATTTTTTAATGATGGCCATTCTAACTGGTGTGAGGTCATTGTAGTGTTTTTTTTTTTAATTTTTGAATTTCATTTATTTTTTTATACAGCAGGTTCTTATTAGTCATCAGTTTTATACACATCAGTGTATACATGTCAACCCCAATCGCCCAATTCATCACACCCCCCCCACCCCACCCCCACGGCTTTCCCCCTTGGTGTCCATACATTTGTTCTCTACATCTGTGTCTCAATTTCTGCCCTGCAAACTGGTTCAATATGATATTTGCTTGTCTCTTTCTGACTTACTTCACCCTGTATGACAGTCTCTAGGTCCATCCACATCTCTACAAATGACCCTATTTCATTCCTTTTTATGGCTGAGTAATATTCCATTGTATATATGTACCACTACTTCTTTATCCATTCGTCTGTCGATGGGCATTTACATTGCTTCCATGACCTGGCTATTGTAAATAGTGCTGCAATGAACATTGAGGTGCATGTGTCTTTTTGAATTATTGTTTTCTCAGGGTATATGCCCAGTAGTGGGATTGCTGGATCATATGGTAATTCTATTTTTAGTTTTTTAAGGAACCTCCATACTGTTCTCCATAGTGGCTGTATCAATTTACATTCCCACCAACAGCACAAGAGGGTTCCCTTTTCTCCACATCCTCTCCAGCATTTGTTGTTTGTAGATTTTCTGATGATGCCCATTCTAACTGGTGTGAGGTGGTACCTCATTGTAGTTTTGATTTGCATTTGTCTAATAATTAGTGATGTTCAGCAGCTTTTCATGTGCTTCTTCGCCATCTGTATGTCTTCTTTGGAGAAATGTCTATTTAGGTCTTCTGCCCATTTTCTGATTGGGTTGTTTGTTTTCTTAATATTGAGTTGCATGAGCTGTTTATATATTTTGGAGATTAATCCTTTGTCCATTGATTCATTTGCAAATAATTTCTCCCATTCTGAGGGTTGTCTTTTCGTCTTGTTTATGGTTTCCTTTGCTGTGCAAAAGCTTTGAAGTTTCATTAGGTCCCATTTGTTTATTTTTGTTTTTATTTCCATTACTCTAGGAGGTGGATCAAAAAAGATTTTGCTGTGATTTACGTCAAAGAGTGTTCTTCCTATGTTTTCCTCTAAGAGTTTTATAGTGTCTGGTCTTATATTTAGGTCTCTAATCCATTTTAAGTTTATTTTTGTGTATGGTGTTAGGGAGTGTTCTAATTTCATTCTTTTACATGTAGCTGTCCAGTTTTCCCAGCACCACTTATTGAAGAGACTGTCTTTTCTCCATTGCATATCCTTGCCTCCTTTGTCATAGATTAGTTGACCATAGTTGTGTGGGTTTATCTCTGGGCTTTCTATCTTGTTCCTTTGATCTATGTTTCTGTTTTTGTGCCAGTACTGTATTGTCTTGATTACTGTAGCTTTGTAGTATAGTCTGAAGTCAGGGAGTCTGATTCCCCCAGCTCCATTTTTTCCCTCAAGACTGCTTTGGCTATTCAGGGTCTTTTGTGTCTCCATACAAATTTTAAGATTTATTGTTCTAGTTCTGTAAAAAGTGCCAATGGTAATTTGATAGGGATTGCATTGAATCTGTAGATTGCTTTGGACAATATAGTAATTTTCACAATATTGATTCTTCCAATCCAAGAACATGGTATATCTCTCCATCTGTTGGTATCATCTTTAATTTCTTTCATCAGTGTCTTATAGTTTTCTGCATACAGGTCTTTTGTCTCCCTAGGTAGGTTTATTCCTAGGGATTTTATTCTTTTTGTTGCAATGGTAAATGGGAGTGTTTCCTTAATTTCTCTTTCAGATTTTTCATCATTAGTGTATAGGAATGCAAGAGGTTTTTGTGCATTAATTTTGTATCCTGCAACTTTACCAAATTCATTGATTAGCTCTAGTAGTTTTCTGGTGGCATCTTTAGGGTTCTCTGTGTATAGTATCATGTCATCTGCAAACAGTGACAGTTTTACATCTTCTTTTCCAATTTGTATTCCTTTTATTCCTTTTATTTCTTTTTCTTCTCTGATTGCTGTGACTAGGACTTCCAAAACTATGTTGAATAATAGTGTTGAGAGTGGGTATCCTTGTCTTGTTCCTGATCTTAGAGGAAATGCTTTCAGTTTTTCACCATTGAGGATGATGTTTGCTGTGGGTTTGTCATATATGGCCTTTATTATGTTGAGGTAGGTTCCCTCTATGCCCACTTTCTGGAGAGTTTTTATCATAAATGGGTGTTGAATTTTGTCAAAAGCTTTTTCTGCATCTATTGAGATGATCATATAGTTTTTCTTCTTCAATTTGTTAATATGGTGTATCACATTGATTTGCGTATATTGAAGAATCTTCTTTTATAGCTGTTAGCAGTTGCCTTAGGTATTGAGACGCTCCTATGTTGGGTGCATATATATTTATAATAGTTATAGCTTCTTCTTGGATTGATCCCTTGATCATTATGTAGTGTCCTTCATTGTCTCTTGTAACATTCTTTATTTTAAAGTCTATTTTATCTGATATGAGTATTGCTATTCCAGCTTTCTTTTGATTTCCATTTGCATGGAATATCTTTTTCCATCCCCTTTCAGTCTGTATTTGTCTCTAGGTTTGAAGTGGGTCTCTTGTAGACAGCATATATATGGGTCTTGTTTTTGTATCCATTCAGCAAGCCTGTGTCTTTTCGTTGGAGCATTTAATCCATTCAGGTTCAAGGTAATTATCGATATGTATATTCCTATGACCATTTTCTCAATTATTTTGGGTTTGTTTTTGTAGGTCCTTTTCTTGTATTTCCCACGTAGAGAAGTTCTTTTCGCACTTGTTGTAGAGCTGGTTTGGTGGTGCTGAATTCTCTTAGCTTTTGCTTGTCTGTAAAGTTTTTGATTTCTCCATCGAATCTGAATGAGATCCTTGCTGGACAGAGTAATCTTGGTTGTAGGTTGTTCCCTTTCATCACTTTAAGTATATCATGCCACTCCCTTCTGGTTTGTAGAGTTTCTGCTGAGAAATCAGCTGTTAACCTTATGGGAGTTCCCTTGTTATTATTTGTCATTTTTTGCTTGCTGCTTTCAATAATTTTTCTTTGTCTTTAATTTTTGTCAATTTGATTACTATGTGTCTCAGCGTGTTTCTCCTTGGGTTTACCCTGTATGGGACTCTCTGTGCTTCCTGGACTTGGGTGCCTATTTCCTTTCCCATGTTAGGGAAGTTTTTGACTATAATCTCTTCAAATGTTTTCTCGGGTCCTTTCTCTCTCTCTTCTTCTGAGACCCGTATATTGCGAATGTTGTTGTGTTTAATGTTGTCCCAGAGGTCTCTTAGGCTGTCTTCATTTCTTTTCATTCTTTTTTCTTTAATCTCTTCTGCAGCAGTGAATTCCACCATTCTGTCTTCCAGGTCACTTATCCGTTCTCTGCCTCAGTTATTCTGCTATTGATTCCTTCTAGTGTAGTTTTCATTTCAGTTATTGTATTGTTCATCTCTGTTTGTTTATTCTTTAATTCTTCTAGATCTTTGTTAAACATTTCTTGCATCTTCTCGATTTGCCTCCATTCTCTTTCCAAGTTCCTGGATCATCTTCACTATCATTATTCTGAATTCCTTTTCTGGAAGGTTGCCTATCTCCACTTCATTTAGTTGTTTTTCTGGGGTTTTATCTTGTTCCTTCACCTGGTACATAGCCCTCTGCCTTTTCATCTTGTCTATCTTTCTGTGAATGTGGTTTTTGTTTCACAGCCTGCAGGATTGTAGTTCTTCTTGCTTCTGCTGTCTGCCCTCTGGTGGATGAGGCTATCTAAGAGGCTTGTGCAAGTTTCCTGATAGGAGGGACTGGTGGTGGGTAGAGCTGACTCTCATTGTAGTTTTGATTTGCATTTCTCTAATAATTAGTGATGTTGAGCATCCTTTCATGTGTCTGTTGGCCATCTGTATGTCTTCTTTGGAGAAATGTCTATTTAGGTGTTCTGCCCATTTTTCAACTGGGTTTTTTTTGTTGTTGTTGAGTTGAATGAGCCATTTGTATATTTTGGAAATTAAGCCCTTGTCATTTGCATCATTTGCAAATATTTTCTCCCAGCCTGTAGACTGTCTTGTTTTGTTTATGGTTTCCATTGTGGTACAAAAGCTTGTAAGTTTGATTAGGTCCCATTTGTTTATTTTTGCTTTTATTTCTTTTGCTTTGGGAGACTGACCAGAGAAAACATTGGTATGATTTATGTCAGAGAATGTTTTGCCTATGTTCCCTTCTAGGAGTTTTATGGTGTCATGTCTATATTTAAGTCTTTAAGCCATTTTGAGTTCATTTTTGTGTATGGTGTGAGGATGTGTTCTAACTTCATTGATTTACATGTGGCTGTCCAATTTTCCCAACACCACTTGCTAAAGAGACTGTCTTTTCCCCATTATATAGTCTTGCCTCCTTTGTCAAAGATTAATTGACTGACTGGAGGTGTATGGGTTTATTTCTGGACTCTCTATTCTGTTCCATCGATCATATGTCTGTTTTTGTGCCAATACCACACTGTTTTGATTACTGTAGCTTTGTAGTATTGTCTGAAGTCTGAGAGAGTTATGCCTCCTGCTTTGTTCTTTTTCCTCAGTATTGCTTTGGCAGTTCTGGGTCTTTTATGGTTCCATATAAATTTTAGGATTATTTTTTCTTTTTCTGTGAAAATAGTCATGGGTAATTTAATAGGGATCACATTACATCTGTAGATTGCTTTGTGTAGTATGGCCATTTTAACAATATTAATTCTTCCAATCCAAGAACATGAGATCTCTTTTCATTTCTTTGAATCATTCAAGATGATTCCTTTATATTCTGAACACTTTACTTGGTTCATAATTGTTTTATTAGAAAAATGAAGAATAACTGGGATTTGTCAGCTGCCTCCCTATGATAGAAATAGCTTCCATAAACATAATCAATCAGACAAAAAAACTTTGATATTTTCCATTTAGGTAACATGATTTCCTTATTTAAATATTTAAAATATGTTATATAGAATGATACCAATGCATATGTTTGAGTGTAGAAAAACAGTAAAAATATTTTTGTTTAAGAAATCTGGATATAAAAATGATCAGTCTGATTTATTCATATATATAAAAATGATAAAATATAATATGTAAAATACAAAATCATTACACAAACAATACATAAATACTACAGAATCAAACACTTTTTTTTCTTGTCAAAAATCATAAGATGTTAACAAGATGATTGAGTTACTTCCTTCTTCTCGGAGCTAAACCATAGGCAGCAATATTATATTTTATGCTACTTTTTGGTAGAGACTGTCTCTTTATTAAGGGCTTTATATTTCCTTATATAGCTCAGAATAGTCTCACCTTTTTTGAACTAATATTTATGAATTACATCATCAGCCCTTTTACAGGTCAATTTCTTGATTATCTTTATAACCCAATGCAAGTTTGGTTAAAAATGTGTTCCAATATATTCTTTCTTTTTTTCATTGTTTTTGAAATTACCCATAGATAATCTGAGAGGTATTGTGACACTTTAAAAAATAAGTCATAGATATAGGAACAGTTATCCCAATAAAGTTAAGGATTTGATAGAGTATATCTTGGAATCTGTATTTCCATGTGTTGGAATTTTCTTTAAAATAAATCTGATGATGATAATGTAAAGTCATTTATTTCTTAACAAAACTTTATGTGTATAGCTGGATTTTCTCTATGCACATTTATTTTCATTATATGAGTGCAGGTATATTGATATTCCTTATCCCCAGTGACACTCTCATTTACAGTTCTTTACTTATCTAGAAATTTAGCCAAAACTTATCTCAGAGAGCAGTGACATTCATAAAGTCTCTGGACTACCTTGAAATACTACCAGATTATCAACTAATTAATTCTGCTAATGAGGTCCCTAAGATCTAAAATGATATGGTTAATGTGCTCAATAATGCGATTTATATGAAAATCAGTCTATAGTGAGTAGACTAGTTTAAGCTTTCAAGATCATTCTAGGATATCCAGTCCTAGAAATAAATTTCATTAGATAAAATATTATTAACAAATAGCTTCTAAAGTGTTTCAAATAAATATAGTGCTGTTTTTGTTATGGCTGAGTAACTTGTAAGAGACCTAGCCCACCAGCAAATGATAACTGGGTAATTTTGAAATTATGGATACTTTTTAAATAAAATAATAATCTGAAAGCTCTATGTTGTGAACAAGAGGAGACAAATTTCGGAGGTGATGTCAATACTGTAAAAAGAGAATTTCATATGAGAAACACTAGCTCTGAAATAATTTAAACTTGGTGGAGAAAAAGATAAAATAAAAATGTGAAAGAGAAAAAGAGGTTGAGAGTGAAGGTAAGTAGAACTTCTATTTCAGGATACATTGCAGATACATGGTGCTTCCACACGAAAAAATTCTGGATAGATTAAAATTTAAGAGAAGGAAAAAAAAAGAAACCTTTCCTTGCTAGAGCACTTTCTAGAACCTAAAATCTCTTGGAAGATACCATTAGGAGTCTCTGTGGTTCTTTTATATACCAAATGCCGGTTATAGAGGGGGAAAAGCCTAGCTAAATAAAAAATAAATAGATAAATGGAAAAAGTAAGTATAAAGTAAGTATAAACACAACAGAGAGTTGTTAAAGAAGCCTATATTTCAGAAAATAGAGAGGCAGAGAGAACTTGAGGCCAGTGTAACTAGAGGGAAAACATAACAAAATATAATAAAAAATACAATATCCTTCATAAGCACAGACAGGAAACCCTCAAATACTAATGTACTGAATCAATATATTAAAAGATACATTTGCAAACATTTTGAAGACATCTGAAAAATCCTGTAACTATCATTACACTTAATTGTAAAAGATTGAATTATGTTAATATATACAAAACATTATGTAAATAAATAACTAAATATTAAAATTATATATATATATGACATGAGTTCATACTAATTTCTGCAACTCTCATCCAGTATCATATGCCTTATTTGAACCTCCCCTCTTATTTGTCTATAACCTCCTACTCCAATAGTGAGAAACCAGCTCCCACCATCTGCCATTCTTTTGCTTATCTGTTCAGTGCTAATATAAACTTGTACTAGTTTCAGAATGCTACCCATAACCCATTGAAAATAACTTTAACAACTAAAGTATAGTACTTATATACAGATACTTTGTCTTTAGTCTTTATTCCCCACTTGTCAAGCTGATTTTAAAATGCATATTGAAATAAAAAGAACCCAGAAGAGCCAATGTGGTGGTAAAAAACAATAATAACATTAGAGGATTCACCACCTGATTTTAAATCTTAATATAAAATGACAATAATAAAGCCAATGTGGAACCGTAGAAGGATAGATAGATGGATTACTAGAATACAGTATCTGCAATAGACCTTCAGAGATTTCTCACAAAGGTGCCAAGGCAGTTAAAGGAGAAAAAGAAAATCATTGCCACAAATGGTTGGAATAACTGAATAACTATACGTTAAAAGAAAAAGCAAAGCAGAAACTCTTACCTCAGACCTTATAAAAAATTAACTCAAAAACCAGATAATTGCTCAAATATAAAGTGAAAATGTAGAAGAAAATCTTTGTAACCTTGAGATAGCCTTTTTTGATAGAATGCCAAACACTCAAAAAAAAAAAAAAGAAGAAAGCTTGATGTATTAGAATTCAACAAAAATTATAATCTTTGTTTTAAAAGATGTTATTAAGAAAAGTTTGAGAAATGAAAAGTCTAACAAAAGGGCAAAACAATTGAATAGACATTTCAAAAAAGATGACTAATGACCAATAAGCACATGAAATATTTAATATTGTTAGTTTTCAGGAAAATGTAAACATTTAACTTAGAACCATATCAAGAAATAAACTAGATAATTTCCTACCTTGTTTATGGTGATATAAAGTTTAAACCTATTTCAGAAAAAATTGACAGCACATACTAATAAGAAGTATAATTATATATTTTCCCCATAAGCCAAGTATTTCAACTCTTATGTATGCAAGGAAAAGAAATGAATACAGTTGCTCACCAAAAAATAATTTATAGCAGCTTTTATAGGGTATCCAAATACTGGAAACAACCCATATGTATGTCAACAGCTGAATAAACATATTGTGGTTTATTTATATAATGGGTTGTTACAAAATAATGACAATAAATCAACTCCTGCACCATGGGAAAAAATTGTTGAATAACATGGAAATAATGATGAGAAAGAAATCAAGCACAAAGAAACATGGACTTATTACTAAATTTATATTAAGTTCAAGGACAGGTAAAATTAATTCATGTTTTTAAGCTCTTAAAGCAATTTTCCCTTGGAGTGAAGCATTGCTATGGTTTGAATGTTTGTGTCCTCTCAAAATTCATATATTGAAATCTTAACCCCCAAAGGTGATGATATTTAGTAGGTTTTTTGGGAATTGATTTGGTCATGAGGGTGGAGCCCTCATGAATGGGATTAGTGCTCCTATAAAAGAGATATGTATATGTATAACAACTGATTCACTTTGTTATAAAGCAGAAACTAACACACCATTGTAAAGCAATTATACTCCAATAAAGATGTTAAAAAAAAAGAGAGAGAGAGATCTCACAGAGCTCCCTAGCTCCCTTCCACCATGTGAGGACAAAAGACAAGGAGAAGCCTTTGACCCAGAAGAGAGTCCTCATCCAATCATGCTGGCACCCTACTCTCAGACTTTCAGACAAGCATTGTCTGGATAACAATAGAAGGAATTCTTCTGAGATCTTGGAAATTACATAAGTGTTTGCATATAGAAAAATTCATTGAGATGCACACTTGAGAATGATGTATATTAATCTTTGTGCACTACACTTCAAAAAAAAAGGCCAAAAAAAGAATAAAGTAAGAATTAGAGTTTTACTTACAACTATTCAGAATTCCAAAATGAGAGATTGGAAGAATGAAGATGATCAATAGTATTTATTAATGCTAATAAGTTAATATTAGCATTAAGAAAGATATTAGCTGAGAATATTTCTTAATGAGAAATTTTAAATGCATTTATTCAGGAAACAGAAAAAAATCCCAAGCAAAATGAATAAAAACACGTTTAGAAGTATTGGGTTGGCCAAAAAATTCGTTCAGGTTTTTCCGTACGATGTTACAGGAAAACCCGAGCGAACTTTTTGGCCAACCCAATACCATAGGCAATCTTTAAAACAACACAAAGTTAAGTTCTTAAAAGAAATCATATGTTTAAAATAAGATTATTTACAATGTACAGTTATATATTCTACTGATTTTTCAGTAATAACAATGGAATAAAAATGGCATATGAATCAATCTTTAACATACTGAGAGAAAATAACTGTAAATTTGGAACTTTATTTCCAGCAAAACTATTAATTAAAATCAAAGGTAAAACCCATAAATAGATGAATAAGGTACAGGTAATCACTGAGAACATGTTCCAAAAGAAGGAGTTCACTTAAAGCATATATAAATGGTGGATTGCAGAGACAGGAAAAATCCCTTGAAGGGAAACCTGAAAAGTAAGAAAGAATGGTGAACAAGGAAATGGTAAATTGGCTTCTGTGACCAGCCTGCAGGAGGAACACCACAGGAGGTAGGATGGAACACCACCCAAAATTTGGTTTAGATGTTAAGATTGATGGACACACACACACACACACACACACACTCCCCAAGAGGCTATGAAAATATTTACAGCAGTCTTCCCAAGCTGGTCCAAAAATTCCTTTAGAGAGCAAGGAATGGAGACTGACTTGGCTTCTTGTTATGTTCAGGATGAGGGATGCCAGTGAGAGTTCCTGCATACAAGCAGGCACTTGCTTGGTTTCAATCTTGTTTGGCACCAAAGGGGGAAATACCTGAGCATTCTTATAATTTTACCCAGATGTGTGGCATAGAGGAAAAGGAAAGGATGGGTGATGCTTAAAAGCTGTCAGCTCAGACTCTTATTGAAGAAGTGAAGACATAAAATTACACAACTGAAGTATAAAATATCAATATCAAAATATGTAAGTTTAAGAATGAAATAGGCTCAAATATGAACATTAATCACAAGTAATTTTGGATTCTAGTCAGCAGGATAAAAGCATGCCAAAGTCTACGTACCTTTAAAACGAGTCTTCGTTAAATATGTATAAAAGATGTCTAGTGTAACTTTTTAAGAAATAGAATGCATAACTTTAAAACTAGTTAAAGTGGAAGAAGAGAGGGAGGAAATAAGCAAGCAAACAAATCTCTATCAATTCAAAAGAATCTATGAATGTATTAAATGGTAAAATATATCAGAGCAGGAAAGTAAAAAGTTCAAAATAGTTTGTTTGCCATAAAAATAAATACATGAAAACTCAACAAATGTAAATAGACTAAAATATATAGAAGGAGGTATCCAAATGAGATAAGCAGAAAATTGAATATATGTTTAAAAGAGACAAATAAATGAGTATGAATGAATGATAATGCATCTTCATATGAATAAATAAATACTTTGAAAAAATTAGATTGAGAAAAGATGTAGTAGTCAAGTAGAAACACCAAAATATAGACTTAAGGTAAAAAAAAAAAAAAAGAAAAAAGATTCAAGTGCCTGAGGGTCAACATAATGAGAAAAGTTTTAATGAAGTAGGAAATAATAATAATTTAATAATTATATATAGGTAATAACATAGCTTCAAAATACATAAAGTAAACCTTGATAATACTGCAAGAAAAAAATTTACAATGGGAGTTTAAAAAAAACCTGTATCTGAATAGCTCAAAGTGACAAAAGTTCAGTAACCAAATATAAAAATTTAGACAATAAATAACTAATTCCTGTACATAGAGTGCGACCAACATCTGGAGAATTTATGTTGATTTCTAGCATACATAGGATGTTTAAAAAATTGACCATGTATAAAACATCAATAAAAAGCTCTTTGGAGTCTGTCTTGGTCAGTTTGTGCTGGTAGAACAAAATGTCACAGACTGGTGCCTCAAGCAACAGACATTTATTTCTCATAGTTCTGGAGGTTGAGAAGTTCAAGATCAAAGTGAGTGCAGATCCTGTGTCTGGTAAGAGCCCACACTTCCTGCTTTATAGTTGGCCATCTTCTCACTATATCCTTATGGCAGGACAGAGCAAGCAAGCAAGCTCTTGTGTCTTATCTTAGAAGGTGGCTAACCCCATTTATGAGGGCTCCACCCTCATGAGCCTATTCACCTATCCACCTCCCAAAGGCCCAGCCTCACAATACCATCATATTAGGGGTTGAGATTTCAAGGTATGAAAATTGTAGCGGCACAAACATTCAGTCCAAAACAGAGTCTGAGAGCAAAATTGACTCTACTACCCCCTAACCTTTTAGGTGGGGTTGGTGAGGAGAAGAATTCCCTGAGACTGATAAACCAAAAGTTCTAAAACGTGAGGATGGCTTAATATATAGAAATACAGTCATTATCTAATCATGTATATAGATTATAATTATCTGTCATACGTTTAACATTCCATACAGAAAAATATAACATTTTTGACAACCCAGTTTAGGTTTTATTATGACTACTAACTTTTTTCTTATTGAAAGATTTTTTTTTTCCTGATCATAAGAGCAACTTATGTTAATTATGAAAAAATAGGAGATTAAAAAGCACAAAGGAAAAGTCATGTATGTATAATCCAAATCAGAAATAATTTCTATTACCACTTTGATGTGTTATCATTCTCTTTTTTCTTGCGAGTACACGTGTGTGTATGTGTGTATGTGCAAGCAAACAACAAATACATTTATGGCCACTTATTGATTGTAGAAAGTGATTAGCAAAGAATAAAACCAGTTTCTTTTTAAGATTTGTATAGGCTAAATCAGGTTTAAATGTATTGAGATCATAGTATGATAATGTAGGAAACAATTAACTTTTATAATAGAAATGCCTAAAAGGCACAGATAATCCAGCCATTCTACTATTCAAACTGATAACTATTCATGCAATTTTTACCTCTACCTTTGTCTTCAAATCATTTTTCTACCTTGAAAAAGCAATGACATTCATAAATTATGTGAATACCTACAGACCTGTAGGCAATGTTTTTTTAATAATATGTAACTTCATTTAAGTCTCATAAGATTTTGCTAAATTGTTCAAGTGTCTAGGCTGTAATTATCTTAAAACATGAGTCATGCTTCTGTCTTCATTGATTAATCCCTCCCTAAGTTGCAAAAAGGCCTTATGAACACTATTAAGCTAAATTTATGATTTTCTTTCCTTCAAAAAACAAGCAGAGTGTGGTTGTCCCTCCTCTGTGCTTCCATAGCACCTTACACAATCCTTCATTTTAGCACCTATCTCACTGTGCTGTAATTATTTCTTTGCATTTGCCTCTCCCATTAAATAATGATCCCATTAAAGCAGTGCTTATTTCTTATTCAACCCTAAGTTCCTGTCATCTAGCAAAATTCTTGATATACAGTAGATTTCAGGAAATAATTGTTAACTGAATGAAACCTTCAAACCTCCTGTATCACTGTCACCAGCTTTAATGGAACAATTTGTACAGCAATGTTGACAGAATGGCTTGCTTTCATTAAGTTATCTTTAGAGATTTCACAGCTGCTACACACACATTCAGTCATCCTAAGGTTTAGCAATCTCCATATAAATTTACAAATTGTAAAATAATTTAACATGGCATATGTGAGTTGCCTGGGTAGATAATAAATTTACAATTACTAATTGATTTCTGGTTTGGTCTTTGTCAACATCAAATGAAATAGGACCAGTGATCATTTCACAATATACGTGTATCAAATCATCAGGTTGTACATCTTAAATTTACACAATGTTGCATGTCATCATATTCCAATAAAATTGAAAAAAAAAAAACGTTAACAAAAAAAAAGAAATAGGACCAGAACATTTCTGTAGCGTACTTATAAAGTCACATTGGACCTTCTGTACTGAGATTCAGAAAATCTCTACATTTAAAGAACTGTAATGGAATAGAATGGCCACTACTATCGGGAGAATCTCTATTCTGTAGAAAAGACATAACTTTATTTTAAAACATAATAATTAATTGTTTTAAATAGCATAGTCTGCACAAGTCATCCTAATTAAGAACTAGAATTGTGGTATGCACAGACTTCTATTAGAATATTTAAGTGTATTAGTTCATTGTTGGCCACGTTTGATTCTGCATTTCTAAGCTTTCTACTGGAGCTACTGTATAAGACTGAGTCATATTCTATTGGTTACCCATACTGGTGGGAACTTAATTCTTATTGGTGATTCAGAATTATAATATTGTATATTTTTCATCTTAAGGAACCTAGCTAAAATTAACAATAGTCTAAAAATAGGTTGCAGTATTTTAGGACTATTTATGGCAAAAATGTGTGTGATTTTCAAAATCTGGAAAGGCTTTGCCCTGCGGTATTTTATGATGACATTGTGTGAGAGGCTGGCCAGAGGTAACTGGGGTGCTTTAAGTTAGTGAAAGCGATTTAGCTCTAGAGTTAATGCTGGAAAGTGTAGCTGAGTTAAATGTATAGAATGAAATTCTGTGAATCAAATTCAGGTTTAATTTAGAGTTACTAACATAAAATAAGATCTTGTTGATTTGAAGTAATAAAAACTAGGAGGCAAAAATAATACATAATGTTTCAAGTTTGATGGCTTTAGAGGTTTGACAATTTAAAGCCTAGGAAATAATTTAGTTTACTACTACCCACTACCTTTGTAACTTGGGATATATGAAAGAAAAAACCCAGCCTGACAGAATGTATTGGAAAGATCACAGAGCCTGCCAAAGTGAATTCTTCTAACAGCAGATAGGAGTGTAAAGCATTTCAACCAAGGTAGAGGCCCTCCACAACTCCTGGGTGAGTCAAACTCATAAATTTAATTGCCAAATTGATATTCAGGATCTATATAAGCATTCTGAACTTTAGGTTTGCCTTCAAGACCGTCAGTTTTCCCTATCCTAGCTCAAAGTACCAAAATCCACTATACCTCTCAAGCCAGTGTTTAGAAATCATCCTTGATTCCTCTATCTTCCTCACTTCCACATACAATTACTGTCACTGCTACCTCCAAAACATGCCACAAACACATCATCTTCTCTTTGTTTCATACGCTTCCAGTCTAGACCCCTGTATCACCTCACCTATATCACTCACAGACCAAGTGGTCTCTCTGCTTCCATGTTGCGTCCCTCGCACGTTTTCTCCAAAGGGAAGCCAGAATAATTTGCACAAGCATAAGTCCACTAATCTCTCTCTTCTGCTTAAATCAGTTAGATATCTTCCAAATGAAATATGAATAATGCCCAAACTCCTTCATATAGTTTATAACACCCTGTGTGACCCGGCTCTTTGTTATATATATTAAAAATTTATTTTGTGACATTTCTTCCTCATCACCAAATCTCCATTTACATTGGTCTATTTTGAAAATTCTTGAACATGATGATCTTTATCTTACACAATCTTTTTTTAGATGTATTATGTATAAAATTCACTATTTTAAAATGTATACTTCAGTAATTTTTAACATATTCACAAAGTTGTGCAACCACTATCACTAGCTCATTGCAGAATATTTTTATCACCTGGTAACAAATCCTATACCCATCAGCAGTCACTTTTTTCACTAGTTCCAGTCCCTGGCAGCCACTTATCTATAGAGTTCCTATCTTTATAGATTTGCCTATCCTGGACTTTATTATAAATGAAATCATACAACATGTGGCTTATAGTGTTTGGTTTCTTTTACTTAGCTACTGTTTCCAATGTTCAGCCATGTTAAATGTATCTCTATTTCTTTTTGGCTGAAAAATATTCTATTGTATGGATATACCATATTTTGTTTATCCATTCATTAGTTGATGGAAATTTGGGTTTCTACTCAGGGGCTATTATGAATAATGCTACTATAAACATTCATGTACATGTTTTTATGGGCATATGTTTTTAGTTCTCTTGGGTACAGGGTTGTTTCCACTTTTGGGCTATTGTAAATAATGCTACTGTGAACATTCATGTACATGTTTTGTGTAGACATATGTTTTCAGTTCTCTTGGGTACATACCAAGGCTTGAAACTGCTATGGGAAACAAATGATTAACCTTTTGAATTCCACATTAAACATTTCCACAGCAACGTCACCATTTTATATTTCACTAGTTATGAAGGAAGGTTCCAATTTAATTGCAGGTAGTTAGCGTCAGAATTGAATTGTAGGATGCCCAGTTGATGTCCTCAAGAGAGTTGGAGCATTGGTTGGTGTGAAAAAGATCCCTACACATTTGATGTCAGAAATGTTCTGCAGGTGGAGTAACAGTTTTCTCTCTCTCACACACACTCCTACCTCCCCAATCTGGTTATAAAGCAGACCAAAAAGAAATGATAAAATAGGAGTTAAAGATAGTTTTGGGCAGTGGAAAAATCCTTGGTCTTTCTATATTATGGCCAATTTGATAATCTAAATGGTCAATTGGATGGAGTAGTAAAATCATTCATGTTTCTTTATTATAACAACTGATAGACTCCCACTGTTGTGCATCAGGATACAGGAAAAAGACATTTCCCTTTGATTTATAAATAATTTATAAAATTAAAGCACTGTCAAATAATTAAATTAATTCAAAGAAACTAGCAATATAGATTTGTTATTAAGTTTCCATTTATCAAAGAACCTAATAGGGGGCATTTTTATTGCTTTATTTACTATATTGTGTACTGCATTGAAATCTCAGTGAATACATAGTATAGATTTGGCATAGCAGCCAAAAAAAAAAAAAAAGCAGGTTTCAAATAAATAATCCAAATCACAGATTTAAATATAAGCTGATGGGTAGAGTAAATGTCAAGAAACCATATAGAATATCTCTACCACTTTATTCCAAGCAATCATCAGTCTCCATATGATACCTTTTAGTGATTTTATAAGGCACTTCTTTGTTTAAGCTTTCCCTCAGTGAACAGTGGATTTAGTAGGAATTCTTCCATATTCAATTTTACAGAGCAAGAAGTGTAGCTACTTCCAGAAGGAGGCAATCCTACGGTCAAATGTGAGGATTTGGGACAGGAGTGAAAGTATGTATCCAGTGTCTATAAGCAATAACAATTACTACAACACAATTGAGAATATATCAGTGTGTATTGAAAATACTTCCTAAGAGAATTGTCTCATTAGGAGGTGAATGAATGGTTTGGCTATCAAAACTCTGGCTTTAAAAAAAAAATCATTCTCTTTCCCCAAAGTGTCTGCTTCCTCCAAAGAGCAATCACCACATGGTCATATTATTGCCAAGTTGATGAATTATAAGAGTTTTCTTTCCTGATACAGCTGACACAATGTGAAGAGTGATATTCTAATACTAGGGAACAAGCTGCAAGTGAACCCATCCAGGGTTTAACATTTTAGTAGGATACACAGATAGGAAAGCAAATAATTGTAATTACAGTAATATAGAAAATATCTCTTAGTAAAGCATTTATCATGTGAACAAAGTGGAAATTTGCCTAATTGTGCCACAAAATCTAACTGATTAATGATTGTCTATTCTGCAGTTGATTCAATCAAGTCATGCTCACAATCTGAGTTTGTAAAAGAAAATATCTTTTCTTTTTCTGAAACTTAGTATATACAATCACCCTCCTTTTTTCACTTTTACTTTCATGTATACAATAGACATCACTAACTAAATTGCGAAGAGATATGTAACACTGATTTTTAGCACTGAGGAAAACTATATCAGTTGATAAGTCCTTAATTATATTAAAGAATAAAATAAACAAGTTTTAAAACTAATTAATTTTTATGTTATAGAAAGTAATTCTAAATTTGTTACAATTACTCTCATGCTCAGGGCACTTGGCATAGCTAAAAGTAAAGAATGCTTCATTGCTGATCAGACTGATAAACATGCTCTTACTTTTCACTGATTTTTAGAGAATGTTAACTAGATAACTTGTTGCAAAAGTAATGAGTTCTCATGTGAAAGGGTAATCCTAAGTATCTTCTTTTTGTGCCTTGATACAGACTTACTAGTAGGTCCAGGGTAATTATAAAATGCTAAACCAAGAATATTGGAAAGAAGTACATTTTAGATTGTAACTAGTAGGAGATTATATGTAATAAATTATATATATATATATTAGGAATATTGCAATTTTCACAAACTATACAAGTAGACTTGAAATATATTAATTCTAAATACATTTTTTTCTGATTCTGGAAATTATGAGATTAATATAAGTATTTAAGTGTACTAATCTTGTATGTAAAATGTCAATTTATTTGATGGGGTGTGGCCAAGATGTAGGAAGACCCTGAGCTTACCTCCTTCCACAAGCACGCCAAAATAACAACTATTTACAGAGCAACTATCAATGAGAACAACCTGAAAACTAGCAGAAAAGATCTTCTACAACTAAAGATATAAAGAAAGAAGTACAATGAGATGGGTAGGAGGGGTGGAACCATGGTATAGACAAGATACACATCCCCAAATAGGTGACCCACAGAGAGGATAATCACAATTGAAGAGATAGATTGTCTTCAGGGAGCTAGGGGTCTAGCACCATAACAAGCTCCCCAGCCTGGGGGTCCTGCACTGGGAAGATAAGCCCCCAGAACATCTGGTTATGAAGGCCAGCAGGGCTTGCATTTGGGACATCCAGATGGCTGTAGGAAAGAAAGACTCTACTCTTAAAAGGCACACAAAATCTTACATGCTCTGAGACCCAGGGAAGAAGCAGTAATCTGAAAGGATCCTGTGTCAGACCCACTTGCTGATCTGGAGGGCCTCCCAGAGAGGCAGAAATCAACTGGGATTCACCTTGGGGACATAAACACAGGTGGCAGCAGTTTGGATGCACTCATTCTACTACAAGGACACTGGCACTGGCAAGTGCCATTACAGAGTAGTCTCTCTAGCTTATTAGCACCAGAACCAGGCCCCAACCACCAGCCTGTCAGAATCAGTCCTGGGAAACCCAAGACCAAGCAGTCAACCATGCAAAGACACAGCCCCTCCTAACAGCAGGCCATGGCAGCTGTGGGCCTCCCTGAGCCCTCCAGCCACCCTTGGACACAGTCCCACACACAGAGGGCATAGGACTCAGCTCTACACACTAGTAGGCTGGCACAAGCTCCAGTAAACCCTGAGCCCAGCAGCTATCCACACCAGTACCTGGCTCTACCCACTAATGGGCTGACAGTAACTGTAGGACCTAGCCCTGCCCACCAGCAGGCCAATACCAGCTCTGGGTCCCACCAGCCCCTGAAACCAGCCACCCCAGGATCTGTCCCCACCTAGCAGTGAGCTGGCACCAGCTCCAGGACCCACCGGCCCCTGAAGCCAACCACACCAATACCTGGCCCCCTACACCTGCAGGCCTGCACCAGGACTGGGACTCCCCTAGCATGCAGCCAACAATACTGTGACCCAGCTCCACCCATCAGGAGTCTACAGCCTCCACACTAGGCAGGGCCTGGCAACCAACCAGGCAAGGCCCAGACATGTCTACCAGCACAGCCAAGTAGTTGACTCCACCACAACAGAGGGGTCCACATAGCCCAATAGAGGGTCCCCCTAGATCATACAGCTCTCATGAAGAGAGGGGAGTGTGCTGCTGGACCCATAGGATGTCTCATACATAAGGCCGCTACTCCAAGATTGGGAAATGAAACCGACCTATTTAATACAAAGAAATTAAAACAGAGAATCAGGCAAAATAAGGCAACAGAGCAGTATTTTCTAATCAAAGACAATATAAAATCCCAGAAGAGCTACACACGGTAGAGATAAGCCATTTAACCAATAAAGAGTTCAAGGTAATGGTAATAAAGATGCTCAATGAACTTGGGAGAAGAATGGATGAGCACAGGGAGAATTTAACAGAGAGTCAGAAGCTATAAAGAACCAAAAATCTGAAGAATACAATAATTGAAATAAATACACTAGAAGGAATCAATAGTAGATTAGATGATACAGAGAAACAGATCAGCAAACTGGAAGACAGAGTAGCGGAAATCACTCAAGCTGAACAGAAAAAAAAAAGAATTAACAAAATGAGATCATTTTAAGAGACTCTCTGGGACAACATCAAGCATACTAACTTTCACGTTATAGTGGTCGCAGAAGGAGAAGAGAGAAGGGGGCAGAGAATATATTTGAAGACATAGCTGAAAACTTACCTAACTTGGGAAAGGAAATAGACACCCAGGTTCAGGAAGCACAGAAAGTCGCAAACAGGGTCAAACCAAAGAAGTCCACACCAAGACACATCATAACTAAAATGGCAAAAATTAAAGATGAGGAGAGAATATTAAAAGCAGCAAGGGAAAAGAAACTAGTTATGTACAAGGGAACTCCCATAAGAAAATCAATCAATGAACTTTGCATCAGAAACTCTGCAGGACAGAGGGAGTGGCACAACATATTTAAAGTAATTAAAAGAAAAAAACCTGCAACCAAGAATACTCTACCCAGCAAGATTATCATTCAGATTTGAAGGAGAGATAGAGTTTTACAGAAAAGCAAAAGCTAAAAGAATTCAGCACACAAAACCAGATTGAAATCATATCAAGCATCTTTTCAGACTGCAACAGCATGAGACTACAAATAAACTTCAAAAATAAAGGTAAGAAACAGAAACACATGGAGGCTAAACAATATGCTACTAAACTACCAATGGCTCACTGAAGAAAACAAAGAAGAAATAAAAAGAAAATACTGGAGACAAATGAAAATGGAAAAACAATGATCAAAAATCTATGGGACACAGCAAAAGCAGTTCTAAGAGGGAAGTTTATAGCAATACAAGCCTACCTCAGGAAACAAGAAAACTCTCAAATAACCTAACCTAACCTTACACCTAAAGCAACTAGAAAAAGAAGAGCAAACAAAACCCAGTTAGTAGAAGTAAAGAAATAATATCAGAGCAGAAATAAATGAAATAGAAACTAAAAAACAATAGGAAAGCTCAACAAAACTCAGGGCTGGCTCTTTGAAAAGATAAACAAAATTGATAAACCTTTAGCCAGACTCATCAAGAAAAAGAGAGGGCCCAAATAAATAAAATCAGAAATTAAATAGGAGAAGTTACAACCAACACCACAGAAATACAAAGGATCATAAGATATTACTACAAGCAATTATACGCCAATAAAATGGACAACCTGAAAGAAGTAGACAAATTCCTGGAAATGAACAGTTTCCTAAGACTGAATCAGGAAGAAATAGAAAATATGGATAGACCAATTACCAGTAATGAAATTGAATCAGTCATAAAAATTCTCCCAACAAACAAAAGTCCAGGACCAGGCAGCTTCACAGATGAATTATACCAAACATTTAAAGAAGAGTTAACACCTATCCTTCTCAAACTAAATATTTCCAAAAACTGCAGAAAAGGAGCACTTTTGAACTCATTTTGAGGCAGGAGATAGATGGGTCCCAGGCTGAGCAGCTGGAGTTTGTCCCCTGTGGGGGGACAGGAGCGAGAGAGAAGCTGAGCCCTGCCCAGATAAGAGATAAAAGAGACCACACATTCCTCATTCTTAAGGTCAAAGGGACCTTCCCAACTACACTTGCACAGAAAGGCTCCTTGGAGGTCAAAAGGGAGGGGGGGTGCCACCCCATAGTAGGTGATGTCAACCTACCCATAGGCCTCTTCTCTAGAATCCATCTTGGCTAAGAGATACACACATACACATGGGAGGACCCTGAGATAAACCAAATATGGACTCAGAGCCAGGCAAAGCAAGATGATTAGCCATAGGAAACCTGGAAGAAATGCCCCATATAAGTGATTCGAACCACCACAAGGGCACGAGTCTCTCTCTGAGTCCACCCATGTGTCTATCCACATGTACCCTTTTTCCTCCTAATAAACTCTTCACTTGTTTTGCTACTTTCCATCTCTTTGTGGGAGTTCATCTCTACAAAGCTGATGGGCCAGGGCCTTGTCACTGGCTACTGGTCTAGTGGCTAGGATTCAGCGCTCTCACAGCCGAAGCATGACTTCAGTCTCTGGCTGGAGAACAGAAATCCTGCTTCAGGCCGCTGCAGGCAGAGTGAATTCCACCAGGCCAGCACCACCCTGATACCAAAACCATACAAGAACACAGCAAAAAAAGAATATTATAGGCCAATATTACAGATGAACATAGATGTAAAAATTTTTCAACTAAATATTAGAAAACTGAAATAATACAATGAAAGGATCATACACTATGACCAAGTGGTATGATCCCAGGGATGCAAGAATGGTTCAGTATCTGCAAATCAATTCAATGCAATACACTACATTAATAAATTAAGAGATTAAAATAATATGAACATCTCAATAAATGTAGAAAAAGCTTTTGACAAGGGAACATACCTCACATAATAGTGGCCATATATGACGAGACCACAGCTAACATCATACTCAACAGTGAAGAGCTGAAAGCATCTCCTCTAAATTTAAGAACAAAGCCAAGGATTCCAACTCTCACCACTTCTTTCAACATAGTATTGGATGTCCTAACCACAGCAATCAAACAAGAAAAAGAAATAAAGAATACAAATTGTAAAGGAAGAAGTAAAACTGTTACTGTTTGCATATGACATGATACTCTATACAGAAATTCAGATGCCACCAAAAAACTGCTGAAACTCATCAATGAATTCAGTAGTGTTGCAGGATACAAAATTAATGTACAGAAATCTGTTGCATTTTTATACACTAACAATGAACTATCAGAAAGAGAAATTAAAGAAACAGTTCAATTTATAATTGCATCAAAAAGAAAAAAATACATAGGATTAAATCTAACTAAGGAGGCAAAGGCTTATACTTGACAAACAATAAGACACCGATGAAAGAAACTGAAGACAATACAAATAAATGGTAAGACATACCATGCTCAGGGACTGGAAGAATTAATATTTTTAAAATATCATACTACCCATGGCAGTCTACAGATTCAGTGCAATCCCTATCAAAACATCAATAGCATTTTTCACAAAACTGGAAGAAATATTTCTAAAATTCGTACGGAAACGCGAAATACCCTGAGTAGCCAAAACAATCTTGAGAAAGTACAGTGAAGCTGGAGGTATCATACTGATTTCAAACTATGCTACAAATATATATTACTGCAGTAATTAAAGCAGTACAGTACTGGCACAAAAACAGGCATATAGATCAACAGAACAAAATAGAGATAACAGAAATTAACCCTCATTTATATGGTCAATTAATCTATAACAAAAGATGCAAGAATATACAAGGGGGAAAACACAGCCTTTTCAATAAATGGTGTTGAGAAACTGGACAGCTACATGCATAAGAATCAAACTGGACGAATTTCTCACACCATATACAAAAATAAGCTCAAAATGGATTAAAGACTGAAATGTCAGACCTGAAACTATTAAACTCCTAGAAGAAAACATAGACAGCACACTCTTTAACAGAGGTCTTAATTTTTTTTTTTTTTGGCTATGTCTCCTCAGGGAAGGGAAACAAAAGCAAAAATAAATAAATAGGACTACTCAAGCTAAGAAGCTTTTGCACAGAGAATGAAACTATCAACAAAATGAAAAGGCCATGTAATGACTGGGAGAAGATATTTGCAAACAATATATCTGATAAGGGGTTAATATCCAAAGTGTACAAAAAACTCATACAACTCAACATCAGAAAAACAAACAACCAGATTAGAACCTGGTCAGAGGACTTGAATAAATTATTTTCCAAAGAAGACATATAAACAGCCAACAGTCACATGAAAAGGTGCTCATCATTAGTCATCAGGGAAATACAAATAAAAACCACAGTGATGCATCACCTCACACCTGTCAGAATGCATATTAGGAGAAAGTCAACAAATAACAAAAGTTGGCAAGGATGAGGAGAAAAGGGAACCCTCTTGCACTGTTGATGGGAATGTAAATTGGTGCAGCCACTATGGAAAACAGTATGGAGTTTCCTCAAAAGATTAAAAATAGAACTACCTACCGTGTGATCCAGCCATTCCACTTCTGGGTATTTATTTGAAGAAAATGAAAACACTAATTTGAAAAGATACATGCACCCTTATGTTCAGTGCAGCATTATTCACAATGACCAACATATGGAAGCCACCTAAGTGCCCAGGGATAGATAAATTGATGAAGAAGATGTGGTGTATATACCACAGCCATAAAAAGAATGAACTCTTGTCTTTCAAGACAGTTTGGATGGAAATAGATGGTATTATGCTAAGTGAAATAAATCAGAGAAAGACAAATACCATATGACTTCACATATATGTTGACTCTAAAAAACAAAATGAATGAACAAACATAACAAAACAGAAACACAGTCATAGATACAGAGAAGAAACAGGTGGTTTTCAGAGATAATGGGGGTTAGGGGGATAAGAGAAATAGGTGAGGGAGATTAAGTGTTAAACTTCCAGGTATTAAGAAATGAGTCACAGGTATGAAATGTACAGTGTGGGTAATACAGTCAATAATAATGTAGTATCTATGAATGGTGACAGATGATGTCTAGACTTATTGTGGTAATCATTCTGTAATGTATAGAAATACCGAATCACTATGCTGTGTAACAGGAACTAACATAGTGTTGAAGGTAAATTATACTTACTAAAACAAATAATCAAATGAACAGAGATTGGACTTGTGATTACCAGAGACAAGGTATGGGGGGAAGGTAAATTGGATGATGGTGGTCAAAAGGTACAAGCTTCCAATTATAACATAAATAAGTACTAGGGACGTAAAAAACAACATAATTAATATAATCACAGCTGTATGTTATATATGAAAGATGTTAAGAGTGTAAATCCTAAGAGTTCTCATCACAAGGAAAAAAGTTTTTTTTCCTTTTTCTTTTATTTTTTATTCATGAGGTGACGGATGTTCACTTAACTTATTGTGGTAATCATTTCACGATGTATATAAGTCAAATCATTAGGCTGTACACCAATTTATATAGGGATATTTGTTAAGTATACCTGAATAAAACTTGAAGAGAAAAATGTATCTGATGCAATTCATAAATAGATATAAACTTACAATACAACCTACTAACTGAAAGGCACTTTCCCCCTTTATACATGGCAAGCATTATTTACTCTTCAAGATTTAATTCATCAAGAGCCTGCCATGACAATGAATTCCCATCTCCAATTTTCAGACTTCTCCAACACCCCTAGTTAAAACCAATAGTTCCGTTTTTTATATACTGCTGCATTATCTCATGAGTCTAGAACACATAACCCCCTAAATTATATTCAAAATGTTGGGTATAAGAAGTATGCATTTTTTTTTCTGCCAGGATGATATATATTCTCAAAATTATGGTGAAAAAAATTATAAAGTTTAAGAACCTGTATCCAAATTGTGTTACTTACTAGAGGGAAAGGATCTTAAATTTTAATTATTAGTTTTAACTATTGTATAGCTACATACATGCATAAGTGAAATACACATTTTAAAAATTAACAAAGATGAATACCATGTGCCTAACATCCAGCTGAATAAATAAGCCAGAATAGTATTTTTCTCTTTATTTTCTTTTGGAACTTCATTTAGGTAAATATTAGACCCTCTGTATTTCTGATATCTCATGCCTTTCAGATTTTCCTTCTCTTTTTTCCCTTATGCTGTGTTCCACTTTTTTTTTTCACATCTATCACTATTCTTAGCTTCACCTCCAGTATGCTATAAAAACAGCAGCAGCACGATCCTAGTTTGAGGTTTGTACTGCCATCCGACACAATTTTGTTTTGATCTAATACTACATTTACATAGATGGATGTACACAAGGCAAGATTTATAGAAGGTACAGAATCTTCATTTCACCAGGAAACCCAAAACCTAAACAGTACACTTCTTTTATCTCCTTATCCACAGAGGCAGTGTATGCAACAAATGAAGCAGGCATAATATCCACATGATGTTCTGTTTTTCCAGAAAGAATTCACTTTTGTATATGTCTATCACCTAGGCTATGTGCAGTAGTGATCTTAGAGAACTTTAATCCAGTCAGAGGTTGAACAGATTTGAACCAGGTATTCAGCTCCCTGAGAGGACTGCTATATTTAGGGTTTACTGTTATTCTGAGGATTTATTCCCCCAGGGTTCTGCTATCCTTAGTGGGCCCTATACCCCATGATAATTATATTTATGGATCTCAATGGGATATATGTTGTTCCTGATGTTCTTAATAGGTACATTTTTATTTATTAGAATGTTATTTATGGAAATTCTTGAGTCCTGAATTTAAGCTGTTTTATTCACAAAACATTTATATTAACTTTTTGCATGTTGTCTGTGAGCACTAAAAACTTATGATCACTCAGGAAAAGATTTTTAAGAGCATATCCAAACTGGATAGTATTTTTCCGTGAAATGGGCTTTTGACACTGAATTCTCAGGGGTAAATTTTGGTTTTTTATTTTGTTTTGTTTTGTTTTACTCTACTTCAGCATCAAGCATCTATAGACTGACTAGTAGTTTATGAATTCTAATGAATTTTCCTAAGATATACAATACTTAAACAAATCAGATGCTTGAACATAGGCATTTGAACTGAAGAGACTCAATTTTGTATATGAACAGAATCATAAAGTCATATGGACGGAAGTGGACCCAGAGAGAATTACCTGGGTGCCCTAATTAATGGAGTGGTAAAGTAGGAATTAATTAGTTTCTGTTCCTTAGAGGAGAATAAAACAGGACGGTACCCGTTTCTCACTGGTCTTCTTGCCTTGTGCTAGCATTCATTTTACAGAAGTTCAATTTGGCTTGGCTGCTATTGTTTCTCCTGCATTCAGTATAGAGCAAATTGTCTTATTAAACTTTAATATGTGAAAAAAAAAAGGTAAAATGTCAGCCATTTGAAAATGTAGAAATATAAAATTTAAGGAGTATTTGTTGTGAGTCAACTTGGGTAATTATCATTAGGATTATAATACTAATTCTTTCTGATTAAGGTGTTTATTTTTACATATAAATGATTAAGATAATCAAAATTCTTGGAACTATAAGCAACAGCTATAAGTAGTACATACTACCACTCAGTGATTGGTTCTTTTTGTCACACCAAAAATGTAACTTTCTGACAGAGTCTTTTCTTGTCTATCATTGCAGAAGGTAAATCTTAATATATACTACTATCTTTTAAACAATATATATCTTTGTGTGTTTACGTACTAGGATCATAAAACATGGAAATAGTCTTAGAAGTCTGTCAATTATAGGTACCATATCTATAAGGTTAATACAATGTTTTTCCTTTCATTGTTTTCATGCTCTTTCTTTGTTCTCGTCTACTAATTTACCTCATTTTCCATAGTAGGTGCTGCATATATGAGACAAAACCATTTGTTCCTCAGTTATTTGTAGCCTCAAGCAAATTTTCGTCCCTTGTTAAACTATTAAGTAACCAGAAAGATCATATGGAAAATTATTTGGTTTTCTTTTTTATTGTTTTTTTCCTTTTATTATTTTGTTTTTGTTTTTACATTATAGTAATTTTGTCAACAAAATTATTAATAAGATAATTTGCCCAGCCTCAAGTTACCAGCTGTCCATTCCCCAAAAGGCTCCAGAAAAACCTGTTGAACAAACAAAACTGAATCTACTAAACCTATGGATGTAACAAAGAGTACCACCTTGGGAATGCCTAAGACTGCATAATTTTTATGGTGAAATTTGCAAAAGAGAGAGCTTGTTGAGACTGGGCATAGTCTAAGGCATAATAATTTTGCATTGGTGTACACAGTGAGGTATAGGTCTTGAAGAAATCTTGGTGAACAATCTGTTAATTTTGATAAATAACTAGTTTAGTTTAGCTGGTTCATTGTCTTATGTTACAGGAACAACTATCTCCTAATGCAAGAATCTAAGACGTATTTGCCTGTTCTCAGTACTTTTTTAGTATGGGATAAGAAAATCACACCGGTTTCTAGCACTGTTTAACATGAGGAAAAGAAATTATATTTGGTAGTATATAGCTTAAAATTCTTATGATGGTTTCAGCACTAAGGACCTTCCGCTTCTTTGCCCTTGCTTCAAGGAACTGACAGAAATAACCCACTTTAGTTTTTAATCCTCTCATTTTTTTTTCCATTCTACTATAAAATTGTTCTAGAAACCCATCCACCCTCAGAATTCTCACCTAATTAACCCAGCTAAAATCATATTTCTCCTGAGTTTCCCTTTAGCATTTACTAATGTAATTCATACGGCATTATTTTGTTCATGTTTCGCTCTGCTCAAGTAATTTATGTGAGCTCTCTGAAACACAGGCCAGACTTCTCACTGGGGCATAATTTCATTCAGCTCCATTGTCCCAATAGTCTCTTATTATGCCCTCATTCAGTTTCCCTTCAGCAACTATTCACATCATTTTTTATCACATTTCTGTTAAAATTTTGCATATATTTAGCTCCCCTCAGAGAGAAAAATAATGAATTTACCTACAAATGCCAGAATTATCCATGTTTTATCCTTTCAGACTGAAACAGAGATTAGACTCATGCCCACAGTTGTCAATATAGAAACTGCTTCTAGTTATAATACTAAAAAGGAATATAAGAATTATTCCATTATACTACTTTTTTTCCTAAAAATAAGGTGGATACTTTCTGAAATCAAATGTTTTTATTTTCTATTTTGCTTAAAATAAAATATTTAAATTGATAAGATTTTCAAAACTTAGGAGAAACATTTTTAATTGTAAAAATAAAGTATTTTTAAAGAGAAGTAATACAAATTTAATCCTGTTTTTTATATCTAGAATTTTAGAAAACAAGTATATCTGTCCTGCATTTTCCTTTTTTTCATCCCCCTCCACACTTGTATAATTACTGTAGAAATTTGACAAAGTTTTTGCATTTTTTATTGAGATCTTCATGCACTTGGATGTTAATTTTAAAAGTAGATGCATGATATGTTTATTTTCTCTTTATTAAAAATCTAAATTGAATTCAACTTGACTCCTTGGACTTCAGCTGGTTTTTCTTCTTCCTGTGAAATAGTGACCACCAATGGAAAAAGAAAATCTGCCATTATGTGTTATGACTTATTATGAATTAATCCAAATTAATTGATTTTTTAGTAGGTTTAAGTGTTATTTTGTAAAAATTTAATTTGTAATAAAAGTAATAGTAGTATAAACTTGGTCAAGACAGCATAAATATAAGTACTTATAAATATTTACTAAACAAAAATATAAAATTGTATTGAAATGTATTTGTTCTAGAGATTGAAGTGATTTTAAAACATGCTGAGCCCGCGTGCCACGACTACTGAAGCCTGCGCGCCTATAGCCCAAGCTCTGCAACAAAAGAAGCCCCTGCTCGCCGCAACTAGAGAAAGCCCACGTGCAGCAACGACGACCCAACACAGCCAAAATAAATAAATAAATAAATAAATAATTTAAAAGAAGAACTCTAGAGGAGCAAAGAAGTTTAACACTGAAATTCCTTAAATTTAAATCATAAATAAATACAGCTCTGGATTTGTAGCAAATGTATTTTACTGTTTAAAACTTGCAAAATAAATTAATGTGATTCTGAAAAAAAACCCAAAAAACAAAAAAAAACATGAATTTAAATGTCTATTGGTGAATATAATTTAAAGGTAGAAGTACACAATTTTTATCATCAATTTACATAACAATATTTTATTTTTATAAAGGTAATATTTGAGAAAACCTTTTTAAGTAAATAATAGAATTTTGTTAAGGATTATTGCATCTATGTTCATCAGTGATATTGGCCTGTAATTTTCTTTTTTTGTGGTATCCTTGTCTGGTTGTGGTATCAGGGTGATGGTGGCCTCAGAGAATGAGTTCAGAAATTATCCTTCCTCTGCAACTTTTTGAAATAGTTTCAGAAGGATAGATGTTAACTATTCTCTAAATGTTTGGTAGAATTCGCCTGTGAAGCCATCTGGTCCTGGAATTTGTTTGTTGGGAGTTTATTGACCACAGATTCAACTTTAGTACTTGTAGCTGGTCTGTTCATAGTTTCTATTTCTTCCTCGTTCAGTCTTGGAAAATTGTACCTTTCCAAGAACTTGTCCATTTCTTCATGGTTGTCCATTTTATTGGCATATTGTTGCTTATAGTAGTCTCTTATGGTCCTGTGTATTTCTGTGGTGTCAGTTGTAATTTCTCATTTTCCATTTCTAATTTTATTAATTTGGGCCCTCTCCCTTTTTTTTCCTTGATGATGAACATAGATGCAAAAATCCTCAACAAAATGCTTAGCAAGCCGAATCCAACAATACATTAAAAGGGTCATACACCATGATCAAGTGGGATTTATCCCAGGGATGCAAGTATTTTTCAATATCTGCAAATCAATCAGTATGATACATCACATTAACAAATTGAAGAATAAAAACCATATGATCATCTCAATAGGTGCAGGAAAAGCTTTTGATAAATTCAACACCATTTATGATAAAAACTCTCTAGAAAGTGGGTAAAGAGGGAACATACATCAACATAATAAAGGCCATATATGACAAACCCACAATTAACGTCTACTCAATAGTGAAAAGCTGAAAGCATTTCCTCTAAGGATGTCTATTCTTGCCACTTTTAGTCAACATAGTTTTGGAAGTCCTAGCCACAGCAATCAGAAAAGAAAAATAAATAAAAGGAATCCAAATTGGAAAGGAAGAAGTAAAACTGTCACTGTTTGCAGTTGACATAATACTATACATAGAAAATCCTAAAAATGCTACCAGAAAATTTCTAGAACTCATCAATGTATTCAGTAGAGTCTCAGGATACAAAATTAATACACAGAAATCTGTTGCATTTCTATACACTAACAGTGAAAGATCAGAAAGAGAAATTAAGGAAACGATCCCACTTAGCATTGCATCAAAAAGAATAAAATACCTAAGAATAAACCCACCTAAGGAGGCAAAAGACCTGTACTATGAAAACTATAAGACACTGATGAAAGAAACTGAAGATGACACAGACAGATGGAAAGATATATCGTGTTCTTGGATTGGAAGAATCACTATTGTCAAAATGACTATACTACCCAAGGCAATCTGCAGAATCAATGCAATTCCTATAAAATTAACAAAGGCATTTTTCACAGAACTAGAACAAATTTTTTTTTTAAATTTGTATGGAAACACAGAAGACCCCAAATACACAAAACCATCTTGAGAAAGAAAAACAAAGCTGGAGGAATCACACTTCCTGACTTTATACTACAAAGTTACAGTAATCAAAACAGTATGGTACTGGCACAAAAACAGAAATATAGATCAATGGAACAGGATAGAAAGCCCAGAGATAAACCCACACACCTATGGTCAATTAATCTATAACAAAAGGGGCAAGAATATACAATGGAGAAAAGACAGTCTCTTCAATAAATGGTGCTGGGAAAACTGGAGAGCTACATGTAAAAGAATGAAATTAGAACACTCCCTAACAGAAAAATACAGATGGCCAAAAGGCACATGAAAAGATGTTCGACATCACTAATTATTAGAGAACTGCAAATCAAAACTACAATAAGGAATCACCTCACACCAGTCAGAATGGCCATCATCAAAATGTCTATAAGTAAAAAGTGCTGGAGAGGGTGTGGAGGAAGAGTAACCCTCCTACACTGTTGGTGGGAACATAAACTGGTACAGCCAGGGACTTCCCTGGTGGTGCAGTGGTTAAGAATCCGCCTGCCAATGCAGGGGGCACGGGTTCAAGCCCTGGTCCGGGAAGATCCCTCATGCCATGGAGCAACTAAGCCCGTGTGCCACAATTACTGAGCCTGTGCTCTAGACCCCACGAGCCACAACTACTGAGCCCACATGCCACAACTACTGAAGCCCGCATGCCACAATTACTGAAGCCCTCGTGCCTAGAGCCTGTGCTCTGAAATGAGAAACCACTGCAATGAGAAGCCTGCTCATCACAACGAAGAGTAACCCCCACTCACTGCAAATAGAGAAAGCCCGCACGCAGCAACGAAGACCCAAGACAGCCAAAAATAAAAATAAATAAATAAATTTATTTAAAAAAAGAAGGTACAGCCACTATGGAGAACAGTATGGAGGTTCCTTAAAAAACTAAAAATAGAGCTACCATATGATCCAGCAATCCCACTCCTGGGCATATATCCAGAGAAAACCATAATTCGAAAACATACATACACCCCAATGTTCATTGCAGCACTATTACAATAGCCAAGACATGGAAGCAACCTAAATGTGCATCAACAGAGGAATGGATAAAGAAGATATGGTATATTTATACAATGGAACATTTCTCAGCCATAAAAAAGAATGAAATAATGCCATTTGCAGGAACATGGATGGACCTAGAGATTATCATACTAAGTCAAGTAAGCCAGACAAAGATAAATATATGATATCACTTACATGTGGAATGTTAAAAAAAAAGATGATGCAAATTAACTTATATACAAAGCTATGACCCACCCACATAGAAAACAAACTTATGGTTGCCAAAGGGAAAAGCGGGGGGAAGGGAGATAAATTAGGAATTTGGGATTAAGAGATACACACTACTATATATAAAATAGATAACCAACAAGGACCTACTGTATAGCACAGGGAACTATACTCAATATTCTGTAATAACCTGTAAAGGGAAAGAATCTGGAAAAAATAGATATATGTATGTATAACTGAATCACTTTGCTATACACTAGAAATTAATACATTGTAAATCAACTATACTTCAATTTAAAAAAATAATAGATATCAGTGAAATTTTGTTATGCAACATGCTTTAAATACATTTTTAAATAAAATTTTGATAGTACAGATCTAGCTCCTACAACTTATGGGAACATTTTTCTCATCATCAAATCAATCACCAAAATCAAACTTACTTCCTTTTAGAAGCATCCTGACTCTATTTTTTAATTCAAATAAACATGTTAATGTTGATTCCTGTGACAAACATCACAATTCTGAATTAAAATTTTATTAGAGATATTTAGATAGAAATTAGATCCTCCCAAAACACTTATGAGACAGAGGTTGTAGAGGTAGAAATTTATTTAGAGATTAATACCTCCAAAAGGAAGGGGGATCAAGACAGAACAGAGGGAGAAGTCAAAGTGCAATGAAAGTCTAACAAAGCCTCACACAACCTAGTGAGCTGCCCTGGATTAAAAAAAAAATATGCCTTTTCACAGTGGTCTAACCTGGTCTAAAATGCCAGACATTTGTAACCTCCTTGCTCAAAGAATGCTAACTACTCCACCTCTGCCTTGAAGCAGTCCTGAAGGAGGCTTCCTATAGCTAGACAGCAAATGACTCTTTGAACTGGGAATTTAGCAAACCTCTGTGTCTACCAAATGTCACTTTTGCTTGCATATCTACCTCTCCAAATTTGGGGCTACCTCCTCCAAGATTCTGGTATCTCTTTTATTCTGAGAAGAAAATGAAAAGAGGAATGTGAGTGAGAAAAACTGTACTCTTCACCCTGTAATAGTTCCAGGGCCACAATTAATCTTCGTCATTCAACTCCTCCAGTATTCATTCTAAATTCTATTACCCCCAGCTACCACTGGCCCAAGTGGCTTTTCTAATGGCCTACCTCTGACCCTCATACCTGAGGAGTTCAGTTCTATGTTATTTTGCACTTCTATGATTGTGTTTGCTAAGTGTCTTCATTTACAGTCACAATTAGTCAAGGGAGTACTCAGATGCATCCAAGTAAAACATCAGGAATCCACACACATTCCTGTCTGTTTCTATTGTGTAACAGCAGCCTCCTGATGGCTGGTCGGTCCCTGAATATAAAGAGCCCAAAGTGCCCAGGTAGCAGCCATACCTTATAAATTAATGGAATTCTTGCTACGTACCCTGGCAAAAGTATGACTCCTTTAGGGACCGGAAGCTCTAATTCTGCAGAGTCCAGGGTTGTGGGAAGGGTAGCAAAATGATGATTCATTAACAGTGATGGTAAATAGTGCCACTCCTACTTCTACCCCTTAGTACTTGGATCTATGTTTTATTCATACTTAGGACAGAACATAATATAAATGTATTTGATTCAATTATACACTGCTTCCTGGAGGACAGTTTTCTGCCCTTCAAGAATACTGCCTCTATGGTAACAGTTCAGCTGTGCTTTTGGCAGGCAGTTCCAACTCTCTGTTAATAGAGCAGCTACTGAATGGTATGGTAAGGGATATGATCAGCCCATCTCATGGTCATGGGTCCACTCCCACACCTCATTTGAGTTAAGTGCGTCTCTTGGTCTGATGCAAGGTTATGTAGGAGTTCACACTGGTGGATCAAACACATATTCCTATGAGAACAACTCACTAGATTTGTGAAAACTTTATTACTCAATCCATATGAATTTGTATAACTATTATTTTTAACAGCTGGATGACATTGATGGTATATAAACTTACGCTGAGTAGCTATAGCTTACAAGAGACCCAAATTATGTGCTCTGCAATTAATTCTGCCATCTCATTGACAGAAGTTAAAGGTAATGGCCTTCCAGTATGAAAAGAGTCTATAAAAGTCATCACCAATTGGCAAGTTGGTATCCTAGAAATGGTGCCATAATGGGGACACAGAGTTAGTCTCTGTTGCTGGCAAGATGGACATTAAATGTCGCCAGTAACTAGATCACCCTAAGGTCAGCCAGCCTTACTAATCTGCAAGTCTAGTGCTGGCATAGACTTGGGCATAGGAATAGTGTGCATAGGAATCAAGTGGCCTTGTGACAGAAGTGGAGGCCATGCATGAGCCCAACAACATGGAATATCACTAACCAAGGGTTTTATAGGTATTTCATCCTTGCAAAATATTGCCTCTATGGTAGGCCTTCAGCTGTGCCCTCATATTTGTTGAATAAATCAATGAAGATTAAGATATATAATTGATATTACCAGTTCTGAAAAAGAATGAAGATACCTATAGAGAAAAAAGTTATTGAAATATGAATAGTGTATTCAAGCATTAAACTGGCTCAAGAAGGCTTTAACCATGTGATGATTGAGTGATCTTGGTTTTATAATTACCACTTTTCTAATGTTTATGAATTTGTTGTATTTTAAGACTTGAGGATGGACTGTAGCATATATGATATATTTCTCAGTTCTTTAGTTCCAAACTATAGAGTATATTTCTCAAAAATTTCACATGCATAAAACTATATGAATGAGGGTGATTCAATGTTTTTGTCTTTTCAGGAAAAAGGGATAGATCTAATTGGTCTAAAGCAGATTCCAAAATATCTCAATTTTCAGTGTAACTTTGAATTAAAGAATATCAAGTGTCATAAAATAGACTAGTTCCTAAATTTGTTGTTGTTTCTTCTTACAAAAACAATATATTCTTCTTCTAGAGACATTAGAATATGTTGAAAAACAATATAAATAACACAGGCATTAGTAACAGCTAATATTTAAAGAGTATTTACTATATGCCAGGTATTGTACATGTATCACTACAATCAATCCTTGGAAGAAATTTATGATACATGAACTATTATTTTTCTCACACATGATAAATAAGGCAGGAAGATGTTAAGAACCCTGCCTAAGGTCAAACACCTCCATCCAGTCTAAACTTCTATGTTTTTACTAAATATTTAAAGAGCTAATTATTTACAGAATGTTCTTTAAAGTTTTCCCCTTTTATTTTTGATACTAAAAAATAGTTTGCAGACATAATGATTTAATATTGCTAATAAAACATCTCTTAAAACTGTTAACTTCATGGACCTAGAAATTTATTTTTTTAATATATAGAATATGGTTTTTTCTGTGTCTTTGAAATACATACACATTTGAGTACACAGATAATTTATTTAGATGATACATGGAAATTAAACTAGAAAATTATTTGAGCAGCAAGGAAACCTCAAAGCACCAAATTATGAAAGGCTATTTGAGAGTTATGAAAAACTAAATTTCTTCCTGATACTAATACTGATATGAAATAAATAGCTAGTGGATAAATATAATAATAAAATAAATTGGCCATTCAAATAATACTCCAGTGATTGACACTGATTAACCCCCTAGGTAGTTCTTGTTTATCTTGAATAATTTGTAGATTCAGTATGGTTAATCATTTGACAAGTTTTGCTCCTAGTCTTGCTTCTGCCTTACTATTTTGGGAATTAATTAATGATGAAAATAGAGCTTTCATTATTTTTATTTTTTTATAAACTAGTATTGGAACACAATTTTTCTCTGGTTTATATCTATGTGTTCCTGAGTTGGTTGACACCTTCTGTACCTCTTGAGTTAGAAAGTACTCATCACAAGAATCAAAGAGAATTCTGAGCAGGAAGTGTCTTCAGACTACCTGAACTAAGTTTTGTACTTACTAGGTGAGAAAACTGAGATTCAGTAACATACTTAAGATCTTTCAGGGAATAAATGATGCACACAAATTGGATAACTTGAAGGGAGTTCAGTAAAGGGTTTATTTTCAAAGGTAAAGGTAAAAATTACAAGGGATAACATAGATGCTTAGGGTTCACTACAGGAGGAGTTTCTATCCTAGACCAAAGAAATCAAAGGAGAACCAGAGATCACCAGAATCTGGAAAAGGTGGCTCTGTGCAATAAGCCACCTGAAAGAAACAGTGGTCATTGACTGAGGGATGAAGCCAAACCCCAACAATACGACCAAAAGGGAGATCACAGAATTAAAACACTGACTCCACTCTTTATACAACTTCAAATTTCTTGTGAAGCCTCCCACTGGCTGAACCCGCTCAGAAGCCAGGTAACCAAAGAATCTGTTGATGTATCCATATTGGTAAAGTCCTGGTGGATAGAGCATTCTGGAGAAGGGTAGCCAGTAGACATAGAATGGCAAAAGGAAAACAACGAGAACAAGCACTTGGATGAAATATCCATAGAAGATATACATTCCTCTGACTTTTAAGATCACATCTATGAGGAAAAAAGTACTATTCTTGCATTGCAAAACTACTTTTGATCACTTTCTTAGGCATTTTCTTAGACACGGGGGTCACAGTAATGAAGAAGACAAATTAACTTCCTACCCTCATGAAACTTAGACTGGAGTGGGAAGAATATAAAAAGTGGTAGACAAATATGTAAAATGATTATAGTTTTAATAAATACTCTGTAGGGAAGAAGTGTCTTAGAAAAAAGAGAATAATAAATATGTAAGATGGACAGAGCAAAGAAACGACTATGTTTATTTCAGAGATGAAGAAATTTAAGGATTATGATTTTGCAAGTTTGCATATTTTAATGGTATAGAAGATCTACACTTTCTGTGTTCACACCCAGTGTTTTCTGTTTTTGTTTTTCCCTATTCCCTGTCAGGGACGATAGTATTTTAAAATAGTAAACATATGTCTCTTTCAAACTCATATTTCTTTGTACAATTGATACTTCCAGTATTCAGTGAACAAAGCTTCCTATGCTTGTTGCCTTAGGAAAGCGGTGATAAAGTAGAAGCAAAGAACATTTATGAGTCTAAAATGGTTTGGCATTATGAAGACTCAGTATACAAAACAATCCCTGTGAGTAATGACAAGTTCCTTACTGAGACTAGAAAATTTGCCAGTTGTAAAGAGATGGAGGGGTGGGAAAGCTGAGACTTGAACATGAAAAGGGAAAGCAAAAACTAATAAACTAACAAAAAGAAATTTCAGATCAAATCAGATAAATTTGGAGGATCAAAGAACATAAGAAACATGTGCCCCCATTCCATGAAGACTCAGAATATTGGTTAAAAGAAAAACAGGGTAGAAATTACTGCATAGTATGTCTGGAAAGAAGTTTTGGGAATGATCTTACAAAATTCTATTGAACCACAGGAGATAAAAGAGAAGTAATTTCCACTTACCCAAGTAGAGAAAGGCCTTACACAGCAACATGGGGTTGTATCATAGAATTTCTGTTGGTTCTAGAGTAGCTAAGGCTGGTTGAGGTGGAGACCAAAAGGAATAGATAAACCCAAAAGATGAAATTTAGACATGACAATGTACATCTCAATCAATACCAGTGCATTTGAATGATGTCAGCAGCATATGAAACCTTCTCTCACTTGACTCAACATTAATCTTCCCGTAATTTTGATGCAATCAAGGGAAAGTTTCTGATACATGGGCAGGATGGGGTTTTTAAGAGAAATTAGGATTTTTTATGGAAAAAAAATAACAAAATACTCATTTTGCATACCTGATTTCACATTATGCAATTTGAAACTATGGCAACTGCAACTTCGGGATATTTAGATGTTTGGATTATAGAATTTTTTCCTGTATGCATTCATCCATATTAAAGTGATTCATTAGGTTTTAAACATTGTAGTCGCTGCTTTATTTTAGAAAAGTGTAAACCATTAATCTAATCTGAGCTTGTCATGAGGAAAATATTTGCATTTTTGTGTTATACAGACCTGGATTTGTATATAGTCTCTGTTTTGCAGTCAGACTAACTAAACCTTATTTTTCTTATCTGTATGAGGAAGAGAATATCATCTATCTTTTAGGTATGTTTTCTGGTATTGAAATTATATAGAAAATATATTAAATAACAAATATTTAATAAAAAGCTACTTACTTTTCTTTTTAAAATTTGTATATGAGTCTATAATAGTTTAGGAACGTGATAGATCTGATGTCCAGAAGTGACCTGATTATGTTTTTTGAAATAACTTGTTTCTTTACCACTTTCTGTAGGTAGTAAGCAGCCACTTGGTAATAAAACATCACTATCTTGTAAATGATAGTGTTTTTAGACTCAGGGAACATGTAGTTGCTTTTTCTAACTCAAGTCACATATACTGTGAGTGTGGAAGGTATTCTATAAACACAGAGTAAGCATCCATTACATGAAAGACAGAGCTTATAGTTTTCAAATGAAAAAAAAAAAACACATTAGAATCAAAGAAAATAACTTTCATAATTAGAATGAGGATGAGGGCTGATGTTATTTCTCAGTTTATTCCATTTTTTTATGTTTCCCTTAATCATTGATAATGATATTCCAGTGGTTTAATTCTATCCAGTAGTAGAAATGATAAGTAGACCAATGACCTACTCTATGCATTCACACAAATGGAAATTGTATAAAATAAAGAGAAAATCATTAAAGAATCTCTTTCTTCCTACTTGAACTGTTTTGTTATCATTTGGCTACTATGAGCACATTTCATTTGTACACAGATCACAATTTTTAAAGTAACAATATAGCTAAATATTCTAGTCAAGAACAGGTGGGAAGTCAAATTGAAAACACAACTGAATAATTAGAGTGAATAGAAATGATTTAATGTTAAATGACAATGTTAATACAGCATCCACAAAATAAAAGAACCTATATTCCTAGTAAAATCTAATAATTTTAAATTAAAAGTATATAATATTTGATATTAAAATTATGCTAAATATATAATATGGTTCATATTATAAAAATAAATGACATAAATGATTGTGTGCTGTGGGAGATAAGAAGTAGGAAAATACAGGGAGAGATAAATAACAAAAAGAAAAAACTTTTAAAAGTGTAAGAAATTGTTAACATGGAGAAGGGAGGCATAGAGAAATCACCTTTAACCATATTTTAATTTGGAGATTTGAAGAATGTGGGAGTATTTTAGTCAAAGTAGTTAAAGTATAACAGGTATGTCAAAATAGATGGAAGTTAGGGGATACATTAGTACAGAAAATATGCCAGGAACTATCATATAAAAAAGGACTTGGTCTCATGAAAGCAGACTGAATCAAGCAACTGTTTATATGGCTTACTGGATATTATCAGTCCTGCTGCTAAGATCAGTTATATCACCATGAAAGAGACCTAACATATTTTCAAATGTCTCTGGATAAACCAGTCTTCTTAATAAACAGCAAGAAAACAAACCTATGATGTACAAACTATTTCTGCCTTGTCAAAAAATACAGAATTTGTATCTTCCTCCATCTAAGTCTAAGTCCATCCTTTCAAACAGAACCAAACCACATGCAGATACAAGGGCACTCATGTTTGGTAAATGATTGAAAAGGGGGGGCTGGAGTCAAGATGGCAGTGTGGGAAGATGCCGAGTTAGCGTCTCCCCACAACTAGGGAAGACCTAAATAGACATTTCACCAAGGAAGACATACAGATGGCCAAGAGGCACATGAAAAGATGCTCAACATCACTAATTATTAGAGAAATGCAAATCAAAACTACAATGACGTATCACCTCACACTGCTCAGAATAGCTATTTCTCAAAAAATCTAGAAACAATAAATGCTGGAAAGGGTATGGTGAAAAGGGAACCCTCCTGCACTGTGGGTGGGAATGTAAATTGATACAGCCACTATGGAGAACAGTATGGAGGGTCCTTAAAAACTAAAAATAGAACTACCATACACCCAGCAATCCCACTACTGGGCATATACCCTGAGACAACCATAATTCAAAAAGAGACATGTACCACAATGTTCACTGCAGCTCTATTTACAATAGCCAGGACATGAAAGCAACCTAAGTGTCCATCCACAGATGAATAGATAAAGAAGAGGTGGCACACATATACAATGGAATATTAGCCATAAAAAGAAACAAAACTGAGTTATTTGTAGTGAGGTGGATGGACGTAGAGTCTGTCATACAGTGTGAAGTAAGTCAGAAAGAGAAAAACAAATACTGTATGCTAACACATATATATGGAATCTAAAAAAAAAAAAAAAAAAAAGAAAATGGTCATGAAGAACCTAGGGGCAGGACAGGAATAAAGACGCAACCCTACTGGAGAATGGACTTGAGGACGTGAGGAGGGGGAAGGGTAAGCTGGGATAAAGTGAGAGAGTGGCATGGACATATATACACTACCAAATGTAAAATAGATAGCTGGTGGAAAGCAGCTGCGTTGCACAGGGAGATCAGCTCAGTGCTTTGTGACCACCTAGAGGGGTGGGATAGGGAGCGTGGGAGGGAGATGCAAGAGGGAGGAGATATGGGGATATATGTATATGTATAGCTGATTCACTTTGTTATAAAACAGAAACTAACACACCATTGTAAAGCAATTATACTCCAATAAAGATGTTTTAAAAAAAAGAAAAAGGAGTGGGCGGAGTCAAGGTAGCAGTGTGGGAAGATGCCGAGTTAGCCTCTTCCCACAACTAGGGTGCCTGCTGGCTGCTGGTGGAGGATCCTGACACCTAAAGAGATGGGAGGAGCCCCCAAGTGACCCTGCAGGACATGGGGGGACTGAGGGGGGAGGAGAAGTGGAGGCCAGACAGGATCGGTGCCCCTGAGGCTGGGGAGATCAGGAAAGGCAGGTGGGAGGGGCCTTCTGGGAGGAGTGAGAGAGGACCGGAGGGCGATCACCCTGCCCACTTGGGCCCAGGGAGTCTGCTGAGGTCCCAGCCCAGTACCCCCCATCCAAATCCCCACCAGGCCACATGGATCCTTGGGGCATAGGAGGGAGGCCAGGGAGATCAGGAGAGGCAGGGTGGATGGGCCCTCTGGGAGGAGCAGAGAGAAGCAGAGGGCGATTGCCCCACCCACTTGAGCCCAGGAAGCCTGCTGTGCTCCCAAGTGAGGTCCCTTGCCTTCTGAGACAAGGGGTGGGGGGCACGCCTGGGCCCCTTCTGTTCCGTTGAGCCTAAGCCTCACCCTCCACAGCCCCCAGGGCCTTTTCCAGCCCTGTGGGTCCTAAGCATAGGCTTCGCCCACCACCCTAAACTTGCCCTTGCTTAGGCTCCACCCTCCACAGCCAAGGCCTTCCCCCCCCTTTTTTTTTTTCCCCTCCTCCTCATTTTTACTATTGTGGTACTGTTGTGTCTTCTGCTTGTTGATTCATCTATATTTTTATTTTTATAGTCTTTCTAACATATCTGTTAGTTTCCTAGTCTAATTTTATTTTTTACTTTGTTATTGTCCTTTTTTTGTTTGTTTTATTTACCATCCCATGCAGCTTGTGGGATCTTAGCTCATGAGCTAGGGATTGGGCTGAAGCACCTGCTGTGGGAGCTCTGAGCCCAAACCACTGGACTAACAGAGAACCTCAGACCCAAGGGAATATTCATTGGAGTAAGGTCTCATGGAGGTACTCATATCAGCACCAAGACCCAGCTCTACCCAACAGCCTACAAACTCCAGTGTTGGAAGCCTCAGGCCAAACAACCAGTAAGACAGGAACACAATCCCACTCATAAAAAAAAAAAAAAAAAAATTGAGACAGCAAAAAAATATGTCACAGATGAAGGAGCAAGGTAAAAACCTACAAGACCAAATAAATGAAGAGGAAACAGGCAATCTACTTGAAAAAGAATTCAGAGTAATGATAGTAAAGATGTTCCAGAATCTCAGAAATAGAATGGAGGCATGGATTGAGAAAATACAAGAAATGTTTAACAAAGATCTAGAAGAACTAAAGAACAAACGGAGATGAACAGCACAATAACTGAAATGAAAAATACACTAGAAGGAATCAATAACAGAATAACTAAGGCAGAAGAACAAATAAGTGAGCTGGAAGACAAATAGATGGAAATAACTACTGAGGAGCAGAATAAAGAAAAAAGAATGAAAAGAATTGAAGACAATCTTAGAGACCTCTGGGACAACACCAAATGCACCAACATTCGAATTATAGGGGTCCCAGAAGAAGAAGAGAAAAAGAAAGGGTCTGAGAAAATATTTGAAGAGATTATAGTTGAAAACTTCCCTAACATGGGAAAGGAAATAGTCACCCAAGTCCAGGAAGCACAGAGAGTCCCATAGAGGATAATCCCTAGGAAAAACACACAAAGACACGTATTAATCAAACTAACAAAAATTAAGTTCAAAGAAAAAATATTAAAAGCAACAGGGGAAAAACAAAAAATAACATACAAAGGAATCCCCATAAAGTTATCAGCTGATTTTTCAGCAGAAACTCTGCAGGCCAGAAAGGTATAGCAGGATATACTTAAAGTGATGAAAGAGAAAAAACTACAACCAAGATTACCCAGCAAAGATCTCATTCAGATTCAGTGGAGAAATCAAAAGCTTTTCAGACAAGCAGGAGCTAAACTAAAGAAACTTATCTAGATGGGAAACCCAAGAGAAGCAAAAGACCTACAGAAACAAACCCAAAACAATTAAGAAAATGGTAATAGGAACATACATATCGATAATAACCTTGAATGTAAATGGATTAAATGCCCCAACCAAAAGACACAGACTGGCTGAATGGATACAAAAACAAGAGTCATATATATGCTGTCTACAAGAGACCCACTTCAGACCTAGGTACACATATAGACTGAAGGTGAAGGGATGGAAAAAGATATTCCATGAATATGAAAATCAAAAGAAAGCTGGAGTAGCAATACTTGTACCCGATAGAATAGACTTTAAAATAAAGAATGTTACAAGAGATAAGGAGGGACACTACATAATGATCAAAGGATCAATCCAAGAAGAAGATATAACAGTTATAAATGTTTATGCACCCAACATAGGAGCACCTCAATACATAAGGCAAATACTAACAACCATGGAAGGAGAAATTGACAGTAACATAATAGGGGACTTTAACATGCCACTTACACCAATGGACAGATCATCCAAACAGAAAATAAATAAGGAAACAAAGCTTTAAATAACACAATAGACCAAATAGATCTAATTGATATTTATAGAACATTCCACCCAAAAGTTGCAGAATACACTTTCTTCTCAAGTGCACATGGAACATTTTCCAGGATAGGTCACATCATGGGTCGCAAATCAAGCCTTGGAAAATTTAAGAAAATTGAAATCATATCAAGCATCTTTTCTGACCAAAACACTATGAGACTGGAAATCAATTACAAGAAAAAAACTGTAAAAAACACAAATACATGGAGGCTAAACAGTGTGCTACTAAATAACCAAGAGATCACTCAAGAAATCAAGAAGAAATTAAAAAAATACATAGAAGCAAATGACAATGAAACACAACAACCCAAAACATATGGGACGCAGCAAAAGCAGTTCTAAGAGGGAAGTTTATAGCAATTCAGTCTCACCTTAAGAAACAAGAAAAATCTCAAATAAACAATCTAACCCTATACTTAAAACAACTAGAGAAAGAAGAACAAAGAAAACCTAAAGTCAGTAGAAGAAATCATAAAGATCAGAGCAGAAATAAATGATATAGAAACGAAGAAAACAATAACAAAGATCAATAAAACTAAAAGCTGGTTGTTTGAGAAGATAAACAAAATTGATAAACCCTTAGCCAGATTCATCAAAAAAATAATAATAATAAGGGAGAGGATGCAAATCAATAAAATTAGAAATGAAAAAGAAGAAATCACAACTGACACAGCAGAAATACAAAGGACTATAAGAGACTACTACAAACAACTATATGCCAATAAAATGGACAGCCATGAAGAAATGGACAAATTCTTGGAAAGGTACAATTTTCCAAGACTGAACCAGGAAGAATTAGAAAATACAAACACACCTATCACAAGTAATGAAATTGAAACTGTAATTAAAAATCTTCCAACAAACAAAAGTCCAGGACCAGATGGCTTCACAGGTGAATTCTATCAAACATTTAGAGAACAGCTAGCACTGATCCTTCTGAAACTCTTTGAAAAAATTACAGAGGGAGAAACACTCCCAAATTCATTCTACGAAGACACCATCACCCTGATACTGAAACCAGAAAAAGATATCACCAAAAAAGAAAATTATAGACCAATATCACTGATGAACATAGATGCAAAAATCCTGAACAAAATACTAGCAAACAGAATCCAATGACACATTAAAAGGATCATACACCATGATCAAGTGGGATTTATCCCAGGGATGCAAGGATTCTTCGGTATATGCAAATCAATCAAGGTGATACACCACATTAACAAATTAAGGAATAAAAACCAAATGATCATCTCAATAGATGCAGAAAAAGCTTTTGACAGAATTCAACACCCACTTATGATAAAAACTCTCCAGAAAATGTATATAGAGGGAACCTACCTCAACATAATAAAAGCCATATATGACAAACCCACAGCAAGCATCATACTCAATGGTGAAAAACTGAAAGCATTTCCACTAAGATCAGGAACAAGACAGGGTGTCCACTCTCACTACTTTTATTCAACATAGTTTTGGAATTCCTAGCCATGGCAATCAGAGAAGAAAAAGAAATAAAAGGAATCCAAATCAGAAAAGAAGAAGTAAAACTGTCACTGTCTGCAGATGACATGATACTATACACAGAAAATCCTAAAGATGCCACCAGAAAATTACTAGAACTAATCAATGAATTTGGTAAGGTTGCAGGATACATAAGTAATGCACAGAAATCTCTGACATTCCTATATACCAACAACGAAAAATCAGAAAGAGAAATTAAGGAAACAATCCCATTTAGCATCACAACAAAAAGAATAAAATATCTAGGAATAAACCTACCTAAGGCAGCGAAATACTTGTACCCAGAAAACTATACAACACTGATGAAAGAAATCAAAGATGACATAAACAGATGGAGAAATATACCATGTTCTTGTATTGGAAAAATCAATATTGTGAAAATGACTATACTACCCAAAGCAATCTACAGATTCAATGCGATCCCTACCAGACTACCAATGGCACTCTTCACAGAATTAGAGCAAAAAATTTTACAATTTGTATGGAAACACAAAAGACCCCGAATAGCCAAGGCAATCTTGAGAAAGAAAAACGGAGTTGGAGGAATCAGGCTCCCTGACTTCAAACTATACCACAAAGCTACAGTAATCAAGACAGTATTGTACTGGCACAAAAACAGAAATATAGTTCAATGGTACAGGATAGAATGCCCAGAGGTAAACCCATGCACATATGGTCACCTAATTTATGATAAAGGAGGCAAGAACATACAATGGAGAAAAGACAGCCTCTTCAATAAGTGGTGCTGGGAAAACTGGACAGCTACATGTAAAAGAATGAAATTAGAACACTATCTAACATCATACACAAAAATAAACTCAAAATGGATTAAAGACCTAAATGTAAGACCAGACACTATAAAACTCTTAGAGGAAAATATAGGAAAAACACTCTTTGACATAAAGCACAGCAAGATCTTTTTTGACCCACCTCCTAGAGTAACAGAAATAAAAACAAAAATAAACAAATGGGACTTAATTAAACTTAAAAGCTTTTGCACAGCAAAGGAAACCATAAACAAGACCAAAAGACAACCCTCAGAATGGGAGAACATATTTGCAAATAAAACAACAAAGGATTAATCTCCAAAATATGCAAACAGCCCATGGAGCTCAATATCAAAATACCAAACAATCCAATTAAAAAATGGGCAGTAGACCTAAATAGACATTTCACCAAGGAAGACACACAGATGGCCAAGAGGCACATGAAAAGATGTTCAACATCATTAATTATTAGAGAAATGCAAATCAAAACTACAATGAGGTGAGGTATCACCTCACGCCAGTCAGAATGGCTATTATCAAAAAAATCTAGAAAAAATAAATGCTGGAAAGGGTGTGGTGAAAAGGGAACCCTCCTGCACTGCGGGTGGGAATGTAAATTGATAAAACCACTATGGAAAACAGTATGGACGTTCCTTAAAAAACTAAAAATAGAACTACCATATGACCCAGCAATCCCACTATGGGGCATATACCCTGAGAAAACCATAATTCAAAAAGAGTCATGTACCACAGTGTTCATTGCAGCACTATTTACAATAGCCAGGACATGGAAGCAACCTAAGTGTCCATCGACAGATGAATGGATAAAGAAGATGTGGCACATATATACAATGGAATATTACTCATCCATAAAAAGAAATGAAACTGAGTTATTTGTAGTGAGGTGGATGGACCTAGAGTCTGTCATACAGAGTGAAGTAAGTCAGAAAGAGAAAAACAAATACTCTATGCTAACGCATATATATGGAATCTAAAATAATAATAATAATAATAATACTGATGAACCTAGTTGCAGGGCAGGAAGAAAGCTGTAGACATAGAGAATGGACTTGAGGACAAGGGGTGGGAGGGGGAAGCTGGGGCCAAGTGAGAGTAGCATCAACATATATACACTACCGAATGTAAAATAGATAGCTAGTGTGAAGCAGTAGCATACTCCAGGGAGGTCAGCCAGGTGTTTTGCGATGACCTAGAGGGGTGGGATATGGAGGATACGAGGGAGGCTCAAGAGGGAGGGGATATGGGGACATATGTATGCATATGGCTGATTCACTTTGTTGTACAAGAGAAACTAACACAGTATTGTGAAGCAATTATACTCTAATAAAGATCTATTTAAAAAAAAGAAAATGTTTTGAGTAAGAAATTCATTGCTAAATATTTTAATTTAATTTCTTTTTCTCAAAAAGTAGTACTGGGAATGCCTTTGAAATCCTGTAAAATGTGCTCAAAATTATTACCATGCCCCTATCAGAGCATAGCTACAATCCCAGGTCCTGTTTGTGTTGAAAAGAGAGAAAGAAGAACTCAGGAAATACATGACAGAAGGCAAGAGAATACATTGACAAGGCCAAGAGTAAACCTGAGTTTTATCCTCATAGATATTAAGTTATAAATGGTATTTTGGTATTTTTCACTGATTTCAACAACAGAAGGCCTACAGTATCCCTGGGCTGTGGGGAGGGTGCCAGGAATGGAACTGCTCAGAGAATAGGGAAACTAAATGTATATTTATTACTTCACAAATTAAAAATATAAGTTGTGCTGCTAAAAATCATTTTGAAAAACACTGGCATTGTTGAGTTAAATTAACAGTACAAATTTTCTTTTACATTACAGACTGTATATACCTTTATGGACCAGCCTTACTATCAAAACCACTAGTTATTATTTGCATCTTAAGCAATGCCTGAAGAACAACACTTGGAATATCATCTGACTCTAAGCAGAGGACCTATATCTTTTCCTTTGCTGGAAATCTAAGCTTTAGTTTCTGAAATTCAATCCCCAGTTCGTGATCTAATACAGTTAACAATATTCTTGGAATTTTTCTGTCTCTCACTTCACAGGGACATAATGAAGTACAGTGAAACACCAGTTTAGCTGATTACAAAGCTGTGTAGTCCGACAGGATATTTAACCTCTGGGAGCCTCAGTTCCTTTATCTGTTAGTCATGCCTATCTCACAAAAGCCGTTTGAGGATTAAATGTAAATGTCATGTAGAGTCCCTTGATCCTCTCTTAATAGCAGTCATAATTACTATCATCACATTTCTTGTTGCTATTTCTGTTAATTAATAGGGTGGGTTCTGGACTTGCTGTAGCCTGTTTCCCTAAAACTCCCTAATTTATGTCTTGAAGAGCCTGCAGCTCAGGGCCCTGTTCTCTACGTTGGGCTTTCCTGATACTTCCCGCCTAACTGGTTTCTGATGCTTTGCCTTTCTTCCTCTGGCATTTTGTCTCCTTTCCCTTCATTGTGTAGCGTTACAGGCACCAAATGAGCCCTGCACCCTCACCTATCACCCTCTCCTCACATTGAGCTTCTCTAGCGCTCCATTGTACAAGTAGTGAAGTTGCGGTTCTGGATCCAACCAGTCATTTAGGTGAACAAGGCCCCGACTCAGGCATTAACTGTGATATGCTCCCATGTAAAATGAAGATTTTAATTCTGGCTGTGTGTGTGTGTGTATGTATATATATATATATATATATATATATATATATGTGTGTGTGTGTGTGTGTGTGTGTGTGTGTGTGTGTGTAGATATATACACATATGTAAGTTATTTTAAAATCGTACTTTTATTAGTTTAAAATCATACTTTTAAACACAGTATTCAACTAAATGAGATGAGAATAATCTAGTCTCACTTCTGGGCATAAAAAGTTTTAAATTCCATAATAACTATTCAATTGTATATTTCTATTTTCTTCTAACTTGAAAGATTAACCACCACCACCACCGCCCTACTGTGTGCATGTGGTCGTAGCAACATCACTTTGAAAAACAGAGAGAGAGAGAGAAAAAAAAAGTGAAGTCCTTTAAAAAATATATTATTTTTCTAGTATGTTCCAGTGAATTTGTTTTTATCGGGCTAAAATCCTAAGGAAACTGACTCTGAACACCTGATTACAATTTCGAATCATTACAGCCCTTTGAAATATTTGATTCCAGAAAGGTAATATGTCATAATGCAGCATGTAAAACCACATTAAAATACTGCTCAGGCTGCCAATATTTTTCTTGCTTTTTAGTGCTTGGGGAAAAAAATAAAATAAAAGTAGCGTTATGAAGATTTTTCTTCCTGTTTTTAAGTTGTTCTATATTTATTTGGTAAGAAACCTCACCAAAGCAAACAATTTCTTTCATCCATATTCAAACCATCCTCCAACTTTTTCATCAAATGGAGGTCTTGACCAGCATCTCACACAGCCTCTCTTTTTTGCTAAAGTGGTTCCACGTGGCAGCACAAAATACAGAGTTTAATTTAAAAGGAGGCAATAGAATAGTGGCATCAGCCAATTGTTGATGTCAAGAGAGAAAATACAATAAAGTTTTGCCTATTACTGAAGGAACCTAAAGGTGATTTGTGAACCCCATCTGCTGTCCAAAAAAACATATAAATTCCTATGCCATTATCAATAACAGTAAACAAGTTTCGAAGATTAGGTAAAGTCAGCACTTGAGCCCTCAAGGCTTGAAAAGACTTTCTAGGATGGACTGAAAATAAGGGCAGAAAACCTGCTTAAAAAAAGCAGCACACGATCATTTATATTAACCTTAAAATGAGGTTAAAAATACTAAATGCATCACCAAATATAATTTTGTTTACTAAGTAAGAAAATTCAGAATCCATTTGGAAAGATTTCACAAGAAAATGATTGCTATTATATAAAAGAATGAAGAAATTTTATACATATTATGTTGATAATTCAATAATATAAACAAAATATGCATGGTAATAGCCTGGTACATAGCTTCTGTGATGCTTTAGCAAAAAGTCCTGTACAAAAGTCGCTTCTGAGGTGTTCTTACACATAGGTGGATAGAACTGTAAAAGCATTATGACCACAGAAGACTGGACCTGCTATTAGCTTTTGTCCCAATGCAGCCATCTTTAACCTAGTCAACAGCATATGATACAGCCTGTTGAAATAGTTCTATACAACATGACTGCTTTAAATGGTGATAGTTGTAAAGGAGGGATATCGTCACTTAAAAAAAAATTCCCAGATGATTTCAATGAACATTCAAATTAAGAATCACTGAAATACTGCTAATTTATCAAAAGTCATACAAGAGCTAAAATACTGTGCCTTCATTTTAAACTCCTACGTTGACTCTTTACTTCTGGAGTATTTTTAGCAGATTGGAGTAAATAAAATAAAACCAGTATAAAGGCATTGTCCTCAAGAAATGTCCTTTCCAGTAGAGAAGAAAAGTTGCAAACAAACTTTGTATTAAACTTTGTATTTTAAAGTGCTCACTAGAAATGAGTGTAATTTTTGTGGGAAAGTCAATGAAGGAGGGAAAAAATTACTTTTGCCATATCAAATGAAGGAAGCTTTTATAAAGATGTAACATTTGAAATAAATTTTGAGGAATAAATAGGTTTTTACCAGATGGAGAAGAGAGAAAATGAGTATACCACCAAGCTCATCTAAATGAAAATTCTTAAATAGGTATAAAACATTTCTCTGTTTGATTCAGAAGTTCTGAATGACTGAAGGGAAGGGAAGAGAAGGGAGGGGAAAAACAAAGTTAGTAAATACTATATATCCTGACAGCTGAACTGGAATTAACTTTTCCAATTCTCAATTTTTTCATCTATGAAATAGATTATAATCCTTGCAGAAAAAGAAAAAAAAAAAAACTTTTGTAGAATTCAGCTCCAAGCATAGTACCTCTCATATAGTATCAATAATTACCCAAGAGTCTCATTTCCCTTCCCCCATCAAAGAAAGATATGAGAATACAGGAAAAAAAATACAATACACTTTATTAGAGTTTAGAGGACTTGTGAAAGACATGATTGAATAGAATGTTTGACTAAATCTAGTGCTACAAATGTATTGTTATTACTTTACTACAAGGATGGTTCATGGTATTAATGTGTGAATCAGAAAAAAATTCTAAGATGTCAGAATTAGCTACCTTTTAACATATAGGTGGTTTCTTTAATGTTTTCTAAAAGGTACAATTTTCTTTTAAGTAAATTCAATTTTCTACTGACTTTGATTATGAAATCAGAATATGCTCTGATAAGACAAAACTCTTTATATGTAACATAAATACATTTTAGAAGGCAGCAATCTTCCAAAATCATGAATTTTGAAGGAGATGGTAACTTTCTTCTATATTTACATTAATTTACACATTGTTACTGGTCTTTTAGAAGAGATTTATTCAACTATATTCAGTGTATGTCTATTGATTCCCTATTATGTGCTAGGCACTTTAATAGCTGCTATACTTTAACATCCAGATGTAGTTATGATTAAGAAATAATCTCAAGAAACTCATGAATATTAAGGGAAAAGCTGAAGATCCCATGAATTACATTAATGTCAGAAATACATAAATGCTATAAACTTTCTATATACCATATATATACATACTATGTGATATTGCATGATTGAATCCAAGAAGAAATTGAACATTATACAAATCATGAGATTAAACAAGATTAATTTCAATCAACTTATAATTGTTTGAAACTAAAGAGCTTGAAACACATTTTCTCATTTGCTATGCTACTTAACACATGGGGAAGCTTGCGTAATATTTTTAAGGTGAATTTAAATTTTTAGAAAATTTAATAATATTTTACTATGCATTAAAGTCTAGATTTTTAGTTCAATGTGTAAAAACAAGAAAATAAAAGAGACAGAGATATACAAAAATTCTGTGGAACCATAGAAGCTAAGCATGTTTTCCTTTGCTGTCTTGGATAGTAACAGAATGCATTGAAGAGGAAATGCCATTTGAACTGACTTTGAAATGATGAAGGAGAAAAGAAGGGATAATATATCTTAGAGAAAATAAGTGCACTGAAATAGAGGCATGGACTTTTGTAACATCATAAAAGAATGGTGAAAAATTCATCACTATTAGGACAGGGTGGAGAAGTGACAAAATATAAAGGTTAACGTATAGTTAGGCCAAATATTAGGAAGGCTTAAATACCAGATCAAGCTTAGGCATTATTCTCTATGTAACAGAGATTATACACGAACATCAAACTTAGATTTCTGTTTGAGAAATACAATGATGACAACAGTGAGAAGGATGGATTCAGCTTGGGCAAGAACAGTCAAAATGCTTATAGCAACATTCTAAGTGAGAAATTAGGAGGCATTAATCTAAAGGGTGGCAGTAGCAAATGGAAAAATTTACCTGCTAGGGATTGAGTGAGAGGGACCTCCTGAAAAACAATTCTCTAACAATGCTTAAAAACAATCTAATTAATAGCAATTGATATCTTTCATGGTTTCTTAGATTATTTTAGGAAGGAATGTAGAATAAATTTTGCTCAACTATCTACCCAATACAGAATCTTCTCTAAAATGGCAAGACAACCACACTTAAAAAAGAAAAAAATTCTTATCCACCTGTACCTCTCTATTGCTTGAGACATTCAGCAATAGTTTCTTCTTCTGGTTTATCTTCCGTGATAAGCAACATATTATTTTCCACATGTTTATTGTTTCCTTAATTTTCATGCACTATGTTCCACACATGTACAATGTCTCTGTGTCTCCTGGCTCTATTCAAATTCCATTTCAGTATACTAATTACAGTGGGACTGATATAAATATCACTTGGTGTTATTTTTCAGTAAAATTCAAGTATCAAAGAAAAATAAAGGAATGACAGATTTAACATTTTAGTACAGTTAGCCAATAGAGTAATTATACACACAAAAAATAACTGAAATGTAAAGTTGTTTTTAGGGAAGAATAATATAATGAGTTTAACTCTATGCATTCTTTTAGATTGGATCAACATATGAAATTCCTTTCACAGTAATAAGAAATTAGTTCAGAAAGGGAAATTTTCTGAGCTGAATTAGTTTAATGAAGATGGACAGGGTAGATCTAAGCTCTGAACTTACAGTCAGATAGATTGTCTCTGACAGTAAATTATCACTTTATTAATTGCATTATAGATAAGATGTTAAAATCATCCATAGCTGCATAGATTCTTTAGCCATGATTCATTAAAATGGTTTTATAATTAACTGGATTTTTAATGTGGCAAGCCTGTAGTAAACCCTGTAAACAGCAGAAATGAGGATATTCTTTAATTTATTCTATAAGCATATTCATATATGCAAACCAAAATGTAAATTCTTAATCTTTAATGTCTTGTGCTTTTCCCCACACTTTGCAGTGATTCTCAATCACTGTACCCTCTTACAATAACCTGAAGATAGTCACTTGTATTTGGAATGGGGGAGGAGATTCAGGTGAAATCACATTTTGTTCATTATATTAACTTTTTGACAGCAGTTATTACAGAGATGATTTGGGCAGCTGAAGCCAAAAAATGTAAAAAGAAAGATATATTATTTTGTTGTTGTTTGTCCTCTAAATAATGAGAAGATATGGGATGGTTTTAAGTCTTGGTAAAATCATATTTGTAATTTTGAAAGATCACAGTGGCGACAAATCTGAATTAGAAGGAGTAGGGTAAAAATATAGGGATAATTTAAGAGGCTATTTGAATTAAGGAAGCATGAAAAGATAAAGGACCAAACAATGTAGCATGAATGGGAATTACGAAAATAGGAAAATAATTAAAATTATTTGAAAGATATTATCAACATAATTTGATTATATGGGCTACTTGAGTGAAAGACTAACTTACATGACAATACCATTAATAAGGTTTACAGAAGATGGTGCAGGTTTGGTGAAAACATAGTCCCTTGCCTTAAAAAATTCCACAATGAATTGTAAAAGTAAGACAGGAGATAATATTGAGCTTTACTCCTCAAAGTATGATCTGTGGAACAGCAGCACTGGCATCCCTTGGGAATTGGAAAATGGGAAAGACAATGAGGATAGAATAAAAAAATATAAAATTTATCTAGTAGGAAGCTCACAGAAGAGAAAGAGAATGAATGCCATACACTATTCAAAGATAAAATGAGAACAAAGATTCCAGAATTTATCCAGGAACGTTATGAATAGGTAGCAGAAAAATACGAATAAATTCACATGGGACATATTTTGGCGATACTTCTAAACAACAAACACAAAGAAAATAACTTAAAAAGACTGCCAATCAGATAAAAATATTTAAAGTGATAAGAAGCTTCTCAGGGGAGATACATATACTCCAACAGAATTGTGTCAAAAGAACTACTACAAAATGTTCCAAAAAAGAAGGAAAATCAGATACAGGGTCTTATTTAAAAAACAAGGAAATAAATACAATCTTTAATACATACATATGTGAATACCAACATTCTTCATTGTAAAGAAAAAATTACTGAGAAAAAATAAACAGTAAAAAATTTCCAATAGCTTTCCATTTTTTCCATTATCACATTTGTTATTATTTAAACAGTCTCCAATGAACATGTATTAATTATGTAATAAAAATAATGATTATTCAAAAACAAATATCAATTATTCACCTTTACTTGAACACCTTTTAAAACTAAACCAGAGTTTCAATTAATTTTCATGATGGTTGTGTAAGGAAAATAAATTTATCAATATTTTCCATTCTTCTCTTCCACTTTCATGAGGATGATCAATATTTTCCACAAACAAACAAGTACCAGTTGGAGCCTGAAGTGTTAGACATGCTATAGCTGTCAAATGATTGGTCAGAAATTTATTTTTTTATATATTTCCAAACATGTATAGTATTTATAATAATTTCTATATTTTATTAATATAAAATATCTTCATTGTTATAACTGTTCATATTATGAAATATAATCTACATGCATCCTTATAATTGAGATCATCTATATGAGCAACAATCTCTGTATGCTTAATGAGAAATGAGTGTGTAGCTATGCCTGATGATAGGTGGTCAATTATTTTTTACTAAAGTACTATTTTTATAATTAATTTTGCCCAGGAAAGCATAATGATGCTTTTTACTGAAAAGTAGTTCATTTCACTTATATGACCACTTCAGATTTTCTTTTCTTTTTTCCTTTGCAATTCACAATAAGAAAAATACAAGATACATCAGAAATGTCAAGTCTGCTGGTTGACTCGATTTTTTTTTTTTTAATTTATTTATTTATTTATTTTTGGCTGTGTTGGGTCTTCGTTTCTGTGCAAGGGCTTTCTCTACTGTGGCAAGCGGAGGCCACTCTTCATCGCGGTGTGCGGGCCTCTCACTATCGCGGCCTCTCCTGTTGCGGAGTACAGGCTCCAGATGCTCAGGCTCAGCAGCTGTGGCTCACGGGCCCAGTTGCTCCGCGGCATGTGGGATCTTCCCAGACCAGGGCTCGAACCCGTGTCCCCTGCATTGGTAGGCAGATTCTCAACCACTGCGCCACCAGGGAAGCCCGACTCGATTTTTAATGCTTCAATTTAACAATAATATTCAAAACATATTCGAAACTCCTCTTGTGTATTCTGTGTGTGGGGTGGGGAAAAGTTAATTAAGAATTACTGAGTGTTTCACAGGCCAGTTCCCTCCACATGTGGTTTGTTTACTAACAACTTTAATCTTTCACAAAACTATAGATAACCCAAATACTGAAAATTATCATTTAAAGAAAAACTTTTCCTTTTGAAATAATTTTAAGAGATGTGAAGTTGACACAAAGTTCCTGTATACCCTTCCCCTAGCTTCACCTAATGTTGCTGTTTTGCATAACCACGGTGCATTTTTCAAAGCAAAATAACACTGATATAATAGTATTAACAAAAGTACACACTTTATTCAAATTTCACCTTTTCCACTAATATCCCTTTTATGTTTCAGGATCCAATCCAGAATACTACACTGCCATTTACTCATTTTGTCTTCTTACCCTCCCCCAATCTGTGATTTTTTCCTATTCCCCCTCTTACCAAAAATCCACTGTCTTTTTCTTTACTGAGGTGTAATTGACATAAAACATTATATTAATTTAAGGTGTACAAAATAATGATTCCATATTTGTATCTACTGAACAATAATCACCAAAATAATTCTCATTAACATTTGTCACCATACGTAATTAATTTTTTTTCTTGTGATGAGAACTTTTAAGACATACTCTCTTTAGCAAGTTTCAAATATGCAGTATAGTGTTAATAACTATAGTCACCATGCTGTGCATTACATCACAATGACTTATAACTGAAAGTTTGTACCTTTGGACTCCGTTTACACATTTTGCATACTGTATTTGTATTTCTCTGACTTATTTCACTTAGCATAACGTCCTCAAAGTCCATCTGTGTTGTTGAAAATGGGAAGCTTTCATTCTCTTTTATGGTTGAGATATATTCCATTGTATGTAGATACCATACATTCTTTATCTATTCGTCTGTCGATGGGCACTTTTGTTATTTCCATTATCTTGGCTATTGTGAATAATGCTGCAATGAAAATGGGAGTACTTATATCTTTTCTAGTGTTTTCACTTTCTTCAGCTGAATACCCAGAGTGGAATTGTTGGATCCTTTGGTAGTTGATTTTAATTTTTTGAGGAACCTCCAAACTGTTTTCCATAGTAACTACACCAATTTATATTCCCCCCAGCAGTGCACAAGGGTTGCCTTTTCTCTATATCCTCACCAATACTTATTATTACTTTTTTTTTTTATAATAGCCATTGTAATAGGTGTGAGGTGATATTTCAATGTGGTTTTGATCCATATTTCTCTTATGATTAGTGATGTTGAGCATCTTTCCATGTGTCTGTTGACCATCTGTATGTTTTCTTTGGAAAAATATATATTCAGAATCCTCTGCCATTTTTTAATTGGATTGTTTGTTTTTTTACTATTGAGTTATATGAATTTTCTTCTAGGAATTTTATAGTTTAAGGTTTTATATTTCAGTCTTTAATTCATTTTGAGTTAATTTTTGTGTATAGTATAAGACAGTGCTCCAGTTTCATTTTTTTGCATGTGGATGCCCAGTTTTTTAAACACCACTTATTAAAAAGAGTGTCCTTTCCCCATTGTATATCCTTGACCTTTTGTCATAAATTGACTATATATGTGTGGTTTTATTGATGGGTTCTCTATTCAGGTCCGTTTATCTGTCTATTTTTATACCAATATCACACTTTTTTGTTTACTGTAGCTTTGTAATATAGTTTGAAATCAGGATGTGTGATGCCTCCAGCTTTTTCCATCTTTCTCAGATTGCTTTGGCTACCTGAGGTGCTTTATGGTTCCATGCAAATTTCAGGATTGTTTTTTTCTATTTCTGTGAAAAAATTCCATTGTAATGTTGTTAGGGATTGATTCCATTGGCTCTACACATTGGTATATTATGGACATTTTAACAATATTGATTCTTCCAATCCATAAACATGGACTATCATTCCATTTACTTGTGTCTTCTTCAGTTTCTTCCATTGGTGTCTTATAGTTTTCAGCATAAAGGTGTCTTACCTCTTTGGTTAAATTTATTCCCAGGTATTTTATTCTTTTTGATGCAGTTGTACATGGGATTGTTTTAATTTCCTTTCAGATAGTTCATTATTAGTGTGTAGAAATGCAACAGATTTTTGTATGTTGATTTTGTATCTGTCAACTTAACTGAATTTGTTACTAATTCTAACAGTTTTTTGGAGGTGTCTTTAGGGTTTTTTATATATAATACCATGTCATCTGCAAATGGTGACAGTTTTACTTCTTCCTTTCTGATTTGGATGGCTTTAATTTATTTTTCTTGCCTGAGTGCTTTGGCTCTGTCTTCCAATAATATTTTGAATAAAAGTGGCAAGAGTTGCCATCCCTGTCTTGTCCCTCATTTTAGAGAAAAGCTTTCAACTTTACACTATTGAGTATGATGTTAGCTGTGTGCTAGTCATATATGGCCTTTACCATGTTGAGGCACATTCCCTCTATAGCTACTGTGTTGAGAGTTTTCATCGTAAAGGGATGTTAAATTTTGTCAGAAGCTTTTACTGCATCTATGATTATTATCTTTCATTTTGTTAATGTGGTTTATCACTTTGATTGATGTATAGATATTGAACCATCCTTGCATCCCTGAAATAAATCCCATTTGATCATGGTGTATGATCCTTTCTTTTTTTAAAATGCCTATGAATATTTGTCCTATGCTATTCATATGGGGTTTCAGTAATCAATTTAAAATAAATAATTGTTATTAAAGTATATTGATAATTTATTTCTTATACACACAAATTAATGACTACATTGAATCAGACATGGTAGTCTTTGTAAAAGCCAATAACTGTTTTTAGTATATGTGTACATTCTCACATTTCCCCCCATACTGCTCTCACCAGTATGATATAACTAAAGGAACAAGATGAAACATGTTAGACAAAAGGGATGAATATAATCTTAATATGCTTCCAAGTATTAGAAAATAAAATAATGATAGCTAACTGTTGTTGAATATTTTCTATGTGGCACTGAGTTACATCATCAATATGCATTACATAATAAAGTCCTTAAAGCAATCCTACAAGGAAGATACCATAATCTTTATTTTTTATATGAGGAAACAATCTCATTGAGGGTTAGAAATTTTCTCAAAGGGACACATAAGTAGTAGAGCCAGAACTGAATGCACCACTGAGTAAACTTAATTAGTGTCATGTCTATACATCTAGTCTGTTCACTATTATACTCAATGTGCCTAGCCCTGTACCTAGCCCAGGAAGCCATAAGTCCATTCACACTTTATCAATGAACACTGTATAGTTTTCTGAATACTGTATAGTGTAATTCCCTTGATCATTATCTAATGCATTTACTGACAGATCATTCTTATTAATTTATAGCTTTCCATGGAGGTCATTATATTCCCCATAGTAAAAAGAATAAGCATGTAAGCTGCTACGTGTTCATAGATGGTATTCCAATAGCCTTTCTTTCTTATGAAACTGCAAGTCTCATATTTACTAATAAAGTTTGCTAAGTTGAACACTTCACCTCTATATAATCTATTGTTAAACACACACACACACACACACACACACACACACACACACAAAAACCCCAAATGGAGGTTGAGACAGGGGATAGAAAGAATCCTCAACACTAGTTATCATTTTGGAAAACAGAAAGCAGACTCCCAAGAGTTTTACTTCTGTTAACAATCCAGAAAGTGTGGAGGAATCTAGGGATAGAAAAGTAGAGCATGAGATGCACTCCTGTGTGGGAAATCCCAAATAAGGAACTAGAAATGTGGAAATATATGCCCGAGATAATGGGGACATAAATGAGAGGGGTGGAATAATTGCTAGATCAGAGGGACTAATGATAATAATAATAATGTTTTCTACCTCATAAATTTGACCAAGGCTGGCCTTATTACAGAATTAATGCCAGGAAGTCTTCTGAGAATTTATGTTCATTGATTTAATGTCATAATTCATACTAAGAATCACTAGGAAAAATTAAGGTAGATTATCATCATCAATTATGTCTGAACACTATGGTTATTCACTGTATGTTGATTTCCTAATCTTCCTTTTAACCTTAGTTGTTTCAGGAGTTGTCTTTCTCACTTACTCTCATAATGAGATAATCATGTAACAATGGAAGATGAAAGCAATTCAGAGGTGAAGGAACAGGGTTCCATCTTTCCATCTCCACTTATCCACACTGTGTCCTTAAAAAATCATTTAATATATCTGAATGTTTGACAGAATATTGTAAATAGAAGACCCTACTGTATGTGCTTATAAAAGAAAAAAAAAACATAATTTTGATTGAGAAAGTGCTCATTGTAAGACATCACACACACACACATATACACACACACACACACATATACACACACACAAACTGGTAGTTTACCACTGATCATTGTATTTGAATTATTTTGAATCTTACACTTGATATGCTTAATTCAGACTATTTATGTCAATTTGACAAGCTGCATAACAGATTTCACTCCTTTCAATACCTGTATTTCTGTCATTCCTAAATTCAACAAGGAAAATTTGCCCCATCTTGGTTGGAAACTATTAGTTCAAGCCCACTTATGGGATGTATAATCAGTAGATTAGGTCAAAATCAGACACACTGACTTCCTTGAAACTTATCATACATACAATGCTGTATTTAAAACAAATACAAAAAACAAACTTAAACCATCACACTACTAAATGCACATACTCTTCAAAATAGTAAAAGCAGACACTATTATTATTTCTTAAAAATGCTTAGTGGATACAAGTTTACCTAGGTACAGAGAAAGTCTAAGAAAGACTAACCTGGTTAATATCAATATAAATAAAAAGTCCTCCAGCGGGAAACAGAAGAATCAGGGAGCAAAAAACCCAGACATAAAAAATGTGCTGTATTCCAGCATTTGTTGATGTGTCGACATTTCTGATATAGCTCTATTAAATGCAATGCCCTGGGCGCCTCTACTAGTTAAGACAAACAACAAACAAACAAATCAGATTTCTCCAGAGCCTCTGTCACTCTTTCCAGCCCCTACTGTGCTCCAGCTAATGTAGAATATGCTTTGGAATACATTTGTTATGAAATAGTTTCTCAGTGAAATAGTATAGAGGCATCTTAATGAAATCTTCAAAACAGATGGGGATATTTTAGCTGCCCCCACCCATTTTGCTTGAACAATATACTTTGTAATTAGTGGTGTGGTAAAACATTCTTTTTAAATGGATAGGAACTGAATACATTTTCAGGCTATCATGGGAAAATCCATGAAACACAAGAGATCCATGAAACAAGGTTTTTTGGTTTTGGTTTTGTGGTTTTTTTTTAAACACATTTGCTTTGCAAGGGACATTTTTAAAAGCCACAAGTAGTTTCCTACATTTCATCCTGTTATTTACCTCTGTGTAGTTTTAAGAGGCTATTTTAGTTAACAAGTTAATAATTGCAAATTAAATGGAGAGGATGTTCTTTTTTGTTAATTTCCTTTTATGTCTGACTCTGATTTTCTTTCATCATCAAACAGTTCTTTTCATTCTTTTTTGTTTGTTTGCCCTTATGTGTTTTTTCCTTGTTAATGTTCACTGTTTTTTCTCTTATATTTATCTTCTTCAACTTTTATTTTCTATTCAAAATGTACAGAGTAATATAACTCTTACAGCAGAAACCTCTTTCTCTGCTTAGATGAACAGATGATATGCTCTGCAAAAAGTAGTAGCAAAAGGTAAGAAGGGAAATTTTAAAATATTCTATTTTCCATAAAACTGTCAGGAATGTAGTCTTCCTGACACAGGTCTAAATATTTTAATATATTCTAAATAAAGTGACATATCACAATTTTAGCCCATAAGAAAATGTTTCCCTCTGATGCTTAGGAAATATATATTTACAGGAATTTACTATTTTTAGACTTTCTATAATATGAATCAAAAATTGACTGAAAACAAAAGTAACTGCTTTATGTTTTTGTTTGTTTGCCTTGTATATTGCATTTGATTATTGACAATCTCCCTATGTTTCACTGGATTCGCTCTACAATTTGTTTCTGTATTTTTTTTTTCAGACGTATTGACTTAAGTAGTTCCCCTGGTTTATTTAGCCAGTCCTAAAACAAATTAAGACATTATTATGCTTTTCATTTTCCTATGACCTCTGACTCTGGCAGTGCAACCTTCAGTCATGGTCTGAGCTCTCCAAATGCAGTCTTTGCTCAGTTCTCATTGCTCTTCTACAAGCTCCTTTTTTAGTTGGAGAACCTTTTCTCATGCTCTAAGATTCCACTTCAGCGTATATTTTCACAGGATTTCTCCAACCCTCCCAGCACCAGCTCTGCCAAATCTGTATGTTTGGACATTGGGGTCCTAAAGACTTTATTTTCTTTTAGGAATTTTCTCCACATCTTTGTTTGTTCATCTTTCTTTATCAAAGTGAGACTAGAGAATGCCTGAACATCAGTCAATAAAATATGTCAAAGACCCAACAGGATAGAGTGGATGGAAAAGCTCTTCCTTACCAAGGGTAGGGTAGGATAAAAAATCTGAAACTGGATCAACAGTACAAAGCAGAACCAAAGTTTTAAGAAACTGTGTATGGTTTCTACAGCCACTATTTCAAAAGCAAAGAGGCACTATGTTAAGAGCAATGAGGACTAGATAATCAATGTGTTTAATTATTTAGTCTTCTTCACCACTGGCTGTGATTTTCTTGAAATAATTGTTCCATAATCTATCTAGATGTCCCCAGAAAACAGTGCTTGTGATATAGAAGATGCTCAATAACTCTTTGTTGAATAATTTAATTTTAAAAATAGAGGCATAGCCAGTCACTGAATCACAGTTAAGTAACCTACTAAAGAGAAGATTCTTCAGAAAATCCCAATTTTTAAATATCTGCATGTATTTGAATTAGATCTACTTCATTGAACTTTTCTTCCCAATTGATGGGAAATTTCCAACAGAGTCCTCTATAGTGCATTACAGTGTTGAGGCTTATGTGATGCTTTCATTATGAAAAAAAGAGGGTTCAATGATTCTAATAATATCCCAAATAATTTGTTTTTCAACCACATACATGTTTCCACTTCATAATAGGTTTAATTAATATTTAATCACTTTAACATTTTATTCAGTCAGTTTAACTACTCTTGACAGCTTCCACTAAGGAAATGTTTTGTTTCTCTTCCAGGAAAGATTTTAAGAATTTTCACCTGAAATGTCTTATGGATCCTATAAATGCATAACCCTGGAAGCAATATTTTCTGCAATTTTCTTCAAAGCTAGTAACATATAAATTCACTAAAATATTGTGTTACAAGGATGCTTGGAACCTCTCCTAATGATAGCTGTCATGTTAATGGGATGAGGATTTTTGGGTAGATAGACCAGATGCAGTGAGCTATTTTAGAAAAATAGCCCCAAGTTTTTGGATACTAAAACACTGACATCTGCTTGAAGTAAAAACAGGAATTATTCTAAAAATTAAAGTGATTGGATCAGTTTTTTTTAAAAGCATGTTTTATTGCCATTGGTAAGAATGAAATTCATAGAAAGAAGGCTGTTATCAAATATAGGTAAAAGCTATGCAGTAGCAAGATTTTTTAATGCCAACTAATTCTTCCTTTATGTATTAAAAATTCTTCCTTTATATGTATTATTTTTAAAAGTTTGTATAAAGGAAGAAAAAAAAAGAAAACAGCCATGTGCTTAAGGAAAGAATATGTGAAGTTATATGAGAAAAAAAATCCAACCTAATATCTTTCTATATATGAGATGTTCTTGCAGTTTGTTTTTTTGTTTGTTTGTTTGTTTTTAGGTTTTCACCTAAAAAGTACATGTTTGTTTACTTCTACATCTTTGCTTGGGAATCAGTCTCTTTCTTCTACTATTACTGCAGAATGTTATTTCAGAATTTATAAAATTTATGTAAGCCAAAATTTAGGGAAAGGAAATATGATTGTGTTTCCAAAAGCCTTGTAGTTGAATATTTTATAAGAAATAGGACATTTGTCTGTTAATCTGGAATAATGTTACTTAATATTTGTAGAGGACAAACTCAGTGTCAAAACTTTAAACTTTATAGGTTACATATTACAAATAGACTGTAAGTTGTGTATGATTAGTGTTCTTATTTTACACATGAAGAAATTGCTATAGCAAAGATTTAAGTATTGCTCACGGTTACGTGAGTCATGGAAAGACGGAGCTCTGATTTGAACACAATATTTAGAATTTGCCTACTCTCTCTCACTCTTTTTCTTTATTTGGAATCTATTTTAAAGGATCCAGCAGGAAAAAGTGAAACCACATTATCAGATTTTCAAGTACTCAGAAAAATATTGCACATTCACTTTGGCTATCTAATCAGAATTTGTCTGTATGTAATCAGTTACTCTGAATGGAGTCATTTTTCATTTTTAGAAATGCTTTTCTAAATTAGGACCACAATATTTTACACTGGCCAGCATACAGACGATTTGAAGCCTTACTAAGCACTTATGATCTATGAGACTTGGTAAGTCATTTGAAACAGTTAAGTTACTATTTTATCACCTGTACAGTTGACTAACAGTTCTGATCATGCATACCTATATATAGTGCTAATGTGATGATCTGAGAATTATAACCTACAGAAGGTCCCTAGTGTGGTGCTTTTTAGTTCCTTTATATTCCTGAATCCCTACCTAATTTTCTTTCTGTTTGACATCGCTACTATCAATTTCATGTTTTGAGTCTCCTGAACACCAGCTATTTCTCGCACACAGTGTGTGAGATATTATTCCTATTAATATTGCCCACTAAAAACCTCATCCATTTTCCCTCTTCTATTTTTCTACTGCCATTTGTGGTCTAGGACCACATAATACCTCACCCACCACTTCCCTAGGGTTCTGTTTCTAGACTTTATCCTCATCAATCATATATGCTGTTGTCAGAGATATTCCACGGTGATACTATATAATCCCAGTGCTTTAATCTCCATGGTGATTCCCCATTGACTTCAAAATAAAGTGAAATTTACTTAATATGGTCTATAAGAACATTCATAAAATAGGTCCCCCTTATCTCACTGCAGCCCTCCAAATTTTCTCAGAAATTTTCTTTTCGCCCCCCAAATTTTCTCAGAAATTTTCTTTTCTCCCATTCTTTATGTTTTCCTATTTCTTTTGCCAAGAGAAAACTTTTCCCTCCTTTACAGAGTTCAAATTAAATAACTACTCTTTTTGGTCTTCTCTGTATTCTACAGAGAATGGACTACTACTTGACTTTTATGCATCACTGTACCCATTATAAATTTCCACCAGAGTATTTGGTTATTAAGATCTCTCAATTCATTTAGATTTGCACCCAAATGGTTTATTTTTCCAAACAACTGCACCCCCAGTTAAGCCATATCAAAATTTACTCCTAAATAATGCCTCTCTTAAAAATATTTTAGCCTTTTACCGTAATTGGCAGTTACTGTGGTTAAAGAAGAAATCTCATTATTTTTTTCAATCTCAGCAGGTTTATGTTAAAACTCTAATTTATGGGTTTTAAAAAAAAATTTAATTGAAGTATAGTTGATGTACAATATTATATGTTACAGGTGTAAAACATAGTGATTCATAATTTTTAAAGGTTACACTCCATTTATAATTATTATAAAATACTGGCTATATTCCCTGTGTTGTAAAATATATCCTTGTAACTTATTTTATATCTAATAGTTTGTACCTCTTAGTCCCCTATGTCTATACTGCCCCTCCCCACTTCCCTCTCCCCATTGGTAACCACTAGTTTGTTCTCTGTATCTGTGAGTCTGCTTTTTTTGTGTTATATTCACTAGCTTGTTGTGCTTTTTAGATTCCACATATAAGTGATATCATACAGTATTTGTGTTTCTCTATCTTATCCATGTTGCTGCAAATGGCAAAATTTCATTCTTTTTTATGGTTGAGTAGTATTCCATTTTATATATATGTGTGTGTGTGTGTATCCACATCATCTTTATCCATTCATCTGTTTACCCATTCATGGGTACTTAGGTTGCTTCCGTATCTTGGAAATTGTACATAATGCTGCTATGAACGTTGGGGTGCATGTATCTTTTCAAATTAGGGTTTGTTTGTTTGTTTGTTTCTTTTCAGGTATATACAAAAGAGTGGAATTGCTGGGTCATATGGTAGTTCTATTTTTAGTTTTTTGAGAAACCTCCATACTGTTTTCCACAGTGGCTGCACCAATTTACATGACCACCAACCACGTATGAGGCTTCCCTTTTCTCCATATCCTCACTAACATTTGTCATTCATCTCATTGTGGTTTTGATTTGCATTTCCTTGATGGTTAGTGATGTTGAGCACCTTTTCATGTGCCTAACTAGAAAAAAATATAGTCAAAATACTCTTTAACATAAATCACAGAAATATTTGTTTGGAGCCGTCTCCTAAAGCAAAGGAAATAAAAGCAAAAATAAACAAATGGGACCTCATTAGATTTGAAAGCTTTTGCACAGCAAAGGAAACCATTGACAAAACGAAAAGACAATCTACTGAATGGGAGGAAATATTTGCAAATGATATGACTGATACAGGGTTATGGCTGATTAGTTCATTGTTAGTGTATAAAAATATAACAGATTTCTGTATATTGATTTTGTATCTTGCAACTTTACTGAATTCACTGATGAGCTCAGTTTTCTGGTGACATCTTTGGGATTTTCTATGTACAGTATCATTTCATCTGCAAACAGTGACAGTTTTATTTCTTCCTTTCCAATTTGGATTCCTTTTATTTCTTTTTCTTATCTGATTGCTGTGGCTAGGACTTCCAATACCATGTTGAATAAAAGTGGTGAGAGTGAACATCCTTGTCTTGTTCCTGATCTTAGAGGAAATGCTTTCAGCTTTTCACTGTTGAGTATGATGTTATCTGTGGGCTTGTCATATATAGGCTTTATTGTATTGAGGTATGTTCACTCTATGCCCACTTTCTGGAGAGTTTTTTTATCATAAATGGATGTTGAATTTTGTCAAAATCTTAATTTGCATCTATAACTTATGGTTTAAATGTATTATTTAAAATGTTTTTTAAATACTTTTGATATATAACATTGTCTAAATTTAAGGGGTACACATACTGATTTGATATTCATATATTACAATATATTTCAATATTGTAGTATTTTTGCCATTGTAGTGGTAATTAGCACCTCTATCATAGCACATAATTATTTCTTTTTAGGTTTTGGAATAATTAAGATTGAGTGTCTTAGCAAGTTTGAATATTATAATAAAATAACATTGTCTATATTCATTCTACTGTGCTTTAGATCTCTAGGACTTATTTACTACTCATTTCAAATCTGTAACCTTAAATAATTTCTGTCCTATCCCCTCCCTGTCATCCCCTGCTAACCACCATTTTACTCTGTTTTTGCAAGTTTGACTTTTTAAGATTCCACTTATAAGGAATATCATACAGTAATTGTCTATGTTTGGCTTATTTCACTTGACATAATGTCCTCAAGGTACATCCCGGTTGTCTCAAATGGCAGGGCGTCCTTCTTTCTCATGGCTGAATTATATATATAATTATTTATCCATTCATCTTTTGATGGACACCTAGGTTGTTTCCATATCTTGGCTACTGTGAATAATGCTAGAGTAAACATGAGAGTGCAGATATCTATTTGATATCCTGTTTTCATTTCCTTTGGGTATACACCCAGAAGTGGAATTGCTGGATCATATAATTGTTCGATTTTTTTTTAATTTTTTGATAAAAATACTGTTTCTATGGTGGCTGCACCAATTTACATTCTCAACAACAATGTACAAGTGTTCCTTTTTCTCCTCATCCTCTCCAACATTTCTTATCTTTTGAACTTTGGATAATAGGCATTCTAAGAGGCGTGCAGTAATATCTCATTGTGGTTTTGATTTGCATTTCCCTGATGATTAGTCATGTTGAGCATCTTTTTATGTACCTTTTGGTCATTTGAATATCTTCTTTGGAAAAATGTCTATTTAGTTCCTCTGCCCACTTTTTAATTGGATTATTTATTTTGTTACTGAGTTGTATGAGTGCTTTATAAATTTGGAAGAATATTAACCCCTTATCAGATATATGTTTTATAAAAAATTTCCCCATTTCTAGGTTGTTTTTGCATTGTTCATTGTTTCTTTTGGTGTCAAAAAGCTTTTATGCTTGATGTAGTCCCACTTGATTTTTGCTTTTGTTTGTGTTTTTGGTGTCATATCCAAAAAATCTTTGCCAAGACCAATGTCGAGGAGGTTCTTCCCTACGTTTTCTTCTAGGAATTTTATGGTATCAAGTTTTATGTTTAACTCTCTAATTCATTTCAAGTTAGTATTTGCAAGCGGTATAAAGTAGGGGTCCTATTTAATTTTTCTATGTGTGTTTATCCAGTTTTCCCAGCACAATTTGTTGAAAATACTTTCCCTTCCCCATTGGGTGTTCCTGTCTCCTTTGTCAAATATTAGTTGACCATATTTGTGGGGGATTAATTCTGGGCTCCCATTTCTGTTCCATTGGTCTATATGTCTATTTTTATGCCAGTACCACACTGTTTTAATTACTATAGATTTGTAGTTCAGCGTAAAATCAGGAAGCATGATGTTTTTAGCTTTGTTTTCCTTTCTCAGGATTGCTTTGGCTATTTGAAGTCTTTTGTAGTTCCATACAAACTTTAGGATTTTTTTTCTTTCTATTTCTGTGAGAATGCCATTGTAATTTTGATAGGCATTTAGATGGCTAAATTCTATAAGCTTTGGGTAATATGGAGTTGTTGTTTTTTAAATTTCCCCCAATGCTTTACTTCTGCATCATGGATAGCTTAAACAGAGCAGATGGTTTGGGGCTGGCTTTCACATAAGTTTTCTCTCCCCCTCTCTTGGTCTGTATATGTTTCTTCAAGATTTGTTAAAATGTGGATAGGAAAAAAATAGGAAAATGGCTTCATGCATTGGAAACTAGAGGTGTTTCTCTCCCACTTCCTTGGGAATACTTTACTATATCATCTCTCCAAAATGCCCCCCTTCCTTTCTCCAGTAATACAGGGACAGCTCCACAGGCCAATGAACAAGCAGATGACCAAGTTTGGAAGAAAAAATAAAAACAAGAGGCTTTATTTTTTTCAGAGATATTCCCAAAATGTATTAGTATTTCTCTTTGGGCTCAATTTTCACTCAGTAAAAAAGGTGAAGCAACCCTCTTCTCTCTTACAGGTAGGAAAGAAAAGAAAATAGACGCCCTTTGGTCAGTCAATGCTAGTCATCGAGGAGGGCCCATGACCAAAATGCTTTAATACAATTGAGGGAATCTCCTAGCAAAATGTTAGTTTTGTCATTATTTAATTACCACAAATAGAGGATTCAGACAGCGTCAATTGAGACATGGCTGCCTTCTGGCAAATTTTACAAATTGGAAGTGTTAGTATCCCTCAAATACCAGATCTTATTTGACGTGTCCTTCTTTTTCATATGGCTTATTGAAATCAGTTAATTTGAATATTAATTTCTCCTCTACTCTCCATATTTCTGAAATTCCAGAGCTGAATTGATTATAAGTCAGTCTATTAACAAAGCATCCACTCTCTTTTGAATAGATCTTTTCATACATTCTTTCTTCTGGTATGGAATTGCTTAGGCCTGTGAAACCTGCCTTTTAGATTAGATTTGTTCCTTATACACTGGAGAATGCATCAAATGGAGAATATTGTTCAGTAGATTTCTGAGATGAAGTTGCCATTAATACTTTTGCAATGGGTCCCTTAGTGTACAGTGAAGACCAATTTTCCCACATGCTTTCAAAGACTGTCTAATTTAGGTCTCAAATTCAGTAGCTATGGTCAGGTGTCCAAACGTATGCAACTAAACAATCCAAGGCCAACTTGACCATATGACGAGAGGATGGATGTCTCTTGTGCCTATGGATAAGCTACTTGAATACAAGGATAGCCCCTTAAATTGCCCCTCTATGATCACAAATAATGAATGGCATTTCACTTAGCTGCTCTAGCACTGTCTACAACTAAAATTCAGAACCTCACAAACTAGTGCTCTGGGACACACAAATCATTTACTCTACCTGCCTTCATTTGGGCTTAAAAGCACAATAAAAATAGCAAATAATTGTTGCATTTCTTGTTGTCTAAAGATTGTAAATATGGAAAGTCTTTTTTTCATAGTATTCTAAATATTTCCTCAGAATTGCCTGCTTGCCAAAAAACATCTCAGCGCACACACACACACACACACACACATATATTAATAACTGTACTTAAACAGTTCAAAGTCAAGTTGCAGCAAGTCACAAACGCTTTTGATGAAGCTCATGTGTTTCCATTAAACCTGATGCCTTATAAAATAGCCATTGACAAGTAAAAAAATAACCTCTCACTTGTAGACAAGGTCTCATTTGTTAGAGTTACCTGTTAAGTCTGTAACAGTTAAGACAACAGCTCAACTCTAAAAAAGGGGCAGTGCAGCTTTGCATAACACCAAAATGAGAAATCTACATTGTCTTTTTTACTAAACCAACACTAAAACTTAAACTCACTGGATTAAGACTCCACCAGAAGTTTCCATTCTTATTCTACTATCAAATCCCTTTCCTTAGAGGTTTTTCAAAGTCTTAAATTCAATGCACCAGATGCTAAAATTTCCCCTGAATTAAACTTATTCCCTTCTACCACAGAACTATAGACCTTGCACAGAGCAATTGGGAAGTCAGGTTTTCTGCAGAGAGAAATGTAATAGGTCCCAAAGACAAAGAAGCAAGTAAGTCCCTCCTTCTGCTGCAGGAGAATGAAAAAACAAAAAACAAAAAAAACCCCACAAGTGGTGAGGATGTGTTTTCAACCTAAAACCACCTACTTAAGAAGGCTGTCATTAATATCACTTATAACAGGTGTCAAAAGTGTTTGGCTCATGGTAGTCACCCAATAAATAGGAGCCTATGTTTTTAATATTACTGTTAGCCTTTTGTGACTTATTCCTTGGTATGTATGTTGTATTTTCCACACATTTTTTTTCCTGTAATCCACTTTGGTCCTTCCAAAGCCTTCCACACTGAGGTAAAGGAAAGAATTTCTACTAAACCAACTTCACGCAGAAAAGTAGCATAAGCCAATCTAAAGGAGATCTAGAACAATTTACCCCTTTGCTCCTTAAAGTAGAATACAATGAGCAATATATCCTTTCTTTTATGCTCAGGACAGCATATTTTAAGATAATACAATCTAATGTCCTTAATAAGCTAGCAATATTGTGGAAACAGCATGTACACTAATAATTATATAAATGAAGTAGGTGTAATGCAATATATAATTGAAACACACAGGTATGGTACTTAATAGAGAGAAGCAGCGTGAGCGTGGTTAGGGAAAGCTGCTTGGAGAAAGGAACCTAGAACATTTGGTTTTCATGTAATTCTACCTCATATCCTGCATTTCTCTGAACCAAAAGTGATTTTTAAGTAACATAGTTATTAGAGAAATACTGATTTTTTTTGTTTCTTTCATATATCTTTTTGTTTTAGTCACAAAAAGAGCAACATATGTTTGACAAAGTAAAATCAATAACTCTAAAAATCAACTTACTTTTTCCAATAACAGAATTAAACGTACACATAAATAATGTATTTTGTAGTATGAAAGAGAGAAATGTATGTTGTAGGAAAAAACAATTTACTGAGGGCAGCGAACACTGCTGTGAGAAATGCCCAGTGGCATTGAGCATGAAGTATAGTGGATTTGTTGGAATCTATACTTCATTTTGATACAGAAAGTGTGTATATACAAGCCCTATTTCAGGGATGATGGGCATCACCTTTCTTTTATTCATTTTTTAATAAAATCTGGATGATTTGCACTCACCTACCAAATATAACTCTTTTGTTCATGGATAAGTAGTATTTGAATTGGATCATATTGTGTGTCTTCCATTTTTATGGGAACAAAGTGTCAATCAAAGAAATTTAGGAAGAATTTACAAAAATGTGCACTGTGTATACTACTTCAGAACTTAAGAAATGTTGGAGAAAATTTGTCAGTATTTCTAACTTAAGTATAAATTCCTTAAGTATAAATTCCCTTAACTGTAAATTTTGAGTTGAGTGAAACTACTTACATACCTCATTAGAGAAATGTTTAAATCCCAAGTAAACTGTCACCCAAGCAAACTGTCAGTTTGGATATCTTTAACTGATTACAGAGAGAATCGTGTTTCATTGCACTCTCCTTCTGGCCAAGGAACATTTGCAAGGTTTTAGTAAAATGTGAGTATAGTTAACTACCTAATAAATAACACTGAGTAAATGTAGACATTATTCTGCTTGAGTGAAAACATCAGAAACTGAACCAACAAGGCCCAACAATTTGTTTTAAAATCAGTGTCTCTTTTGTGTTCAATAAGTGGGAATACGTTCACTATCTTTCTCATTCTATATAATTACAGCAGATGGTAATGTTTTTCCTTAGATTGAGAACTTGGCATTTTACATGTTTAATTTGGCTCAAGATACAACATTTATAGAACTGCATTCCAAGCAGTGATTTTCTAAAAGATTCCCTATTGAATATGAATGTAATTACGTTAAATATTCCACCCAGAAATTACAACCTTAACCCTAAAGGTTATTCCTTGGGCATAAAACAAAAACATAGGCCTTTTTTTTTTTTTTTTGCTGTATTTTCTAGGCCACAGAGAAGTCTATACATTGCTACTCCAGGGTAATAAATGACTTAAAATTTGCATATAAATACAATTAGCTTTAACACCCAAAATGATATATTAAGCTTACTAATTATGGTTTATCCCTTTGTATACTGATTAATGTCAAGGCTGTTTCTATATGATTGGGGGCTAAAAGCCTATAGTAGATGCAGGAAAAGGGGGAGGAAACAAATTGGAATATCTCAGTTAAGGATTTCTCTGCTTTTGCTCTTTTTCAATTGTTCTGCTTAATGAAGGGGACTGGTCCACTTTCACAACTAGCACAAATCATTAAATCATTGCTTATTTTTAGAAGAATCATCAAGGCTTATGGAGAGAGAAGAATCCAGGCCAACTTAACTTAAAAGACCACCCCTGCCCTCAGGTAGCTGGGAAACCTGTAACAAATGAACAGCTTGCTGTAGCAGGTTTGGAGTCAATACTTAACCTATAAGAAATTACAAATCTTACTCACTGCAACTTGATATGCAGGAGAGGAGGTTATCATGAGAACTAGGCCTACTGAGTTTGGCTAATATTTGTCACTCTTTGTGAGGAACATGTAGTGACTATAGGAGAAAGAAAAAAGAGGACAGAAGCAATTTCAAGAAAGAATAAATAAAAAGTGTAGAGCTTGGGATCAAGTTGTTCAACATGAAGTAAAAAAAAAACACAAAACACTTCAGTGTTTATTGAAAGTAATACTCCACCTCAGATAAAAAAGTGAAAGGGATAAAAGAAAACTTTTATTAAGACTAGTTAACTGTGCATTATATAAAGATCTTAAAAAGGATGAAAATAACCTGCACAAAAATTAAATGTATGAAGGAAAGCAAGGATCATAAATGAGGTAAAGGTTTTGGTGAAGATAAAGAGCAGAAAACAAAGAGAAGAAAGAGCAGAATCGCTCTTAAATCACAATTTATGGGATGCTTTTCTATACAGAATGGTTTAAAAAATTATTACAGTCAATACTTTCCTTCATATAGAAGCCCACCACTGTAAGATAGTTCCCACATCAACTTGACCACTGGCAGCTAAGCACAATTCGAAAACCTCTGATTAGAAGGTGAGCATAGCTCTTGCTCTGCTCTTATTAACAATGGTTAAGAGAAGTTTAAATAGGCAAGACAGATAGCCCTATGAAAATGGCAAAAAACAGAACAAAACAACCACCACAACAACAAAAACCCTGACAATATCAATTTCTGGCAAGGAGCAAAAGGACATCTCTTTCATCTCCGGTAGGAATGTAAAACTATCTGCTTTGGAAGATAGTTTGGCAGTACCTTACAAAGCTAAACACAGTCACACCATACGATCAAGCAGTTGTGCTCCTAGATATTTACCCAATTGACTCGATTATGTATGTCCACATAAAAACCTGCCTACTACGTTTATTTCAGCTTTGTTCATAATCATTGAAAAGTGGAAACCAGCAAAATATTCTTCAATAAATAAATGTGTACAAAACTGTGGTGCATCCATATGATGGAATGTTATTCAGTGATAAAATGAAATGATTAATCCAATCAGACAAAAACATGGATAAATATTGAATGCATATTATGAAATGAAAAAAGTCATTCTAAAAGTGCTTTATAGCATTTGATCACATTTATAGGACATTCAGGAAAAGGCAAAACTACGAAGACAGTAAATGAATCTCTAGTTTTCCATTAGGTGCTAATTGTTTAGGTAGAACATCAATGGCACAAGCAACAAAAGAAAAAAATAGATAAATTGGACAACATCAAAATTGACAACTCTTGTTCTCCAAAGGATACCAACAAGAAATCTTGTTCTTCAAAGGACACCATCAAGGGAAAAGACAGCCCACTGAATGGAAGAAAATATTTGCAAATTATGTATTTAGCTAAATAAGTGTTGGGAAAGGCAGTCGCATGTGTGCAGTCTTCAGATCCCAACTGAGACACATAAGAATGGGCCTTGGGCTTAGAACACTTCCTTACCAAGAGATAATTAGCCACACAGCTTCTGCCGGACTTATCATCTTGTGTGGGAATATATTTCCCTATTTAATGATCAATAAATGTTCTTTTGTATCTGCTCAAAACACGTGCACATTATGGGAAAGCCCAATGCTGCTGTTATATCTGTCCTTTGAGGAGCGTTAACAGGGTCCTTTCACTGCAGTGTGAGAGGGGTGTATGTAGGCAAATTGCACTGCATTAGTTGCAAGGAGAGACCTGCTGGCCATGGGGGACCAAAGTGATCTACTGCAGCTGATCTTACTTGGTCTCTTCTCTATGTAAATAAAGCATTGTTCCCTCCAGTGATCAACTGTGTTGTGTTTTCCTTGGGACTCTGACACAAAGATGCAATGGGCAGAGGTGTTTAAAGTCCTCCACAGGGATTGGTAACCAGTGCACAGTGCTCTGCTTGACATAAGGAATGTGTATATAGATATATTAAAAATTCTTACAACTCAATATTAAAAAGAGAAATAACCATGTTTTAAAAAAACAAGTAAAAGATATGAATAGACATTTCTCCAGAAAAGATATATAAATGGATATTAAGCACATGTAAAGGGGTTCAACATTATTAGCCATCAGAAAATAAATGCAAATCAAAATCACAATGATATACCTCTACACACATTCTGTGATGCCTATCATCAAAAAAATTCTTTTAAGGGAAAATAACAAGTGTTGGCAATAACGTGAGTAAATTGGAGCATTTATGCCCTGCTAGTGGCAATGTAAAATGGTGCAGCCACTTTGGAAATAGGAAATTCCTCAAAAACATAAACATAGAGTTGCCATATTACTAAGCATGTCTACTCTTAGAGAAATGAAAACATATGCCACGCATACAAAATGTACACAAATTTTCCTAGCACCATTACATATAATAGCCAAAAAGCGGAAACAATCCAAGTGTTCATTAACAGATTAATACTTAGTGTGATATATTCATACAGTGGAATATTATTCAACCATAAAAAGGAATGAAATGAAAAATTAAATTGCAGTTTCCAGTCTGGCATGTAAGAAACTTGGAAGTTGCCACTCCATTTAACAATAAATAAAAAGCTGAACAAACAGAAAAATCAACAACTTTTCATAGATCAGTAAGTGAATTGAGGTCACAGGGCAAACTGCTGCCCCTAAATTGGAGAAACCTGCAAGAAATACAGAGCATCACAGCTTACCAGAGCAGAAACAGCCATAGGAACTAGTGCCAGGATAGAGAAACCTGACCTGGAATTGATGAAATGTTGGAGCCTCAATGTGGACAAGTATGAGAGATTAAAAACTCCAAGGGGATCTACTCACTGACGCCCCCCCCCCCCCCCACCGTGCCAACTTTTATGAATTATACCTCCTGGAGCTCTACAAGATTCTCACAGTGAATATCACAGAAAAATCCCCTCACGCTTCCAGCTGGGGGACAGGAAAAAGGAACCATTATGAAATACACCTGAGCACACTGTTCTTAATAAGATCTGTCCTCAGGAGAAACTATTTAAACAGAGTCTGGGGTTTTATCATAGCCTAAGTGACCTACAGGAAGGGAAATGCCTAATTCTGTCCCACGCTAGCCATCCTGTCCCACCTAAGAGGAGGTAAAAAACAAACAAACAAACAAACTGAGAAGTACCTGTGAAGTTTATAATGCAGAGGTTCAGGCTTACTAAAAACCTGAGACCTAATAATAGGACTACAGAATGCTTCCTGGCCCCCCACCACACACACACACTACCAACTTACTAAATATCAATTTACAGCAGTCCTCTTATCAAGTATATCAAGCTAAGCTATAAAGAAAAAAATTACAAGGCACACCAAAAGGCAAAAAGCACAGTTTGAAGAGAGAGAGTAGCATCAAAACCAGACTCAAGATATGTCAGGGCTGCTGGAATTATCAAACCAGGAACTTAAAACAACTATGACTAATATGTCAAGGTTGCTTACCTATGAAGTAGAAAGCATTCAAAAACATATGGGAAAAACAGTCAGCTCTACCCACCACCAGAGCCTCCCATCAAGCCTCTTAGATATCCTCAACCACCAGAGGGCAGACAGCAGAAGCAAGAAAAACTACAATCCTGCAGCCTGTGGACCAAAAACCACATTCACAGAAAGATAGACAAGATGAAAAGGCAGAGGGCTATGTACCAGATGAAGGAACAAGATAAAACCCCAGAAAAACAACTAAATGAAGTGGAGATAGGCAACCTTCCAGAAAAAGAATTCAGAATAATGATAGTGAAGATGATCCAGGACCTCAGAATAAGAATGGAGGCAAAGATCGAGAAGATGCAAGAAATGTTTAACAAAGACCTAGAAGAATTAAAGAACAAACAAACAGAGATGAACAATACAATAACTGAAATGAAAACTACACTAGAAGGAATCAATAGCAGAATAACTGAGGCAGAAGAATGGAGAAGTGACCTGGAAGACAGAATGGTGGAATTCACTGCTGCGGAACAGAATAAAGAAAAAAGAATGAAAAGAAATGAAGACAGCCTAAGACACTTTGGGACAACATTAAATGCAGCAACATTCGCATTATAGGGGTCCCAGAAGGAGAAGAGAGAGAGAAAGGACCAGAGAAAATATTTGAAGAGATTATAGTCGAAAACTTCCCTAACATGGGAAAGGAAATTGCCACCCAAGTCCAGGAAGCACAGAGAGTCCCATACAGGATAAACCCAAGGAGAAACATGCCAACACACATAGTAATCAAACTGGCAAAAATTAAAGACAAAGAAAAATTATTGAAAGCAGCAAGGGAAAAACAACAAATAGCATACAAGGGAACTCCCATAAGGTTAACAACTGATTTCTCAGCAGAAACTCTGCAAGCCAGAAGGGAGTGGCATGATATACTTAAAGTGATGAAAGGGAACAACCTACAACCAAGATTACTCTACCAGCAAGGATCTCATTCAGATTCAATGGAAAAATCAAAAGCTTGACAGACAAGCAAAAGCTAAGAGAATTCAGCACCACCAAACCAGCTCTACAACAAATGCTAAAGGAACTTTTCTAACTGGGAAACACAAGAGAAGAAAAGGACCTACAAAAACAAATCCAAAACAATTAAGAAAATGATCATAGGAACATACATGTTGATAATTACCTTAAACCTGAATGGATTAAATGCTCCAACCAAAGGACACAGGCTTGCTGGATGGATACAAAACAAGACCCATATATATGCTGTCTACAAGAGACCCACTTCAGACCTAGGGACACATACAGACTGAAAGTGAGGGGATGGAAAAAGATATTCCATGCAAATGGAAATCAAAAGAAAGCTGGAGTAGCTATACTCATATCAGATAAAATAGACTGGAAAATAAAGAATGTTGCAAGAGACAAGGAAGGACACTACATAATGATCAAGGGATCAATCCAAGAAGAAGATATAACGATTATAAATATATATGCACCCAAGCTAGGAGCACCTCAATACATAAGGCAACTGCTAACAGCTATAAAAGAGGAAATCGACAGTAACACAATAATAGTGGGGGACTTTAACACCTCACTTACACCAAAGGACAGATCATCCAAAATGAAAATGAATAAGGAAACAGAAGCTTTAAATGACACAATAGACCAGTTAGAGTTAATTGATATATATAGGACATTCCATCCAAAAACAGCAGATTACACGTTCTTCTCAGGTGCGCACGGAACATTCTCCAGGATAGATCACATCTTGGGTCACAAATCAAGCCTCAGTAAATTTAAGAAAATTGAAATCATATCAAGCATCTTTTCGGACCACAACGCTATGAGATTAGAAATGAATTACAGGGAAAAAAACGTAAAACAGACAAACACATGGAGGCTAAACAATACGTTACTAAATAACCAAGAGATCACTGAAGAAATCAGAGAAGCAATCAAAAAATACCTAGAGACAAATGACAATGAAAACACGACGACCCAAAACCTATGGGATGCAGCAAAAGCAGTTCTAAGAGGGAAGTTTATCGCTATACAAGCCTGTCTCAAGAAACAAGAAAAATCTCAAGTAAACAATCTAACCTTACACCTAAAGAAACTAGAGAAAGAAGAACAAACAAAACCCAAAGTTAGCAGAAGGAAAGAAATCATAAAGATCAGAGCAGAAATAAATGAAATAGAAACAAGGAAAACAATAGCAAAGATCAATAAAACTAAAAGCTGGTTCTTTGAGAAGATAAACAAAATTGATAAGCCATTAGCCAGACTCATCAAGAGGGAGAGGACTCAAATCAATACAATTAGAAATGAAAAAGGAGAAGTTACAACAGACACCGCAGAAATACAGAGCATCCGAAGAGACTACTACAAGCAACTCTATGCCAATAAAATACACAACCTGGATGAAATGGACAACTTCTTAGAAAGGTATAACCTTCCAAGACTAAACCAGGAAGAAACAGAAAATAAGAACAGACCAATCCCAAGTAATACAATTGAAACTGTGATTAAAAATCTTCCAACAGGGGCTTCCCTGGTGGCGCAGTGGTTGAGAATCTGCCTGCCAATGCAGGGGACACGGGTTCGAGCCCTGGTCTGGGAAGATCCCACATGCCACGGAGCAACTAGGCCCGTGAGCCACAACTACTGAGCCTGCGCGTCTGGAGCCTGTGCTCCGCAATAAGAGAGGCCGCGATAATGAGAGGCCCGCGCACCACGATGAAGAGTGGCCCCCACTTGCTGCAACTAGAGAAAGCCCTTGCACAGAAACGAAGACCCAACACAACCAAAAACAAATTAATTAATTAATTAATTAATTAAAAAAAAATCTTCCAACAAACAAAAGTCCAGGACCAGATGGCTTCACAGGTGAATTCTATCAAACATTTAGAGAAGAGCTAACACACATCCTTCTCAAACTCTTCCAAAAATTGCAGAGGAAGGAACACTCCCAAACTCATTCTATGAGGCCATCATCACCCTGATACCAAAACCAGACAAAGATACTACAAAAAAAGAAAATTACAGACCAATATCACTGATGAATATAGATGAAAAAATCCTCAACGAAATACTAGCAAACAGAATCCAACAACACATTAAAAGGATAAAACACCACGATCAAGTGGGATTTATCCCAGGGATGCAAGGATTCTTCAATATATGCAAATAAATTAATGTGATACACCATATTAACAAATAGAAGAATTAAAACCATATGATCATCTCAATAGATGCAGAAAAAGCTTTTGACAAAATTCAACACCCATTTATGATAAAACTCTCCAGAAAGAGGGCATAGAGGGAACCTACCTCAACATAATAAAGGCCATACACGACAAACCCACAGCAAACATCATTCTCAACGGTGAAAAACTGAAAGCATTTCCTCTAATATCAGGAACGAGACAAGGATGTCCACTCTCACCACTATTATTCAACATAGTTTTGGAAGTCCTAGCCATGGCAATCAGAGAAGAAAAAGAAATAAAAGGAATACAAATTGGAAAAGAAGAAGTAAAACTGTCACTGTTTGCAGATGACATGATACTATACATAGAGAATCCTAAAGATGCCACCAGAAAACTATTAGAGCTAATGAATGAATTTGGTAAAGTTGCAGGATACAAAATTAATGCACAGAAATCTCTTGCATCCCTATACACTAATGATGAAAAATCTGAAAGAGAAATTATGGAAACACTCCCATTTACCATTGCAACAAAAAGAATAAAATACCTAGGAATAAACCTACCTTGGGAGAAAAAAGACCTGTATGCAGAAAACTATAAGCCACTGAGGAAAGAAATTAAAGATGATACCAACAGATGGAGAGATATACCATGTTCTTGGATTGGAAGAATCAATATTGTGAAAATGACTATTCTACCCAAAGCAATCTACAGATTCAATGCAATCCCTATCAAATTACCAATGGCATTTTTTATGGAACTAGAACAAATCATCTTAAAATTTGTATGGAGACACAAAAGACTCCGAATAGTCAAAGCAGTCTTGAGGGGGAAAAACGGAGCTGGAGGTATCAGACTCCCTGAGTTCAGACTATACTACAAAGCTACAGTAATCAAGACAATATGGTACTGGCACAAAAACAGAAACATAGATCAATGGAACAAGATAGAAAGCCCAGAGATAAACCCATGCATCTACGGTCAACTAATCTATGACAAAGGAGGCAAAGATATACAATGGAGAAAAGACAGTCTCTTCAATAAGTGGTGCTGGGAAAACTGGACAGCTACATGTAAAAGAATGAAATTAGAATACTCCCTAACACCATACACAAAAATAAACTCAAAATGGATTTGAGTCCTAAATGTAAGACCGGACACTATAAAACTCTTAGAGGAAAACATAGGAAGAACACTCTTTGACATAAATCACAGCAAGATCTTTTTTGATTCACCTCCTAGAGTAATGGAAATAAAAACAAAAATAAACAAATGGGACCTAATGAAACTTCAAAGCTTTTGCACAGCAAAGGAAACCATAAACAAGACGAAAAGACAACCCTCAGAATGGGAGAAAATGTTTGCAAACGAATCAACGGACAAAGGATTAATCTCCAAATATATAAACAGCTCATTCAGCTCAATATTAAAGAAACAAAGAACCCAATCCAAAAATGGGCCAAAGACCTAAATAGACATTTCTCCAAAGAAGACATACATACAGATGGCCAAGAAGCACATGAAAGGATGCTCAACATCACTAAGTATTAGAGAAATGCAAATCAAAACTACAATGAGGTATCACCTTACACCAGTTAGAATGGGCATCATAAGAAAATCTACAAACAACAAATGATGGAGAGGGTGTGAAGAAAAGGGAACCCTCTTGCACTGTTGATGGGAATGTAAATTGATACAGCCACTATGGAGAACAATATGGAGGTTCCTTAAAAAACTAAAAATAGAATTACCATATGACCCAGCAATCCCACTACTGGGCATATACCCAGTGAAAACCGTACTTCAAAAAGACACATGCACCCCCATGTTCACTGCATCACTATTTACAATATCCAGGTCATGGAAGCAACGTAAATGCCCATCGACAGACGAATGGATAAAGAAGTAGTGGTACATATATACAATGGAATATTACTCAGCCATAAAAAGAAACGAAACTGAGTCATTTGTTGAGACATGGATGGATCTAGAGACTGTCATACAGAGTGAAGTAAGTCAGAAAGAGAGAAACAAATATCGTATATTAACGCATGTATGTGGAACCTAGAAAAATGGTACAGATGAACCAGTTTGCAGGCAGAAGTTGAGACACAGATGTAGGGAACAAACGTATGGACACCAAGGGGGAAAAACCGCGGTGGGGTGTGCATGGTGGTGTGCTAAGTTGGGCGATTGGGATTGACATGTATACACTGATGTGTATAAAATTGATGACTGATTAAAAAAAAACATATGGGCAAGGTAAGCGCACATATGAAAATTTTAAGAGACAAAAAGTAATGATAGTAATTAAAAAACATTGTAATAGAAATGAGAATGTCTTTGATGGGCTTATTAGTAGATTGGACATAGGTGAGGAATGAATCTTTGAGGTTGAGCATATAACAATAGAAACCTCCAAAAGTGAAAAGAAAAAAGCAGAGAAGACAGAAAAAGGCACAGATATCAAGAACTGCGGTACAAGTACAAAACGTGCAAAATACATGTAATGGAAATACCAAAAGAGAAGAAAGAGAAAAATGAAAAAAAGAAATATTTGAAACAATAATGACTGAGAAATTCTCTCAAACTAATGTCAGACATCAATCCACAGATTCAGGAAGCTTAGAAAACATTTAACAGTATAAATGCCCCCAAACACACACACACACACCCAACACACCCAGGCATATCATTTCATTTTCAAACTACAGAAACTAAAATATGAAGAAAAAAATCCTGAAAAGGCCAGTAGAAAAGAATGCTTTACTTTTCAAAGATAAAAATTATATTTGATTTCTCAGAAACATGCAAACAAGACAACAGTGGACTAAAATATTTAAATTGTTGAGAGAAAAATAATACACACCTAAAATTCTGTACCATGTGAAATTATTTTTCAAAAGTGAAGGAGAAATAGACTTTCTTAGACCAATAAAAATTAAGGAAATTTGTTGCCAGTAGACCTGCCTTGCAGAAAATATTACAGAGTTCTTTAGCGAGAAGAGAAATGATATAGGTCAGAAACTCAGATCTACATAAAGAAAGGAAAAGCATTGTCAAAGCATTGTCAATAAGTGAAGGTAAAATAAAAACTTTAATTTTTCTTATTCATAACTGATTTAACAGAATACATTTTGCTCAAAATAGTAGCAACAATGTATTCATTTATGCTTATAAATTTATTTATGAATTCTTATGTATAAGTGAAATGAGTAACAGCAATGACACAAAGGATGAAAGGGAGGCATTAAGATGATTTTTTATTATAAATTACTTGCACTACCAATGAAGCTGTATAGTGTTATTTGAAAGTGGACTTAGATTAGTTGTAAATTTATATTGCAAACTCTAGGGCAACCACTAATAAAAAGTTAAAAAGTACATCAAATATGCTAAGAAATGAGAGAAAGTGGAGTAATATAAAGCTCAATTAAAACCAGAAAAAAGTGTAAAAAGAGTGGAGTCAAAAATATCATCAAAGAAAAAAGGCAACAAATTGAAAACAGTAACAATATGGTGGGTATTAATCCAACTGTATCAATAATTACTTTACATGTCAATGGTCTAAATGCAAATATTAAAAGATTATTAGAACAGATCATAAAGAAAGACCCAACTATATGTTGTCTACAAGAAGCCCACTTTAAATATAAAGACATGCGGATTTAAAGTAAAAGGATGGAGAAAGATATATTATGCTAACAGTGATTAAAAGAAAACAGGAGTACCTATGTTAGTGTCAGACTAAAGATCTTAAAGCAAGAAAAGTTAGCAAAGATAAAGAGGAGCATTACATAAAGGAGTCAATTCTCAGAAGAAAATATAACATTCCTTAATGCATATGTGCCTAACAACAGAGTATCAAACTACATAAGGCAAAAGCTGCTAGAACTGCAAAGAGAAACACATAAACACACTATTATAGTTGGAGATTTCAGAAAGTCTAACAGAAACTAACAGATCAATTGACTCATAACTTATATGTACTACTTCATCCAACAACAAAAGAATACACATTTTTTTCAAACTGCAATGGAACATTCAGCAAAGTAGACCACATTCTGGACCATAAGACACACCTTCTGAAGTTTACAAGGATAGAAATCATACAATGTCTGTTCTTAGACTACAGTGGAATTAAACTAGAAATCAATAACAGAAAGATAGCTGGAAAATCCCAAAATAATTGGAGGAAACAATGCACATCTAAATAACACAGAAGTCAAAAAAGAGATCTCAAGAGACACTAAAAAATATTGAGAACTAAAGGGAAATGAAAATACAACTTACCAGAACTTGCAGAATGAGGTGAAAGCAGTACTTAGAGGGAAATTTATAACATTGAATGCATATATTAGAAAAGAAACAAGATCTAAAATCAAGATCTATATGAGGAAAACTACAAAATTCTGTTAAGTGAAATCAAAGAATTAGTAAATAAATGGAGAGATATTCCATGTTCATGGATAGAAAGACTCAAGATTGTCAAGATGTAAGTCCTTCCTAACTTGAACTATAAATTCAATGAAATCCCAATCAAAATTCCACAAAGTAATTTTGTAGATATTGACAAACTGATTCAAAAGTTTATTTGGAGAGGCAAAAAACCCAGAATAGCTAACATAATATTGAAGGAGAAGTACAAAGTTGGATAACTGACACTACTGACTTCAAGATTTAATATAAAGCTACAATAATCAAGACAGTGCGATATTGGCAAAAGGATAGACAAATGGATTAATGGAACAGAATAGGGAGCGCAGAAATAGACCCCCATAAATAGATTCAACATCACACTTGTTCTGAATCACATTACCTGATGACATGAAGATTCACAGGAAATTTGCCATGAAAATTTCTAAATGGCTAATAAACATTGGCCACAATTTTTAACAAAAAGGATAGCCCTTTCCTCAAACTAGCTAAAAATAAAGGGTGAGCACTGTAACAACAGGAATGTAAGAAGTAGAGAGTAAAAAAACAAAGGAGTGTTTTCAGCCTTGTGATCTGTCAAAAAAGGAAAACAGATGCCTTAAAAATAACAGCATCAATACAACACTGCCTACCATTGGCATGATCAACTCAACTAGAGAACATAACTTGCAAACTACTTAAAATTGGTTGGTATAAAAATCTTACCTGGGGCTTCCCTGGTGGCGCAGTGGTTGAGAATCTGCCTGCCAATGCAGGGGACACGGGTTCGAGCCCTGGTCTGGGAAGATCCCACATGCCGCGGAGCAACTGGGCCCGTGAGCCACAACTACTGAGCCTGAGCGTCTGGAGCCTCTGCTCCGCAACAAGAGAGGCCGCGATAGTGACAGGCCCGCGCACCGCGATGAAGAGTGGCCCCCACTCGCCGCAACTGGAGAAAGCCCTCACACAAAAACGAAGACCCAACACAGCCAAAAATAAACATAATAAATAAATAATAAATAAAAATTAAAAAAAAAAAATCTTACCTTACCACCAAGTTTTGAATAAATATAGAGAAAAAATAGTATATCTATATATCTGTCTGTATTTATATCTATTTGGATATATATATATAAAATAAAATAAACATATAAAGTATGTATTTCACTTATCTTATGTTAAAGTAATAACACATGTTATTTAAATTCTAATTGACATTTAAATTGTAACTGAAATTCTAACTGAATTCCTGAAGATAGGGAGAGACTTTTAAAAAATATTTTCTTTAATGTTTGACTTTTCTAAAAATATGCATGTATTGCTTTATTAAAAAAAAATCTACCCAGTAATCTATAAATACAGGAATTCATACTGTAATCAAGGAGTTCATGAAATATTGCTACAAAAGTTGCAATAATATGTCATTTCAAATGGAAAATAATACTTTTTCTATGCCTTCTGAATCCTATAATTTTAGGATGCTGGAGAATTAACCAGGAGCAATTTTAGGTGTTTAAGGATGTGTCCAGAACACATCATTACCCCAGTAATCAGTTATAACAAAAACATGGGAGGCCATTAAATGTTACAAAATTTTTTCATGATTTTTATACTGTTACCTTATAATTCCTCTTTTTAGATTAACTTGTTTAAATTTTTGGAACAGTTTTAACTCAGAGAAGCAGGATTGGAAAAGCATCTTTCCCACTCTTATAACAAGAAAAAGCTGGACAAAAGGCAGATTAATGACCTTTTGTAAATCCATCAGAGCACTGAGGTCAATGGACAAACCAGTGGGGAGGAGCAAGAATGTGTGCTAGACCAACCACTGTACCTGGAAGAGGCTCAGGATCTCTTGTGATGATCACAGGACTGGGAACTAGGCTCATAGTGCCATCACAAAACAGGTTTAATCTGAACATTAGAAAATGCCCTTCCCTCCCAGTCCCAGATCCCATCACCGTGCTTACAGCATCAAGTGAAAATAAGTTTGAAATGCAGCTATAACAGTTGCAAGAGACAGATCTTATTGGTGGAAGAGTGGAGCAGGTTGCAGAAATTAGAAAAATCCTCTAGCCAACTCGCCTATCTTTATAGTGTGAGGGTTTGTATACTTCTATTTAGGAACCCAGCTGGGTTTAAACATTGTGGTTGCTACGGTTACCTTCAATGAACCACAGGCTCTAGGGCTTTTGGGGGAAATGTCTGATTATAGGGGCAGGCACCATACAAGATAAGCCTGGAGCATCCTTTAGGACCAGAAAGTGAGAAATGCTAAAAAGAAAAATAGATGGCACATGAGGGACACAGGAGACAACTTCAAAGAGCAGCCAATGCTGAAACGATTTGAGCAATAAAATAAACATGGCAATATTGGACTATAAGCAAAAATTAGAAAAAATAAATGAATGAATAATTAAATAAACGGGAGACAGAATAAATAAATGGGAATGAATAACTACACTAATATAAAAAGAAGAAACAAATTTTTCTTTTTTTAAATTAATTTATTAGTTTTGGCTGCGTTGGGTCTTCGTTGCTGCGGGCGGGCTTTCTCTAGTTGCAGTGAGCGGGGGCTACTCTTCATTGCAGTGCACGGGCTTCTCATTGCGGTGGCTTCTCTTGTTGCAGAGCACGGGCTCTAGGCACGCAGGCTTCAGTAGTTGTGGCAAGTGAGCACAGTAGTTGTAGCTCGCGGGCTCTAGAGTGCAGGCTCGGTAGTTGTGGTACACGGGCTTAGTTGCTCTGTGGCATGTAGGATCTTCCCGGACCAGGGCTCGAACCCATTTCCCCTGCATTGGCAGGCAGATTCTTAACCACTGCGCCACCAGGGAAGTGTAAAACAAATTTTTCTTGCAGAATAATTTTAGTTAACAACGTTAGAAGGAAGGAAATTTAAAAATTACCACTAAAACAGTGTAATAATCCCTGCATTCTTCAATACATTGAAGAATGCTAAAATTAATAGAGAAACCGTAAAAAGAAGGATGATATTTACATATATGCAGTGTATGCTTCACAAAATATTTATTAATCACTGTGGTGATTTTAACTTATGTCCACAAATTATTTGATACTCCTCCCTCCAGAAGGTGGAATTTAACACCCTCCTCTTGAGTATGGGCTAGATTTAGTGATTTACTTCACATTGCAACTTTACAGTGAAGAAGCCTTGTAGACACAGAGTTAATCAGTGATTAACATTAAACTCACCACTGTTATCTCATGTTGATATCATGTACTCCTCTAACAAGATATAATTAGGAAGGCACATTACCTCTATATTTCTCTTCCCACAAAATTCATAACCCCAGTTCAATTATGAGATAACACCAGAAAACACAAAACTGACTGACATTCTATAAAATATCTGACCAGTGCTCTTCAGAAGTGTCAAGGTCATAAAAGACCAGGCATGATCTAGAAACTGTCACATATTGAAGGGTATTAGGAGATGTGACTAATCAATGCAACATGGGCTTTTGGGTATGGTCATGGAACAGAGGAAGCCCAGTAATGGAGAAATTGGGGAAATCCAAATAAAATATCTAGTTTAGGTCATGAAATTGTATCAGTGTTTTTGTATCAATGTTAACTTATCTGTTTTGATCTATTAGCCATGTATATATAAGATGTCAACCATAGTTGATTGTGTTAAGGGTACACAGGAAATCTGTACTACCACTGCAATTCTTTTATACATCTAAAATTATTTCTAAATAAATTCTATATAAGCTCTTTAATAAAATGAATTAATGGTTCTTTTGATAATGTGGCTGTCCTGAAAATTCTTAACAGTGATTACTCTGATAAATATAAACAGAAGTCTTAATTCACAGTAGCAGATTCTTGTGCTCAATGAGGTAGAACCTTAGGAGGGATGAAAGCCTGGAAAGTGTAGGAAAATATCACTGAGGTCGAAATTGTAAGCTCAAGGTAATCAATGCATCACTTTCATACTAATTACTAAACAGTAGAATTTATTACCTATTAGAAAATGATCAATATTTTGATGTAGCTATTTTTTCCACGCAAAGGTATTCTCTAAAACCAGTTACATTCAAATATTTTTTTAAAGCCAGGGAAACTTCTTTAAACATTATACAAAAAGAAAAAATTAATGTACAAATGTACTTATAATTTAATTTCTCTTAGTTAAAAAATACATTGTTATAGGCAGAATTCTAGAATCAGCCATAAGATTCTCTATGCTCTGGAAAATATACACCTTTTCCTAGTTGTTCAATGAAACACTAATCTGGGTGCTGTGTGAGGGGATTTTGTAGATATATTTAATGTCCCAAATTATTTGCCTTTAAATTAGGGAGATTATCTTCACTGGGTTTTACCTAATGGGTGATCCTTTAAGAGACTGGAATATCTCTGGAGGAGATTGTACCAACTGTACCATGTGGAGATTCAAAGCATAAATGGGATTTGACTCAAGAGAGATTATCTATTGTTAGCTTGGAAGATGGAGGAGGCAAAAACTGCTGGCAGCCCACAATGAAACAGGGTTATTAGATCTACAACTACAGGGAAATGAGTTCTACAAATAACAGGAATGACTTTGGAAGTGGATTTTCCCCCAGAGACTCTGCATGGGAACTCAGCCTTCAGCTGAGAAACCAGGCATTCTACACTGTGCTTCTGAGCTACAGAACTGTATGCAAATATATAGGTATTGTATACAACCACAAAGTTTGTGGCAATTTGTTGCACAGCAAAAGGAAACAAACACAATAAATCAATGAGAATGAAACTGTATAGGAGCAAACATTTGATACACAGGCTTCTTAATGAAATTTCCAATCTTTTATCAACTTAAATATCGTTTTCTATTTTGTTTCAGTGGTATCATTTTGAAACAAAATCCTGATTCACATACGTAAGAAGTTGCAAATGCTTACTATTTTGTTTTTAACAGTTCACATTGTGACTTCATGATGCTCTTCAATTAAATTGATTGAAAGCTTGGGGTAAAAAGCAGCAGCAGAATATTTCAAGTTTAGATCACTGAAAATAATCTAACATACTTATATCATTTAAGCAGATACACATTTTATAGATATTTACTGATATGTATCACTCAAAACTTACAATAAGCAGTAAACCTATATAGTGTAATATCATGTTCAATTATGCTTAAGCTTATTTTGCAAAGCTTACTTTTATGTCATTGTAAACTGAAATGTTATATCTAAATCTGGCATCATCACTCAAGATGTTAAAAAATCAGTCAAGGGACTTCCCTGGTGGTGCAGTGGTTAAGAATCCACCTGCCAATGCAGGGGACACGGGTTCAAGCCCTGGTCTGGGAAGATCCTACATGCCATGGAGCAACTAAGCCCATGCGCCACAACTACTGAGCCTGTGCTCTAGAGCCCGCGAGCCACAACTACTGAGCTCGTGTGCCACAACTACTGAAGCCTGCGTGCCTACAGCCCGTGCTCCACAATAAGAGAAGCCACCGCAATGAGAAGCCCGTGCACCGCAATGAAGAGTAGCCCCTGCTCGCTGCAACTAGAGAAAGCCCACACACAGCAACGAAGACCCAACACAGCCAAAAATAAATAAATAAATGAATTTATAAAAAAAAAAAAAATCAGTCAAATGATCTGAAGAGTCTGGAGTCATTTTGAAGAAATATAGCTTATGACAATATGTATCATATTGTACTGTTGTACACTTTTACATGGAAAGTTTTGCATGTCTGAATTTTTAAAAAGTCAGTACAGAAATACCAGCTCCATAGTCAATTACTTATTTAGGAAAATGAAGGGCATAAATATATGCACAGTGTTGGCAGAGGAATGTTTTTTTCCAATGTAAGCACACAAATGCATTGAACTAATTGCATAAGTGAAAAAAATATTGTTAATAATTCATGTCCTAAAATTTGGTATCTATAGTACAATTAAGTGTAGTTTTTAATTATAGTTTTTAACAAGTAAAATATTTAAATCAAATTTGAATCAAGTATTATGGACCCCCAGAATCTTTTCCATGCAAATGCATTTTTAAAAATCATTGACTTAAACCATGTAGAGTACAAACCCAAACACATTTGTTCAGGAGCCCTGGAATGAATTATTGACTAAGCATGGATCACTGAACCAGAGCTGAAAAACCTCAGGGGACCAACAAAAACCCTTGTAGGTGGAAGATGAATATCTAAACAACAAAACAGATGGTTGCTTTCTTGCTGATGATTTCTAGAGACAATACCTCTATATTCTTCATATACCTGAAGTTCACAAGGCTCTGCATTATATTTGAATTTAATCTCCCCTATTTAAATGTGTACCATTTCTTGTCATTCAAAAAAATGTTAAATGCCTTTTCAAGTTTCTTCCAATAAAAACTATTTTTTGAATTAGGGTTTTCATATTCTTCAGATAAATACCCAGAAGTGTGATAGTTGTAGCCAAGATATGGAAACAACCTAAATGCTCATCAATGGACGAATGGATAAAGAACATGTAATATATATATATATATATACACACACACACACACACACACACACATACACACACACACACACACACATACACACACACACACACACATAATGGAATACTACTCATCCATTTAAAAAATGAAATTTTGACATTTGCAACATGGATAGACCTTGAGATAAACAGTTTATAGAGAAATAGATGCAGAATTTGACCACGTTCACACCCCCACCACTACCACTCTGGTTCAAGCCATCATCATCTCATACCTGGAGCCAGATAATTCTCTCTTAAATTTTCTCCCTGCTTCTGCATTTATACAACATAGAGTGTCTTCAACACAGAAGGAAGAGTAAACTTTCCAAAAGTAAGTCACATCCCATTATCATTCTGCTCAAAACTCGACATTCCTCCCTGTTTTATTTAGCATAAAAGCTGAAATCTTTGCAAGGGCTACAAAACCCTATATGACCGGTTCCACTGCACATTAACTCTCCGATACTCCTTCTTCACTCACTCCCCTCTAGTTAGGCCAGCGTTATTACCATTATTAACAGTTCTCAAACACCAGAAATTCTTCTGCCTTAGGTCCTTTGCACCATCTCCTCTTACAGCACACTTCAGCATTCTTAACCCCCTCATTTTTTTAGGTCTTGGTTCAACTTTAACATTCTCAATGACCCCTCTCCTAATTTCCCTATTTAAAGTTGCAAAATGTTCAGCACATACTCTGGCATCTTAAATCCCTATTTCTTTTCCTATATTTTTTCTTTCTCTCTCTTTTTCTTTCTTCCTTCTATCCTTCCTTCCTTCCTTTCTCTCTCTCTTTTTTCCTTTAAAAGTAGAACTTCTTGTGTCCTAATATACTGTTAGTTAATTATTATGTTTCTTGTTCATTGTTTACCTCCCTTTACTAGAACTTAATTTCTACAAGAGTAGAGATGAGGTTCAAGTAACTATTAAAATAGTCCCTGGAAGATAGTAGTTGCACAGTAATAATTTGTGAATGAATGAATAAATATTGGGGAGAATTTATGAGAAAATGTCCACCTTTTACTTTTCCTTGTCTGGGACAAGAGGACAATCACTGTTTGGGATAAGAAGCTCTAAAAGCTACTGGAAATTTTATGGAGTCAACAGGAAAAAAAAAAAAGTCAACTCAGGTGAAGTTTCCAAGCTTCAGGATAAGAGCTGCACAGTGAGGCTGACAGATTGAGTAGGAATAGATTCTACAACCAGCACTGAACACACTGGGTAATGAAAATATCTGAGAATAGCTAAGGCAATCCCACAACAATCCATGAAGTAGGCAATGTGCTATCTCAGACCACCCTGAGACACCAGGCTTTCCATTTGAACCAGAACTTTCTTGGAGGCAGAAAGAAGGTATTGAAATTTTAAGAAACACAGAAGACCAAGAAACCCCATCGCAGTCTTTCTTATTCCTGTTAGCCAATCACTTATGCTGAAAATGAAGACAGAGAATGAAAAGGAAAGATAGATCAACCCACAGTCCATTTTCCTTTCAGTCATTCCTTACTCATCAACAAGCTAAAAGAAGAGAATGTTGGTATAAAGTGTGCATTATCAGGAAGTAAGTTAACAACAGTTGTTTGTTTCCATTAGCATTTCTACTCTATTGGTTGGCACAGAATACATAATCAGGTACACACTAAGAAATACAAATAGTATAATTTGGGTGATTCTCCATATGAGTTAAATGCTTTTATACTTGCATTTAAAACTGGCATTATACAACATAAAGATGAAAGATAAAATTCATTAATTTAAAATTGTATTTTTTTAATTAGAACTATATTAAATAACAAATAAAAAGCACCATAAAAAGTCAAGAAAGACCATGGAAGAGAGGAAAAGTTTTATATTTTAGTAAGATTAATGGCACTTTTTATCTTGCTTTTTAGAAAAAAGGGCTTCATATTTTCATTTGGCATTGGGCTCTACAAACCATGTAGTTAACCCTGGTTGTAGAAGAAAGGAGTGGAGACATGATAGGGTCACCAGAAAAAGCACAGTAAATAATGAATTTGCTGTAAGAAGGTATTTGACTGTAATCCCACTGAGTGAACCAGGGAAAATGTCCTCAGGGTATGTATATATGTGCTCCTCTCTTTTCCTGCACATGAAGGCTTTCAAAATTCACCATTTTTGCTCATTATCCTCAAGTGATAGGGTCTCTCAAAATATCTACCTCAGCTGTTATAGCTAGATATCTTTTAGTTAAAACTGGAAAAAAAACTAGCATAAGAAAAAGATCAATAGTTTTAAAATTATTTTTCACATATCTGGACAATCTAGATTGAAATATTATTTTCTGAAGTCAAACTGATTTTTCTCAAACTCTTGGCTGGACTTTCTAGTTTGACATCTTTATCAGGATGCCCATGGAAAAACTTAGCTATGGAAACTCTTATCCCACATACTTTTAGGTTCAAACAGAAAGATGAAGCTTGATTTTCAATACTTCTTCAAAAAGTTCTGAGATTCATAAAATCAAACTTTCTTAATTTGTATGCTCATCTCTGAGCCAATCATTGTGAGCAGGATAGCAAAATGGACAGAAAGGCTTACATTGGAGCAATGTCTTTCCATCCTGGGGGAGTAATGGGACCCCATGTAGAGTACTTGTAGTGTGCATAATGGCCATATAATCTCAAAAACTATAGGGTATGCCAATTTTTTACCTATTGTTTCTCAAGTCCATGCCTGCCCTTCTATGTTATGCTCTGTATTGCAAGGGCTGAGACCATAAAAACTATAATTCTAAGGCTCAGTTGCCAACTGGCTTCCAGGTAAGATGATTAATGGATGGCGTCAAGAAGGGATTAGTAGTCAGGAGATGGGATCCAAACACTGCTTTTCATCTCTTCACCTCTTAAAGACTCTCTGACAAAAACACGTTGCTAAGTCTCCAGAGGTTTTTGGTGATTCCTTCCAAGAGAGCAAATGGTGCCTGATGGTGGATGTAGGCCCCCAAATATCAGCATTTCAAGCATGGATTAAACAGTAGCAGCTGTCTCCAGTATATAATAAGTGCAGTTATATGCTATGAAAACATGACCTCATTGTTTTTCGTTTAAAGTTGAAAATGACTTCCTGCAGTTTCTAATATTTGAGTTACCATCTTTCTATTTCCACTCCCTCAGACTTCAAACACCCTTGTACCCAGCCTCTCTTTCTAAAATGCATAGCGTGTTTTCTCTCTTTGCACCTGATTGGCATATTGGCTGTTCCTAGCTATCAGCATAATGAAGATCAAGAGACGAACAAAAAAAGTTCTTCCCTTTGCTTTGAAGAAGAATTGATATTGGGAGCATTTCATTTGGCTTCTCGGATTTTATAAATAAAGGCATGAGAATTTTGAATTTCAAAAACTATTGGTATCTGTAATCATCATCTGTGTAATTCGGGGCATGATGGAACAGATCTCATACTATCTTATTGCATGATATGTTTAATTGCAGGTTTTTAAGTACTACATTAGTGATAGTGCCAGCACATAATTTTATATTGCAAACAGCTACTTTTTTATGTTGCTGGAATATCAGAAAGACCATGTTTTTGCATCTTTTCAGTTATATGCTTTCACTTCATGAGACCTGAAAATAAAAGTAAACTTCTAGAGAGTCAGTTTGAATTAGTTATAGATGCTGAAGGTAAGGAGATAGGCTTACCAAGCTATAATAAGAGAGTCCGTGTTATCATTTAGCTGTGGTTAACATTTAGTTCCAACAGTAATGTCTTATATGATTTTAAATATCATGGTATTTAAAATCTTTGAAACTTAGCTTAGATGTTTTGACAGATATATGAGACTAGTGACACTGGGTTTTTTTGTAATTATAAGCAAGAACAAATAATGTGACTAATAAGATATAAATTCGTAATATTTTATAAAATATTTTGGATATATGGGTCTTTTATTAATTTTAATATTAATAGTAACACTAAGTTAACTAATTAGTAAGCAACGACAAAGTTGTTCTTTAAGGCTGGCAGATTTAACCAGTAAAGAAACACTGCTTCCTTGTTGGGTTCAGTTTGCTACTTGCATTGACAGGAAAAGCAAGATGGGCTCAGGGGATAACTCCCTGCTATATCCCTTGTACCACAGGATGACACAAAAATGAAAAGTATACCTTAAAAATGAAAATAAATGTTTCATACACTTTCAAAAATAAATAAATAAATAAACCAAAAGGGGCCAGATAACATGGCAATGAAACACACACAGTTGGGCCTGTATTGTTGAGGAATTAATTCTGTGCTGCACCTAAGCAGTTTTATAGCCTGCGGCTTTGCCATAATGTGGGCAAGGCAGAAAGTCTCATACCTCATCAGAACTCCAGAGGTGATAAGAAACTGTCATGACAGCTGTCTGGAAACAGAGGGAAGTGAGTGAGAAATGGCCTTGCAGCAGCTTCTCACTAATCTCCTGTTCTCATGTTCTGGAAGAATTACTGGGTGTTCTGCTAAGACTCATGTCAGCTTTGATTAAACATTGCCTAGATGGTGTATGTGGAGACATGAAACATCAATAGGGTGACACAGCAAAGCCATTCCCCTACAAAAACTACAAATAACACCAAATGAAATAATGTGTTCTATGATTAGAACTATTTACACACATGGAAAGATATAACAATATATCTATCAAGATGTAACTTAGATTTGTTTGGTATAAGACATACCCCATCCTAATTTTTCCTTATCTTTTTTATCTGGTTATGGGATGACTAGCATCAGTTACAACTTGCTGGGATAAATTCTTTCCCTTGCTTTTGAGCTGGCACTATTAGGTTCTTGAAAGAGATTTTGGTTATGAGATGGTCAGAACTAACTGCTAGGTTCCTCTTGTGCTCAGTTCCTACTCTGACCATCCCTAGCCTCAAAGAAAGGTTGTGCTAATCTATGGTGATCTGAATTTTTAAAACTAATCTATGGTGATCTGAATTTTTAAAACTCAAGAAAAATTATGGGTCAAGGTAAAACTATACAAGTTTCAAAGAGATTGAATGCTAAGTAGAGATGAATTTTTTCTCTAATCTGATTACACTACAATGAAATTAAACAGGCAATTTATAAGGGTATGAGTAACATTGTTCTGTCACAGACACACACACACAAATATGTTCCCACATGGTTCTAACCTATACAAGATCCCATCTGCTTCCAGAAAGTGAAAGTGGACCCTCCTCTTACTGAATCTCTGTGAGTCAGGTGTTTGTTTGGGAGTGAAGGTAGACAGAGTGAACCTTTTTTGTTCACTTTGATTTGGGGCCATTATATCCACTTAATCATGCAAACTCATTCAATATTACCTCCCTTGAGTGTGCTACTAAGATAAAGTTGAAGACCCAAGTGATCTTAGTATTTTACTCTTTAAAGAAATGTAAGTACATATTATCAAGGAAAAAATGATCAAGGGTAATGTATATCAAACAAAATCATCGTTTTTTTTTAGTGATATTTTGTTTTGACACCACCTACAACTACTATTTCCAAAATATAGCATTATATTGGCCACTTTACCTGGTATATAGTAAACAGACTAGCAATTGGAAAATAAAGTTCACTATAGAGCTTTCAAGCTTTCTGCTCTGAGAAAACTCTTTAGTCTTTAAATATCAACATAAAGGCAGCCCCATAACAAGGTTTTCAAGGATAAAAATATATTTGGGGAGTTCAAAGCAAATAAACTGGTTTTAAACCTAAAAATTCTACATTTAAACTTCTTGTGGGAAAAGACTTTCAACTAGAATGATGCTCATTGGTTATGGAAAGATTTAATTGATGGAACATATTCTTTAGAATAGGAGTTTTATACTGGGAATGGATAGAGAAGTTCATAGAATTCTCAAAATCTGGGATCAGCCATACTATACATGGCTGATGTTCTACATGGAGAGTGCATAGTTCATTCATCTTTGTTGCTTCTGTTGCTTCATGAGTTGTTATGGCTGAGATTAATTTCTCTGATTTATATAGGCATGTAAGAATTTAAGAAGTATATTCATAGTCTTTTCAGATTTACTGAATATATTAATATACAAAAAATTGCAGATACTTAATGTATACATTTTGATGACTTTTATATATGGATGTACCCATGATAGCATCACCACAATCAAGGTAATAAACTAGTCCAGCACTTCCAGAAAATTTATTTTGTCCTCTTGCTCTTATTTGTAGTAAGAATACTATACTTGGCATGATATCTACCCTCTTAACAATTTTCTAACTTGAAATATAGTTAATTTAAAATGTCATATTAATTTCAGATGTACAACATAGTGATTTGATATTTTTATAGGTTATATACTCAATTTAAAGTTATTATAAAATATTGGCTATATTCTCTGTCTGTATATTACATCCTTGTATCTTATTTATTTTATACCTAGTAGTTTAAACCCCTAATTCCCTTCATATATCTTGCCCCTCCCTTGACCTTGCTCCCACTGGTAACCATTAATTTGTTCTCTATATCTATGACACTGTTTCTGTTTTGCTATAATCATTCATGGTTTTTTTGGATTCCATATATAAGTGAAAACATATAGTATTTGTCTTTCTCTGACTGACTTACTTCACTAAGCATTCATGTTGTTGCAAATGGCAAAATTTCATTCTTTTTATAGCTGAGTAATATTTCATTGTGTATATATATGTACCACATCTTCTTTATCCATTCATCTGTTGATGAACACTTAAGTTGCTTCCATATCTTGACAATTGTAAATAATGCTGCTATAAACATAGGAATGGATATATCTTTTCAAATTAGTGTTTTGATTTCTTTGGCCACATGCCTGGGAATGGAATTACTGGATCATATGGTAGTTCTATTTTTGATTTTTTGAGGAAACTTTATACTGTTTCCTATAGTAACTGTGCCACTTTACATTCCCACCAACAGTGCATTAGGGTTCTCTTTACTCCACAACCTTGCCAACATTTATTATTGTTGACTTTTTGATGGTAGCAATTCTGAAAACTGTGAGATGATACTTCATTTCATTTCATGATTTCCTTTTGCCTGATGATTAGTTACATTGAGCATCTTTTTATGCGCATGTTGTGTAGGTTTTCTTTGGAAAAAATGTCTTTTCAGGTCTTCTGCCCATTTTTGTTCTTTTTTTAAAATATTAAGTTGTATAAGCTCTTTATATATTTTGGATATTAACCTCTTATCAGGCATATAATTTACAAATATCTTCTCCCCTGCAGCTGGATGTCTTTTCATTTTGTTGGTGGTTTCCTTCGCTGTGCAAAAGATTTTAAAGTTTAATTAAATACATTTTTTTTTTTTTGCTTTTGTTTCCCTTGCCCAAGTAAACAAATACCCCCCACTGCCAAAATAAATATTGCAGAAACTTATGTCAAATACTGTACTGCCTGTGTTTTCTTCTAGGAATTTTATGGTTTCCAATCTTACATTTAGGTGTTTAATCCATTTTGAGTTTATTTTTGTATATGGTTTGAGAAAATGTTCTAATTTCCTTATTTTACATGTAGCTGTCCAGTTTTCCCAACATGACTAATTGAAAACACTGTCTTTTCTCCATTGTATATTTTTCCTTCCTTTGTTGTAGCTTAATTGACCATATTGTTTGCATTTATTTCTGGGCTTTCTATTCTGTCCTATTGATTTATGTATCTGTTTTTGTGTCCGTTCCATATTGGTTTGATTACTGTAACTCTGAATTATAGTTTGAAGTCAGGGACTGTGATACCTCCAGTTCTGTTCTTTTTTCTCATGATTGCTTTTACATTTTTCACTCCCCCTTCACGTTTTATGTTTTTGATGTCATATTTTACATCTTCGTGCCTGTCCATTTACTGCTTATTGGAGTTATAGATGATTTTACAGTTTTCATCTTTTAACCTTGGTACTAGTTTAAGTGGTTGCTCCACAACCTTTACTATATATTTGCCTCTGTCAGTAGGATCTTTGCCTTCCTATAATTTCTTACTTCTTCTTGCAGACTTTTTTTTTTCACTTAAAGGAGACCCTTTAACACCTCTTGTCAGGTCGATTTAGTATTGATGAACTCTTAGTTTTGCTTATCTGAGAAGCTTCTTATCTCTCCTTCAATTCTGAATGATAGCCTTGCTCAGTAGAGTATCCTAGGCTGTAAGGTTTTTCCTTCATCTCTTCAAATATGTCATGCCACTCCCTGCTGGCCTGCAAAGTTTCTGCTGAAAAATCAGCTGATAGGGCTTCCCTGGTGGCGCAGTGGTTGAGAATCTGCCTGCCAATGCAGGGGACACGGGTTCGAGCCCTGGTCTGGGAAGATCCCACATGCCACGGAGCGACTAGGCCCGTGAGCCACAACTACTGAGCCTGCGCGTCTGGAGCCTGTGCTCCCAACAAGAGAGGCCGCGATAATGAGAGGCCCGCGCACCGCAATGAAGAGTGGCCCCCGCTTGCCGCAACTGGAGAAAGCCCTTGCACAGAAACGAAGACCCAACACAGCTAAAAATAAATAAATAAATAAATAAATTTATAAAAAAAAAAAAAAAAAAATCAGCTGATAGCCTTCTGGGGGCTCCCTTGTTTTTCTTTTGCTGCCTTTAAAATTTTCTCTGTATCTTTAACTTTTGCCATTTTAAATATGATATGTCTTGGTATGGGTTTTGAGTTAACCTTTTTGGTGACTCTCTGTGATTCCTATACCTGAATATGTTTCTTTCTTCAGGTACAGGAAGTTTTCAACCATAATTTCATCAAATATATTCTCTACTCCTTTCTCTCTTCTCCTTTTGGGACCCGTATAATGTGAATGTTAGTACCCTTGATGTTGTCCCAGCAGGTTCTTAAACCATTCTCTTTTTAATTTATTTTTTCTTTTTGCTGTTCTGATTGGGTTATTTCCACTATTCTATCTTTCAGATTGCTTATGCACTCTTCTGTGTCACTTTATGTGCTGTGAATTCTCACTAGTGTATTTTTCATTTCAATTATTGTATTTTTCAGCTCTGTTTCTTTTTATATTTTCTAGTTCTTTGTTAAAATCTTCATTGAGTTCATCTATTCTTTTCCCTAGTTTAGTTAGCATTCTTATTTTTATTGCTTTGAACACTTTATCAGATAAATTATCTCTGTTTCATTAAGGATTTTTTTCTCAGGGGTTTTTTTTTCCTTGTTCTTTCATTTGAACCATATTTCTCTGTCTTCTTATTTTAACTTTCTTCATCTCCATGAAATTAGGTGAAACAGTTACCTATTCTGTTCTTGAATGTGTTTTCTACTGTGAGAGCATCTGTATGCAGCCACCCGTGACCAGTAGCTTTGGTGGGAGAGATAGATCTGAAGTAAGCATGGGATGTGTCTTCCTCCAGGGTTATTGGCAGTCATCCCCTTGGCTGGAGGTAGGGCTGGGTTGGGACAGCGTAGAGCTAGCTGCAAGCTCGTGCTTCTCGTATTCTCAATTATTACAATGGCCCTATCAGCAGCAGTGACAGGAGCCAAGGGGCTGTAGCAGAAGTCCTGAGAGATTTGTGTTTCTCTGGGGTGTGATGGCAGTCTTTGACTTGGTTTGAAGTGTGTCCAGTGCATGAGGGCTTGGGCTGCCCTTCTGTGCTGGTTTCACCTTTTCCCAGTGTTTATGCCATGGTTAGAAGCTAGGTCCAGGCTGGAGTGGTTGATGCCACACTACTGAGCTGGCTGTGCTCCACTCCAAGCACGTACAGGGACACATGCTCTGGCAATGGTTGTCTCTGCCCTAGAGCCAGCCTCACTCCTTCTTGAGCATGCACAAGGACATGTGCCCTGGCAATGGAGGTCTCCTCCCTGGAGCTAGTTTTGCTTCCTCCTAAATGTGTGCACTGATGTGCACTCTGCTAATGGCTGTCTCTGCCCTGGTCAGAGTCAAGGCCTGGGTCCAAGCCAGCTCCATTCCTTCCAATTGTGCATACTCTCATTGACAATGGCAGCCTCTACCTTATTGCGGAGCAGCCCAGAGCAAGAGGAGCTGAAGCTGGAAGCTGATGCAGGCTAGGGGCATGCTGAGGTGGTCTTTACAAGCTGGCTAGAGCCCCAGGCAGTTTTCAATCTGCTGCCTCAGCACTGTGACTGAGAGTAAGCAAGTCTGCATATGTAATCTTCAAGGGAGGAGTCCTAGTTTCTTACAGTCCTTGGATAAACCCCACTGGTTTTCAAACCAGTTAATGGGGCTCATCTTTCCAGTGTCAGACTGCAAGCCTAGGGTACTTAATATGTGGCTCTAACCCCTCACTCCCCAGGGTGGATCCCCAAGCCTATGATATCCCCCTTCAGTTCTCTGTCCCCAACTAGAGATGCAGGTCCTGACCAGACCTTCTCCTCCCTTTTTACCAAACTTCTTTTGGATCTTTCTTTACAGCCTTGGTTGTAGAAATGCCATTTTGTCCCGGTCAACTGCAGTGAGAGTTGCTCTACATGTAGCTGTTATTCTGATGTGTTTGTGAAGTGAATTGAGCCCTCAGTCCTCCTACTCTGTCATCTTGATCTCTTCTCCCCCTCTGAACGAGTTTCTAAGTACATACAATATGTTGTTAACTATAGTAACTAAGTTGTACAGCAAATATCTAGAACTTATTCATCTAGTATAACTGTAACTTTATACTCATTGAACAGCAACTCCCTATTTTCCCATTCCCTCCTTCCCTGGCAATCACCATTTTAGACTCTGCTTCTATGAGTTTGACCATTTTAGATGTCTATAGGAGTGAAATCATGAAGTAGCTGTTCTTCTGTGAGTAGCTTATTTCACTTAGCTTAATGTCTTCCAGATCCATCTACATCGTTGCAAATATAGGATTTCCTTCTTTTTTGAGGTTGAATAATATTCTATTGTATGTATATACCATATTTTTTAATCCATTAATCTATCAATGGACAGTTGGGTTGTTCTATATCTTTGCTATTGTGAGTAATGCTGTAGTAAACATGACAGTACCAATCTTTCTGAGATTATAATTTCAATTATTTTGGATAAATTTCAAGAGAAGGATTGCTGAATTACATGGCAGTTCTACTTTTAATTTTTCCAAGAACATCCATGTTGTTTTCTATAGTGACTACATCATTTTGCATTCCTACCAACAGGGTTACAATTTCTCCACATGCATGCCAACAGTTGTTGTCTTGTGTGTGTGTGTGTGTGTATGCCATGCTAACAGGTGTGAGGTGATATCTTAATGTAGTTTTGGTTTTACTTTCCTCATGATTGGGGATGATGACCACATTTTCACATATCTGTTGTTCTTTTGTATATTTTCTTTGAATAAATGTATATTCACGTTCTTTGCTAATTTTTAAGTCAGCTTATTTGTTTTTGTTTTGTTTTATTTGCTACTGAGTTGAAAGAGTTCCTTATGTTTTCTGGAAATTAACCCTTTATGAGATATATGGTTTGCAAATATTTTCTCCTATAACATAGGTTGCCTTTCCACTCTTTGATTGTTTCCTTTGCTATGAGAAGCTTTGTAGTTTGATGTAGTCCTCTTTGTCTATTTTAGCTTTTGTTGCCTGTGCTTTTGATATCAAGTTTATGACTTTATTGCCAACAACAATATCATGAAGCTTTTCCCCTATGTTTCCACTAGGATTATTATTATTATTATTAATTATTATTATTATTATTATTATTTTACAGTTTCAGGCCTTCTGTTTAAGTCTTTAATCTACTTCAAGTTGATTTTTGTGTATGGTGGAAAATTGAGGTCCAATTAACCAAATGAGATTTATTCCTAAGATGCAAGAATGGTTCAACATATACAAATCAATAAACATTATACACTGTATTAACAGAATGAAGGATAAAAATCATAATCATCCCAACAAATGCAGAAAAAATTGGCAAAACTTGATATCATTTGTGATAAAAACAATCAACAAATTAATTTTTAGAAGGAATACACCTCAACATAATAGGGTCATATATGATAAACCCACAGCTAACATCATGCTCAATGGTGAAAAACTAAAGCTTTTCCTCTATGATCAAGAACAAAACAGGGATGCCCATCTTGCCACTTCCCTTCATAATAGCATTGGAAGTTCTAGCCAGAGCAATTAGGTGAGAAATAAAAGGCATCCAAATAAAAAAGGGCAAAGTAAAACTGTTTGCTGATGACATGATCCTATATATAGAAAATCCTGAAGACTCCACAGAAAAACTTGTGAGAAACGATAAATTCAGTAAAATTTCAGGATACAAAGTTAATAGACAAAAGTTAGTTACATTACTATGTTGTAACAATGAACTATATAAAAAAGGGATTTTTTAAAAAGCCCGTTTATAATAGCATCAAAAAGAATAAAAGTCTTAGGAATAAACTTAACCAAGGAGCAGAAAAATTTGTACATTCAAAATTGCAATACATTGATGAAAGAAATTAAAGACACAAATAAATGGAAACACATACCATGCTCACAGATTAGAAGATTTAATACTGTTAAAATGTCCATACTGCACAGTGATCTACAGATTCAGTGCTATTTCCATTAAATTTCAATGGTATTTTTTTAAAACAGAGGTAGAACAATCCTAAAATTCATGTGGAACAAGAAAAAACCAAAAATAGTCATAGCAATCTTAGGTAAGTGGAACAAAGCTTGAGGCATTATTTCCTCATATCAAAATATGTTACAAAGCTATAGTAATGTAAATAGTGTGCTACTGGCATAAAGACAGACGTATAGCCAAACGGAACAGAATAGAGCCAGAAATAAACCCACACATATATCAGCAACTGATCTTTGACAAGGGCTACAAGAACCCACAATGGAAATGATAGTCTCTTCAACAAATGATATTGGGAATACGGGATATCCATACTTTTTTTTTTTAATTTGCACATTCAACTTTGAGAGGTTGAACCCTATTTGTTAACTCAGTTTGTTGTTTAGCATTTAGTAGAGATAATTAACAGTTTGATGTGGGATTTCTTCTAGTTAAGTTTTGGTTTCCAAAGAGATAAAATCCAAACAGTGGATATTAATTGATTAAGACACAGGAAATTAAAAAACAAACTTTTTTTGTAATTTCTATCATTCTCACCATCTATTTAAATTCCCTAGATAACACTAATATTCTATTATGGCTTATAACTAGTGACACATGTATTCTGATTATTTATTCATAGTTATAGATTAAGTTAATTTACTAAGCATTCAGTACATTCCAAGCAGATCCTGAACAAGGTACTACACTAGGTACCCAACCCTCCAACCAATTGGGTCAGAATTCAAAGAACGTGGAGCAGTCCTGAGGTCCATAGGCTCACATAAGAATATGGTTCCCTCTATAATAAACATAATAGTTACTACCATTGAATTAAGCACCTACTATCTGAGTCCTCTATCAGACCATGGACATGCATTTTCATTTGCCTAGGAAGACCATGGGAGGATAAAGTTACTCAAAGTCACACAACCCAGCTTGGCTTCTAGAACCCATGTTCTTTCTATGGCACAGCTTATGAATAAGGGTCTGTCCACCTGGGTCTCCAGGTTAATGTGGCAGTTTCTTCCTTTTGGGGCTGTAGCCCTATTCTGAATGTAGGCAGTCTTGACTGAGGCTCTGATACTCTATATATGACTTATTAGCCCCTTCCCTGCAAAAGCTAGACCTGACTTGTGGACTCAGTTACTGGCTGGAGTCCTGCTCCTTCGGGGATGGGTTTCTGGCAACAAGGACATCCACTGGTCACCGTCCAGACCAGTACTGCCGGCCCCACCCACCACAGAAGCTCTGGGGTGCAGTTAGTTCACCCAGCTTGATCTACTTTCAGCACTTTCTCCATAATAAATGCTGATGAGAGATGTTTGGATGGTCACCTACTGTGGGCCAGCATTACATGAAACACCTAAAATTTATTGTTGAACTTGAGTGGTACTCATCCACCCTGAACCCTCAGGCTGCCTTCCATCCAACCCCACATCAGATCATGGCCAGAAGCATGAAGAAATGTTCCTTTGGTATGTTGACATAGTTGAAAAGGCCTTGTGCAAGAGATATCCCAAGAAACAACAAATGTGAGATGTACACAGAGAGACTCTGGGTTCCTACAGAATCACAGGTTGTTGACCAGAGTTCACATCAGCGGGAAACTCACCAAACACGGGTTTGTAAAATTACATCAGTGGCAATAAGAAAGTCGGAAAAAGTAGTGATTGGTAAGGTTGAGTCACAGTCTCAGGTGGGAGCAGTTCATCCCATAGGTGCTATACCATACATCAGTTCTTTACAATGTGCATTAAAATCACCTGGGGCTCGTTACAACATGGCTTCTAACTCAGTACATCTGAGGTGGGGCCTGCGGCTCTGCATTTCTAACGAGCTTCCCTAACATGCTGAAGCTACCGATCCTCAGATTATACTTCACATAGCAAGGCCATAGACCTCCTTGACACAGGTTTAAAATGGAGAAAAATATAGTTGACTTACTTAGACCTGAGTTATACACATAGGTGGCATTAGACCCTTCCAGACAAGTTGCATGATCTTACCAGAAAAGCAATCATTCATAGAGGAAAAAGACCAAGCACAAAGTCTCAGAGCATGAGGGAGTTGGAGCCTGGGGTTGTCGGGTCTGGAAACACATATTGAAATCAAGAGAGGGAAAGAACAGGCAGCAGTCACAGAAATAGCAACAACATTGTTCAACTGAATAAATAATCTATGTTTGAAAAGCAGAGAAGAAGGTAGCCTTGGGTATTTGATGTTAGGCCCGGGAACGCTAGACCCAGGACACTAGACTTACTGGCACAGAAAAGGCAAACTTCAAGTCTTAACAATAAGCAACAGAAAGAAATCAGCGTAGGCAAACCAAAAACGCCAGAGTGAGCATAGGGTCACAAATGTACAGAAGGCAACCAGGTAGATTCCCAGATCTGGGAAGTGAACTTACCTGCTCATCTTCAGCAAGAAACTGAGCAAGGGAAATCAAAGTGTCCTAGTCCCAGAGGAAAAAGCGCGTCCAGCAAGGAATCCAGGAAGGGATGAAGTACCGGAGCTGGAAAACTCAGCAAAGGCTCAGCTCTGCTACCCACAACAAAATCTCCCATAACGTTACGTCGTACTGAACCAATGAAAGGCCTGTGTTCCTTCCTACGTGCGTGGCGCAGAATCAATACGTGTGAGTTAAGTGGCTCTAGCTGTGAAAATAGGCAAACGGTATGAGGCAGGAGGCACGCTGGTAGAGCCCTGAATCTCAGAGTGAGGTCCCAGATCAGCGGTATCAGGGTCACCTGGGAACCTGTTAGAAAATGTAAATTCTCAGCCCTGCTCCGAACCTACTAATCACAAACTGTGTGGGTGGATCCAGCAGCCTGTGTTTCTACAAGCCCTCCAGGTGATTCTGATGCACCTCACTGTAGTAGAGTATCGAAGGCATTGTGGAGAGACAAGGCCAGGTATGGCAAAGGACAGTCATTGTAAGTGGGCTTGCTAATGGAGCTTTTAAAGAGCTAGTGAAGACTAAAACCTGTTTACAGGGAGAAGAAAACCCAGTAGAGATAATGTAAAATTATAATTAATAAAACATGCTCAGTGATCAACAAAACTGGGCAATGATATTCTGTGGTAGAATTTTATCAATGTTGAGGAATTATCCAGCCATGAGTAGGACAATAAAGTTTTGATGCTGATAATGACATCATGAATGTCGAGGGGTCAACTCACAATACGTGTTTGAAAATTCTCTCTTGATGTATTTTTAAGAAACTCACCAGAAAGAAGTACTATTTGGTGTCCATGCTTGTGAAGAGATCTTGCTGCTTTGACCCCTTTTACACCTCAGAAAACTTTAGAATTACCAGTCTTAGGTGGTGAGCCAGGATGGTTAAACTGGGAGCCTTTCTTACAACCTTGATTGTGGGTTGGCGGGCTTTTTAAAAAACAGAAGTTTCCTACCTCCAAGTGAAATCCCACACCAATATTTGGATTTATAATGTGGCCTAGACCTATGTGTGGTTTTTTTGGTTCTGTTTCTTTTAGCATCCCTTGAGAGAATAAATGATAATGGAGAAGAACAATTTCACAAGGTCCTGGCTTCTCTTGCAACATGGTAGCTTTACTTACCTGCTTTTGTGTGCACTTTGGTACTGTCAGCTCAACAGACCGTGTCCTTACGGCAATATTGGTACTTGCAGAGAAAAGACATCTTGCTCTTCTCACATCAGTCCTAGGTTACACCCTGTCGAGCCATGCAGGGGTGTTGGTTTATGAGTGCTGCAGCGGTGAGCATAATGAATCATTTACCCAGTGGACATAAAAGACATACCAAGTGAAGTCACTTTAAATAATTGGCTTGGAGTGGCTAGTAGCTAGGAAGTGTCTTTTAGAGATACCCAAGGTTGAGAGGGTACATTTTAAAAACCATTTGCTATAGATGATGAAAACGTAGGGTTTGCCCTCTTCATGTCTGCTCCTTTCAGATAGATGTGTCCAAAAAAGCTGTTTTTTCCCCCATTCCTCTACCCTGCCATCCTGTTAAAACAAACAGGGATTTATGACCAGCTTCTCAGTACATGTAAAATTTGTACAAAAATATCTTCCATGGAAATGATTTGTAATCTGTAGACTTAATACCTGGGAGATGTCTTGAGATGTAAAAATCCCATCCTTTAGGTTGCGGGGTTTTTTGTTTTCTCCAAATAAATCTGATCTTTAAAATTAAAAAAAAAAAAAGAGCTTCTCAGCAAGGAAAAACAAATGAGGAAAACAAACATGGTCTTATGGGATCTGTCTGACAAAAACACTGAAGAAGCATTTTGTTTTAAATATGAACACAAGTGTAAGACACAAGACCCAAGAAGACACGTAGGGGTTTTAATTACAGGCACACTTTGTTTTATTGTGTTTGGCTTTTTTTTTTTTTTTTTAATTTTTATTTATTTATTTATTTTTTATTTATTTATGACTGTGTTGGGTCTTCGTTTCTGTGCGAGGGCTTTCTCTAGTTGTGGCAAGTGGGGACCACTCTTCATCGCGGTGCGCAGGCCTCTCACTATCGCGGCCTCTCTTGTTGCGGAGCACAGGCTCCAGACGCGCAGGCTCAGTAATTGTGGCTCACGGCCCTAGTTGCTCTGCGGCATGTGGGATCTTCCCAGACCAGGGCTCGAACCCGTGTCCCCTGCATTGGCAGGCAGACTCTCAACCACTGCGCCACCCGGGAAGCCCTATTGTGTTTGGCTTTAATGGCACTTCACAGACACTGCGTTTTTTAACAAATTGAACATTTGTGGCAACCCTGCATCAAGCAAGTCTATTAGCGTCATTTTCCAACAGCATTTGCTAATTTCATGTCTCTGTGTCACATTTTGGTAATTCTCACAATATTTCAAGCTTTTTCATTAGGATGATATTTGTTATGGTGATCAGTGGTCTTTAATGTTACTATTGCAAAAAGATTGCACCTTGCTAAAGGCTCAGATGTTGGTGATCATTTTTCAACAATAAAGTAATTTTTAATTAAAAAAAATATGCTCCATGTTTTTCAAAGTATATAAGGGTTCAAAAGGTAGAGTAACTATTTTGCTCAGAAATATTTGGTCAGAATTGAGAAATGGCAAAAGAGCTACATGTTTAATAGTGATTCTCTGTTCTGTTAGCTTCTAGCCATATTGACCATATTAATTTAATTTAATTAATTTAAATATTAAAAAATTGTTTCTTAGTCATACTGATCATATTTTAAGTGTTCAATAGTTACATGTGGCTAGTGGCTGCTGTACTAGACAGCACAGATATAGAATATTTCTATCACTACACTGGACAACACAGCTGTATATTAATTACATACACATATATTTCAATAAAAAAACATGTATTATTCTTAAATTATTTGCTTTTCTCTATACTCTGTTTCTATTATATTTAATTAAAAACAATTTTATTCTCTTTGAAATGAATATAAAAATTGAATTCATAAATTATCTTTTTACTTTATCTGATAATTTCTCTCTTTTCCTGTGTTTTAAAATAGTATCAGTTGCAGTGAATTGGAAATTCAAAAGAGGGGAAGGAAGGAGGTGGGAATGAAGAAGGGAGGAAGGAAGGAAGGGAGGAAGAAAGGGAGAAAATCCAAACCTAGTCTCTTGCCACAGACTGTAAGAAAATAGAAACACTAGCGTAGAATATTCTGAGCTCAAAATGAAAGACCATGCATAGAGATCCATTCATAAATCTGTACCATGAAAGAAATATTATGAGCTCCTAAAGGATAGAAACTAGGTGATAGCACTCACATACAGTTGAAAATAATAGATGCGTGATTGTGTTAAATTGTATTACCAGTTTTTCTTTCTATACTTTCAGATTCCTTTGTGGTCACCAAAGTGCCATTAATAAGCATCACTATAATTGCTTTTTATTAATTGACAAACTATTTTGTATTATATAGAGGAAAACAAATTATGTTTGTTTTGTCAAATGTTGTTTTGTCAAATTATGGTCAAATCATATTCTCTAGATCATAAAACAGATATATACAGCCCTACTTATAATGAAACTATTAATATACCAGCATCAACTGACATTTTATAGTTTACTATATTTGTCTCCTTGGAGTGAAGATATTCATTGATGTTGCACACACTTTTATTGCTCTATCTCGAGGAAAACCAAAACTCTTGTTTGGGATCTGAGAGTTACTCAGACACAGGGAAAGGCAGGGTTTACTCTTACTGGCCAAATGATGGGAAGTCAATGCTTGCTGCAATACTGGTACAGGGCACCTTAGTCATTAGACTAGCATACCATCTGTTATAGCTAACATTAATAAATTTCAGAGAAAAGAAAACAAATTACAGAGCAATTATAATAAACATATGTATTATAAATTGTGAATACAGAAGTTTGATACTGTACTGAATCTCAACTTCTAAATCCTTATGCTACAAGGAAGTCACAAATGTGAAAGTGTGCAATTGTGAAAAGATGTTCTCTGTTTTTCTATAGTTTCCTAAATAATACATGTGCATTTTGTTCAGATATGCCGATTTATTTTCCTGTTTGATTTATATTAAAATATTATGGAAACATGTTGATTATTTCACCAGCCAGACCACAGACAACAACTTAGGGGGAAGGAAATAAAGCATAATGAGTAAATATTTAGACTACCTCATGGGAACAATGAAGATGATAAAATTAGAATGTATATTTTACTTTTTGAGCATGATAAATACACATAGAGGGTCTACTATTGCAAGTTGTTTAGAGATTTTTAAAAATACATAAGAAGGGTTCCCATATCGCTGAAAATTAGTTACTAGAATAAGATGATACATACATTACCAAAATAACAGAATGTACTTAGTGCATCACTTGTGAATGATAAATATTGATACATTGTGTTCTATCAAAGGGACAGTGGTTATTTGACAGAGTATGATTAGAGTAAAATAGAATGACTAGAGTTTATCCTGGATTTTAGCTTTATGAACAGAATTTTGATACATGGATAAAGAGTCTAGAGAGGTCTATATTCTTTTCAAGATATTTGGCAGGTTAGAGTATTGTTAAATCACCAGCCTACCTTTCTTTTTCCCACACAAACACATACCACATCCCTTTGAGTTCATTCCCACAAAAGAGATACATTGTTCTACACTGATCAGATTCCAGTACATGAAAACAAAAACAAAAACAAAAAAAATATATATATATGACATATATGGGTGAGACTTATTTGATATACTGCTGATTTCCCCTAGGGGGGCACTGATACATCCTTGAGATATATATATATATATATATATATATATATATATATATATATATATATATATATATATAGTAACAATCAAGACTTCTTTCTTACTTACCTCTATTTGAGGTATGCCTGCCTACCTATATATGATCTATCTTTATCTTTATTTATCTTTTAATCTATTATTTTAGTCATTATTTGCTACAGTGACAGGTAACCCTAATACCTCACAGATTACAACAAGACATATTTATTTCTTACTCTTGTTACTTGTTGGCTGAATGTCTGGTGACTTGATCTGTCTTGTCTGAGGTGAGCTCACCTTCTTCTCCATCCAGAACACAGAGATAAGGAATAGACCCTATTTGGAGCATGATGTTCTCTTATGAAAGTGATGAAATGAGGCAGAGCCAAACCGTGAAAGCACAATTTAAGGTGTCTGCTTAGAAGCGGAATATGTCACATCTGCTTATATTTCACTGGTCAAAGCAAGTCATTGACAGGGCCATGTCAGTGAGGTGAGGAAGTATGATGTCCTAAAGGGAATTGTGTTAAAGGCAGGAAGAAAGTGAATAATTATGAATAAATAATGATACATGCCATATCTATTTACAAATATTTTAAAGTGACTCTTTATAGACTCTGACTTGAAAAACTGACATTGCTTTATACCTGTTTTGGAAATTGCTTTTTTTTAATGTGTCATGCACATTATTTCCTATATATGATTTTTTTTACTTTATTTATTTTCTATACAGCAGGTTCTTATTAGTTATCTATTTTATACATATTAGTGTATACATGTCAACCCCAATCCCCCAGTTCATCCCACCACCACCCCCACCCCCGCCACTTTCTGCCCTTGGTGTCCATATGTTTGTTCTCTACTTCTGTGTCTCTATTTCTGCCTTGAAAACCGTTCATCTGTACCATTTTTCTAGATTCCACATGTATGCATTAATATATGATATTTGTTTTTCACTTTCTGACTTACTTCACTCTGTATGACAGTCTCTAGGTCCATCCACGTCTCTACAAATGACCCAATTTCATTCCTTTTTATGGCTAAGTAATACTCCATTGTATATTTGTACCACATCTTCTTTATCCATTTGTCTGTCAATGGGCATTTAGGTTGCTTCCATGACCTGGCTATGGTAAATAGTGCTGCAGGGAACATTGGGGTGCATGTGTCTTTTTTTTTTTTTTTTCCAGAGCTAACAAAATATGTTGATTTTTTTATTCAGGCCTGAAGTTTCCACAAATAAGACACACTCCTTTCTAATTTCATGTGTCTTTTTGAATTATGGTTTTCTCTGGGTATATGCCCAGGAGTGGGATTGTTGGGTCATATGGTGATTCTATTTTTAGTTTTTTAAGGAACCTCCATACTGTTCTCCATAGTGGCTGTATCAATTTACATTCCCACCAACAGTGCAAGAGGGTTCCCTTTTTCTACACCCTCTCCAGCATTTGTTATTTGTAGATTGTCTGATGAGGTCCATTCCAACTGGTATGAGGTGATACCTCATTGTAGTTCTGATTTGCATTTCTCTAATAATTAGTAATGTTGAACAGCTTTTAATGTGCCTCTTGGCCATCTGTATGTCTTCTTTGGAGAGATGTCTATTTAGCTCTTCTACCCATTTTTTGATTGGGTTGTTTGTTTTTTTAATATTGAGCTGCATGAGCTGTTTATATATTTTGGAGATTAATTCTTTGTCCAGTGATTCATTTGCAAATATTTTCTCCCATTCTGAGGGTTGTCTTTTCATCTTGTTTACAGTTTCCTTTGCTGTGCAAAAGCTTTTAAGTTTCATTAGGTCCCATTTGTTTATTTTTGTTTTTATTTCCATTACTCTAGGAGGTGGATCAAAAAAGATCTTGCTGTGATTTATGTCCAAGAGTGTTCTTCCTATGTTTTCCTCTAAGAGTTTTATAGCGTACGGTCTTAAATTTAGGCCTCAAATCCATTTTGAGTTTATTTTTGTGTATGGTGTTAGGGAGTGTTCTAATTTCATTCTTTTACATGTAGCTGTCCAGTTTTCCCAGCACCACTTATTGAAGAGACTGTCTTTTCTCCATTGTATATCCTTCCCTCCTTTGTCATAGATTAGGTGACCATAGGTGTGTAGGTTTAACTCTGGGCTTTCTATCCTGTTCCATTGATCTATATTTTTGGTTTTGTGCCAGTACCATATTGTCCTGATTACTGTAGCTTTGTAGTATAGTCTGGAGTCAGGGGGATTCCTCCAGCTCCGTTTTTTTCCCTCAAGACTGCTTTGGCTATTCAGGGTCTTTTGTGTCTCCATATAGATTTTAAGATTTTTTGTTCTAGTTCTGTAAAAAATGCCATTGGTAATTTGATAGGGATTGCATTGAATCTGTAGATTGCTTTGGGTAGTATAGTCATTTTCACAATATTGATTCTTCCAATCCACGAACATGTTATATCTCTCCCTCTGTTTTTGTCATCTTTGATTTCTTTCATCAGTGTCTTATAGTTTTCTGCATACAGGTCTTTTGTCTCCCTAGGTAGGTTTATTCCTAGGTATTTTATTCTTGTTGTTGCAATGGTGAATGAGATTCTTTCCTTAAATTCTCTTTCTGATCTTTCATTGTTAGTGTATAGGAATGCCAAAGATTACTGTGCATTAATTTTGCATCCTGCAACTTTACCAGATTCATTGATTAGCTCTAGTAGTTTTCTGGTAGCATCTTTAGGATTCTCTATGTATAGTATCATGTCATCTGCAAACAGTGACAGTTTTACTTCTTCTTTTCCAGTTTGTATTCCTTTTATTTCTTTTTCTTCTCTGATTGCCATGGGTAGGACTTCCAAAACTATGTTGAATAATAGTGGCGAGAGTGGACATCCTTGTCTTCTTCCTGATCTTAGAGGAAATGCTTTCAGTTTTCTGAAAAAAACTGTTTGTTTTCCATTAGACTATGCAGTATAATTAAAATATTCTTTTCATCTTTGAATACTTATATCATTAAGCAGGAATAAAAATCATTAATGAAGCATATCATGCCACAGCCTGCTGGTCTATGAGTTTCTGCTGAAAAATCTGCTGATAGTCTTATGGGGATTCCCAGGTACCTAACAATTTGTTTTTCTTTTGTTGCTTTTAATATTATCTCCTTGTCTTTATCTTTTGACATTTTAGTGATAATGTGTTGATCTGGGTCTCTTTGGGTTCTCCTTACTTTTTCATCTATATACTTAAAAAAAAAAACACTGGATACAATGAATATTTTTACCTTTAGTCTCATAAAATATATCTCATTTAAAAAATTTTAGTTCATATCACATCCTGAATATGATGCATGAGCATATTTTCAATATTTTGGAACAATCCCTCTCTTTTATGTATTACCTTCTCATAACCTCTCATTTTTCTATTGGCTTCTATTGTCTCTTTTCATATTCAGCTTTGTGTGCAATTCACATATTATGAAGCTATTTAATAAAGGTTTAATATTGGTAAAATACAAAATGTATACTGTTTAAAATATAAAGAAATAGAATTGATATATCTGTATCTCATTTAGCAAATACAACGGCTTCTATAGAGATACAACTTGGTAAGATGATGAGGCTTACCTTTCCTCACGTAAAATGGCCAAGTGTAAAGCACACCATCACGTCAAACTATGCAAGGCTGCCCCCTCCTATATAGCAGATTGCAATATATCCTGGCAATCAATGTATCATGAGTCTTCAGATAGATTTTTCAAATGTAATTGGTCAGACAATTGACTCCGTAGCAACTCAGAGGAGCAAAATACGTTAGTCTAAAATGAACAGTTGACAGGTAATGATTAACTGCTGGTTAAAAATATGTATTCTTTTTCCATGTTCCAGCTGGGATTTTCCCTAACTCTCTCTTACACTCTCTCTAACACTCTTTCCTTTTTGCTTGATTTCTCATCTTCCTCTCTTGTTCTGTCTTAGTACATGTTATTATTTATGTAATTCAGGGGAGTACAAGTGAAAGCACTTGAAGGACACATATAAGGAGAGAAACACAGAGGCATGTCATCCATGTATACCACATAATGTTTTTCTTTAAATAATTTTAAAATTGCTTTTTAATACAATGTGACTTAGAAATCTGTATATTTATCCCTGTAGCAGAACATTTTTGTTTTAATTATTGGAGGTTTATATTACATTTTTGTGTGTCTATTATGCATTGAAAAATTCTTCATATATTCAAAATAGAATTTATTTTCCTCAAAAGTAATTTGACTCTGGGAAATATGTTCTCATATATTGTCTTGAAATACACTTTGTTTTCCATTAGACTATGCAGTATAATTAAAATATTCTTTTAATCTTTGAATACTTATTAAGCAGGAATAAAAGTCATTAATGAAGCATATGAAATTTATTGAAATTATTGTAAACCTATACACATAGTTTATCAGTTAGGATTCAGTGAGAGAAGTAGAACCACTATGAATTATATAAAATAAAGAGCTCTTTATAGGCATTAAACATTTTGCAATTATGGTAGCTGGTTTAACATCTTTGTATGACTATCTTGACTCTATCTCTGGGACTGAGCTTGAAGGTAAGAGGTAGAAAAGTTGTCAAGGCAGATGAGCATGAAATAATAGTGACCAGGAGCAAACTGGAAATTCATGAAAGCAAACTGTATCTCTATTACCCTCAACATCTCTACTCTTGATAGTGCAGCAGATTTACAGGTTAAATATGCACTCTTCATCACAGATCTGCAGGGTCATCTGGCTCAAGGCTTGGAGAAGTTGAAGTAGGAGATCTGGGGACCTGGAGAAACCTCTTCTCTAAGCACAGGTGAGGTAGTAGATCAGCGTTGTGCTGCAACAGTAGCTGGCCTTACACTGATATTCAAAAAATAAAAATAAATAAATAACAGGTAGTTGTTCACTCTAGCCTATCAAATCCATACAAATTTCTCTTGTAACCAACTCTAATTTAGAAATATACAGGGCAAGAAGCTCTGGGAAATGCAACTGTACCTTAACTAAATTGCCACAATTCAAAGCTACCCTGGTTCAACCATTAACAACTTGGCAGCCATACACATCTCTTATAACCATACTTATCTTCTAAAGAAAGACAACAGCAAAATAATCTTCTTCCTAAAATGATGTGCTTAGTCCACGTACAGCCAAGAGCACTCTAATTCTATCTCTGAAAGAGAACGCAAAGGTTTTGTTTTGAAAGATGTCCATTTCCTTTCTACCTAAATCACATTCCTCTTTTGATGTCTTAAAACGTAAATATTGAGATATAAATTTAGCTATTATTAATAGTTTTTATATTAGATGGTAAGAGGATAAAAGTGTTATAGAACAAAATTAATTAATGTTGTAGTGTTTAATTATTAATTTACTATTTGACTTTGTATGATTACACCAAAGAAAAATACCCATAACTATTTTAGTCCTCATATTTATGGTTGGTTACCTGGTTGTTGCCAGTGTGTATAACTTCCATATTCTAGTCCCTATGTCCTCTTTCCTGTGCCCTCAGCAAATATCCCAGCAATTTGTGATTATTTCATGGTGGGATGACCCAAACCTCTACTCTAAAAGTAGAAAATAAAGCCCATTAAGTAAATCATAGAAAGAAAAAAAAATGGCTAGTGATTGTTTAAGATATTGATATATATTTTGAGACTGATAAAAAACCAAATATACATAACTTCCAAATAATTTTTTAAAAATAGGTTTCATATGTGTCCTGCTTGGAAATTTTCTGAAAGTTTTCTCATCAAGAATTATTCTTATCATCATTTCTATCTCCACAAGAAAGACGCATGGTAGGTAAAATTTAAAAAGAAACAAAGAATAATAAACACAGATCTTTGGAAATATGTATATATGATTTGAATACTAGTTCTACTATTTGTTAATTATATGATCCTGGCTAGGATACTAAACATCTCTCAACTCCATTTTCCTCATTAATAAAACAAGAAAATAACACTTATAGAGTTCATGTAAAAATAAAATGAGATTGTATAATTAAAGAACCTGGAGTATAGTCAATTTATTAATTTTATTCCCTTTAGTAGGTAGTCATACAAACATGGCAATGATATTTTCTTAATCAAAGCTTAGGACATGCTCTGACAAGTTTTTCTCTTAATTATGAGTGTATTGATATGAAAATCCTAGGAGAAAAGTTGAACTGTTAATTATATTTAGTAATTAATGCAAAGCGACCTATTCCAAGTTAATCATACACAACTAAGTATTTTTTAATGTATCAGTAGCTGTCAATTACTAGAGGTAGGTTGAGTGTTTGCCACTCCCACTAACTTCATTATCAGTCCAAAAGGAAAGAAACTTCAGACCCTATTCTGTTTCATTACAGACATTCATAAGTAGATAGGTGGAAACTGTCTGCTATCTGCTTCTGTAATTTAGAATGAAATCTCAGCTCTTATTCTTTGTGGTATTCCAAGAACACCCTCTTTGAAATATTCAGTTGATGTATATTATAAAAGATTCTGTATGTAAGATTGGGCTAGAGCACTAGGGAGACTCAGGGGATCAAACATTGCCTGAGTCAGTAACTGAGCTCAAAACCTTTTAGGGACTAAGTCCAGGGTACTCTCCTTTAGCATAAGGGTTAGGGTTCACTTAACTTTTATGCCTTGACCATGTAAGAATGTAGAGTTTCTAGGAACTATTAAAAAAATTAAAAACACATAGTTTGAAAAGTACTAGTCTTACCAATGGGATTCAGTTTCTCACATCCATTATGCTAATTTGCAAATCTCTTATTGTTGAGTCAAGATACAGATTGTGGAAATTCTTGCAGTACTATCTCTGTAATGTGGCCTTTCTGTTTAAATGCTAGCTGACCATCCTAGGAGAATAAAGTCAAAATTAGGGCAAATGAATGCCCTAACAGTACAAACAAAGGCACACATTTATTTCACATCGTCAATTCTGAAATATAAAATGTCAATTAGTGATATCATAAAATTTGTCCTGAATCATTTTTATTTAAATAATCGATTTATATAATCAGGACTGCCTTAGGAAATACAGATTGGATTTCCATTGGATATATATCCATTCGCTATCCATTGGATATACAGAATTTGCAAATGGCAGATTGATTGACCTTAATGTTGTCACCTAAATTAAATGCCAAACTACTATAAACCTGGCAACCAGTTGCCTGCTCTGATTTTCCCTCATGTCAGTGGTTCTCAAAAACACGATAAAAATGGTTAGTGCCAAGTAAAAGATGCTATTTTATGGAAGTGCTGTGATAAGGTATTATTTATAGAAGTTGACTCACCAATTATGCTTTTCAAAAATAGCTGCTTTATGTAAAAATAGTAGTAGTTAAATTTTTTGAGGACTTACTTATGTCAGAAATGATTCTATAGGTTCTTTCATGTGTTTATTTATTCTTCAAAATAACTCTGTAAATTAGATACTATTATCATTGTATTGTGCAGATAAAAGCACTGAGGCAGAGAGATATTAAATAATTTGCCTAAGGTCAAACAGCTAGAAAATTGTGATAAAATGGAAACAAACTTAGGCATGTGGCTCCTGTGGCCATACTCTCAACTAGACAATATATTGACTCTGTCATAGTGTGTAGTCAAGGCTGGCTTCAGGGCATATGACCTATGCAGTTGAACAGGGTCCTATCTGTACTAGGTTCAATGCTCACATTGCTTGGTTCATAAACTTCATCCCTTCCACCATGGATACATTGTTCCTGAGTCCATTGTGCAAGAACAAGGGAGACTGTCAAAGGAAGTTGGCTGACATCAACAGAATAGTGAACTTGTCCGTCTGCTTCATGTGACCGTCCTCTGAAATTAAACCTTTGTCAGTTACTAATGCTGCATTAACAAACGGTCCCAAAACTCGGTGGCAAGAAAAACTTTATGTTCACTAATTCTTTAACTGGTCTCATCTCCCTGATATCTGAGACTCAGCTTGTTATACTTGATCCACAAGGATTATTTTATAAGCAGGGGCTGATGTAGTCCAAGGTCTCTTTACTCATATATCTGGTTGTTGATGCTAGAGGTTGTCTGGAACTTCAGCTGAGGTTGTTGAAAAGAGCATTTTCACATGGTCTCGTCCTGTGTCCTGGTATTCCTCACAGCATATTGACTTCAGAGTATTCAGACTTGTAACACCAAAGACTTCTTTAAAAATGGTTAGTGCCAAGTAACCAGATAAGCTGCTGGCCTTTTCTCACCTAGCCTCAGAAATTATCTGGTATCCCTTCTACTGTACCTCACTGGTTAAAGCAGTGGCAGATTCAAGGGGAGAGTACTCAACCTCTTAATACGAGAAGCATGAAAAATTACACCATAATGAGCATCTTAAATAATTTCTTATAAATGCAGAAAAGCAAGACCCTCTATCCACAATACATTTGAAAAACCTCCTATATATTTGCTATGAATCTATTTTCTATAAATGGATCTGTACAAAGCTTATGATGTAAAACACTGACTTCACATAGTCTCACAACTGACATTCAAAACTTAGCATAGAGTTTGACATATAATTGGTGCTGAATAAATATTTGCTGTTGTTGAACTAGCATCTCCACTGTCATTATTGTGTTGAACATTCATAAAGGAATAACATGAGAAGAGTAATACCTTGCACACAGGTTACAAGCTTAACTAGACGATCAGAAAATATAAGGTTGATTAGCAGAGATTTTTCCAGGAATAATAAATTTTAATAAAATCAAGGAAATAGATAGCAATAGAGGAAATCAGCCCCTGAAAATATTATAGTGGAAATTGGAGTCACAGGATGAGAGAATTATGGATTTATTAAACAATGATTTGACTTCTTTACAAAAGGCTAAGTGAATTAACTTTTATTGGATGCAATTTAAGTTAATTCTGTTTTTAAATGCAGGCAGATATAAACCGTTTATAAAATCTGAAAGTATCATAATATGAGAAATGTTTAGCATGGGCATGAGAAAATTTGGATTTTCCATCTATTGTTTTAAACACAATAATCAAGACTTTCACAAAAGTTAATTTATAACTCAGTTTTATCAGGAAACGTCATTCCTATGCATAGTTTGTAAAGTATTTCAAATCTTGTTTATTTATGTCAGATTGGCAAACTCAGCAAACTTCCCAGCCATGTTTATGAAAGCAAAGGGAAGAATTGAGACAAGTTTCTCCATTACACATGCAATCCGATTGACCCCACAGTGATATTTATTCCAGGAGCTACTACTGAGATACAGTATTATAGTAATATTTCTAGACATTTTTATAATACACAAAATAAATAACAAATAGTCTCTATATGACCCAATTCTCATTTTTTACTTTCCATGAGATTTTTTCTTATTCTAAGGAATGAAGGGCAGCTCAACTTTGTTTCCAAAAATATGTGTAAAATTCAAAGATAAAAACTAAGATATTCTTCAAGCATAATTGTTTTTATAAGAAGTTAGATGCAGAAACTCCTTAATATATAGTAATCAAATTAGAAAACTCAGAAAACATTCACTCCCTTCTTAGGGATTAAATACTTATGGATTGTTTGTCATTTATTTTGGACACAGATCTAGGTATTGTGGACACCACCGTATGTAAGACCCAGCCCACATTTGCAATATTCTGGGGAATAAAGACAACAACAACAAAGAAACAACCTGAATATAATGAGAGGTGGATGATACAGTTTGGTAAAAACTCTAGAACACATAGGAAGGGCATTATAACCAGACAGAGGAATTCAAAGAAAGCTTCCCAGAGGAGGGCAGCTTTGAGCTGAGACATGGAGAGTGCACAAAAGGACTTTCTTCCTAAAAGACTTATGTTTCTTGAGTGAGAATATTTTTTGATGATTCATAAATGACTGTAGAACATTTCTCTATAGAAATACTACAGATAATGCATGTGGTCACTGAAGTAAGAACTCTGAAAAGCAAGTATATAATATAAAACTTAACATATAATTTCTGCTTCCTCTATTTAAATCAGAACTTTTTAACAAAGGCTTTCAAATGAATAGTTCATTTGATCCCAAATCTTTGCTTCTCTTGGTTCTATATGTCAAAAAGCTCATAGAATATTGGATCAGAAGGATTGCCTAAGTTTTTGACACAAATTTTGTTCTGATTTTAATGATGCTGTATATTCATTACACAAAATTTGGAGCATGCTAATACAACAGAAACAGCAAAGAGGAAAATTTCCACATAAACTTCTCCTATCTATAGAAATATTTGGCTAAACATATAGGCTGTGTAATCAGGGGAAGAGAAAAGTTCAAATCCCTATACTCCCAATATTTAAGAGTCATTTTATTTCACCAACCAGTGAAGAAAAAGGCCTAATGCCTTGAGACCATATAAGCCTGTGAGCACAAATAATTTTCCTTTCACCTTAATACCCAAATTCTTCTGCCAGGTTAGTCCTTCCATGGTGACATAAGGGCATCCTCAGAGTGTCTCCAAATTATCTTGGCTTTAGCTGCTCAGAGTGTCACACACACTTATCTGGTCCAGCTTCCTTATATGAACACATCCTGCACACTTTATGCCTCAGTCTCCATGGTAGGTACCTCTGTAGACACTGCCCTTCTGCCATGGTGACAGTCTTTGCTTTCCTTCTAGTTTACGCATCTAGCATGAGATGACATTGTGTTCTATAGAGAAATGAGGTTACTATACTTTTCTAAGTCAGTGTTGAATCTTGTCATCTTGACCTTGATACAACACAGTATATATAAGGTTCTTCAGTAAATAAGGACCCTTTGCTTCAGGATGTATATTTTATTTCCATACATGTGGAAAGAAGAACACATTTTTCTATCTCTTCTTTCATCTGAGTCCAAAGTTCCTCTGCATAAATCTTTCTTTCCCTCTGTCAGCCCCAAATGATACCAAGCAACACGTTTCACAAATGCAATTAAAAATCATGTGCATGCACATGTGGAGAAAAAGGATAATTGCTCCTCTTCCAATCTAATTCTTGTTAGACTCAGCTTCAACATTCTGCTAAGCATATAAAGAAAATTTTAAAATAATGCAAATATGTGATAATAGATGTACAAATATAGAAAGCAACAGAAAAAAACTAAACAAAAATCTTCCTAATGTTTTAAATTTTGAAACTGTCAGAAGCACTTTCATTAAACATCAAAAAGAGGAGATGACAAAGTAGGCTGCTCAAAAACCAGAAATTACACTGAGATTTTTACAGCATATGTGAAAAGCAAACATAGCTCTGGGACTGAGAACTCAGGGAGTTCACTGTAAGTTCAGATACAAGTAAAGAGATTAGCAATAAGTATAATTTCTGAATTATTACTAGTTGTTACATGTTAGTAGTTGTTACATGTTACATACTCATGTTTCATGAATCCTACAATTATCTAAGGCATGCTTCACCAATTCATCTACATTTGAAAGCTTACAATGAACTTGAATAAAAACCCCAGAAATAAAAATAATTTCACAGAAAAAAAAGAGTTCTTATTATTTTGTATTAAATGACATAAAAAGCACAACAATTATAATGGAGATCAAAGAATAATAAAAACTTTAATTTTGCTTAAGACCAAACTGATTAATCCAAGATTATTTAAACAACAAAGTTATAAAGTCAGCTTGGTTTAGGGTAAAATGTGTTATTTTACAGTACAACATCTAGATGACTAAAGTAGTTTATCACACAGTTTTTATCTCTTTAGTTTTGTCCTTACTACAGGATGCTCAGAGTCAGTGTCTCTGATGCTAATTCTTCATGCTCAGGGACATAAGGAAAGGCGAATAACTCTTTTCAGCATACCTGGGATTGAAATGAGAGTGGCTTCTCTCATTGTTACACCTAACGAACTACTAGTAAACACTGTTCTTTCTGTCCTCATAGTTCTGGGTTCTGCTGGGTTCAAGGTCTCAGTACTAAGAGGAGGAATGTTTCCAGCAAGGGAACAAAGACTGTTACCATTATATTAGAAGGTGAGATCACTTCTCATTATTTTATGCTTATCGGGCCAGTGGAAGAACAGCAAAAGAAAAAAAAAAGGAGAAGAGTTAGAATGTTGGTAGGTGTAAGATCCTGAAATTCATGAGGAAATAGAGTGGATGCTGCAGAATAGAGCTAGAAGTTGGTAAGGAATCAATGGGACTAAAATACCACATTGGTAAGATCTATAAAGACTTGGATCCCTCAAGAAAGTTACGGTCAATTCACATGTATAAGTACAAACATACATACATACATACATACATATATGGTAACTAAGATGGAATAAAGTATAAAGGGAACAAGGAAGATAGTGGAGAACACAAGTACTAGGTATAAATCGCAAAATCAACTGCAAAAATGAGGAATGTAGTATTTACTCATTTTCTTCTCTGCTGTGCTATACATATATTTGTATATACTAACTACTTTTGCAATTTAGCCCATATATTACAGAACATTAAGTCAGAATTAAGACATAATTCTAGAAAGAAGCGGTGGTATACAGAGACTGTAGATTTTGAGCTCAACAAGAGATTTCATGAAACTGTGGTTCTCATCTGGGGACAGAATAAAGATATTTTTAGTTACAGAAGAGATTTTTATATGGCATTAGGCAGAGGCACCACTGTTGCTATTACTGTTTTTGTGGCTTGGATATTTGAGTACGGAATAAAGGTGTATACTGACGTTAAGCAGTCAAAATGGTGGACCATTGCATATATTTTTCATAGTTTTTGGGTGTCTAGAATCTTGAAACACCCTGTGCCAGTGTGAGAAATGTCTAGATCTTTTTACTGTGTCTTCCTTTGTTTGAAATCAGAAATGTACTTCCCCTGCCTTTCTTGTAGGCACTTGATGTGAACTCCATCAATCTAAATTGTAATAAAGAGATACTAGTCAAAGAAGCAGGCTTCTAGTTGAATCTCCTCTGGCAAATGTAATGTCAAATCCAGCTGCCCATTCTAAAAATGTCAGAGGTTTTAGAAAGAGTGTCCAGTAGAAAGACTTGACTGTATTAACTGTGGTATCTGTGCCTCTTGATCCAGTGAGGATGGTACAAGTGTCATGTGCTCTAGACTGGACCGTTCTCCTAGCTGTATAACTTCCAACTTGGTTGTTAGGCTTCTGGAAGATTCTAAGAGTTATCAAATAGTCTTTTATTATTTTGATAAAACTCGTTATAGTGGGGCTTTCTTTTTTTAAAAATTCTGTAGTTTTTTTAAATTATGAATTTATTTATTTTATTTATTTATTTTTGACTGCATTGGGTCTTCATTGCTGCACGCAGGCTTTCTCTAGTTGTGGCAAGCGGGGTAACTCTTCATTGTGGTGTGCGGGCTTCTCATTGCGGTGGCTTCTCTTGTTGTGGAGCACGGGCTCTAGTTGCTCAGGCTTCAGTAGTTGTGGCACGTGGGCTCAGTAGTTGTGGCTCACGGGCTTAGTTGCTCCGCGGCATGAGGGATCTTCCTGGACCAGGGCTCGAACCTGTGTCCCCTGCATTGGCAGGAGGATTCTTAACCACTGCGCCACTAGGGAAGCCCAGTGGGGCTTTTTTGTTTTCAATTATGAACTCTCTGCAAATGCCCCTAAAGTGAGAGCGACTAAACACAATGATATATTTCATTCCTGTATAAGAAAGGGATAAAAGCTATGAACAACACAACACAACACACAGAAAAGATTTCATTATCTCTTACTCTTCTATAGCTGTGAATACAATACATACATTAATATCTCAAAAAGGTTTAACCCTGCCTATGCATGTAAGTTTTCATGTAATCAGACAGCAGGTCTCATTGAAACCTAATCCCAAATCCCCCCACTTAATTTTTGAGTAAAATGTGTAAGTATCCACATTTTCAGAAAAAAAGCTGGAAATACATGAAAGAAAAATAATGCATAAAAGCAGTCTTTTCAAGACATGAAGTAGATTTGAATGGCTGTTTCAAGACAAAAGCAGCTAAGAAAACAACTTAAGGGCAAAAAATTCCCTTCTTGTTCAAAAAAAAGGTACCTGTGGCAGTTTAATATAATTAGGTCTAAGGCAGAACAAAGTTCGAATCTGAAAGAAAGAACAAGATGCTGACAAGGGAACAAGGAAGAAGAGGGAGTGGACTTCAGTGGTTTTGGGTTGGGACTCAGTGTGTCTATTTGTGGGGTTTCCTCTCTGGGAAATTGCTATGGCAAGAGGGATGTTTAGGTAAGGATGCTACCATTTTCCTGCTCTTCGGGGGGCACAGTATGGACATTCTTCCAGTTGCTGGGAAAATGGCAGAGAGAAGGAGTTCCCAGATATTAAGATGTAGGTACTGGGCTTCCCTGGTGGCACAGTGGTTAAGAATCCACCTGCCAATGCAAGGGACACAGGTTCGAGCCCTGGCCCGGGAATATCCCACATGCCGCAGAGCAACTAAGCCCGTGCACCACAACTACTGAGCCCACATGCCACAACTACTGAAGCCTGTGCACCTAGAGCCCGTGCTCCGCAACAAGAGAAGCCACCCAGTCCGAAGCCTGTGCACTGCAACAAAGAGTAGCCCCCGCTCACCGCAACTAGAGAAAGCCTGCGCACAGCAGCGAAGACCCAACACAGCCAAAAAATTTTTTAAATAAATGAGTTAATTAATTTTAAAAAAAAAGGATGTAGGTACTGAGCAAATTTTGACATACAGAAATTTCCTATAGGATTTCAGAAGCCGAGAGATTCACAGATCCTGAGATTTAGAGATAACGGGAGAATTAACAAATGGCACCGTGGGCTACAATTGCCTTGCATATTGGGTTTGGATCAGATTGTAGGGTCGTGCTAGGATGTAAGATTTCTCTGAGAAGATTCTTCCACAGGTTCCTAAAGGACCAGAGACAAGGACATCTCCCTAACAAGAATCCAACTATCTCAAGGCATTTGCTTCCCTAAAGAACACTAGGGTTTCAACATACAGAATCTAGGTTGCTGTATCTAACAATGCTTTTTTTTTTTTTGAAGTCTCACCATACCAGCTCCAACAGTGGAGGGAGACATAATAGAGGGTGAGGTGTTTGATTTTTAAAGATAAGTCACCTCTCACATCTAGTAAAAAAAATAAGTTAGAATAATTTTTTAAAGAAAATTATATTCTTTATGATTTTATGTGATATTTCAGGGAGATTTTAATTTTCTTTTAAAGCATTTAAGTATGTGACTCCTTAAAACCTCTCCAAAGCTGCAAAATTGTATATTAGCATAGAGAAACATTTAAAGCAGTTTCATTTCAGATTTATATTCATATATGCAAGAATGTCTTAAAGTAAATCTTTCTGCAGGATTTTGAGCTGTTCTAGCAGAGTGGAGGAAAATCACTTTCTGGGTTAGTGAAGTTTCTTATTACTCAGAAAGTAGAAAATTATTTTGGTATCGTGAATTAGTAAAGAGCCGACACCTCTCCAAGAATTATTCACTTTAAGTGAAATCTAGAATCATCTGCTTTCAAGATAGAATCAGTAACCTAGGTATCGGCAATGGGTAATTTCAAAATAATTTTAAGACTTTGTATAAAATGTACATTTGATGGAGTCTATAATAGAAAATAACTCATTTAAAAAATCTCTATTATTTACGTCTTCATTAAGAACTCATTTAATAAACTCTTGATGTGTGTCAGGCTTTATCCTAGCTACCAGAGACATAAAATGTTATTAGTTCAATATTTCCGCCCTCCCAGAGGAATACAAAATAAAATATACACACAGTTATTAATGCATGCTTTAGTGTATGGTAGAAGTTTTAAACTTCTACTGTGATAAAAATAATAAAATTTCTCCTCTGGAAAGTGTGAGTTCTATTAAGAAGGAAAGGGGAATAGAATTCAGGGACAAGAATAAAAAAGTCCACTTAAAGGGAATTTTGTTTGCTTTCTATAATCAATTCTGTCTAACTATCTCAACTTTCATATGAGGACGTATTGTAACCCAGTATTATTAGGCCTGGCACAGATGTAGAACAAATAATCCGGCCTAAGGCAGCCAATCATTCCATTTTTCAGTCTACATTGTTTGGTTCAAGGTTAGCTTGTGATCTAATGAATATCAGGAATATCCTTAGGAAATTTACTCTTTCCTGTGGATTAAAGTTTCAGAGGATGATGCTATGAGTTGTAAAAGAAGAATCAATTGTGAAAAAGAGAGCTGTAAAAATATATGCAGAGAAAGTAGTTTGGGGGGATGTAAATAGATTAAATCCTGCATCAAGCCATATGTAAAACCAAACTTGCCTCTCTTCAGCTGTATGAGCCAATAAAGTCTCCTTAGTGCTATAGCTAATTTTAGTTGAGATTTTATTAATTGCAAAGAAAAGCAGAGGAAGAAGGTTCCTAACTGCTACAATCTATGACATTTTAAAATATAAAGCCATTTTTATTACCTAGAGTAAAGAAGAGGGACTCTTGGACTCAGGTGATATTTCCTGACATTGTGATTTTGGGCACATTACTTATTCCCTCAACCTCAATTTCTTTGCTTTAAATTTTAATAAAATAATGTCTTGCCTATAGAGTCATCTTAAGTTTGGAATGATACAGTATATATGCAATGCTTATTATATACTAAGAATATTTAAAAAGCTGTCAGTATAATAACTTAAGAATTACAGATTATCTAATTGAAAGATAACCAGATTTCAGTCAAGTCATGCCCCACATTTCACAAAAAAAGATGATCTGGGTCAAATAATTTACAAGATATGATTTTCCCATATGGACTTTTGTGGTTGGTAGTACAGATTGAATTTGAATCCAGGTCTTTTGAGTGCAAATTCAGTAGCATCTCATTATTCAGGCACTATTTTTCTTTATTTACTTGTTTATTTAATATCCACGGTTTTCTATTTTCAGTTCTCTACGTGAATAGTTTTTCACAAAGCCAGATTGCCTTGGAAATTTCTAAATAAAGACCACTTGGAAATTCTCAGGGTGGTATTTATTACCATTCAGATATACTTCCTTAACATGAAAAAAGCCTCTTCTTTTTCTTCTCTCAACATTCTCTGAACATTATGAAAGAGAAGTGGAAAAAAGTGTAAGGAAGAGAAATGCAAAGATATGAAAAATATTTTTCATAGAAAATCACTTATATGCAATCAATATTAGCATAAATAATTCAAATAAAAGTAATTTTGAAAAACATATGGACATTATAATCAAGAAGGCAATTCTGCAGTGAGTCATTTGTCAACATTCACAAAGCACAGGGGAAAAGATGAACATTCTCTCTTAATTGAGGCAGAGGAGGAGAGTGACAATATTATGGCCTGCAGCCCTTTGTTTATGCATGCTTCCTTTGGTGATTCATGTTTTTCACAGCAAAAGTCAGAAGTCACTGTTAATATATCAATATAGTATGAGTGTCAAAAGTGAAATACATTCTTGCTGAAGAATAAAATAGAAAGCCATTAATAAGGAAGGGTAAAGAGTGTTCAAAGCAGGCTGTTCATGTCTCACTCATAAAATCATCTCAAACAGAATATGATGACTTGTAAACTTTTTAAAATATCTGCAAGCTATTGTGCAATTGTAATTTAGCAGGTTCAGAACCTATAACTATTCATTTCCCCTCTTAAATTTAAACACAAAGAAATTAGAGAGATATATATTTAGATTGTATGTATTTATCCATTATCATATACACACACACATACATATATCTCAAAAAAGGTTTAAAATTATGTTTTAAACAGCAAACAATTAAAAATTTATATAAAATTGTTATATAAGTTTTGGTCTCAACTAAAGGGGCAAGAAATCAGACAGGAGGCTATTCTTCAAAACTCAGGAGATAATAGATAAAGAAAATGAATTGTGAGATAGAGAAAAGGGACAGATTTAAAATGTAATTAAGAAATTCACTTATTCAATGTTATGTTTCCAGAAAGGTCAGAGGAATGAAATAACACTAAGGTTTACAAACATGAAATATAATGTGGACAATAATTCAATCAATTAGAAAAACCAGTGAAGAAGTCCAGTAAGGGAGAGGAGATTCAGATGGTAGGAGTCATTAGCATCTATGCAATATTTAAAATCAAAAGTGTAAACAAGGTCAACTTAGCAGAATGTATCTTCTTAAAAGAAAAGAGGATGGATTTTTGGGGAAGCTACATGCCAATATTCTGCATTTTCATTTTGACATGTCTAGCTCCTATCATGATGCCTCACACAAATTTGGGATCCATATATCTACAAATGTTCATAGAACAAATAATTACCAAATTTGGAAAATAGGCAGAAATAAAGGAGCTAAATTAATACTGAAAAAGAATGGTATGGGAGATAGAAAAAAAGAAAAGTATAGCTTCTTGGTAATCAACTGGATTTGAGATTTTCAATAGGATAGAGTTTAAGACTTCGGAAAATTCACCAGGAAAATATGATAAAATAAGGAATAAAAATAAGCTATTTGGGGAGAAAACATTTGCAAAAGATGCATCTAATAAAGGAGTATTGACCAAATATACAAAGAACTCTTAAAACTCAATTTTAAGAAAATAAACGACCTCATTAACAAGTGGGCATAAGACCTGAACAGACACCTTGTCAAAGAAGATATACAAATGGCACGTAAACATGTGAAAAGATGTTAAACTCCTATGTCAATAGGGAATTGCAAATTAAAACAATGAGATTGTACTACACACCTATTAAAATGACCAAAATCCAGAACACTGACAAAACCAAGTATGTGCAAAGATATGGAACGACAGGAGCTCTTATCCCTGGCTGACGGGAATGCAAAACGGCACAGCCACATTGAAATACAGTTCAACAGTTTCCTACAAAATATAACATGCTTTCACCATATGATCCAACAATTGCGCTTCTTGGGATTTACCCAAAGGAATTGAAAAGTTATGTCCACACAAAAACCTGAACACAAATGTTTATAGCAGCTTTATTCATAATTGCCAAAACTTGGAAGATGCCCTTTGGTAGGCAAGTAGATAAACTGTGGTACAGTTGATAAACTGGTATTCTATTCTGCTGATAGAATATTATTCAGCACTAAAAAGAAATGAGCTATGGAGCCATGAAAGGACAAGGAGGAACCTTAAATGTATATTACTAAGTGAAAGAAGCCAATCTGAAAAGGCTACATACTGTATGATTGCAACTATATACATTCTGGAAAAAGCAAACTATGGACACAGCAAAAAGATTAGTGGTTGCCATGGGTTGGAGGACAGAGAGGAATGCCTGCTTGAGGACAGTGAAATTACTGTGTATGATGCTGTAATGACGAATACATGCCATATATTTGTCCAAACCCATAGATTGTACACTAAGAATGAACCATAATGTAATTTATAGACTTTAGGTGATGATAATGTATCCTAATGTAGGTGTATCAGTTGTAGCAAATGTACCACTGTGGTGAAGAATGTAGGTAGTAAGGGAGGTTGTACATATGTAGGAACAGGGAGTTTATGGGAACTCTATATTTTCTGCTCAATTTTGCTGTGAATCTAAAACTCCTCTTACAAAATAATGTTTAAGTAAAGAAAATAAGCCCGGTATTTTGGCAATTGGGACTTCCTTAAGGAACTTTGTGATATATAGGGAAGGTGTAAGGAGCAGAATACAATGAACTAAAGATCAAATGTAAAATATTGGTGACTTTTTTCTATGAAAGTCTATTGCTTTTTCAACTCAGTATTTTATTAATATTCACAATGTCCCTGGAACATTGCCTCAGGTTTGTTGTTATGATGGTTTTTCTTAAAGTTTTGTTTTGAACACCAAATTCTGGCAAGGATATGAAGTAACTGAATCACTCACATATTGCTGGTGGGGATATTAATGATTCAACCACTCCAGAAAAGAGTATGTCAATTTCTTACAAAAACTAAGCATACACTTATATCACCTTGCAAATTCTTGAGTATTTAATGCAGAGAAATAAAAACTTAGTTCACACAAAAACCTGTGCATAAATATTCATAGCAACTTTATTAATTATTGCCTCAAGCCAGAGAAAAGAGTCTTTCAATTTGTAAATATTCAAACTAACTCTGGTATATCCATACCCTGGAATACTACTCAGCAATAAAAGAAATGAAATCTTGATACAAGCAACAACTTGAATAAATCTCAAGGGAATTATACTGAATGAAAAAAAGCCAATTTCAAAAGATTGTATTCCATATGATTTAATTTATATAACATTTTCCAAATGACAAAATTACATACATGAAGAACAGGTTAGTAGTTGTCAGGCATGGGGGGCAGGAGGCGGGAGAAGGGTATATCTATAAAAGGGTAGCACAAGGAATCCTTGTGACAAAAGTGTTCTGTGTCTTGACTGTGGTGGTGGTGACACAAATCTACACATGCAACAAAAGCACATAGATCTAAACAAACACATAAATGAGTGTATGAAAAGAGGAGAAATCTGCACAAGATCAATGGAATGTATCAATGTAAATTAACTAGTTTTGATATTGCACTACAGATAGACAAGATGATGCCATTGGGGAAACCTGGATGAAGGAAATATAAAATCCCTCTGTATTAATTTTTGCAACTGTTTATGAACCTACAGGTATCTCAAATAAAAATTATATTTTAATTTTCATAGCTTCTTAGAACATTTATATATTTGTCATCAGAGAATCATAGGTTGGTTGTAGTATTTAGAATATTTCAGTTGTTACATTTATTTTCCACTCTGCACACACCCCTGTTGGTTTTTCACTTTTCAAGAAGCTTTGAGATCAGAAAATATTTTCTCCATAAACAAATCAATCATTAATTTTATTTTTTAATATTTTTATTTTATAATTATTTTTAAATTATTTTTTAATATTTATTAATTTTTAAAATATTTATTTATTTATCATTTATTATTTATTTATTTATTTTGACTGTGCCTGGTCTTAGTTGTGGCACGCAGGATCTTTGTTGTGGCATGCGGATCTTTAGTTGCAGCATGCGGACTCTCAGTTACGGCATGCGTGTGGGATCTAGTTCCCTGACCAGGGATCGAACCTGGGCCCCCTGCATTGGGAGCAAGGAGTCTTACTCACTGGACCACCAGGGAAGTCCCCATTAATTTTAAATACACAAAGCATTTCAATTGTTTTTGTTCTTCATCTCTTCCTCTACCTCTCACCTTCCATCTGACATTAGTTTCTTATGCATGAAGGACAATTTTTTAGAATTTCCTCTTGTAGGGGTCTGCTAGTGGTGAATTAGTTAAGTTTTGACTTTATTCCTGAATGATAATTTTAATATATATGACTTCGACATTGGGAGATATTTTTTCAACATTTCTATGACATCATTTCATTTTTATCTACCTTCCAATTTTCTGTTGACAAGTTAGCTGTCAGTCTCAGTTCATTTTTTGTTCCCTTAGGGTAATCATTTCGGTCCCCATTGTGGTTATTTTGTAGATTTGCTGTTTGTCTTTTTTTTTTAAAATCAGATTTACTATAATGTGCTTAGGAGTGTTCTTTTAATTTATGCTTATTTGATTTTGTTAGAATAGAATTAAAATATTGATAACTTTCATCAATTTTAGAAAGTTCTGAGTCTTTGTATCTTAAAAATATTGTTTTTGCTATATTATTTTTCTTGTCTTTTAGCTTCTTGAATTCAACCTTACAGACCTTGTTTATGTCAGCTTTTGTTAGGCTATAGAGTAGTTACAAATTTCCCCAAATCTCAGTTGTTTATTTATTTATTTTTTTACTTGTTAATGTCAGCCTTTAGCTAAGGCACTGCTCCATGTATAATATCTTCTTCATTCTGGTACCCAGACTAGTGGAGCAGTCCCTATCACTGCAGAATGTTTTTATTGTGTCAGAGGGAAAAATTGTACAGCCATGTCCTATCTCTTAAAACTTCTTCCAGAAATGAGAAATTTTCATTCTGATCACCTTCTATTGTCCAAAGCCAGTTACTTAACCAAATTTACATCAACAGAATAATAATCTAATCAAAATGAAACCTGTAGATGAACTGTAAAAAATAATACAATCTGCCATATACTTTCTCACAATATCCTCTATATCTTTTACCATTTGCTACCTATTTCAATTCTTTTGTTTCTCCATGCTTTTTTATGAATATTTTGACAGTTAATCTATGAATTCTGTCTTTAGTGGTGTCTGGTTTGCTGTTAACACATATTTTGAAATAATAATATGATTACCATATTTCCTAGATCTAGAATTTCATTTCTATTTAACTGATTTTCTCATCACCACTCATTCTTTTCAGTTCTCAGCCAAAATTTTCAAGCTTGATTTTATCTCTTTGAATATGTTAAACATAGTTTTCACCATCTGTCTCTGATAATTCCACTGTCTGTGGTTCTATGCATCTGTTTCTGTTGTTTGTTATTTCTGTGTGTTTTCAACTCTTATTGTCTTATCTCCTTATGGGACTGATTATCTTTAATTATGTGATGGACTTTGGATTTAAAAGCTATTTATAGAAGTATATTCAAACCAATAATAATGTTATTTTTCTCAAAATGTTTGCTTCTGCCAGATGCATGAGGGCTTACACTCTATCATCATTTAAATCCAGTTTTCATAGTATGAGATTCTGTGGTGGGAGGGCTCTGAGATGTTTTGATGCTGGATAGCAGTTCACATGGGGGTTGGTTGACTTCCTGATTGTTTTACTCTGAGGGCAAATCCTCATAGCTTTCACTCTCAGTGTACCCTGGACTCCAATTTTTTTCTCTCTTTTTCTCTCTTCTCCTATAAGTCTATCAAAATTAGTGCTTGTAATCCCTGGTCCTTATTCAGAATTGGCAAAGTCCCAGGACAAGTGAACTTCCAAGGCCAAACCTATATTTATGCATATTAGTTTTATCTAGTCTAGTGAGATAATAAAACCTAATGAGACCTAGTGAGTCTTATCTTTGTTTTTAGCTTTCAAATGTTTTAAGAAGTGTTTCTTAAATATTATTGTGCATTTTTAGTTGTCTCCACTGAGAGAATTGATCTGAATTACCTATTCTGACATTCTAGATTGTCATCTTTGATCCACTGAATTGACTCATGCAAAACATTTGCTTGAAACATTTTGATGGTAAAATAGTTTCTTTATTTAAATGCATTGCCTAAAATTATACAAAATATTATTCAAAAAATTAGCATCTTCTTCATGTGGATGAACTCTACTCTTCCAATTTACAGCCATCTCAGCCTGTGGAAATTCAGTCTCAGTGCTCACATCAGGGGGTCCACTCGTGTCTATTAGGTTCCTTCGCCTGCACCTGGAGTCCAGACATTCCTTCCAGGCAAAAGCCAACATGATTATAGGGTTCATTTTGTTCTCATTTTTTTCAGGGTTCATAGCCTGTGCTACCTTTTATCCAATGTCTGAAAACAGATCTTTCATGTATTTAGTCCAATATTCTAGATATTTCTGGCTTAAGGTTAAATTCAATCTTATTTAGTCCATCATGGATATTTTTTCATTAAAAAAATTAGTTTGTTATTTTATTATTGACTTGTAGGAGATTTTTATCTATTTTGGATATAAATCTTGTTACAAATATACACCAAAAGATTTTTCAGCCAATTTACCACTTGCCATTAATTATCTTAATGTTGAACAGATTAAGAAATTAGTAAATTTTTATGACATTAATAAAATTCAATGATAAATTACCTATTTATAGCTAAACTTTTAGTATTGTAATATGTTACATGCTTCCCCCTCCCCCCCCCCTAGATTATTAAAGCCAAAGAAGTTAATTTACCATTTTGGATAATAGGGGAATGGATGTAGAAGAAACAACAACAAAAACAAACAAAAATAACTCATGTGATTACACTAATTACATCAGCTGCTGACACCCACTGCTAAATAAACATATAATATTCCATTTCTGGCAAAAAACAGTGTTTAAGTAAAGCATCCACCCCAATACCAGATCTAACTTGAATTTAAGTGTGTGTATATATATATCATATAATGTAAGTACTGATACAGTTTTATATTGCTAACTTTATGACTGGGCAAGATTACTTCCTGGTTTTCATTTTCTTCAGCTGTAAAATGGTAATAATAATCCTTACCTTTCAGATTTTTTTAAACTGTAAGTTACAAATATGTAGTGTGTAGTAGATTATCAGTACTAATTTTTTTTTTACTTCACTCACTCAAATTTTATCTGAATTGACAGAGACCAGAAAACAGAACACACAAATACAGAAACTAAACAAATCTGCAAAAAAAATTTTTAAAAAAAGAGAGAGGACAAAACAGAGTTTAACTTAAATCCTTCATTTGATAATCTCTACAGTTTACCATGTTACTGGTCCAGTTCTAGAGTTTTGCACGTGTCAAGCTATCAAAAAGTGCTTGAAGCTTACCCCTCCAACTCACCCTTTTACTATATTTTTACTGATGTAATCAATATATTTTATATTCTAATGTGATTGGTTTCAACGCTTGAAATACAAAATTCTCTGAATTTTTCTATGGATCCTTCTACGTAGATGTGCCTTTCTGAGATCCTGTCATTTAATAGTTACTGCCAGAAAGCTGGACCCATATTCCATTTATGCTGGAATGCACAAATGCTTCTCTCTCTCTACATTTCTGTCTCTCTGTAATTTGCTCTTAGTATTACAAGCCTGGTGAGGGGCCAGGGGGCGGTGAAAGACTATTCTTTGAGCACTTCCCTGATTATTTTTATACATTATCATTATTTTTTAAAAGGTTTTTTTATTAGTGGAATTGTTGAGTATACACATATGGAAAACAAAAGCTAAATAAATAAAACATATATTCTGCCAAATTATCTTCCAAAAAGTTGCATCTATTTTCACTTTCACTAGCAGTGTATAAGCCTACAATGAATATATCATTAAAGTACACTTAATTAATTTGTGATATAATCCTTTATTTTTATAATTATTTAAGTAATATTACAAGCTATTTTGTTTATTTTGAGTAATACAAAGTTATATAAAATGAAATATGAAGTACCTATGATTGCACCATTTTCATTGCTAAGGCTGCTAATATTTTGGTGTATTTCTTTCCATTCTTGCATTATGTGTGAGTATGTATGTTTGTGTGTAGGTGTATAAAATATAACTAAATATAAATTATTTGCTATATTTCCTATTTTTCTTTTAAAATTAATATTATACTATATATGCATATTTCCACTGTGCTTTTAAAAATAAAGGATGCTTAAATCAGCATAAATTTAGCAAGAAGATTTTGTAGATCTACTGAGAATTTTGCCCTCTATTCCAAAGACACTATTAATTTCACTAAATAGCTACTTAAAAAAATTCAACTTTTTTTGTTTTTTTAATTATAAACATCACTGATGTAATCCATTATAGGTATATTTACCTTCAATTAAAAATGCCTTGGTCAGCCAAACATAAGCAAGAAAAGAAAATGTCTGTTTATGAGTCCCTCACAAAGGGAGCTACAGATTAATCTCAGACCTTTTAAAAGTTCACAAATAAAGATGTTTTACATCTTTGCAGTATGCTCTAATAAAAATCAAAATGTCTAAACTATAACAGAAAAGAGACGCCGATAGGGGAGGCAAACTTCTCCAGATAAAATAGTTTCCACCTTTGAAACTTTGAAGCAAACTCAAAGCAAATATTTTTATGATTAATAAAGTTTGATTTTAAATTAAAAACGACGTTCTTGGTAAAAGCATAAAGCTAGATTTCAGGAGCTCTGGCTTCTTTGCTTAGATCTGCTAGTTGTTTTTTCCAGGTTTGGAGGAGATTTTTGGTTTCAAAAGCTTTCAGGGTTGCATCTCAGTTTCTACTACTTTCAAAACTCTAAAATAAATACTGCGGGAAAATAATATTGAGACTAAATTGTCTACAATTTAAAAAAAGGAACTTGTGTTTCATGCAAGGCCAATAGAAGTGGAGAAAAATAACAATGTTTTATTTAAGAAAAGTTACTTTATCTGACTTTAATCCAGAGGTAGTCACTATGTTTCCTTGTGTCTTAGTTTTGAAAATCTTAGTTTATCCCCTGTTGCAGATGTTATGAGGGTCCTGGTCCTAATCTCTCCGCACTCAGCACTCAGCAAATTAAAGACATTGTACTGGAAACACCTGTAAAGCTTGTTGCAGCATGTGGCCTGAGCAAGTTAAAGCTCCCCAAGGTCACCTTTAACCCAGGATGAACCGGACTTGGTGAACCGGTACGCTAGCTTACTATCCCCATGGCTGAGGAAATTCAGCAACATCATTTACACTGTTTCTTGGAGGTTTGCAAAGGTGACTTGCTTGATAGCACGACCTGCCTTCACTTCTCTGTCTCACTTCTGCAGCTCCCTTCCCAGTGTTTCTGGGATCACTTCTTCCCAAAATTACTTTCATTTGAATTCTTGTTCCAAAGTTAGCTTCTGAGGGAACCCAACCTAAGCTATTCCTAATGTATTTTCCAAAACATTTAAACATCCTGTTTTCTATGCAGACTTTGAACACCCACATTTGACCCAATAAAATGATGAATATGAAAATTTTAATCAACCTTCTTATAATTTCATCAGATAAGAGTATCTCAATATCTCAAAATTTTATCAGGTTTATAATTTTAACATGATATCAATAAATAATTTTTTAAATATTAGAAATATATATATATACATATATATATATTTCAAATGTAACACTTTACTTTTGGATTGAGTTCCAAAACAGCAGCAGTTTGAATGATGACCCTTTCTTAAAAATTCTGTCATCAGAATATGTATCACTTCATTGGTGCCATATGACCATTTTCCTGAAATGTTAAATAAAGCGAGTAATAATTTGAAATAATGGAGCACTTTCTACTGTGTAATTTTTATCTCTGCCCAAAATACTGTTCGGGAATCAAGAAAAGTCATTTGAGTTTTTCCTTTGTTAATCAATCATTTTAATGTGAATATTGAATAAAGCAGATAATCCAAACAATTTTGCTCTGAACCCCACTCTCATGATATTTGATTATCATATTTGTTGAGCTGGTTTGAAGATATTAATCAAAGGCCATATTTAGATGCTTTCTTAATAGTGCTTTTCTGGCTTTCTGTTTTAATTTTTTCAGTAATGATTTGGTAACAGAAACAAATCCCCCTGTAACATACTTTCTTCTGTTTGTATTAGTTGTAACTTAAATACTCCCAAGGGTTTTACTAGGCTGCTAATAAGCAAACCTGGAAAAGATCTAATATTGACTGCATCGATTTCATAGCATTTCATTCTGGCTCTTATTGAAAAAGTCAATGCAGAAGTCTAAGAAACCCCAAGGGTCTTAACTTAGATACTGTCAACTCAACCAACTTGATGATGCCACAGGTGGGAGAAGGTCTTTAGATTCTCTGCTGATTAAGTTACAACAAAGCTCCATGAAAAGAAAGACCTTGTTTGTATCACTCAACACTGTCTCCCTATCAGCTGAATGAATAAATGAGCATCTATATGAACGAATGGATAACTTACTTACGTGGCTCATATGACCACAAAATAGTTTTGATTTTATTTTGTTTTCTCTGAGCTGTATAATTCTATTTAAATATTGCATTCTCCTATTCTATGGGCATATAACTAGTGAACTGTTATCTTCTTTCCAGTTATGTATGGCCACGTGACAAATTTCTCTTCAATGGAATATTAGTAAGGATATGTATGGTTCACTTCCACTCTGGCCTATGAAATTCTCCAACATGACCTTCTTCAAGATAGGTTCAGGAGAGCTGCCCCACCTGATCAGGCATCCTGAGTAGGAAAATTTTTGTTCCATAAACCACTGAATTTTAGGGTGTATATCTTAATTCAGCTTAGCCTACTTTAATGAATATATAAATGTAAAATAAATTTAAATACAGTCCCGTTGAGGTAAAAGCATGGGGTACATAAATCAATCTGACATATATACATATATATGTGCATGTATGTATGTGTGTGTGTATATATATATATACACATATGTACATTATACATATGTATATATAATGTATATTTCTTTTGAAAGATATTTCTAAGGCCAAAGTTTTATTTTAGACTGACTTGTTATTTGTGACTTATGTCTGATTCAGCTTCATTTCTATTTTTGTATTTTATCAGTTTTATAGGGGTTTTAACTTCAAACTTTCTTCCTGCTGTGATGTGAACTTCCTTTAAGTCAGATACATGCTGTGAACAAGTGGGTTTCATGTTAAGATCTTTTTTCTTTTTACTGCTTATCTACATTGCTCTTTAATAGACTATACAAAGCAAAAGGATGGCAATTTGAAATTGTCCCACAGATAATTTTTGGATAAAGGTCTCAAAACTACTTATGAATTATGACATGCAGAATAATGATGAACTTAAAAAATAGAGAAAGCTTAGCCTTGAGGAAAGTTATTGCTCTATCTCATTATTGGCTCCAAAATATTTTACTGCCTAAATTTTTCATGGATTTATAAAATAGTTCTTTTTTGTAGAAAAGTTGTTTTTTTAAAGAACTTGTAGTCTAACATATTTTAGCCATTTATTTTATTTACAGAGTCATTGACTAACTTCCAGATACAGTAAATTTCATCAAACTATGTGCATGTTATATGTGATTTTAAAATAATATCTATTCTTCTGACTGAAGAATTGCTTTGTGAATTTCATTTTGATTAATATCTTTAAATGCAATATGACACTTCAATTGAAAGTTACAGTAAATGGTGAAACATTCAATTTCTGAAACTCATCCTGTATCTTCTAGATGACCTTAAAAAAAAATACTATGAATGAATAACCCTGTATACCTACATGTCTAGGCAATAGTAGAACTCTGCTGCTCTGACGGTCTTAAGGGTCTCAGTTACTGAGTGTGTTTCAGTGTGGCAGATCCTTTGTCAGAATAGGCCAGTTTAACAGACTAAATCAAATAAGCTTTAGCTTTTGCTCTTGGGATTAATTGTAGGTTTGGGTAAGCAACATCAAGATGGCAGTTCTCAAGCATATTGGATCACACAGAAGTCATTCCCTGGTACCTTAGTTTCTCTGAAAAGCTGTCCATTGCCAATTTAGGAAACTTAATAATCAAAATCATATCTTCATACTCCTCATCATGAAAGTCTTTGAGGGGAAAGATTTTGGCTGACATTTCAGATTATAAGAAAAAAAAAAGGTAAGGGGCAATATGAAAAAAATATTTTAAGGAGTTTGTGAAACTGTAAAACTCTAATAATTGATATCTATAAAGTATCTATATGTGTACTAGTACTATTTACTGTTATAATTAATGAAATGTACATTTATCAAAATGTTGAAACTGAGACTAAGATTTGTCACTTTGAATTTCCTCCAATCACCAGAAACTAAAAATGGAGCTAACGTCATTTGTCAAAAGAATTAAAGGGTCTTCATTTACTTTTTTAAATTGAAAACCAATTTTCCTTTCATAAAAGACCAAAGATTTTAACTCCTTACTATAAGTTCATAATAGCAAAAAAGAAAGATTTTCACAAATAAAATACGTAATGTGCCTGGAGTGAGGACTACTGAAAAACTTTGAATGGAAAACTGAGATTTAGAAATCCTTTCATTTATATAATCTATGAAAATATTAACAAAACAGTCACCTACCTACAAATTAAGGAATTTTTTTATAAAACATTCCTTTCAAACTTCCTTGGTTCATTTCATCAAATCCCACTTCAATAGCAGGGACGTGAATGGCACGTGTTCTTCAAACCTGCTTGCATTTTACGTATGAGTGTGTGTATATATGTACGTGTGAATAACCAGCCCCAAATTGTTCTAGACAAGAAGCTACACATTTTAATGCATTCACAGCAGGTTACGAATTGTAGAAAGCTGAATGATTGCCTTTCAATTTATACAAACTCAAAGGTATCTAAAGTAGGTAGAATTCATGCCTTAATCCTCTGGATTGTAAAAAAGATAAAATACCATGCCCAGGAGTAGGTTAATTTACATAGCTAAAGATATGTGCAGGTATATGCAGGTATATATATATATATATATATATATATATATATATATATATATATCTTGAGTTGACCTCAAGATAGATTATCTTTAATTATCTGGGTGGGCCCAGTGTAATCACATAAGCCCTTAAAAGCAGAAGAGATAATCAGATGATGAAGTGAAAAAGAGCAGAAAAGAAGTCAGAGACTCAAACTGTGACAGGGAATCTTTGTTGCAAACCTGAAGATGGAGGGGGCCATGTGGAAAGCATAAGAAGGAATGCAGGTAAACTCTAGGAGCAAAACCGGGCCCCACCAACAGCCGGCAAAGAAACAGAGACCTCCATCCTACATTGCATGGAAATACATTCTGCCAACTAGATGAGCTTAGGAGCAAAACCTTTCCTAGAGCCTTCAGTGAGTAACTCAGCTGTGACAAAACCTTGATTTTGGTCTTGTGATTAGTAATTTTGATCTAGTGATTAGTAATTTTGGTCCTGTGATTAATTTTTCACAAACATAAGGATGGAAATTGCTCTGTGAAACTAATTTTTTTCTTGATAATGAGAAGGGATAAACAGTCTCAATATTTGGTTATATTTAGACACAATTTATATCTTTTAAAATATCCTAGACAAAAATTGCTTAATTAAAGAACTGAATTGGATTAATGAGGTCTACCATATGCTTATTTAATTGGTAATGATAAACATTCTTTTATTTTGAGGTGATAATTTACATTGAATTAGTAATGTGAAGTCTGCTTATAAAGAATTTAGCAGTTCAGGAAAACAATCAGGAAATGAATTTTTGAAGTTTAGGTGGGACAATATAACCTCCCTCCACCTCAATAATATATGCATAGTAATGGTAAAAAATATGGTTAGGCATTTAATCTGTCCATGATATAAAATAAGGAAAAAGGAAGTTACTTTAGTTACTACTGATAAGGTAGATGGATTGTAACTGCCAGTATTCCAATAGTTTTTTAATGCTCTTCAAAAAAAGAAGAAGAAAGAAAGTAGGTTTTTTTAAAATTTTCTAAATTTATTTATTTATTTATTTTTTGGCCACACAGCAGTTTGTGGGATCTTAGTTCCTGGACTAGGGATCGAACATGTGTTCCCTGCAGTGGAAGCAAGGAATCCTAACCACTGGTCCACCAGGGAAGTCCCTGGTTTTCTAATTTTAATTTTAGATTTTTCTGATCCAAATCAACTCTGCTGAGTTAGGCTCAATTCAAAGATTTGTTTTGTTTTTACTCTGTTAATTAAATTATTTCCAACAGAGTTTCACACACTTGTTCTAATACCAGCTTACGGGCCACTTGTGTTCAGTAGTGTAAGGTTGTAACTATGTACAATTGATAGGATCAGAAAGGAATTACACAATTCTGGAAGAAGCAAATACAACAACCAGGCTCATAACATTAAAGTTGTATCTCATTTAACCCACATCAGAGATAACAAGTACTTAACTACAGCTCTTTTCCAGACATAATGTAGAAGTTGTCCCTTAAGTGTTTTGTGACTATATTTATAATCAAAACATATAAACAATCAACAAAGAGAATAGTGGATTCAGGAATATTTGGGTGTTTTGCAAGAAGGAGTAGAAGTCAGGCTTAAAGCACTCCATTAATCTCAATACCAAGTTCAAGTTTTATACAAAATGAGACGTCACACATTCTATGTTGGAGTAGAATTGATTCCTTAATCATTTTATCCAACATCTACATTTCTTTAATAGTGGCACACTGTGGTAAGCCAAAGGTTGGCTTCCTGAAGTCTTGAGCACACTATAAAAATGGCTTTTCCTTAACCATAAAGCAGCTCCTATTCATTCCAGTGGTTATGTTAAGGGCAGCTGACGTGAAGTACACGGTTTTTCTGATAGAGGCTGCATAGGAGCATAAACTTCAGATTCACTCATATAAGGAGGTGGGGTGACAGAGAAGAACCACTTATTCACCTGTATACTTAATTGTGTAGTTATTCTTTTAGCAGTAAGTCTAATTAGTTTGGTGGTAAGTCAAATTGAAAATAATATATGTCAAGGTCTAACTATTTTTCTCAAATTCTTTGAATCTGGATCTTTTTAATTTAAGAAAATTAAAACATCTTTATTGGAGTAAAACTGCATTACAACGGTGTGTTAGTTTCTTCTTTATAACAAAGTGAATCAGCTATACATATACATATATCCCCATATCTCCTCCCTCTTGCGTCTCCCTCCCACCCTCCCTATCCCACTCCTCTAGGTGGTCACAAAGCACCGAGCTGATCTCCCTGTGCTATGTGGCTGCTTCCCACTAGCTATCTATTTTACATTTGGTAGTATATATTAGTGCATGTCACTCTCTCACTTCGTCCCAGCTTACTCCTCCCCCTCACCAAGTCCTCAAGTCCATTCTCTACATCTGCATGTTTATTCCTGTCCTGTCCCTAAGTTCTTCATAACCATTTTAAAAATGTTTTTAATTTTTAAATTCCATATACACGTGTTAGCATACGGTATTTGTTTTTCTCTTTCTGACTTACTTCACTCTGTATGACAGACTCTAGGTCCATCCACCTCACTACAAATAACTCAATTTCATTTCTTTGTATGACTAATATTCCACTGTATATATGTGCCACATCTTCTTTATCCATTCATCTGTCAATGGATACTTAGGTTGCTTCCATGTCCTGGCTATTGTAAATAGAGTTGTAATGAACATTGTGGTACATGACTCTTTTTGAATTATGTTCTTTTCAGGGTATATGCCCAGTAGTGGGATTGCTGGGTTGTATGGTACTTCTATTTTTAGTTTTTTTAAGGAACCTCCATATTGTTCTCCATAGTGGCTGTATCAATTTACATTCCCACCAACAGTGCAAGAGGGTTCCCTTTTCTCCACACCCTCTCCAGCATTTATTGTTTGTAGATTTTTTGATGATGGCCATTCTGACTGGTGTGAGGTGATACCTCATTGTAGTTTTGATTTGCATTTCTCTGATGATTAGTGATGTTGAGCATTCTTTCATGTGTTTGTTGGCTATCTGTATATCTTCTTTGGAGAAATGTCTATTTAGGTCTTCTGCCCATTTTTGGATTGGGTTGTTTGTTTTTTAGATATTGAGCTGCATGAGCTGCTTGTGAATTTTGGAGATTAATCCTTTGTCAGTTGCTTCATTTGCAAATATTTTCTCCCATGCTGAGGGTTGTCTTTTCGGCTTGCTTATGGTTTCATTTGCTGTGCAAAAGCTTTTAAGTTTCATTAGGTTCCATTTGTTTATTTTTGTTTTTATTTCCATTTCTCTAGGAGGTGGGTCAAAAAGGATCTTGCTGTGATTTATGGCATAGAGTGTTCTGCCAGAGTTTTCCTCTAAGAGTTTTATAGTGTCTGGCCTTATATTTAGGTCTTTAATTCATTGTAAGTTTATTTTTGTGTATGGTGTTAGGGAGTGTTCTAATTTCATTCTTTTACATGTAGCTGTCCAGTTTTCCCAGCACCACTTACTGAAGAGGCTGTCTTTTCTCCATTGTATATACTTGCTTCCTTTATCAAAAATAAGGTGACCATACGTGCGTGGATTTGTCTCTGGGCTTTCTATCCTGTTCCATTGATCTATATTTCTGTTTTTGTGCCAGTACCATACTGTCTTGATTACTGTAGCTTTGCAGTATAGTCTGAAGTCCAGGAGCCTGATTCCTCCAGCTCCATTTTTCTTTCTCAAGATTGCTTTGGCTTTCAGGGCCTTTTGTGTTTCCATAGAAATTTTGAAATTTTTTGTTCTAGTTCTGTGAAAAATGCCACTGGTAGTTTGATAGGGATTGCATTGAATCTGTAGATTGCTTTGAGTAGTATAGTCATTTTCACAATGTTGATTATCAGATCAGAAATAAATGAAAACGAAATGAAGGAAACAATAGCAAAGATCAATAAAACTAAAAGCTGGTTCTTTGAGAAGATAAACAAAATTGATAAACCATTAGCCAGACTCAACAAGAAAAAAGGGAGAAGACACAAATCAATGGAATTAGAAATGAAAAAGGAGAAGTAACAACTGACACTGCAGAAATACAAAGAATCATAAGAAATTACTACAAGCAACTATATGCCAATAAAATGGACAACCTGAAAGAAATGGACACATTCTTAGAAAAGCACAACCTTCTGAGACTGAACCAGGAAGAAATAGAAAATATAAACAGACCAATCACAAGCACTGAAATTGAGACTATGATTATAAATCTTCCAACAAACTAAAGCCTAGGACCAGATGGCTTCACAGGCGAATTCTATCAAACATTTAGAGAAGAGCTAACACCTATCCTTCTCAAACACTTCCAAAATATAGCAGAGGGAGGAACACTCCCAAACTCATTCTACAAGGCCACCATCACCCTGATAGCAAAACCAGACAAAGATATTACAAAGAAAGAAAACTACAGGCCAATATCACTGATGGACATAGATACAAAAATCCTCAACAAAATACTAGCAAACAGAATCCAACAGCACATTAAAAGGGTCATACACCATGATCAAGTGGGGTTTATCCCAGGAATGCAAGGATTCTTCAATATACTTAAATCAATCAATGTGATACACCATATTAAAAACTGAAGGAGAAAAACCATATGATCATCTCAATAGATGCAGAAAAAGCTTTTGACAAAATTCAACACCCAATTATGATAAAAACTCTCCAGAAAGTAGGCATAGAGGGAGCTTACCTCAACTAATAAAGGCCATATATGACAAACCCACAGCCAACATCGTCCTCAATGGTGAGAAACTGAAACCATTTCCACTAAGATCAGGAACAAGACAAGGTTGCCCACTCTCACCACTATTATTCAACATAATTTTGGAAGTTTTAGCCACAGCAATCAGAGAAGAAAAAGAAATAAAAGGAATCCAAATCGGAAAAGAAGAAGTAAAGCTGTCACTCTTTGCAGATGACATGATACTATACATAGAGAAGCCTAAAGACGCTATCAGAAAACTACTAGAGCTAATCAATGAATTTGGTAAAGTAGCAGGATACAAAATTAATGCACAGAAATCTCTTGCATTCCTATACACTAATGGTGAAAAATATGAAAGAGAAATTAAGGAAATATTCCCATTTACCAGTGCAAAATAAAGAATAAAATACCTAGGAATAAACCTACCTAAGGAGACAAAAGACCTGCATGCAGAAAACTATAAGACACTGATGAAAGAAATTAAAGATGATACAAACAGATGGAGAGATATACCATGTTTTGTTTTTTTGGTTTTTTTTTTTTTTGATCCAGCCTAGTTCATGCTCATAGAAACAATACTTAAACAAAATTGCAGGATATGATGTGCCAAATTCCAAATGTCTCCTGGCATTCATGGCAATAATGGGATAACAGCAAAAGGTCAAAACACCTATTGTCTAATGTGCACAAGTTTGAGAAAACTTAGGTAACTGGGTTTCAACATTACCAACACATTGGAAATACCCAAAAACTTTTTAAAAATATAGGGCTTAGGATCAATTCCAGGCAGTTGAATCAGAATTGGGGAGGAAGGGGTGATACTTTGGATCAGTATTTCTTTTAAAGTTCCTCTGATAATTCTAATGAACAGCTATGAATAATGCATAGTGATGTTATCCCTGTTCTATGATAATAATGTGTTGCCATGATAGCTACTAAGTGACAGAACTATAGGTATTTATTTATGAGAAGCTAAAATGATGTGGTTTTATTGATGAGGTAAAGAAGCATAAAAGCAAACAGTAAGATACTCCTCTGCCAACCCAGCCAGACAACCTGAACTATCACTAAGAGACAGTCAGTCCTTTTGATTAAGGCGCTATGAATTCATTGTCCCCTACTAAAGGCATATATCCCTTATGAAATATAACATATTTGTTTAACATTCACATTCATTTATCCACTCATATATTCAATATACTTCACCTTATATTCAATATGAATACATATATTCATATATTCAGAGGTCCTACTATGTGTCAAACATGGTGTTAGGTAGTGGGTATTCAATGGTGAATAAGAAGTGGATATAGCCCTCAAGATGATCAGGTATATTAAAAACTAATTATTAGTAAAACACTATACATTCTTAAAAGACACAGATGTGAGTGATCAGTTCTCTTTTAAAATATAATTTTAACTAGGAATTTGTCCTTGAATAGAACAGATTCAATGGGCTTTCCAGGAAAAAAGAAGAGTGTCTGCCAAAGCATGAAGACTCAAAAATAAATTTTATGTTTGAGGAAATCCATGTAGTTAAAATGTAAGGTGATCTTAAGAGAATGGGTAGTAGAGATACGTTTGTACAAACTAGGTTAAGTTTTTTATTTATATATATATATACATAAATCATAGATATATTTATATATCTATATAAATTTTTATTCACAAATTTGAAGTTGTTTTTATTCTGTAGACAATGGGGTAGGCCCATAAAATGTTTACAGGTAAGAAAATTATGGTATATAGTGACATAATTGTGAGTTAAAAAAAATTCTACCAGTAAGATGGAGGCTAGAATATGATAGATAATGTAATAAGTTTTTGCAGGAATCTGAGTAAAAGGTAATAAAAATCTGAACAAGGAGAGGGATTGTAGAGATGGTAAGATGGAGTGAAATCTACAATTCTTTGGAAGATATATTGTATAGGAGTTAAATATAGGAGATGAACATAAAGATGTGTGAAAGAAGGGGTTAGAAATGCATCTTATTATTCTAAGTGGATGAGTAGTAAAATGGGGCTATCACTGAGATTAAAAAATGCAAAAGAAATAGATTTGAAGAAAGACAATGAGTTGTTTGCAATATTCTGAATTAGAGAAAAATTTTATGGCATATAGGTAAATGGTAGATGGTGACCAATTAAAAATGTTGTGAAACAGTGATAGCATCAATAGCTTTAAGTGAAAAATTAAATGTGTAACCTTTTCTCAGTAATGCAGTGAGAAACTGTTGACAGTGGAGTCAAGTGAGAAGAAATCTACCCTAGCTATTTCATGGTGATTAAGGGTTTACTTATGATTGTAATGATGAGGATTATAGTCCTAGAAGAAAAAATAAACTAAACTAAATCAGGTAAATTTACTCAGACTGCCTGTTCAAACTCAATATATTTTAAACTAAATTCCTTGTCTTCTATTCCAAACCTCTTTTACATGCTTAGGTTTCCAATTTCAGTTGATGGCAGGCAGCTCTTTCCTTCTTATTTCTCACACCTAAATCTTGGAATCATTTTTGATTCCCATTTTCCCTCCTCAATCAATATCCAATCCATTAGGAAATCTCCTTGGCTCCACATTCAGTATATCTACAGTCAGACTACTTCTCAGCACCCTCACCATCAGCACCTTATGCTGAGGCACCATCGTCTTTTCTGGACTATTGGAATCACCTCTGATTTTCCAGCTTCTCAATGAACAAAGTGATCCCTTTAAGATATGTCAGATCATCTCACTGATATGCTCAAAACCTTTCAGGGAATTATCACTATGCTAAGTGTCAAAATCCTTACAATGGTCCACAAAGTTCTACCAATATGACCCCTTCCTCTCTCTCCTATCACCTCTTTCCCTCTGTTTTAGTCACACTTAGTTCTTTGCTTTCCTTTGTCATTCAAGGCATGCTTGCACTGCAGGATATTTGCACTGGCGCCTTTGCTTGTCTGGAACACGTTTCCCCAAATATCTCCACAGTTAACTCATTTCCTTACTCTTTGCTCACAGGCCACCTTTCCAATGGGGACTGCCTTGTCTACCCTTTAGCACTACAAACTGACTTTACCCTGCTCTCTCTAGTTTCAATCCTGCTTACTCTCCTTTATTTTCTCCATAACATCACTATCTATATCACATTATTTATGTTGCTTATCACTCTCACCAGAAAGTAAATAGGTTCTCAATAAGTATTTGTTAATAAATGCATACTTATAATACCCATGTTTTGTCTTATTAATATACATAGCAGCAATATATCAATGGGTAAAATCTGTATTATACAGTTATTAAAGTATTTTCCTAATTGTTAGTTCACATTTATTCCACTTCAAGAATTGTATTCATATAGCCACTAGGTGGACCAGAATTTGTCTTTCCCTAAGACTTGAATTCTGAAATTATTTTATCTCAGACAAGTTTTATCTTTTATGGAAGTATTCTCTGTGTTTCAGCAAATATTTCCCTGGTGTCTTCCACTTCTTGGTTCATGTTAAAATTTCACTTCCCTTCCCCATTAACCATGTGACTTGCTTTGGTCAGTGAAGTACGAAAAAAATATTGCATGTCACGTATCAGTGGAAACTTTATGAACAGTGATTGATTTGCTACACTGTCTCATTTTATTTGCCACAGCAACAAGAAATATCCCAGACAGTGGCTGCTCTGTCAGCTTGGGTCTAAAAGAGAAAACGATGTGAAACAGAATCCTAGCCAATTCACCATCAATATATAGCACGAGTGGGAGAAAATGTTAATGTTTTAACTAAGATGTTCCAATTAATTACTATTTCAACATAAGTTATCATTGTGATTGGCATATGCTTTCATCTCACCAATGAGCTCATTCCCACTTAACTTCCTCTTCAGCTTTTTGGCTACATATCTTTCTCCATTGAGTCTGGAACCTGCAACTGATGTTTAAACTCTGTTTCTTAAGTGATAATTTATTTACCCAACAGTTACTAACTTGGTGTGGATAGAATGGGCAAAACATCTCATGTGACAGTCAAGCAAGGATACAAATAAAACCTAAATGTTACTCTTTTAAATGTATGAAGAATAAGTATGAAACATATAAGAACTATAAAAGAGTGATTTGCCTTTGTCAAGGAGATCAGAGAATATTTTCTGGAAAAATTAAAGATGGATTTGAGAAATGAATGAATAATAAGTATTAACAAAAGAAAAGGGAAGAAAGAACATTAGAACAGGGTTAACAGTGAATGTGAGAGACTCAAAGGCCAGTGTAACTACAGTACAAGAAAAACAGATGAGCATGGTACAAAATGAGGTTAGGGGAAATCCAGTTTATAGAGCCTTAAGAGTCCCTGATAAGGAGTTTTAGTTTAATTTTAGAAGAATGAAAAACTCCTGCAGGATTATAAACTGGGAAGAAACACAAATATTGATAGATCTGAAATTTGAAAGATTCACTCTGGCTCCATCAAAGAAAAGAGATTATAATTCAGAAAAAGTGCGAGTAGCCCTGTAAAGAGCTACTAGATTAACCCAAGTGAGATATGAGAAAGGTTTGCATCAGGTGTGTAGTGTAGACTTAAAGAGCAGAAAGTGGATTTGATGGGTATTAGGGAGGTAGACTTAGTGATAGGCTATTCATGGGAATGAAGGACTGACCAAAATAGTTTTGGTTAATTTCCAGATTTGTAAATTGCATAAGTGAATAAATTGTATGGTACTTCATTGAGGTAGGAAACACTGAAGGATCACCTTGGAAAAGAAAGATAATGAGCTCGCAGGAATATCACACGTTTCTAAATTTATATAATTATTTTTAAATATGTAAGATATTCTCCAGTTAGATGTGAAATCTTTATGTTTGGCATTATATCACTTATTTATTTACCCTAAAATACATAGTAGTTTGATACATTCCTTGGTAGTTTGCTATAATGTGAAAGGGAGAAACAAGAACATAAAGGAATAAATGCTGAAAAACTTTTAAATCAAATGAGTAGCAAATACTTTAAACTTGCATAAGGGAATAGAGTTAGGCAGGAACACTTTACCTGGATGAGATCACTAGCATTTAGCATTGGGTAAAGAATAAAGAATGTCATAACTGGAGGGAAATCTAAACTTGCCACTATCATATTTGCATGCTCTTTCTGCTAAACTGATCAGTTTGCCATTCAAATTAATAATGTTCATAATTATTATAACAATTTCTTGATATATTTGTTCTGATCATCATGGGAGGAAAACAATCACTATTTAGTCACCTGAGCCACACTGTGCCCCGGCTCTTGAGTTGAAAGTTTACACTCAACCAAGAGTTCTATTTGTTGTTGGTGGTGGTGGTGGGTTGTTTCTTGGGGTTTTTAAAAGAAATCATTATTAATCATGTGATGTCTGCCTTAAAACACTTATTTTAGCTGCTATTTTTCTCCTATTTGATAAAATATCATGCATTTTATTGAAACATATGGCAATAGAATACTTGAGTCTAAACACGGGCATCTGACAGATCTTGTTCCTTGCTGAGAAATAATTATTTCAATATAGTTTGACAATATGGCTTTTTCCTCAGACATTCTATGCTTCATTTTTCCCCTGAAGTAAGCATGCTGTTAAGAAAATTTATTCTCACAGGATCCTTTACTCAATCTACAGCCATAACAATAAACATTCTTTCTCCTAAATCCTTCCCAGATTTCCCTCTAGTGACAATAAGGATATACTGCATCTATAGATTTAATATGGTTGTTTTAAATTTTAAATGTTTAATGGGTAAGTTAACCTTATCCATTTTTTATGTGCCAATGTTTTTGATTGTAGAGTGATTTTGATATAGATTTTTTTGTTAGCTTTCCTTGAGATTTCTATCAAATGACATGCCATGTGTTTCCTAAAAATGGGTTTAATAATATTTTCATTGTACTTCTATTCAATCAAGAAAACTATATTTAAAAATTTAATTCAGCTTTAATTTTCTAATTGACCAGAAAACGATTTATTAAAATATGTCCCTGGTTCACATACCATAAATGAAATACAAAAATCAAAGTTCTCTTGATTCTTCTGAATTTTTCCTTATGCAGCCTTGGGTCTCATATATTATCCTGATACATGTGTTTTGCTTTCCTTGTGCTTTAATTAATGTATCCTTTTTATCAATATATAATGCTTTACTCACTTTGAATAAATACAGAGGCATTCCTAAATTTATGCCCAAACCTCAATTTATCAGATCTCAATATTCACTTCTACGGCATCTAGATCCATATAATAGGTCTGGTAGAAAACATCCACTTTTCCTAATGTATTGAAACCCTATTCTGTCCTATCACATTTGTCTGCCTTCCTTATTAGAGTGTTTACTCCACTACTGCAAAGGTCTTAAGTATAATAGAACTGTGAATATGGTAGGTGTTCAATGAACAACTGTGAAACAGAACTGACCTATACAGGAGGTGTCTGCAAGTTCCTTACGATGAGGAAAATGGGCCAAAAATAAATTAAAGATTTATGTATTTTTAATGTAAATGGAATACGGGTTATGGGAGCAAAGAAACAAGTGGATTGTATTATCTGTCATCCATCATCATTTAGTATCTCCATTATGACTACTCAAAACATTTAATGTTATAAAAGAATACAGAGGTATTTCTCAGATATGGTCAAAGGTAACCATTTATTGTCTTAGTGGTATTTTGGATAAAGACATGTTCTTAATTTTAATGAGGACTCTTTACAGATATTTTCGTTATGGTTAATGTGGTTTTTGTTCTGTTTAAGAAATCTTTCCTATGTCAAAATCATAAGCAAGACCCCTGTTTTCTTCTAAGACATTTACCTTTACAATTAGCTCTGTAATATATCCAAAATTACATTTTCTATTATTTGGGAAATCATGTAAAGATAGATGTTTTCCTATATAGACATCTAGTTGAACCAGCATCATTTAATGAAAATATCATCCACTCTCTACCATACTGCAAGGTCACCATTGTAATAACAGGTAAACAAATAAGTACTAGGTAATATACAAATATGGAAGAGCTGATTGCATTTCTGATTAGTTTCTTTTAATTGAAGAAAAAATTTTAAAGTTTTATAAAAGCAATTAGATTGTAAGAGAAGGACTAGTAAAAGATGAGTCCAAATAGATAAAATTGAGAAACATGGACACACATTTTTTCCTTCTCTAGAAATTGCTTCTCCTCTTGGCTTTTGTTAAAAGAGTGAAATGTGTACCATCATTATTCGTGGATTCTAAGGCATAATTTATCACATTTATTATTTCTGAAATTGGGATTCACCATACAGTCATTGGTATCTTATAAGTAAATAGTATTTTTTTTTCTTTCTTAGAGGTACCTGAAATAGTGCTGAAGCTTAAAAATTTAACGGTTGTCGTACATTTGAAGACATATAGTATATGATTCTATCTCCCTGGCCAGAGATTACTAACTTGTACACCTGACCTAAGACCATTCAGAAACCAGAGATGGTCTCTCTCTGGAATCTGTGCTAATACACACTAGACATTACTAATGTTGGTGGCTTGTAATATTGTAATTGCAATATTAGGTAGTCTCAGAGATCAGTCTCAGGGCATGAACACAAAGTCATTTGAGAGAATGGGAGAGAAAACTAGAAGGGTTGAGGAAAGAGATCATGAGTCATATAAAGGAAGAGAGTGTGGCTTTTCCTTTTCTTCCTAGAGGCTACCTGACTCCAGTTCTCACTATGCATGCATGTATTTCAGTGCTTATATTTACAATATTGCCTGCTACACATAGAAAACAACTTTATATTTGATTTAGTTTAATTATTATTAAAATTTTTCTTTTCTTTTAATTATTATAAAGTACATTGACTTTTATTTAAAGCTCAGTCTCACTTGTACTTAAAGAAACGTGAATGAAATCAATGAGATATCATTTTTCATATACCAAGCAAAGATTTGAAAGAAAGGTGTTAAATATGTGTGGTTGGTTGTCTGTCAATTATACCTCAAAAAGCTGTAAAAAATAAAACGACAAAAAGTGTTGTTTGGGATTGCTGCAAAATGAAAACTCTCTAGCACATCCAGAGTGTATAAGAATGTTTTTGGTTTACTGAGCTATAAGTGACCATTAAAATTGTATTATATTTAAATTGTACAATGTGATGATTTGATAAACATTGTGAAAGGATTTCCACATAGGGTTAAATAACCCATCCATCCATCATCTCACATATTTATTCTTTTTTTTTTTTTTGGTGAGCACATAAGAGCTACTCTCTTGGCAAATTTCATTTATATCATACTGTACATCAACAATAGCCATCATGCTGTTCATTAGCTCCTCAGACCTTTATAACTGAAAATTTGTACCCTTTTATCAACCTGTCTCTATTTCTCTTACCCCCAACATCTACAACCACCATTCTACTCTGTTTCTAACAGTTCAACTTTTAGAAAAATTTTTTTAGATTCCATATATAAGTAATATCATACAGTATTTGTCTATCTCTGTCAGGCTTATTTCATTTAGCATAATGTTTTCCAGTTTCTTCCATGTTGTTGCAAATAGTGGGATTTCCTTCTCTTTTAAGGCTGAAAAATATTTCACTATATGTATATATATTCCATGGGTTATATATTCAGATGTAAGATTGCTGGATTATATGGTATAGTTCTATTTTTAATTTCTTCCATAGTAGCTATACCAATTTACATTCCTACCAAAAGTGCATAATGGTTCCTTTTTCCACATCCTCACCAGCACTTGATATTTCTTGTCTTTTGGATAATAATCATCCTAACAGGTGTGAGGAGGTGATATTTCATTGTGGTTTTGATTTGTATTTCCCTTATGATTAGTGATTCAGTTCCTTTGCCCATTTTTAATTGGGTTATATTTGGTTTATTTACTATTGGGTTGTATGTGTTCTTTGTATATTTTGAATATTAACTCCTTCCCACATATATGTTTTGAAAACATTTTCTGCCATTCCATAGGTTGCCTTTTTGTTTTCTTGATGGCTTCCTTTGCTATGCAGAAGCTTTTTGGTTTAATATAGTTCCACTTGTTTATTTTTGCTTTTGTTATCTTTGTTTTTGATATCAAATCCTTCCCAAAAATTATTGCCAAGACCAATATCAAATAAATTACCACCTATGTCTTCTACTAGAAGTTTTACAAGTAAACCAAATGAAAAATGGAGAAAGGACCTGAACAGACATTTTCCCAAAGAAGGTATATAAATGGCCAACATGTACATGAAAAGGTAATCAGCATCACTAATCATGACAGAAATGCAATATTAACCACCCCCCACCACATACACACATATGGGGTTTGAGGCATAAAAATTTGTATTTTTTATAAAGCATTGCAGGTTATTTGTATAGTGATGGTTTGGGAAACATTGGAATAGATCAATAACTTTCCACATTTCAAGAATCAGAATAATCTTGTGAAACTTCTTTTTTAAGAAGAATCTCAGAGGCCACATCCCAAAGATTTTGACTTAATAGGTCTGATGTGAAGCCTAGATGCCTTTTTTGTTTTTGTTTTTGTTTTTTAAGAGCACTGTATTCTCATGTGTATTTGGGCTTGCAAACTACCAGAGTTAAAGCCTGTAGGAAAGACAATTGCAGCAGAACGCTGAACTTGGAAGTACAGTGTTCAGAAACAGCGGCCTCCATCCCTGTGGTAACAGAACACATTTTGGGAAGGAATAATATCAACACAGTTTCTAGAATCCATGAGGCTATATAGGTACACATTTGGAGGAAGAAAGTTTAGAAAGTTTCCTCTAAGCTTGGTCAGAGATCTGTGGGATTTGTTGTTGTTGTTGTTTGTTTTTTCTCTTAGTCCCCAGGAAATTTCTTGCCCTTAATACTGAGTCAAGAACCTCAGAAAATCAAATAAATTTTCCTAGTGTCTTACTGGCCTCAGAATCCCTCTCCTCAGTCTATAAGAAAAGCACTTCTGAAGGGACTCCAAAATTTATCAGAGGTTTGAAAATGCATACCTCTTTCAACCCCATCAATGCACTGCACAGAAAAGTTAATAGAGTCCAAAGATAGAAGGGAAACTTCTATTCCTAGACATATGAAAGGTTAGATCACATGAAAAAACCACAGAGTTTAAAAAAAAAAATCCAAAAATGCTGAACAGGATAAGACAAAATTCTTTCTGTTTTCCAAAGTCAAAAGTAGAAATGTCATAAATATATAAAATGAACATGCATCAACAATTTATTAACTAACAGATGCAGTAAAATGCTAGTGGTTCAAAGAACATTTGAGGAAGAAAGATTTATATATTCAAACAGGAAAGATTTTTTTTTAACATTAGAACAGCATTACTAGCATTACATACAAAATTAATTAAAGTACTCTATGGTAATAAATTATAGCTTTGGGGGTTATCTATTTTACTGAACAGAAATTCTTTTTATTGCTATCTGACAAGAATTCTTTTTATTGCTTTTGATTTTCTATAAGTTAACCTCTACCCTTACAGAGTTGTAAAATATTTTAATCAATAATGAATAGAATGCCAAACAGATATATATACCCCTGGAGTGTCAATTCCTGCTAGACAATGCCCAGCACTATAATGAAAAAACACTCCACCAGCCCATTTTGCCAATTTCAAAGTTTTCCATATTTTTCTTAACAGTGTTCACCCTTGTAATCATAAATAATTCCCAAAAATTATTATTCACCATAATAAAAAGTAAAATAAAAGGCATGGTCTTATTATATGTTGGCCTGATTCATTTATATAGGCACAGGAAGGGTTAATTAACATGTATAAATCTCCTTATATTGGTCAGCAAATGTAGAACTATTTGGGGTTAATCCACTATTAGAGCAGAAAATTAGTGTCTGTCTGGAGTTTTTATAAGGAATCTAGGATTGTATTTTCAATAGGATTTATTATTTGCTCTTCTATATGAGGAAATCAAGTCCAAGAAATACACCTCCACTTCTTCTCAAGGTCCCCCAAATTCCCCAAGTTTCCTGGCCTACAGAAAACTTACCTTTCTCACTAAGGGAATTGGCTCCATAAGTCATAGAACAGGTAATATGCCAACCTCCTCCAAGGGCTTTGATGGCACTTGTTCCACATATAAAGCACAGCACTTGATCCTTAATGGTGGGCTTATCATACCTGATTACATACGTGGCATTCCCAAATATGACACTCATGGCTTTGGTTACACAATTTATTGTCCAATTATATCCTATTAAAAAGGAGGACAGGGGCTTCCCTGGTGGCGCAGTGGTTGAGAATCTGCCTGCCAATGCAGGGGACACGGGTTCGAGCCCTGGTCTGGGAAGATCCCACACGCCGCGGAGCAACTGGGCCCGTGAGCCACGGCTACTGAGCCTGCGCATCTGGAGCCTGTGCTCCGCAACAAGAGAGGCCGCGATAGTGAGAGGCCCGCGCATCGCGATGAAGAGTGGCCCCCGCTCGCCTTAACTAGAGAAAGCCGTCACACAGAAACTAAGACCCAACACAGCCAAAAATAAATAAATAAATAAATAAATAAATAAATAAATAAAAGGAGGACATAGTCTAATTGAACCAAAATTGAATAATTATATTGCTATGAATGTGAAGAAGGCTCAGTAAAAATATTTAGTTTTGCATTTTGAGTGGTCACTGAGAGTCATATAACATTTTTATACGTTTTATTTCAGTTTTTAAAAGCTAGGTGTACTAATTTGTGGGTTACAGATAAAGAATAAAGCTAACTCACTTCCTCACTTACTCATCAGAAAATGGACTATTAAAAATAATCACAGTTTTGTAAAACAATTAATTACAAATATAGTTTTCTAATCAGTTTATATAGTGCTGTATAAATAATTCTTGTTTTGTTGGGTCTTGGGTCAGCAATCAGCTTATGAAGTTGTCTACGTCTGGACAAAAGAAACGCAGAAATCATGATTCAGTTTCTCAGTACTGAAGAAACTTTCTTAGTACTGAAGAAACTTTTTGTTTTTGTTTTTGCATCTGTAAAGGTCATTTAGTCTGAGAATCTAAAACCTTGACAGAGAATATTGAACTTCATAGAAAAAGCCTACACAGGATTTCATTGTTTATTCCTAATACATTAACCACCTAATAATTAGGGGAAAAAAGACAAATTTTTAAAACAATATTGCTCCAGTTTGCCTGCAGTTATGTGATTTAAAATATCCCTGTTCTATTGAGGTATAAGCTGCAAACTTTGGTAAAGTTAGAAACATTAACAAATCATTCCAAAAAATACAAAACTACCCCCCCATCAAATCTGATAATTTTCTAAGAGAAGTTAGTGCACATGCATGTATCCAAAACCATTAATTGAAGCATCAATTATTAATAATTCTTTCACTACTTTTTTCCAGAAAATCCAATTTCTAGCTTGTAGTGCATAGCAGAGTTTTCAGGGAATAATCAGGGGAAAGAAAAAACCACCAGTTTGATGATAAGATGGTCCAGTTCCAAAGGTCTGTTCTTTTCAATGGCCTTGACACATTTTCTTAATTGCTTAGAGCTAACAAATAGAAAAACAAACAATATGTATGGTAACCACGACAAAGAAAAAACATTTTTTTAAAACCCTATTTCTTTTCTTCCCTCACTCAACAGAGAATAGAACCCCCTTTCTCTTAACAGAGATCACCAAATAGATCACAAAACTCAATTTCTAATCCTTGCTGCCGCTAATAGAGAAAAGGTAAAAAACAAACCGAAACCAGAATAAAACTTAATAAAGAACCACAAGAAAACAAAGCCATAAAATCAGAAACTATCAGTCTCTCTCAGGAATCACTCAGGAGCCAAGAATTACTGCGATTAACAGCACATGAGGTGTGCTTGTTCTTCTTGGGCAGCATCCTAATTGCCATTGGCTAGTTAGTCACCATGAGCATCTTGGTGGAAAAGCCCCAAAACATTTAAAGTATAATGTTCAAAAATCTAAAAACATGATACTCTAAAACATGTAAAATTACTTCATGTCAAGGATTTATTAAATAACTTATAAACAAGGGAACCAGAAAATTGGCAAAGCTGGTTCAAAGGCATTTGCGAGCAGAGCAAAGTTTCAATTGAAACTTTTTTGTAAATGGCAGATTAAGGTTGCCAAATGAGATACAAAATGGTAAATGTTTTCAAGAGGCAATAAAGGGTAACCTTTAAGATTTATCTTTTTAACAGGACAACAATCATTTACATTGATTGTAAATGGTTTACCACTGGTCTCAGACAAGAGTGATTTTCACTGTAATAAGTCTTCCACAAGTTAACCTCTACCCTTAGAAAGTTGTAAAATATCCTAATCAATAATTAATAAGAAGTCAAATAAACTCCATGCCCCTATAAAATCAGACATCCTCAGCACCACGCTCATCAAGCATTCAGTAAACCCTTTTGACTATTTCCAAGTTTTTGATATTTTTTCTCAATATTTAAAATACACATTTACACTCGCGCAGGATTAGTGAAAATCCCTAGTGTCCACCTCCTCCTCAAAAAAAAAAAAAAAAGACAGGTGGTGTATTAATTTGCTGGTGCTGCAGTAACAAAAGACTGGGTGGCTTAAACTGCAAAGATCTATTTTCTCACATTTCTGGAGGGTGGAAGTCCAAAATCAAGGTGCCAGCAGGTTTGGTTTTTCCTGAAACCACTCTCCTTGGCTTACAGATGGCCATCTTCTCCTGTGTACTCACATGGTCTTTTCTTTTTGTGCACACAACCCTGATGTCTCTTCCTCTTCTCATAATAAGGACAACAGTCCAACTGGATAAGGACCCCACCCTTATGATGTCATTTAATCCCAATTATTTCCTTAAAGGCTCTATCTCTAAATATAGTCACTTTGAGTGTTAGGGCTTTAACATATGAATTTCAAAGGGAAATTCAGTCATTAACGGATGGAGTTAAAAGCAATAAGATACAACTGAAGCTTTATCTGATTTGTCATCATTTGACTGACACATTATCAAAGAGGTTTGCATTTTAATTTCCCTGAGAAAGGATTCAGGTCATGAGTCCAAACAAGACGTAAAGTTGTAACTGAGAATGCTACAGATAACTAATGCACTCAATATTTTTACTGTAAGAAAAAAAAATAAACTAAAAAAAAAATTGCTGGTGACAGAAAGAGACAAGCAAAGTCTGTTTGAGAATAGGTTCTGCGTTTAAAAAAAAAAAATCCACTCAAAGACTAACACTTTCTCAAGGGTTTGGGATTTAGATATCTACCACCAGGGTAGCTCAGAAAAGCTCTAATAAACTTGTATAAAGTGATCCCAATTTGGGAACATCATTGGATATGAGGTCAAAACAAATACAAATTCTCACTGGATTTGTTTCTTAAACTAGATATATCATTAAGCACATAAACATAAACTCACATCCATGAATTATAAAACACAATAGCAAACAACTGGTAACAAAACAAACAACAAAAAACAAGAAAATTATGGAAGATTTCCAAATAATATAATTATCAGATGTAGACTATAATGAAAGCATGTTTAACACATTTAAGAAGTAAAGGAAGTACTCAGAGGCAAAGAATATACAAATCAATTTTCACTGCAAAGTAAAGGAGCTGTTACAGTGGAGGATTACTGGACTGAATGTCAATATTATGACATAGTATGAGTGTGTTTCATGTTTGGTAATTGCAATCATTGTTGCTTTTGTTGTGGTCATCCATGTACAATGCTTGGTGTCAGTCTATTTATCTCTTGTAAAAATAAAAAATAAAAAAAAATTTAAAAAAAAAAAGAAGTAAAGGAAGTACTCAAAAAAGTTAAAAGGAAATGAGATGCTACTTATAAAAAATCCTCAACATAAAAAGATACATAAATGAATGAAATAAGAGTATAATACTGAAATTAAAATCCATTAGATGGTTAAGAAGTATTATAGATAGGGCTTAAGGAGAATTAATAATTGTAAGAGAGATCTGAATAAATTAGTTCTCTGAAGCCTAGAGAATAAAAACAGCAAGATGCAAAATTATTAAGTAGAGGTAAAGGAATCTGGAGGAGAGACTACAACTAATATTCATTCCACTAGAGTTCTGGAGAAAAGGAATAAGCAGAAATATTTGAAGATATAATGACTAAGAATTCTCTAGAATTATTGAAAGAGATATACTTATATTCAAATCTGATAAGCACAATGAATCTCAAACAAAATACACAAAAATATGTTCAGGCATAGACACATGATTCTAAAACAGGATAACACCAAAGACAACTAAATGAAAGTAGCTGGGGCAAAAAGACAGATTACTTATGAAGCAATTATAATTAGACTGTCAGTAGGCTTTCACAATGTAAGAGTATATGCCAGAATACCAAGATATAATATCATCAAAGTTGAGGGGAAATGACTGTCAACCTCAATTTCTGTATCCTAGAAAAATTTTATTCAAGCATGGGCTACAGTAAGACTGTTTCTGTGAATGTGCCTCAAGAACATAATACTTAGAAACCTTATTCTTTGAAATGAAACAGGATATTTTATAATACAAAACAACATTACTGAGAAAACTTACTCTTTAAAACCATAAGATTAAGGAAACTTTGCTCTTTGAAAATATACCAGGGACTAGAAGACCAGAATAAGCCAGCTTTGAACTGGAAAAGAATAAAATAGTGAAATGATTGAAGCAGCCATAATTCTGTATAGCAGCCAAGGAACATCTTTCCCTGCTTCTGTTAGAAATAATCATATCTGCTCTTACTGCTTGAGCGCTGTTCAAGGAAACTCCATCCTAATGCTGGAGTCCTTTACCTGGAACATTTCATAAATTCAGCTCTGTCACTAACAACTAGTGATCTTTTTGTCCTACCAACATTCACTGTATCAAATTAAATATGTATCCAAATAAGCAAAACCAAGCATTGATGATACTAACAGATATAGTAGGGTTGTTTCATAAAACTTTCTGTGTGATGAAAATATTCTATATTTCCACAGTCCAATACAGTAACTGCTAGCCACATGTCTCTATATTGAGTCCTTGTCACTCCCTAATGTGAAAGGGTAGCAGAATTTTAAAGTTTCTTTAATTTTAATTATTTTTCATTTTAATAGCCACATATGGCTAGTGGCTAACCCATTGGACAGCTGCAGACTATTAGAGGCTTTTTTTTATATTTTGAAGTATAGTTGATTTACAATGTTTTGTTAGTTTCAGGTGTACAGCAAATGATTCAGACTTATATGTGTATATATATATATATATATATATATATTCAGATTCTTTTTCATTATAGGTTGTTATAAGATATTGAACGTAGTTCCCTGTGGTATACGGTAAATCCTTGTTGATTATCTATTTTATATATAGTAGTTTGTATCTGTTAATCCCATATTCCTAATTTATCCCTCCCACCTCCCTCTCCCCTTTGGTAACCATAAGTTTGCTTTCTATGTCTGTGAGTCTATTTCTGTTTTGTATGTAGATTAATTATTTTTTAGATTATGCATATAAGTGATACCATATTATATTTGTCTTGTTGTGTCTGAATTACTTCACTTAGTATTATATTCTCTAGGTCCATCCATGTTGTTGCAAATGACAATATTTCATTCTTTCTTATGGCTGAGTAATATTTCATTGTGTGTGTGTGTATGTATATATATACATATATATATGTGTATATACATATACCACATCTTAAACCAACCATCTGTTGATGGGCACTTGGGTTGTCTCCATGTCTTGGCTATTCTAAATAGTGCTGCCATGAACACTGGAGTGCATGTATCTTTTTGAATTAGATTTTTTTTTTTAAAAGCAATTCACGTTCTTTTATTTATTTATTTATGACTGTGTTGAGTCTTTGTTTCTGTGCAAGGGCTTATCTCCAGTTGCGGCGAGTGGGGACCACTCTTCATCGCGGTGTGCGGGCCTCTCACTGTCGCGGCCTCTCTTGTTGCGGAGCACAGGCTCCAGACGCGCAGGCTCAGTAATTGTGGCTCACGGGCCCAGTTGCTCCGTGGCATGTGGGATCTTCCCAGAGCGGGGCTTGAACCCGTGTCCCCTGCATTGGCAGGCAGATTCTCAACCACTGCGCCACCAGGGAAGCCCCCTGAATTAGATTTTTTTAACTTTTCCAGACATACGCCCAGGAGTGAGGTACCTAGATCATATGGTAATTCTATTTTTACTTTTTTGAGGAACCTCCATACTTTTCTCCATAGTGGCTGCACCAATTTACACTCCCACTAACAGTGCAAGAGGGTTCCCTTTTCTCCACACCCTCTCCAGCATTTATTATTTGTAGACTTTTTGATCATGGCCATTCTTACTGGTGTGAGGTGATACCTCACTGTGGTTTTGATTTGCATTTCTCTAATAATTAGCAACGCTGAGCATCTTTTCATGTGCCTGTTGCATCTGTATGCCTTCTTTGGCGAAATGTCTATTTAGGTCTTCTGCCCACGTCTTGATTGGGTTGCTTGTTGTTTTCGTTTGTGTTTCTTTGTATGTTTTTGTGGGGTTTTTTGATATTGAGTTGTATGAGTTGTTTATTTTGGAAATTAAGCCCTTGTCAGTCACATCATCGGCAAATATTTTCTCCCATTCAGTAGGTTGTCTTTTCATTTTGTTTATGGTTTCCTTTGGTGTGCAAAAGCTTATAAGTTTGATTTGGTCCCATTTGTTTATTTTTGTTTTTATTTCTTTTGCCTTGAGAGACTAATGTAAGAAAATATTGTTATGATTTATGTTTGAGAATGTATTGCCTATTATTCTCTTCCAGGAGTTTCATGGTGGCATGTCTTATATTTAGGTCTTTAAGCCACTTTGAGTTTATTTTTGTATATGGTATGAGGGAATATTCTAATTTCATTGAGTTACATGAGGTTGTCCAGCTTTCCCAACACAACTTGCTGAAGAGGCTGTCTTTTCTCCATTGTATATTCTTGTCTCCTTTGTCATAGATTAATTAACCAAAGGTTTGTGGGTTTATTTCTGGGCTCTCGATTCTGTTCATTTATCTGTATGTCTGTTTTTGTGCCAATACCATGCTGTTTTGATTACTGTAGTTTTGTAGTATTGTCTGAAGTCTGGAAGGGTTATACCTCCAGTTTTGTTCTTTTTCCTCAGGATTGCTTTGGCAATTCTGGATCTTTTGTGGTTCCACATAAATTTTAGTATTATTATTATATTATTATTATTTCTGTGAAATAGTGGCTGTTTTTTAAAAAGTAAAGTAAACCTAGGAAGGTGTGAGATAAAAAAGGAGTATGCAACAATTTTGGTAAACATCTGAACTAAATCATTGATTGCATATGTTTATAAGATTAATAATGGGGATTTTAAAAGGGTAGAAAAAAAAGGGTAGAATTAAAATATCTACAAAAATTGAGTTGAGTTAAAATTGTTAACACTAGGATACTATATTCTGAAATCAAGTTGCAATTTTGTTTAAATTTATTCTGTGTTACTATATACATTCACACAGACATACACATATATTTCCAAGAAATAGAGGGGAAAATATTTAAAATTTTAAATATTATTCTATTTTAAAATAGAATAATATAAACATGTCAAACATGAAAAAAATGGCTGAAAAAGAAAATTAGTCTCCAAAATCACTTTCTTATTTACTTTGCAAAGGAACATGATCATTTAGAAAAATGGAAGATTTTCTCTTTTGAACAACTCTAAATAAAACTTGAACCCAACTGCTTTTTTATCCTATTTTTACTCTTTCCTCTGATAATATACACAAGTGATCCTCTCTTATCCTTTCCTCTCTTATTCTTTCCTTTCATTCTGGTAAGTCTGAAACCCTGAAGTCAATTACCACTTTAAATTAAATGCATTCCAAATAGGGAAAGACACTTGATTTTAAATCTACTCCTAATTCTAAACTGAGAGCCATTGTTAATTCTTTTCAATGCCTAGATAGGAAAGACAAAAGTAAACAGAATAATTTAAAATAGTCTTAAACATATACAATCCATGGCTGTGAAATGTATATCAATTAGTTCACATATATTAGGAAACTTGGATTAAAATTAAAAAAAAAAAAAAAAGATGGAAAAGGCAGGTAGGGAAGACACCAAGGGTGACCTATAGTCTCAAACTGAAAATTCTATAGGATATCAGAATTGTTTAGAAAAGCTATGATGTTTTGACAAAGTCTTATTGAAGTGTTTACTTGAAATTAGACCAGGCCATAATCCAGTTCCATAAGAAAAGAAAAGGTAAATCCATTGTAGACTTCAGAGAGAAATTTTCAACACCTTTACACATGATTCAGAGTTCCTGACTCTGATGTGACACTAACTCTCTTCTCACTTTGTGTGAATGGCCTTAACCAGACCATTAGAGGATTTGATATATCAGCAAAGACTACAATGGGAAGAGCTCGTTGCTGGATACATAACACTTTGCTTAAAATTTTGAATAAGTCTTAAAACAGAAGTAGAATAAGACACAGAATAAATGAACGGCTCTATAGGTTAAACAAGTATATGCTCCCATCCAGGTGAAAGCTGTCAATGGAGAAACCCTCTTAATAAAGACACCTGTAGATCTTGTAAGGGGAAAAGAAATTGAAAAAAAACACACTGCATTAGCCAAGAAAATAAAGTTTAAAAAAAAAGGGGGGGTGAACAATGAAATTCTCCAGTGAAAAAAGAATCAAGTACTTAATCTTTCCATTTAACTCTTAAACTCACAAGAAGAAATACCACTGTTGGGCTGCACCACACGGGCCTACAAGCCTGTGCCTGCCCAGCTTCAAGATCAAAGAAAGAGCCCGGAGTCAGCAACAGAGACATCGATGGTTTAATGGATAGAGGAGCTTACCCGTCTGAAGCAAGGTCCTGGAGAGACACCCCACCTTGTGCAGCGGTATGTGGGCAGGACATGGCGTCAGTCTTTACTGGTAGGTGGGGGAAGATTGCCAGTTATAGGGGGAATTACGTAAGGTTGGCTCACTACTTACCAGGGAAACCAGCAGAAGTGCATGCCCCTCACAGCCCCTTTGATAAGAACAATCCCCAGCTGGGGCCTGGGGCAGTCATGTGAGCAGGGTATAGGTGAAGCAGGCACTGGTCTAGCTAGGGGTGTATAGAGAGCAAGAGAACAGCCATCTTGAATGGGCTGACCATACAACCACAAAATATTAAAGAATAATTTTGAAAGATTTTAACTAAAATTTATTTTACAATGTTTACTTTAAGCTCTTGAACCATCTCATAATTTTCCCCAAAATTCCCATGCAGCAGATAACTTGCCACATGGAAGTGGCAAGTTGTCTGCTACATGGGATAACATAGCAGATAACTTGGCAATAATCTATATAACTATAATTTTGGCAATCCCTAGGTTTCATCCTATAACTCTCACCCTTAATTTTTAAAAAGGGATTGTTCCTCCTTTGTGATATCCACCAATTTAGCAGAGAGGATGTGCTAGAATTAACTTGCACTGTCTTATGGGAGCTGACTGTGCTCACTTCTCCCCCAGTCTGAATCCAGTGACATCATGTTGCGAAAATGAAATTGAGTAGTATTGCATTATAGAAATCAGAACTTTTTTTTAAATGAAAGCTAGTTGTTAAACATAAATCACTATGCAAATAAAATACCAGATTATGTAGTTTCCTGAGGGCATCTTCCTGTTAGTTCTCTATTTTTGTCTTAACATATAAACCATCAACAAACCATAATAAATGTAGAATTTCCACAAAGGTCTTTAAAGTCTGATTGTATCATGAGCAATTCTAGAACAGAAGCTAGGCAGGAATGAGTTTTTCCCTCTTCTAATAATGAAAAGATAACAGCAGTTTTTTTAAGTTTTATAATGTTATGTACAAAGGCGTTTGGGATAAAGTAACTGAATTTCTTTTTTTTTTTATTTGCCTAGTAAACGTTTTGTATATTCAACATGCAACAAATTCTGCATGGTTGAAGAGATCATCAAAGTTAAAAACCAAGTTTACATTAGGTCTCCACTTGTTAAAATTCAGCTGTTATTGCCCATTTATTCATAATCCAGTCATAGATAATTTGGACATTGATTTACCAGTATCCTTGGGTCCAAATCTAACCTAAATTGAAGATCTCCAGGAGGTAGTAGAGTATTAATAATGTATACTTATATGTGTAGAATTTGTGGGATTGTTATCAAAGCTCTCAGCAAGGCCCTGATTAACCCATCCAAAACTAGACTTAATCTATGTATTATCCTCTGAAACTAGAAGTAAAACTAAAGCCAGTACTTAAGAGCCTAATAGAAAAAACACTAATCATACCTTGTCCTGGTCCTTGTAATAAACTAGTCCTCCCAGTCAAGAAAACAAATGGACAAGAATGTAGATTTATTCATAACTTCAGGACCACACACAAAAATAATAATTCCCTTCCTTCTATACTTCTAAACGCAAGTACCATTTTATCTTCTGTGCCCTTGTGGCGATATCTTTAATAATCACTAATCTGTGACTATAAAAGTTCAGCTTTCCTTAATGTCCTTCTAGATGGAGGTTGTCAATACCCAGGTACCTTTCCCAGGAAAATCAACGACATGCCTGGACAACAATTTACCTCAGAATTTTACTGAGGCACCCTCCTCATTGTCACAAGTCCTTAAATAGGACTTAGGAGCCTCAAAACTCCTTATAATGCATCTCTTTTCCAATACATTGAATCCAATTACATTTTGCATTGTTATAAAATGAGATCAGCTCTAAAACAAATTCCATCTACTTGCTGATTTGGCCCAGTTTGAAAAAAAATCCAAAGTTAATTTTCCATAACAAAGTGCCTAAGACTTTATTTATCCCAATGACATAAATCCCTCACTTTTGACAGGCTATAAGCCATTCAAAAATTTCTCAGATCAGTTACTAAGAAAAAATTAAAAGTATTCCTCTATCTCCCTGTCTACTGCCATGAAAGGATATCCAAAATTTCTGAAATTATCACACTGCTATATGACTTAAGTCCCTGGTAAGCAAATCACTTCCTTTGAACCAAAATGTGAGCAGTCACTGTGGACAGCAATCACCATCCAGTAACCACTCACACTTATTATCATAAACTTTGTTACCTATTTATACATGAGAAATACAGGCCACTGATATTTTGATTAAATGCCAAAGGCATGATCAGAGATTATGGGTTAATTAGTCGTTCTCTTCACCAAAGGCCAATTTTCCCCACTTTCTATCAAGGCAATAACAGCTGCATTTTAACTAGTGGAGACCTAATACAAACTTTTAGTTCAATGACCTCTTAAACTGTGCAAACTTGGCTGCACTTTGAATATACAAAAAGTTTACTAGGCAAGTAGGCCTACCACTTATCAAACTCTATTATGTTTACCCAAACACATTTTCACATAACATTAAAAAAAAAACTTAAAAATCTGCTGTTGTCCTTTCGTTACTAGAAGAGGGAGAAAATCATTACTGCCTAGCTTCTGTTCTAGAATTGTCCATAACACAATCAGACTTTTAAAGTCTGATTTCCTTGTGGAAATCCCACATTTATTATTGTTTGTTGATGGTTTATATTTTAAGACAAAAATAGAGAATTAACAGGATGCAACCACCTTTACAGATCTTAACTTCCTTGGTAGAATAATACCCTTTGTTAGAAGCAAAATCAACCTGGAAGATAATACTCATTGCACTTACCAGAGCTTGCCAATTAACAAGAGATAAATGAGTTAATATGTATAATGATAACATGTGCATGATTTTGGAAGACTTAAAAAAATTGAGTGTTCTTGACCTCAACAGGCATTCCAGTTTAAAAAGTTAAAGAGATTAAAGAACCCTTAATGTTTTCTGAGGATTTGACGATAATGGTACAAACGATACAAAAAGAGATGACAAAGAGGCTAAAGTACCCTAAATGATAATTATGCCATATGGATAGATTTTTACTAAGATCCTTGAATCTATAAGAGCACTCAAAGACTAAATCTTTGGAAAAGTGCAAAGAAATGATTATGGAATGACAGTGATTGGCTCCAGAAACAGAAAAAAAAAAAAAAAGATTTGCAGAAAAATCTGATTGCAAATCACAAGAAGATGACATCAAATGGAAATTTATAAAAATAAAGTTGTATGGAATTATCCATTACAGCAAGGAAAAAATGATGTGTACTTAATAATTGAGAGGAGAATTTTTTAAATTGTTGAATTCCTGGTGCATGGTTTACTTCTCACCAATATAGTCCTGCTAAAAGTGACAATATTGGATATGGACAAGATCCCAAGCTTCAGGATTCCTGATCATCTCCAAACAAACTTAATACTCTACTCCCATCTCCATAATGGATTTTAAAAATGAACCACTCACTGCTTGCTTATTCACAGAATTGTCTAAAGCTCTGCCTTGCCAGAGAGTTACAGCTCTGAAGGTTAAACAGGAAGAGAAATATTTGATTTGGTGTTCCCAGTCTTGAGAATTTCAACCCACCCAGTGATGAGGATGCACATTTTGTTGATACTCTCATTAAACGGCTTTGAAAACCTTGCAGCTTACTCAGAAACTTCACTGTCATATCACCTCTAACCTTTGGGAAAGGTGCAAAAAACAAACAGACCACTAAAACTAAAATTAGTGAAGTTCTCTTAAGACACTTGAACTTCCATTACTTAGGTTATGCTACTGGTTCTAAGGGTAGGATTGACCCCTGTTGGTGTTCATCAACTCTCTCTTTGTTGAAATAGTTACAGTGAAAACCATATAACTACTAATTTCACTTCCTTCTTAGATAGTGCCTGTTCCGAATAGATGTGACAAATATTGCAAGGGGCTTATCTAATAAACCCAGTCTTATCACCCAAGGTACAAACTATGAACAAACAGCTTTTCCTCAATATCCTCCTAACGAACACTTTTATGTTGTAAAACCCAAGAAGTAAATTCTGCTTTTCTGGAAGAGATGTCAGGAAAAGACAGCCTTCAAACTTTAACCAACAAAAAAAAAATTTAAGGTATTATTCACAGATGGCGCATCAATAAAATCTCAAATGGTCGAACCTTGGATCCACATCTTTTTAAGAGACAAAATTATCACATTTCATTTCTTTGCCGCACTTTTATCTTTTGTGGCAAAGTTTGGAAGTAAAATCCAAATAATTGTAAATAGAGTTATAGGAGAAATAGCTGGCCACGGGAACGTTGACATTGTTTCCTTTCGAGAGATTCTAGAAATGCAGCTAGAGGAATTTAGTGAACATAAACTTATTAAAATAAACAAGGAAAATCGTTGGGAATGAAGAAGCCATAGAGGAAGTGACATCAGCGAAAATATTTGTGTTAAAAAATTGTTATAGATGTTTCACACATTGAAAGCACAAAGGATAAATGTTGGAAGCTGACTGAAACTTAGAAGTATGACAATTTCAAAGACAGTAAAGATGCTTTACCTGTATCATAAGCCATATGAAGAAGGCAAGTGCTGTTCCAAACTCGTTTTTGCAAAGAAATAAAGCACTTTAATTCCCAATGTTTCTGATATTTTGTTACAGGGTACTAAGTAAGTATTAGTTTTACTAGCTATTTTTCATTTCTGTATACATTTGTCACTGGCAGTAAGAAAGATTTTAATATTTTGACAATTTTTTGAAAATCTTGGAAAATTGTAACTTTCCATTGATTGCTAAGTTCCCTTGGCTCAGTTTCAGTCTGTAGAGTCATTATTATGGTCCCACACTATCATGCAAAGAAAAGACTGCAAGTATGCATACATATATGTATGTATACATATATAATATATGTCCATGTATCACATATATGCATGTCATATATATGTATACATACAATATACATAAAAGTTTTAAAATATCATAGGAAACATCAAATTCAGAATAACAGATGTGTGCAAGTTAATATGGACAGAAACAGTAATTTGCATTGAGGAGAGAAACACATATCTTCTATTGCATTTTTCATTTATTTTTCTTTTTTATTTATTTACTTTTGGCTGCATTGGGTCTTCATTGCTGCATGCAGGCTTTCTCTAGTTGCGGCGAGCGGGGTCTCCTCTTCATTGCTGTGTGAGGGTTTCTCATTGCGGTGGCTTCTCTTGTTGTGGAGCACGGGCTCTAGAGCACAGGCTCAGTAGTTGTGGCAGACGGGCTTAGTTGCTCCGCGGCCTGTGGGATCTTCCCGGACCAGGGCTCGAACCTGTGTCCCCTGCATTGGCAGGCAGATTCTTAACCACTGCACCACCAGGGAAGCCCCTATTTTTCTTTTACTAGGTTGTGATTACACACATGTTCATTATACTATTCTTTACGAACTTTTGGATGTCTAAACTACTTTGTAATTTTTGTTAAGAAAATAAAATTAATATAAAGAAGTAGAGTTATCTTCTTTTAGCCATTTTACTCCCTACATACAAACCATTAATACAAGGACCTAATTACTTTGTTCTACATTTTCAATGGTGGCCTCAGCTCAAAATCACTAATAATAAGTGCTTCTTATACAAAATCTGTAAATATATTTCTGTAAGTAAAGAAGTGTGCTAGTTTGATGTCATGAATTGAATCCTACTTAGTTCATGCACATTCTTTAGCACCTGAAAAATAATAGTGTTTAAAATAAAGAAGCAAAAGAAAAAGATAAAAGAAATAGGGAACCTTAGTATTATGAGGATTTTTTAAATTTCTCGGGCTATAATAAAGAACACACCAGTGGCATTATCACAACTCCACAGACTAATTAAAAATTGAACCCATCTCCGCTGTTAACTCTAAAACTCTAGGGTCACGTTTGGTCAAAGGCAGAGGAAAAACCGCCTCAGTGGGAAAATGTTTTCAGTTATCTGAATGTACTAGTGATTTGGCTTTGGAAAGAGTATACCAGAAATTGTAAAATATATATTATTTGATTATGTGATGTTCTTGGTTAGGACAAAACTGAGAAAGAAAAATTCAAGGAAGACAGTCGAATCTAATAAAAAGGCAATTCACACACATGTTGGAGAAGAACAAGAACCCACCTAAGAAGCTGTCTGATGTTAAAAAAATCAGGTTATCCCATCATTAAAGTTACACACAACTTCTAGAGAGATAAACAGAGTACGAGAGTGACGTGCAAATCGCAGGACAGTGACGTGGAACAGCAGAAGTACTGACCAGAGTAGCCGCTGTGTAAAAGGAGCGAATAAAACAGCTTTTTAGTTTTCTTGTCACTATGGGAAAGTTTGCTCAGATCTTAAGAGAAATTCCAAATCTAGCAAAGAAAAAGTATTCAGGACGTATTACTAAGTAGCGGATATATCCATTTTATTGGGGGCCCCGGAATAGTAGCTTCAATAGCACAAACAACAGCTGAGATTCAGAACTATCAAAAGACTCTTCACCTTGGTAACTATGTGATGGGATGGGAAAATCTGTCTGGGTGTCAGGGCTTAGGGAAGGATTTCTGAGGAGTAGATGGAGAGAGAAGACAGGATGGCAAGAAAGACAAGTCAGATGAAGAAGATTTGGGGATCCTTTTAGGGCTAAAAATATATGAAGAGAAAATTAGGGATGACAATCATATAGTAAATGCTATTTTATATGTATACTATGACCTATATGCAAGTACTATACTATATATATGCATATACTATATGTGTATACGATATATATCTTGTCTTAAATATATTTGTCACTGTTAGAGAAAATATAGACTGAGCTTCTAAACATGTCTAGAATTCAGCCCTGCAACTGGGATGCCCAGAGCAAGTGACTTACCCATAATAAATTTACATAGTAAATATACTGAGTAGATAAAAAAGAAAGGGGCCTCCAAAAAGTCCAAGGTTTGGAGATCCCATCTTTTTTTTTTAAAGTTGAGATATAATTGGTAAAATCAAATATAAAATGGTGACTGGTCTTGAAAATTCCCTGAGCAGATAAAACCAATCAAGCCATACATGTGAAACTTAATTTCGATTTTTCTGCAGAACAATGAAATTCAACTGGGGCCGCTTCTTGTATATACCTCTGAAAATCATAAACAAAACATAAACTGTTCCCCAAAATTGACATGAAATTACCACTTTTAACCAATCCTCTATCACTAGGGAGAGCTCTAATGTTTAAGCAATCACTTTAAATTATAAACAGCCTCTGTGTTCTCACTATATAAGCTGTCTTATAAACAATATACCTCTAAGCATCATTCCACTGTCAGTTTAAGAGCTCCCAGTTTGCAAACTGTTTTTATGTGCACAATAAATTCTTACTATTACTGTTGGGTAATCCAGTAGTTTTACTTCTACTATTTCTGAATCTTTTACTTTACTGACGTATATCGTTGCGTAAGTTTAAAGTGAACAATGTGTTGATTTGATACATTTATATATTGCACATGATTACCATTATAGCTTTAGCTAACACGTCTATCACGTCACATTATTATTTATTTTTTGGTGACAACAGTTAAGATCTAGTCTCTTAGTAATTTTGACACATATGTACAATCATATCTGAAAAGTATTGCGGGGGTTTGGTTCCAGACCACTGAAATGAAGCTAATAGAGCAAAAAAGCTAGTCACACAAATGTTTTGTTTTCCCAGTGCATATGAAAATTAGGTTTGGGGTGATGTCAGCAACATGGCAGAGTGCAAAGCTACCTTTCTCTCTCCCCTTCATTCTACAACCAGTAAAGCATCCACAGCTCAACAAAGATGCTTCTGCCCGACACAAGAGTATGCTGGAGAATTCCACACCTCTGTACGGAGGGAGGTGAGTGGATTGGAATGCATAGAAGAGGTGGAACCTAGGGAACAGCGGAGTCAGTACCTGTAATCCTGGCCTGCTGACAGCAGCAGCTAAGCCCACAGCTTCAGAGACTCCAGTAGCAGCAGAGGAGGCAGTGCACACAACTCCAGCCCCTGACCACAGTGGTCCTCGTGGCCAAGGGACCTGGGCAGCAGTGGCAGTGGGGCCTGGGACGCCATGCACCATCTGCCGAAGCGCCCACAACCCCAGCTCCAGGTCCTCCATCCGCAGTGGTAGAGCGCCTGAACCTTATAACATGGTAGAGGCACCTGCACGACCGACCCCGGTTCCACACACCCCCCTCGTGCCCCTCCCTCCACAGTGGTGGAGTCTATGACTCAGGAGATCCTGGACATAAGGGAAGATCCCACAATCCCAGTGACAACAGCAGCTCTGGCAGAAGCAAGGCCAACAATGACCCTGAAGGTACAAGAAGTGACAAGGAAGATGCAGAACTATACCTCTTACAGAGGCAGGGAGGCCAGAAACTGCCAACTCTCAAATAGAACCAGAGGCAGCTCAAGTAAGAGAAACGAAAAACTTGTGTTACAGTGCCACCTACCAGAGAACAAAAGAAAAGACTCTAACAATTAATCTGTCATTTAACTTCAAATGTGCCAGCAGAGGAATAATTGATCAAGTCACCTGCAAACAGTGACAGTTTTATTTCTTCTTCTCTGATTTGGATTCCTTTTATTCTTTTTTCTCTCTGATTGCTGAGGCTAAAACTTCCAAAACTATGTTGAATAATAGTGGTGAGAGTGGGCAACCTTGTCTTGTTCCTGATCTTAGAGGAAATGGTTTCAGTTTTTCACCATTGAGAACAATGTTGGCTGTGGGTTTGTCATATATGGCCTTTATTATGTTGAGGTAAGTTCCCTCTATGCCTACTTTCTGGAGAGTTTTTATCATAAATGGGTGTTGAATTTTGTCAAAAGCTTTTTCTGCATCTATTGAGATGATCATATGGTTTTTCTCCTTCAGTTTGTTAATATGGTGTATCACACTGATTGATTTGCAAGCATCATGAAGATCCACAGCAGCACTATCCCATAAAAAGAAAATGACAGTTCTCCAGAAACCAAACTTACAGTCATGGAATATTGTGGCCTAACAGATAAAGGACTCAACATAGCTGTCATGAAAAAACTCAGTGAGATACAAGAAAACTCAGAAAGGCAGGTTAATGAACTCAGGAATAAAATTAATGAATAGAAGGAATACTTTACCAAAGAGATTGGAACTCTTTAAAAGAACCCAACTGAAATTCTGGAGATGAAGAACTCAGTAAAGAAGATGAAGAATGCATAAGAAAGCATCAGAAATAGAGCAGACCATGAGGAAGAGAGAATTAGCAAGCTCAAAGATAGAAAGCTAGAAATGAAACAAGTAGAAGAGAGACAAAAGATATTTTAAAAATGAGGAAATTCTATGAGAGCTTTTTGACTCAAGAAGGACATCATTAGGGTAATGGGTATCACAGAGGGAGAAGGGAACAGAGAGATTATTTAAAGAATTATAGTTGAGAAATTCCCAAACCTGGGGAAGAAACTGGATATATAAGTCCATGAAGCTAAGAGACCACCTAATTACCTCAACGCAAAAAACTTTCTCCAAGATACATAATATTAAAATTGCCAAGAGTCAATGACAAGGAAAGAATTTTAAGGGCGTCCAGGGAAGAAAAGGATGATAACCTACAAAGGAATCCCAATTAAGCTATCAGCAGATTTCTCAGAAGAAACCCTATGGGCCAGGAGGGAGTGGAATGGCATTCTCAAAATACTGAAAGATAAAAACTGTCATCCAAGAATACTCTTTCCAGCAAAGTTGTCATTCAGATATGCAGGAGAAATAATTTCCCAAACAAAAGCTGAGGGAGTTCATCAAAACTGGAATTGCTTGGAGAGGTATTCTTCTACCAGAGACAAATCAGCAAAAATACACAAAACTTTAAGCAAGATAATAAGCAGACAGAATCAGAAAATTTCAATTATTTATCAGAATAGGTTTTTAAACATTTTATTAAAGCATAACAATTAAAGGGAGAAAATAAAAGAAAGCAGAAAAATAACGATAGCTTTTTCAGTTTGGTAACAAACTCACAACATAAAAAGAAATAATTTGAGACAATAAAAAAATAAAAAGGGGAAAGAAAAAGGATGGAACTCACATAAGTAAGTTAAGATGCTATCAGCAGAGAGATTAACCAAGATGGCGGAGTAGAAGGACGTGCTCTCACTCCCTCTTGCGAGAGCACCAGAATCACAACTGGCTGCTGGACAATCATTGACAGGAAGACCCTGGACTTCACCAAGGAGGACACCCCACGTCCAAGGACAGAGGAGAAGCCACAGTGAGACGGTAGGAGGGGCGCAATCAGAGTAAAATCAAATCCCATAACTGCTGGGTGGGTGACTCACAGACTGGCGAACACTTATACCACAGAAGTCCACCCACTGGAGTGAAGGTTCTGAGCCCCACCTCAGGCTTCCCAACCTGGGGGTCCGGCAAAGGGAGGAGGAATTCCTAGAGAATCAGACTTTGAAGTCTAGTGGGAATTGATTGCAGGACTGTGACAGGACTGGGGGAAACAGAGACCCCACTCTTGGAGGGCACACACAAAGTAATGTGTGCATCGGGACCCAGGGGAAGGAGCAGTGACCCTGGGGGAGACTGAACCAGACGTACCTGCTGGTGTTGGGGGGTCTCCTGCAGAGGCGAGTGGTGGCTCTGTTTCACCGTGGGGATAAGGACACTGGCAGCAGAGGTCCTGGGAAGTTCTCCTTGGCATGAGCCCTCCCAGAGTCTGCCATTAACCCCACCAAAGAGCACGGGTAGGCTCCAGTGTTGGGTTGCCTCAGGCAAAACAACCAACAGGGAGGGAACCCAGCCCCACCCATCAACAGTCAAGTGGATTAAGGTTTTACTGGGCTCTGATCGCCACAGCAACAGGGAGGGAACCCAGCCCCACCCATCAACAGTCAAGTGGATTAAGGTTTTACTGAGCTCTGACCACCACAGCAACAGTCAGCTCTACCCACCACCAGAGCCTCCCATCAAGCCTCTTAGATAGCCTCAACCACCAGAGGGCAGACAACAGAAGCAAGAAAAACTACAATCCTGCAGCCTGTGGACCAAAAACCACAGGTACAGAAAGACAGAGAAGATGAAAAGGCAGAGGGCTATGTACCAGATGAAGGAACAAGAAAAAACCCCAGAAAAACAACTAAATGAAGTGGAGATAGGCAACCTTCCAGAAAAAGAATTCAGAATAATGATGGTGAAGATGATCCAGGACCTCGGAATAAGAATGGAGGCAAAGATTGAGAAGATGCAAGAAATGATTAACAAAGACCTAGAAGAATTAAAGAACAAACAAACAGAGATGACCAATACAATAACTGAAATGAAAACTACACTAGAAGGAATCAATAGCAGAATAACTGAGGCAGAAGAACGGATAAGTGACCTGGAAGACAGAATGGTGGAATTCACTGCTGCGGAACAGACTAAAGAAAAAAGACTAAAAAGAAATGAAGACAGCCTAAGAGACCTCTGGGACAACATTAAACGCAACAACATTCGCATTATAGGGATCCCAGAAGGAGAAGAGAGAGAGAAAGGACCAGAGAAAATATTTGAAGAGATTATAATCGAAAACTTCCCTAACATGGGAAAGGAAATAGCCACCCAAGTCCAGGAAGCGCAGAGAGTCCCATACAGAATAAACCCAAGGAGAAACACGCCGAGACACATAGTAATCAAAGTGGCAAAAATTAAAGACAAAGAAAAATTATTGAAAGCAGCAAGGGAAAAACGACAAATAACATACAAGGGAACCCCCATAAGGTTAACAGCTGATTTCTCAGCAGAAACTCTGCAAGCCAGAAGGGAGTGGCATGAAATACTTAAAGTGATGAAAGGGAAGAACCTACAACCAAGATTACTCTACCCAGCAAGGATCTCATTTAGATTTGATGGAGAAATCAAAAGCTTTACAGACAAGCAAAAGCTAAGAGAATTCAGCACCACCAAACCAGCTCTACAACAAATGCTAAAGGAACTTCTCTAAGTGGGAAACACAAGAGAAGAAAAGGACCTACAAAAACAAACCCAAAACAATTAAGAAAATGGTCATAGGAACATACATATCGATAATTACCTTAAACGTGAATGGATTAAATGCCCCAACCAAAAGACATAGACTGGCTGAATGGATACAAAAACAAGACCCATATATATGCTGTCTACAAGAGACCCACTTCAGACCTAGGGACACATACAGACTGAAAGTGAGGGGATGGAAAAAGATATCCCATGCAAATGGAAATCAAAAGAAAGCTGGAGTAGCTATACTCATATCAGATAAAATAGACTTTAAAATAAAGAATGTTACAAGAGACAAGGAAGGACACTACATAATGATCCAGGGATCAATCCAAGAAGAAGATATAACAATTATAAATATATATGCACCCAACATAGGAGCACCTCAATACATAAGGCAACTGCTAACAGCTATAAAAGAGGAAATCGACAGTAACACAATAATAGTGGGGGACTTTAACACCTCACTTACACCAATGGACAGATCATCCAAAATGAAAATAAATAAGGAAACAGAAGCTTTAAATGACACAATAGACCAGATAGATTTAATTGATATATATAGGACATTCCATCCAAAAACGGCAGATTACACGTTCTTCTCAAGTGCACACGGAACATTCTCCAGGATAGATCACATCTTGGGTCACAAATCAAGCCTCAGTAAATTTAAGAAAATTGAAATGATATCAAGCATCTTTTCTGACCACAACGCTATGAGATTAGAAATGAATCACAGGGAAAAAAACGTAAAAAAGACAAACACATGGAGGCTAAACAATACGTTACTAAATAACCAAGAGATCACTGAAGGAATCAAACAGGAAATAAAAAAATACCTAGAGACAAATGACAATGAAAACACGACGACCCAAAACCTATGGGATGCAGCAAAAGCGGTTCTAAGAGGGAAGTTTATAGCTATACAAGCCTACCTAAAGAAACAAGAAAAATCTCAAGTAAACAATCTAACTTTACACCTAAAGAAACTAGAGAAAGAAGAACAAACAAAACCCAAAGTTAGCAGAAGGAAAGAAATCATAAAGATCAGAGCAGAAATAAATGAAATAGAAACAAAGAAAACAATAGCAAAGATCAATAAAACTAAAAGTTGGTTCTTTGAGAAGATAAACAAAATTGATAAGCCATTAGCCAGACTCATCAAGAAAAAGAGGGAGAGGACTCAAATCAATAAAATCAGAAATGAAAAAGGAGAAGTTACAACAGACACCGCAGAAATACAAAACATCCTAAGAGACTACTACAAGCAACTTTATGCCAATAAAATGGACAACCTGGAAGAAATGGACAAATTCTTAGAAAGGTATAACCTTCCAAGACTGAATCAGGAAGAAACAGAAAATATCAACAGACCAATCACAAGTAATGAAATTGAAACTGTGATTAAAAATCTTCCAACAAACAAAAGTCCAGGACCAGATGGCTTCACAGGTGAATTCTATCAAACATTTAGAGAAGAGCTAACACCCATCCTTCTCAAACTCTTCCAAAAAATTGCAGAGGAAGGAACTCTCCCAAACTCATTCTATGAGGCCACAATCACCCTGATACCAAAACCAGACAAAGACACTACAAAAAAAGAAAATTACAGACCAATATCACTGATGAATATAGATGCAAAAATCCTCAACAAAATACTAGCAAACAGAATCCAACAACACATTAAAAGGATCATACACCACGATCAAGTGGGATTTATCCCAGGGATGCAAGGATTCTTCAATATACGCAAATCAATCAATGTGATACACCATATTAACAAATTGAAGAATAAAAACCATATGATCATCTCAATAGATGCAGAAAAAGCTTTTGACAAAATTCAACACCCATTTATGATAAAAACTCTCCAGAAAGTGGGCATAGAGGGAACCTACCTCAACATAATAAAGGCCATATATGACAAACCCACAGCAAACATCATTCTCAATGGTGAAAAACTGAAAGCATTTCCTCTAAGATCAGGAACGAGACAAGGATGTCCACTCTCACCACTATTATTCAACATAGTTCTGGAAGTCCTAGCCACGGCAATCAGAGAAGAAAAAGAAATAAAAGGAATACAAATTGGAAAAGAAGAAGTAAAACTGTCACTGTTTGCGGATGACATGATACTATACATAGAGAATCCTAAAACTGCCACCAGAAAACTGCTAGAGCTAATTAATGAATATGGTAAAGTTGCAGGTTACAAAATTAATGCACAGAAATCTCTTGCATTCCTATACACTAATGATGAAAAATCTGAAAGAGAAATTATGGAAACACTCCCATTTACCATTGCAACAAAAAGAATAAAATACCTAGGAATAAACCTACCTAGGGAGGCAAAAGACCTGTATGCAGAAAACTATAAGACACTGATGAAAGAAATTAAAGATGATACCAACAGATGGAGAGATATACCATGTTCTTGGATTGGAAGAATCAACATTGTGAAAATGAGTATACTACCCAAAGCAATCTACAGATTCAATGCAATCCCTATCAAATTACCAATGGCATTTTTTACGGAGCTAGAACAAATCATCTTAAAATTTGTATGGAGACACAAAAGACCCCGAATAGCCAAAGCAGTCTTGAGGCAAAAAAATGGAGCTGGAGGAATCAGACTCCCTGACTTCAGACTATACTACAAAGCTACAGTAATCAAGACAATATGGTACTGGCACAAAAACAGAAACATAGATCAATGGAACAAGATAGAAAGCCCAGAGATTAACCCACGCACCTATGGTCAACTAATCTATGACAAAGGAGGCAAAGATATACAATGGAGAAAAGACAGTCTCTTCAATAAGTGGTGCTGGGAAAACTGGACAGCCACATGTAAAAGAATGAAATTAGAATACTCCCTAACACCATACACAAAAATAAACTCAAAATGGATTAGAGACCTAAATATAAGACTGGACACTATAAAACTCTTAGAGGAAAACATAGGAAGAACACTCTGACATAAATCACAGCAAGATCTTTTTCGATCCACCTCCTAGAGTAATGGAAATAAAAACAAAAATAAACAAGTGGGACCTAATGAAACTTCAAAGCTTTTGCACAGCAAAGGAAACCATAAACAAGACGAAAAGACAACCCTCAGAATGGGAGAAAATATTTGCAAATGAATCAACGGACAAAGGATTAATCTCCAAAATATATAAACAGCTCATTCAGCTCAATATCAAAGAAACAAACACCCCAATCCAAAAATGGGCAGAAGACCTAAATAGACATTTCTCCAAAGAAGACATACAGACGGCCACGAAGCACATGAAAAGATGCTCAACATCACTAATTATTAGAGAAATGCAAATCAAAACTACAATGAGGTATCACCTCACTCCTGTTAGAATGGGCATCATCAGAAAATCTACAAACAACAAATGCTGGAGAGAGTGTGGAGAAAAGGGAACCCTCTTGCACTGTTGGTGGGAATGTAAATTGATACAGCCACTATGGAGAACAATATGGAGGTTCCTTAAAAAACTAAAAAAAGAATTACCATATGACCCAGCAATCCCACTACTGGGCATATACCCAGAGAAAACCGTAATTCAAAAAGACACGTGCACCCGAATGTTCATTGCAGCACTATTTACAATAGCCAGGTCATGGAAGCAACCTAAATGCCCATCAACAGACGAATGGATAAAGAAGTTGTGGTACATATATACGATGGAATATTATTCAGCCATAAAAAGGAACGAAATTGAGTCATTTGTTGAGAAGTGGATGGATCTAGAGACTGTCATACAGAGTGAAGTAAGTCAGAAAGAGAAAAACAAATATCGTATGTTAATGCATGTATGTGGAACGTAGAAAAATGGTACAGATGAGCCAGTTTGCAGGGCAGAAGTTGAGACACAGATGTAGAGAATGGACATATGGACACCAAGGGGGGAAAACTGCGATGAGGTGGGGATGGTGATGTGCTGAATTGGGCGATTGGGATTGACATGTATACACTGATGTGTATAAAACTGATGCCTAATAAGAACCTGCAGTATAAAAAAACAAACAAAACAACTAATACTAAACTTTCATTGGGTTATTTGTATGGAAATATGTTAATATAAATGTTTCAGACATTACATGAAATTTCTAAAAATCTTATATTTGTATTTGTATGGAAATATGTATGGAAATATGTTAATATAAATGTTTCAGACATTACATGAAATTTCTAAAAATCTTGTATTTGTATGGAAATATGTATGAAAATATGTTAATATAAATGTTTCAGACATTACATGAAATTTCTAAAAATCTTATATTTGTATTTGTATGGAAATATGTATGGAAATATGTTAATATAAATGTTTCAGACATTACATGAAATTTCTAAAAATCTTATATTTGTATTTGTATGGAAATATGTATGGAAATATGTTAATATAAATGTTTCAGACATTACATGAAATTTCTAAAAATCTTATATTTGTATTTGTATGGAAATATGTATGGAAATATGTTAATATAAATGTTTCAGACATTACAGGAAACTTCTAAAAATCTTATATGTTCTGGTATAATGTTATAAGTAATAATCCTAGTTATTACTTTAAAATGTATATCTCAGAAATAACTAATTTTCTTGTCAACTGCATTATTATGAACTTTCATCAAATCTTTAACCATGGTCATTTTTAAGTCTTTTGTCATTTACAGACAGTTCTGGGTGTACTCTGATGATTTTGCAAATATGTTCCTATAAAAGAGTTTCATCTTCAAGAAATTCATGGAAAAGACTCTGACAAGTACAGGTTTCTGGTAACTGACTGTACTGCTGAACTGAATGAATAAGCATTTTCAGAACTCTAATGAAAAACTGATGAACTCATAAAACTGCTAACAAAAGATCAAGATGAAAAAAAAGAAATTAATTACATGGGACTGAGTGAACTGATGAGGATGAGTATAATTTTTGTGACTTTCTGTCTGAATTAAAAAAAAAAAATCCCACAAGGACTCAGAGGAAAAGAATATACAAATCAATTTTCACTGCAAAGTAAAGGAGCTGTTACAGTGGAGGATTACTGGACTGAATGTCAATATTATGACATAGTATAAGAGTGTTTCATGTTTGGTAATTGCAATCATTGTTGCTTTTGTTGTGGTCATCCATGTACAATGCTTGGTGTCAGTCTATCTATCTCTTGTAAAAATAAAATACAGTGTGTGTGTGTGGAAAAAAAAAAAAAAACAAAAAAAACAAAAAAAACTTTAAGCCCCATTGAGGGCCGGCATTCACAGGCAAGAAACTGTGGATTTTTTTCAAAAAGAGGAAAACATAACGCTTAATGGACAAAAGCAGCACGTGGAGTACACTCATTCAGATGTTTCCAGATGTCCAGAGGCCCCATGGTAGCTTCGCCAACAGCTGGGTCATAGGCTGCAGGTTTCTGTGTCACCTGGAAGGTGTGGTATGGACACAGTTTCACCAGTGAAGGCGCTGATGATGGTGAAAAAACTTTGTTGTGCTTGGCGTTACAGGCTCCAGACTCTTCCATCATCCTAAACTCTGGCACCGGCTCCAGATGGGATTACCCTCGAAACAGTATTCTTCTCCAGCTCTTTTGACTATGGAGTGTCCAAGAGGTGGTTATTATATGACAATTCAAGGCTTTTTTGTTTTTTTCTGTTTACAATGATGTTGCTAAAAGTCAAAACACAAATAAAATGGGAATGTGTCCAAATTAAAAAAAAAAAAAAAAAAAAAAAAGATGCTATCAGCAGAAAGAGATATTTTATCTATGGGACTTTTTTTACAAGCCTCAGAGTAATATCAAAACATAAACATAGAGCAGAAACATGAAACACAAAAACAGAAGAAACTGAGAAAAATATCACAGAAAATCACTGAACCAAGTGAGACAGAAACACAAGGAAAAAGAAACAATGGATATAAAGCAACAAGAAAACAAAAGATAAAATGGCAGTATTAAGTTCTCATCTCTCAATAATCACCCTAAAAATAAATGGACTGGATTCACCAATCAAAAGACACAGAGTAGCTGGATGGATTAAGAAACAAGAGCCAACTATATGCTCTCTCCAGGAGACACACCTCAGCTCTAAAGACAAACATAAGCTAAAGTGGAGAAATGGAAGATGACAGTCCAACTTTCAAAAGGAAAGTGTGGCAATTTATTAAAATAAGACAACAATGAATTTTGCCACATCGATTGACTCTTCCTTTCAAGAATGATTCCTCTGCGGCATGCAATGCTGTTTGATAGCATTTTACCCACACTAGAACTTCTTTTCAAAATTGAAGTCAGTCCTCTCTGACCCTGCCACTGCTTTACCAACTAAGTTGATGACACGTTCTAAATCCTGTATTGTCATTTCAACAATCTTCACAGCATCATTACCAGGAGTAGATTTTATTTCAAGAAACAACTTTCTCTGCTCATTCATAAGAAGCAACTCTTCATCCATGAAAGTTTTATCATGAAATTGCAGCAATTCAGTCTCATTTAGACTCTACTTCTAATTCTAGTGCTCTTGCTATTTCCACCACATCTGCAGTGACTTCCTCCACTCAAGTCTTTTTTTTTTTTTTAATTCCTCCATTCAAGTCTTGACCCACTCAAAGTCATCTATAAGGTTCAGATAAACTTCTTCCAAATTTCTGTTAATGTTTATCTTCTGACCTCTTCCAATGAATCACAGAGGTTCTTAATGGCATTGAGAATGGTGAATCCTTTCCAGAAGGTTTTCATTTACTTTGCCCAGATCCACCAGAGAATTCACTGTCCACGATGGCTATAGCCTTACAAAATGTATTTCTTAAATAATAAGGCTTGAAAGTCAAAATGACTCTTTGATCTGCAGAATGGCTGCAGAATGGATGTTATGTTAGCAAGCATTAGAACAACATTCAACTCCTTGTACGTCTCCATCAGAGATTTTGGGTGACCAGGTACATTGTCTGTGAGCAGTAATATTTTGAGAAGAATCTTTTTTTCTGAATGGTAGTTCTCAACAACAGGTTTAAAATATTCAGGAAACCATGTTGTAAACAGATGTTCTGTCCTCCAGGCTTTGTTGTTCCACTTATAGAGCAAAGGCAGAGTAGGTTAAGCATAATTCTTAAGGGTCCTAGGATTTGGAGAATGGTAAATGAGCATTTCCTTTAGCTTAAAGTCACCAGCTGCATTCACCCCTAACAAGAGTCAGCCTGTTCTTTGAAGCTTTGAAACCAGGCATTCTAACTATGAAAGTTCTAGATGGCGTCTTTTTCCAGCATAAAGCTGCTTCATATACACTGAAAATGTGTTGTTTAGTGAAGCCACCTTCATTAATCAGCTCAGCTAGATCTTCTGGATAACTTACTACAGCTTATACATCAGCACTTGCTGCTTCACCTTGCACTTTTATATTACAGAGATGGCTTCTTTCCTTAAACCTCATGAACCAACCTCTGCTAGCTTCAAACTTTTCTTCTGCAGCTTCTTCGCCTCTCTCAGCCATCTCAGAATTGAATAGAATTAGGGTGTTGCACTAAATAACCTCTAAGAGTAAGGCTTTTGGCTTAAGGCAACGCTATGTTTGGTTTGCTCTTCTATCCATGAAAACTTTCTCCATAACAGCAATAAGGCTGCTTAACTTTCTTATCATTTGTGTGTTGACGGAAGTTCCACTACGAATTTTCTTCAAGAACCTTTCCTTTGCATTCTCAACTTGGAAAACTGGTGCAAGAAGCCTAGTTTTCAGCCTATCTCAGCTTTCAACATGCCTTCCTCACTAAGCTTAATCATTTCTAGATTTCGATTTAAAGTGAGAGGCATGGTACTTTTCCTTTCACTTGAACACTTAAGAGGCCATTATAAGGTTTTTAACTGGCCTAATTTCAATATTGTTTTGTTTCAGGGAATAGGGAGGCCTGAAGACAGGGGAACTTCAGGTTGGTAGAGCAGTCAGAAAACAAACAACATTTATTAAGTTCACTGTCTAAAATGGTCGTCGTTCGTGGTGCCCCCAAATAATTACAGTAGTAACATCAAAGCTCACTGATCACAGATCATCATAACAAATATAATAATAATGAAAATGTTTGAAATACTGGGAGACTTACCAAAATGTGACACAGAGACACAAAGTGAGAAAATGCTGTTGGAAAAATGGCATCAATAGACTTGCTCTCATAAGGATTGCCACAGACCTTGACTTTGTAAAAATCATAATATCTGCAAAGCACAGTAAAAACAAGATATGCTTGTAATAAAGTATTGTTGACTGTAATCACAAGGCTGTGCATTAGACCTCCTGAACTTATTATTTATCCACTAGTTGCAAGTTTATAATTAGAAAAAAATATTACAAGGTAAGATTGTTTCATATTTGCCTCTAAGGAGAAGACTTAAATTGTGTGTGGGTTTTTTGTTGCCGGAGGTATGGCAATTTCAGAGAGATAATTACCCTCTTGACAGGGAAGTTCTCCCTAATGAGCTTAAAGCTACACAGAGTAGACTCAGGCTGGGACATTTCATATTTGCTCTTTTCTCTCTCTTTCTTTTTGTCATATATCTTATAAATTTTATTCTCTTTTCTCCATTTTTCCATGTAGATGTTTACTCCAGTCTTTTTAACAGCAATTTGGGCTAGAATATAATTAATGCATTTAATTTTGAGAGCATCTCTGTTGTTAGTGAAATACAGTTATAAAAGACAATTGATGAAATGATTGTGCAGTTCCTATGTTTGGTTTGAGAACTTGGTTCTGATTTCTGAATTTGGTGAAAATAGTTATTTATATTATTTTGTGTACTCTTTGTTTTCTGAAAATTTTTATATAAAGGACACATGAGATAGAGGTACCCCAGTTTAAAAGGGCTTAAAGTATGGTTCTAGGAAAAATACTGCAGACACCTCTGATGATGAAGAAACCTATTCTGAAAAAAACACTCCTGAATAAGCCACCTTTGTCTGGAATAGAGAAGAAAAAGAAAGTCAGGAAATGCAGATCGTGGTTTTATTTTTTAATATTAAGTCCTCTGTGTGATGATAGGAGAGGTTAATTTTATCAGTTCTGAGGGGTTACAGAATTTGTTAATGGAAGGATGTTTGCAGTGATCAAATTTGTCCTATCCTATAAAATCTGAGAATTTTATACCACTGGGATTTTATTATTTAGATTATATTGATATTAATTATATACTTTATCATGTAAATTTTTTCTAGTTAGTTGGGTGGAACCATTCATCTGAACAGTATACAAGATGGAAAATAGACTAAGAAGTGATTTTTAGCTGAGTGTGTTTTGTATCCTTAGATAAGAGATTTTCCCAGAGGAAACTGAGGGGTTGATCTGAGACTAAGAGGGTAAAAATATATGAATAGCAGTAAACATAACCTATGGATAGATTGACTATGCTGCTATCCACATGGATGACCCTGTACTCCATGCCAAGATGGACACAGAGCTGAGCACTTATTCAGTGTGCCCAGTGGTTTCAATGGATCTAAAGGACTACAAGCCATGTATACTTTACTGTACATGTTAGAAAAGAGGTGATGGAGTTTCTAGCATTAGGTATGTTTGTTTTCTATAGTCCGGGCCACCCTCTGTGTTGTCCATGGACTTTTTTAAAAGTCCTTTTCATCCAGCTTCACAAGCTCCAACTTATTTTTCAGAAAATGAGCTGATCCTCTCTAGTTTCTGCATCCATATTTACATACCAACTTCTTCACCAGGAGCCATTTAATTAGGAGTATCTAACCTCCCAGGCAGAAGGTGTTAATTAAAAAAAAAAAAAAATCCTTCACAAGTATTAGAAAAGCAGATCTGTACGTGGTAAATGGGACTTTCTTTGCTTATTTTCCTCCGTGAGTAAAACAGCATAGTTTCTTCCTTGAAAAAAACAGTGATGTCCTTCTGCACACCTGCTTGTCTTTTGAATCACTTCTTTTTTAAAGCCAGAAGAATAAAATGCTAAACTCATAAGGCAAGCTCAAGTTAGCCTTCTTTTCACTGTGCAGTTCCCCCTCTGATGGGGATGGAATTCAAAGGGATATTTATTGTGCCCAAGTAACAAAAAAATGGGCAGTTAACTTTGTCCATAGACCATGGTTAGTCTTAAGCAGAACCTCTGTTGATATATTTTTTTCAAACACTGCAGTTCACATGCAGTTACATACAAGCTTTTTAATGGGTGCCCATGTGCCCAGCATCACCTGCCAGGACTGTGCATCCTCACAAAGCTGGGCTTCTTGAACCCAGCATCCCTTACCCAGATGTGATAGATGCTCTGGCCACACATGTGGGAGAGAAATTGGAAGGGACTGAGGAGCAACATGAATGTGGTATAAGCTTGGGACAGAGTTAAATCCCTCTACTCAACAGAGCCCAGGAAGAATCATGAGTGAAGGAAGAAGATAATTATTACTGGTAGGGAAGGGAGAGGGAGCTAGAGAGAACAGATATGCTGAATGAAGATTTAAGAAGTTGCATATTCTGTGGTCTGTGACATAAACCTCCATATATATTCCATTATAAAATCTTAACTAGAGCCTAAAAGAAAAAGTCACAAATAGCTAGATGCTGTTAGAATGTGGTTGGAAGTTCTGGAAAAAAATTGTAAGAATCGAAGGTGTGTGTATTCTTTATCACTCATACGGAACAGAATCAGGCCATTAGAGTACAGTTCCAGCAGACCTCTAGGTTAAATACCACACTAGAGTTCCAGTAGAGAGTTGGTAGCATGCATTATTTTAACAGCAACTTTTTGATTTCCAAGAATTCAACCAAAAGCAGGTTTTATTTTATCTTATTAACTATTGGGCTTTGCACAGTGAACCCAGTGTCACATAAATAAGTAAAATACAGGAAAGCTTTAATGCTGCATGCTTTCCTTCTCTGACCTTGTGTAGGGAAAAATGATAGTACTTCAGCCCAAATGGCAGAAAGAATTTTAGCATCTCATATCCACAAACAAGGGTGGGCCACATGCTGAGCATAGGGAAGAGAGTTAGGCTTAATATTGAAAGCCTATAGATCTCCCAGGATCTGAAACTTGTCCTGCCTATTCAAAGGAAGAACAATAATTCTACCAAAAATTTGTATTATAACAAAAAAGATCTCGTGGCAAAAACTAGATGAATTTTCTGTTGTCTAAAGCAACCATAAAGGTGATCAATGGATGTAAATTTCAATAGCTTTGGCTAAGTATAGTCTAAATATTCACTGAGCAGACATGATTCAGAAGCCATGATGCTTCCTTGTAAAATTCAGCTTTCTATTTAAAATGTATTACTAAAAGGCAATTGGGTTCTTACATTTCAAATATGGCAACTGTACGTAATTCAAACTTCTACAGTATAAACAAGTTGCAAACACTTGTTTTATCCTGAAGTCCTAAAGCCTTAAGACAACAGAGTAGACAACTTAGTGACAACATAAAATACCTCACTACTTAGTAGCAAATAAAAGAAGAGCCTGGATTCTCGAGTTTTTCCAAGAAAAACACAGCACATTCAAAATCTGGGACTTTTCGCCTGATTAAATATTTGTAACAAGCACTTGAGAATTGAGATCACCCTATCCATCTTAACTATGAAGACTGAGAGTTGAGACCAATTGCCAACATTTCTTAAATATTTGCTACAAAAAATTCTTGCCCAAGATGATAAGCCTGGAATAAATGACATAAATATTTACTTCAGGAATCTCTATAAAAACAATTTTCGTGGCAAAGAGTTTACTTCTTTGGGCAAACAGTTTATTTTCATGGCAATAGATTGGTAACTTGGGCCAAAAGCTTGCTTTTCAAAGAAATGTTTTACTTCTCAAAATTTACTTCGAGATCCTCACCAATATTCAAGTCTTATATCATGAACTTTACCCAATTCTAATCATTTCCGCATATTTAATAATATGCCTTAAACCACTTACTGCCAGACTCCAAAGCCAAAAAATATGCTACTAATCTCCATCTTTTATTTTATACACTACTGAGACTCTATCAAGCTGGTGTTCTTCCTTGCTGTAGTAGGTTTAATAACCTCAGCTTTGCTTGAACAACAGGTAAATTCCAGTGGTTTTATTTTTGGGAAAACGGGGAGCAGGCAGCTGACACACTAAATTATAATAATACTATATCCAATTTATTTGAAAAATAACCAGTAATGCTGTTAGTGTATGCAGAGAGAAATGAAAATGATGAATACATTGTTTCATTCACTAACAATACCTTTTCTATTTTGTTCTGATTTATTAAAAGTATTCCTCCTGAGGTTTATGGTAACCAATAAAGCTTAATTTTATTTATTTTTAATTTGACTATTTTCTGTAATTCTAAAAAGCAAATGCCCACATTTCTGCATTTAACCTTATTTTTAGTATATGAAAACCAAACTAATATTGATATATTAAATATATTAATAACAAAGGTGAATTTTAAAACTTAAGTTCAATAACTTTAAAGTAGATCAAAAAAGAGCACCCAGTGGACTTAATTTGTAAAAGGAAGGATTTAGGCTGGAAAAAAATCAACAATTTTCTGATTCAGAGGAACAAAGTATAAAGAGTTGTTCGAGAATCTCCCTTTCTAGAAATACCAGTTATCCTGGATGTTCTGAATGTACTAACAAGCTTTCCTGAGGGGTGAAAAATATTAATATTAAGGTTTTTCAAATTTAGCATTTCTATTGTTTGCAATAAAACTTAATTTTCATATAAGGAATTCTACAATTCCTTGGATAAAACATGCTTACTTAGAAAATGCAGTTATATATTTCACAATATTGAAACTCTTATGTTTCTTTCTGAGATAATTTTCCCCAAATGAACCAGATTTTTGTATTTCTTTTATAAATGTAAAATTATTTTTATTATTCTTTTTCATTAATTCAAAATAAAAGCAAAGAAGGAAGCTGTCTTAGTTAGTCGGCTCAGGTTGCTATAACAGAATACCATAGATTGGATGCTTAAACAATAGACATTGATTTCTCACAGTTCTGGAGAATGAGAAGTTCAAGGCCAAGGTGCTGGCAGATTTCAGTTTCTGGTGAGAGACCTCTTCCTGGCTTGAGGAGAGCTGCCTTCTTGCTATGTTCTAAAATGGGGGGAGGGAGGGAGGAAGAGAGAGGGCAAGAGAGAGAGAGAGGGAGAGACAGTGCTCTGGTTTCTCTTCTTCTCCTTACAATAACATTAATCCCATCATGGGAGCCAAATCCTCATGACCTCATCAGAGTCTAATTACTTCCCAAGGTCTCTACCTCCAAAACCATAACATTGGGGATTAGGGCTTCAACATATGACTTGTGGGGGAGGGCACAAATATCCAGTCTGTAGTAGGTAGGTTACCTGGGTATCACTTCAACAACTTTCAGGAACTGCTGCTTTTATAATTGTAACCATGATTACACATCACTGGGTATCACTTCAACAACTTTCAGGAACTGCTGCTTTTATAATTGTAACCATGATTACACATCACCTCAGGATATTTGGTCCATAGATCACACCCTCATCCTTATCTTTGTCTCTACATCTTCAATGTTTCCTCCTCTAAAGATCTTGTCTCAGTGTGAGATAATGTTTGTTGTTTTATCGTCTTACAAAAGATATGTTCTTTTCTAACTGCTGTCTAAATGATATTTTCTTTTTAGACCAAATTTTAAAGTGTAAGTTCACTGCAAAACTACATTATAATCTTCTCTAACGTAAAGACCTCAACATTTTTTTTTTTTTTGGTATTTCCAGTACCTAACAAAATACCAAGCCTTTAGAAAATATTGAATATACACAGTAAATATTGAATATATAACATAAATACATAACATAAATATACAGTGAATAAGTGAGTGAATAAATAGAGAGATGTCTCATTCTTTTTTAACTTCTTAATTCAAGTTTTACCTACAATACTACGTATCTACTGAATCTGATCTCATCTAGTTTACAAATTACTTAAAAAAAAAAAAGAGTTTAAGAAAATAGGTTCTGGAGTAACCCAAACAATGAGTCATTGAAGAAATCAAAGAGTAAATTAAAAAAAAAAAATCTGGAGACAAGTGGACATGGAAACACAACAATTCAAAATCTGTGGAGCACAGCAGAAGCAGTTCTAAGAGGGAAGTTTATAGTGATACAAGCCTGTGTCAGAAAACTACAAAAATCTCCAATAAACAACATATCCTTACACCTAAAGTAACTAGAAAAAGAAGAACAAACAAAACCCAAAGTTAGTAGAAGGAAAGAAATGATAAAGATCAGAGCAAAAATACCTAAAATAGAGACAAACACACACACACACACACACACACACACACACAGAAAATATCAGTGAAAGTAAGAGCTGGTTTTTTAAAAAGATAAATAAAATTGATGAAACTTTAGCCAGAGTCATTAAAAAAAGGGGGGGGGGACAAATAAATAAAATGAAAACGGAGAAGTTACAATCAACACCACAGAAATACAAAGGATCATAAGCCATTACTATGAACAATTATATGCCAATAAAATGGACAAGCTACAAGAAATGAACAAATTCCTAGAAATGTACAATCTCTCAAGATTGAATCAAGAAGAAATAGAAAATATGAACAGACCCATAACCTGTAATAAAAGAGAATCAGTAATTTAAAAAAACCAAACTCCCAGAGAGGAGATCAAAATGGCAGAGTAGGAGGTTGCTGAGCTGACCACCCCCATGAACACATCAAAAATACATCTACCTGTGGAGCAATTCTGACTGAAAACAAACTGGAAGCGGGCCGACTCTTCTACAACCAAGGCTATAAGGAAAGATACACATAGTCAGGTAGGAAGGGAAGAGAACTGATTAGGTCTGGACCCGCATCCCTAAAAGGAAATACAGAAGAGGAGGGGAATTATACAGGCTCTGAGATCTTCCCTGGAGAGTTAGCAGTTTGAGCCACACATTAACAAGTGTTGACAAGGATGTGGAGAAAAGGGAACCCTTGTCCACTGTTGGTAGGAAAGTAAATTGGTACAAACACTGTATGGAGTTACTCAAAAATTAAGAGTAGAACTGCCATAATGATTCAGCAATTCCACTCCTGGCTATTTATTCCAAGAAAATGAAAACACTAATTTGAATATATATAGGTACCCTTAAGTTCATTGCAATATTATTTACAATAACCAAGATATGGAAGCAACCTAAGAGCCCATCCACAGGTGAATGGATAAAGAAGATGCAGTACATAGACACAATGGAATATTACTCAGCCAAAAACAAGCATGAAATCTTTACATCTACAACAACCTTGGTGGACCTAGAGTGTATTATGCTAAGTGAAATAAGTCAGACAGAGAAAGACAAATACCATTTGATTTCACTTGTATGTGGAATCTAAAAAACAAAACAAATAAATAAGCATAACAAAACACAAACAGAATCACAGATACAGAGGACAAACAGGTGGTTGCCAGAGGGAAGGAGAGTGAGGAGATGAGAGAAATAGGTGAGGGAGATTCAGAGGTATAATCATTCAGTAGCAAAATAAGCAAATCATGGGTATGAAATGTCCAGCATGGGGAATATAGTCAATAATAATGCAAAACCTTCATTTGTTGACAGACAGTAATTAGATTTCAAAGAAAAAATAATAATAAAAGAAAGAAAATAGGTTCTGGAGTCAACCTACCTAGCTTAGGTATTGTATCACCTAAGAGCTGCCTGACTTTGAGAAATTTTCATATATGTTCTGAGCTTTAGTTTCCTGACACTTGGAGTTAATTGGGAGATTTAAAGGATAAAATGCAAGTAACAATAATAATAATAATAGATAAAATGCATTTGCAAAGTAGAACAAAAAACAAACAAACAAAAAAAACCTTTATCTTTACATAAGATCTTCTTCAACAGCCAAAACCATGAATTAAATAACATGGTAACCTTTTCCACTTAGATGTTCCGCATATATTTATCTTCAAAGAAAACAAAATCACCATTTCTCTTATATCTGTACTTCCTATTTTCCTTAACTGGAAAAATAATTGTCTTCTCTTATCTGGCAGGGTTTTTTTGTTTTGTTTTGTTTTTTTCTCTTTGATTTATGACACATATTTTGGAGAGACAAAAGTCCTCTTGTCTACCTTTAATCTTCCTTCTGGTAAATTGTGCCACAAATCCCTGGCTTATTAACACACTTTCTTCCCCTTTGTCTCTGATATACAATGAGTCTGCTAAGTAAGAATCATTATAATTTTCTTAAATAATTTTTGTTCTCTCTTTTCCAGTTTCCGTTTCCATACAGAGGGTGCTACTTCATGTCTTACCAATTTTATCTTACTGTATCTTTGTAACAGGTCTTGGAATGCATACTGTGCTTCCTCTAAATTTGTCTTTTTTTTTTTTTAGGTTGATTTGCCTTTCTAGGTCCTTCAAATTTTCATGTAGATATTAGAATAGCTTGTTAATTTCTACCCAAAGGAAAGCTTACAGAGATTTTTTTATTGAAATTTAATTTAATTTATAGAACAACTTAGAAAGCATTGACATCTTAACAATATCGAGAATTAAGATCCATGACCAAGATATATATTTCCATTTTTCAAAAGTCTTCTTTATTTTTCTAATCAATGTTATAGTTTTCAGAGTCGAGATCTCAAGTATCTTCTGCCAGATTTATTTCTAAGTACAACACATTGGATGTTACTGTCATTGACATTATTTTACTGTGACTTGTGATTTTTTGATCCTAATATTTAGATATACAATTAATTTTTATATAGTGAAGTTTTATCTGGAGACCTTGCTAAATTCACTTTACAGTTATAGAAGCTTTTTACTTTTTCTTAGGACTTCCTACATAGGTGACAATGATGTTTAAAAATAGAGTTTTTACTTCCTTTTCAATCTGTTTGCCTGTAAATTCTTTATCTCACCTTATGGCACTGCCAGCAGTTCCAATACAATGTTTACAATATATTGTGAGAGGATTCTCCTTGCCTTGTTCTAAAATGGAGGGAAAACTATTCAGTCTTTTACTATTAAGAATGATGTTAGTTCAGGTTTATCATAAACAGCTTTATCAGGTTTAGGAAGTTTCCATATATTTCTAGTTTTACTGAGAGTTTTTATCATGTATGGATGTTGAATTTTGTCAAAGGTTTTTTCTGCATACCTTGAGATGGTCACAGGTTTTTTGTTTGTAAATATAGTGAAATATATTGATCGAGTTTAAATGTAATTTATAAGTTACTCTTATATAACTGGGATAAATCAAGTTGTCATGATGTATTATTCTTTTTATATATTGTCAAATATAATTCACTAAAATCTTAAGTAATACTTGTCTCTGTTCATGAGGAATATGGGTCATGGTTTCTGGTCTTCTTATCAGTGAAATGAGTTAGGAAGTGTTCCCTTACCTTCAATTTTCCTTTAATTTTCCTGAGAGCTTTGTGTAGAATTGGTATTATCTCTTTCTTTAGTGTTTCATAGAATTCACCAGTGAAGACATCTGAACCTGGAGTATTCTGTGTGAATAGGTATTTAACAAAAAATTAAATTTCTTTAGTAGATAGTGGACTATTCAGGTTATTTTTTTTTCTTCAGTGAGCATTGGTAGTTTGAAAATTGTCAGAGAATATTGCCGATTTCATCTACATTTTCAAAATAATGGACATAAAGTTGTTGACTCTCTTGTTAACCTTCTAATTTCCGTATCTGTGGTCATCTTTCTCATTCCTGATATTGGTAATTTGTTTTTTTATTCATTCTGGTTAGAGGTTTATCAGTTTCATTGATCCTCTCAAGTGTCCAGATTCTGCTTTTATCTATGTAACTTTTAAAATTATTTTTCTGTTCTCTACTTTGATTTCTGATTTTTATCTCTATTATTTCCTTTGTTCTGCTTACTTCGTATATAAGTTACGCTTCTTTTTCAACTTTGTTAAGGTGGAAGCTTAAATCAATCATGTGATAACCTCTCTTCTTTTCTGCTTTTGGAATTCTAATGCCATAAATTTCTTTTTCAGCTCTGCTTCAGCTGAAGGACACAAGTTTGATATGTCATGTTTCTGTTTTATTCTGTTCAAAATACTTTCATTTTCCCTTTGATTTCATCTTTTACCCATGCATTGTTGAGACAAGTGTTATTTAGTTTTGAAAACACTTGAGGATAATTCAGGTATTTTTCTGATATTGATTTCCAGTTTAAGTCCATTATGGCCAAAGGAAGATTCTTAGTTTTACCTGACTCAAATTTATTGAGACTTTTTCATTGCTCAAATATGGTCTATCTTGACAAGTGCTCTGTGTGCACTTAGAAAGAATGTGGATTCTGCTGTTGTTGGTTTGAGTGTTCTGTAAATATCAATTAGATGAAGTTGTCTAACAATCTTGTTCAATTTTAATTGTCTTAATAATTTCCTGCCTATTTGTTCTTTTCATTATTGAAAGAGTAGTATTAAAATTTATAGCGATAATTGTAAATTTTTCTGTTTATCCTTTTGGCATTATAAACTAATGCTTCTTGCATCACTATTCTGTTAGTAGACACATATATTTTTATGATGTTTATATACTTTTAATGAATTGACATCACTGACATTATTAAATGACTTTATTCCTAGTAATATAATTTACTTGATATTAATATGGTAACTCCAGCCTCTGTTTGATTAGGGTTGGCATGGTAGATCTTTTTTCATCCATTTATATTAAATATATATTTCTTTATTTTTAAAGTCTTTTTTTTTTAATGACAGCATACAGTTGTACCCTGCTTCTAAATTCATTCTAACAATTGATCACTTTTGATTTGGGTAGGTTGACCTTTTAAATTTAATTTAATGAGTGACATGTTTGATTTAAATCTGCCATCTTGCTATTTGTTTTATAAATGTCCTATCTGTTCTTTATTCACTTTTTCTGTATTATTATGAATTAATTGAATATATTTTATAATTCTATCTTGTAACTTTTTTGGCTTATTAGTCATACCTCTTTATTTTGTTTATTTTTATTCATTGTGTTTACAGTATGCATTTGTCCTCTTCTGCCCTTTGTGGTATTGTTGACATATATTTTAATTTTGCATATATTATGAACCACACAATTCATTGCTATTATTGTGTTTTCAAAAGTCAATTTTGTGGGGACTTCTATTTCTGAAAAGATGGAATAGATATGCTTTTCCATAATCCTCTTATTAAATACAGCTAATGTATGTATTATTAAATACATAGTTTTTAGCTATGTATATATGTGTATAAATATGTGTATATGCATGTATACATATGTGTGTGTGTAAAATATAATACAAAAGTGAACCCTGACCTTATACAAATATTTCTCAAAGTGAATCATAGATTTAAATGCAGAACATAAAACTCTGAAACTTTTAGAAAAAATAAAAAACATACAAAACATAGGATCTAAGGCTTGTTGAAGAGTTCTTAGACCTGACACAACACAAGTATGATCCTCAGAAGAAAAAATTGATAAATTGAACTCACTGAAATTAAATATTTTTCTCCTGAGAATTCCCTGTTAAGAAGATGAAAAGTCAAATTAAAGAGTAAGAAGGGATATTTTAAGCCATAGATCTCACAAAAGACTTTTATTTATAATACTTAAAGAACTCACAAAATTCAATAGTTAAAAAAAAAAAAGAACCCAATTAGAAAATGGACTAGCTATATGGAACAGACACCAGACTATATACAGATGGAAAATAAACACATTAAAAGATGTTCAACAGCACTAGCCATCAGGAAATTCAAATAAAAACCATGATGAAATATTACTATACCCATCTTAGAACATGTAAATTTTTTTTAAAAGACAATAGAAAATGCTGGTGAGGATTCAAAGAAACTGGATCATTCATACACATTGACTGGTAGGAATGCAAAATGATACATCCAGTCTGGAAAAAGGTTTGCCAGTTTCTTTAAAAACAAGAAAACAAAATCAAAACCAGTGTACACTTAACCTATGCCCCATCAATTACAGTCCTGTGTATTTTCCTGCAGAAATAAAAAGCTTTGTCCACATAAACCCTATATATAATTGTTCGTAGCATTGTGGCACAACCATACCATAGAATACTACTCAACAGTATCATAATGAACTATCGATACATGTGGCAACTTAGATGGATATCAAGAGTAATATGGTAGTAAAAAAAAAGCCAGAATCAAGAGATCATATACTATATGATTTCAATTATATAGCATTTTTGAAATGATAAAATTGTAGGAATGAAAACAGATTAGTGATTGCCAAGAGTGAGGCATGGTGAAGGGCAAGAAATTGATGTGACGATAAAGGGATAGCACAAGAGAGATCTCTGTGGTGACAGAATGGTCCTATATCTCAATTGTCATTGTGGCTGCATAATTTTACACATGTGATAAAATGACACATACACACACAATGTACCAAAATCACTTTCTAGGTTTTGATATTGTGCTACCATTACATAAGATGTAGCCATTCTGAGAAACTGGGTGAAGAGTACTGGGGATCTTTACTATCTTTGTAACTTTGTGTGAATTTATGATTACTTCAAAATAAAAATTTTAAAAATTAAAAAGTTGATTAACTTTAAAGAGATTTAAATAATATGGATTACACGGAAGCATGAGGAAACTCTTGGGGTGATGTATATGTTCAACATATTGATTGTAGTGTTGGTTTCATAGGTGTATAGACATATCAAACCTGAACTAAAAAAATGTACACTTAAAATATGTGTTTATTGTACATATATTCAATAAAGCTATATTTTTGTCTTATTAAAATAATAACTAGTATGCTCAAAGTAGATTAAGCATATTCTCTGAGATTTATGTTACTATCACATCTATACTGAAGTTTAGAAAGTTTTCATAGTTAGCCAAGGTCACAGGATTGGCATATGAAGGGCCTGGAATCTGAAATGTCTGACTTCAATTACTATTTTTTGAACAAATGAAGCTCTCCTCCTTCATCACTTCTTACCTGCCTTACAGTTAAATTCTCCTTATCTCCTTATTCCATATTGTGGTCCTTTCAAATCAGTTCTGAGAGATTTACCACTGGGTTCTCTAAAACATACATCTCATATTATTACTTTTTTTTTTCCAGTGTCTTTGGTAACTTCCATAACATTCCAGTTAAAAATCCTTAGAATGCCATGAAAACATCAAAAACATTCTCTGACTCCTTTCTAGTTTAGCACACACACACATGCACACTCAGACACACGTATATAGAATTTAATAATTTGTTCTATAAAATATAGTTGTATCATAATACATATATAACAACATATATATCCTATGTTATAACTTATATATTTATAATATGTATATAACTTTTATAAATATATAAAACATACACAATTTACTCTCTTACAGTAATGAGCAATCAACAAAACTCAGCACTTTTCCTCCCTATGACAAGAACTTGCTCTCTTCTGTTTGCCTCTTGGCTCTTACTCTTCCTCCCTTTCCATTTCAGACATTATGTCACATTATCCAGCAAACCTCCTTGTGCTTGCAAAGCATCCTTTATCACCATATTCACAAGAAGAATTCTAACCTTTCAATTTACTTTTCTTTCTTTCCATAGCCTCCTAAGCACAGGTATTGTGGCTTTCCTCTCGCCCCCCCGCCCCCACCACTCCTACAGCCATCCAGAATGCCTGTAGATATTCACTTAATTTGCTTATGGAGTACCTGCTTTTATCTCATTTACAAATAAAAAGCAAAACAAAGTTCTGTTACTTCTATGGCATCTTCTTACCTATTTCAAAAACAAAAACTGTATAAAATATACATAAACAAGAACCAATTCAGCCTTAAAAGATAGAGGTAATCTATCCCACAGGTCACTTGGAGTTCCACCCTCTGGGCTTCAATGCTACTCTCAGGGTAAAGAACACAATTGCTCAGCATGACCTGGGGTAAAAAGACCTTTTGTACTTATCTTCATTGACTGCAATCATTGCGCTCCTTGGAAACACAGCATTAGACTAATGACTTTTTTTTTCATTTAGTCACTGAAAGATTTTCTTCTTTCCTTGGGTTTCTGGTGTTTCCTTTTAGATTTCTGCTATGTATATAACTCCTCAAATATTCCAGGGATTTTCTAATGGTGATTATGCTAAAGGCCCAAAATACTTAATCAGAGTGATTAAGGGAAATCAATTCATACTTCTTACGCTTTTTTTTTCCTTCTTAAAATTGAATTAAATTTCACGGTTCCTTTTAATCATTCATCATTACATGTTAGGGTTTAATCTTTTTCTTATGTGAACAATTTCTTTCATAAACAGTATATCTTCCCTTAACCAGGCTTTACTTTTCCAAATCAACATTCTGCAAAAGTAATGTTTTTAATCAGATGCAATATTAAAGGCAAGACTAACATTAATTTTTTTAAGATTTTTAAAAAGATTTTTCAAGTTACAGAAAAAAGTTTCATGTGGGTTAAAATTCCATTTTAAATAAAATGAATTCCAGAAATGGTGAATCACTTTGTACATCTAGAAGTTAAAGTGAAATGCAGGTTAGAGCAATCAGAAGCACAATTGCAAGTACAAAATGAAAGGGTTTTTTTGTTTGTTTGTTTGTTTTCTTTTCCCAGGTTATTGCTATATGAGAGCAAACAAAATACTTAAAAGAATAATTAGGACACATTTTCATATGATTCATATCATATTAATAATTTTCATATTATAGGAATTCATTGTTTAATATGGTTAGGACTGAAATATTTGCTATAAACAACAGAGCAAGGTGGTTTAAAAGCAATGTTCCCCATGATCAGTTAATTGCTTTTTTCTAGTTTTATCTTTCAATCTTTTGGGCATTATATAGAGAAATAATATATTAAAAAATAGCCTCTGAAGAGGGTTTGGTGTGAAAGAATATAGTCTGTTTTAGTAAGGATTTATCACACTATCAGCTTACTGAATCTTTGATAAATTTCAGTAGAATGTGTTGAATAATGCTGAAAAAAGACTACGAATTTTTAATTTATTTTCTAAAGATGTGTTATGTGAGTTATCACATTAAAATTAGAATTCTGAACTTGCTTTCTTTTGCTCTATGGGGTCCTATTAGAAAACGTTCCAACCGTATGAAATGGAGATCATTTCACGTATTCCAAGTTTGGTTTTTATGTTGTTTTGCTTTCAATCTTATGTTACATAGCTTTTACCTTCTACACTTTCCTAAGATTCTCCTTTGTTTATTTCTCCAATATGCATGATATTAATATTACATTCATGACTTTAAAAAATATTTTAAATAGAATATATAAAACAATATTACGCATATGAAAATGTTTTGCTATTTTCTAATAAATGTAATTTGCAGATAACCATACTGTAATATAATGGGGTATTTTTTGAAGTTTTGAATTTTATTTTATTTATTTTTTTTACAGAGGTTTTTATTAGTCATCAATTTTATACACATCAGTGTATACATGTCAATCCTAATCGCCCAATTCATCAAAACACCCCCCCCCCGCTGCCTTCCCCTCTTGGTGTCCATACATTTGTTTTCTACATCTGTGTCTCAATTGCTGCCCTGCAAACCGGTTCATCTGTACCATTTTTCTAGGTTCCACATATATGCATTAATATACAATATTTGTTTTTCTCTTTCTGACTTACTTCACTCTGTATGACAGTCTCTAGAACCATCCAATCTCAACAAATGACACAATTTCATTCCTTTTTATGGCTGAGTAATATTCCATTGTATATATGTACCACTTCTTTATCCATTCGTCTGTTGATGGGCATTTAGGTTGCTTCCATGACCTGGCTATTAGTGCTGCAATGAACATTGGGGTGCATGTGTCTTTTTGAATTATGGTATTCCCTGGGTATATGCCCAGTAGAGGGATTGCTGGATCATATGTTAATTCGATTTTTAGTTTTTTAAGGAACGTCCATACTGTTCCCCATAGTGGCTGTATCAATTTACATTCCCACCAACAGTGCAAGAGGGTTCCCTTTTCTCCACACCCTCTACAGCATTTGTTGTTTGTAGATTTTCTGATGATGCCCATTCTAACTGGTGTGAGGTGATACCTCATTGTAGTTTTGATTTGCATTTGTCTAATAATTAGTGATGTTGAGCAGCTTTTCATGTGCTTCTTGGCCATTTGTATGTCTTCCTTGGCGAAATGTCTATTTAGGTCTTCTGACCATTTTTGGATTGGGTGGTTTGTTTTTTTAATAGTGAGCTGCATGAGCTGTTTATATATTTTGGAGATTAATCTTTATCTGTTGATTCGTCTGTAAATATTTTCTCTCATTCTGAGCATTGTCTTTCATCTTGTTTATGGTTTTCTTTACTGTGCAAAAGCTTTGCAGTTTCATTAGGTCCCATTTGTTTATTTTTGTTTTTATTTCCATTACTCTAGGAGGTGGATCAAAAAAGATCTTGCTGTGATTTATGTCCAAGAGTGTTCTTCCTAGGTTTTCCTCTAAGAGTTTTATAGTGTCGGGTCTTATATTTAGGTCTCTAATTCATTTTGAGTTTATTTTTGTGTATGGTGTTAGGGAGTGTTCTAATTTCATTCTTTTACATGTAGCTGTCCAGTTTTCCCAGCACCACTTATTGAAGAGACTGTCTTTTCTCCACTGTATATCCTTGCCTCCTTTGTCATAGATTAGTTGACCATAGGTGCGTGGGTTTATCTCTGGGCTTTCTATCTTGTTCCATTGATCTATGTTTCTGTTTTTGTGCCAGTACCATCTTGTCTTGATTGCTGTAGCTTTGTAGTATAGTCTGAAGTCAGGGAGTCTGATTCCTCCAGCTCCACTTTTTTCCCTCAAGACTGCTTTGGCTATTTGGGGTCTTTTGTGTCTCCATACAAACTTTAAGATTTTTTGTTCTAGTTCTGTTAAAAATGCCATTGGTAATTTGATAGGGATTGCGTTGAATGTGTAGATTGCTTTGGGTAGAATAGCCATTTTCACAATATTGATTCTTCCAATCCAAGAACATGGTATATCTCTCCATCTGTTGGTATCATCTTTAATTTCTTTCATCAGTGTCTTGTAGTTTTCTGCATACAGGTCTTTTGTCTCCCTTGGTAGGTTTATTCCTAGGTATTTTATTCTTTTTGTTGCAATGGTAAATGGGAGTGTTTCCATAATTTCTCTTTCAGATTTTTCATCATTAGTGTTTAGGAATGCAAGAGATTTCTGTGCATTAATTTTGTATCCTGCAACTTTACCAAATTCATTGATTAGCTCTAGTAGTTTTCTGGTGGCAGTTTTAGGATTCTCTATGTATAGTATCATGTCATCTTCAAACAGTGACAGCTTTACGTCTTCTTTTCAAGTTTGTATTCCTTTTATTTGGTTTTCTTCTCTGATTGCCATGGCCAGGACTTCCAAAACTATGTTGAATAATAGTGGTGAGAATGGACATCCTTGTCTTGTTCCTGATCTTAGAGGAAATGTTTTCAGTTTTTCACCATTGAGAATGATGTTTGCTGTGGGTTTGTTGTATATGGCCTTTATTATGTTGAGGTAGGTTCCCTCTATGCCCACTTTCTGGAGAGTTTTTATCATAAATGGGTGTTGAATTTTGTCAAAAGCTTTTTCTGCATCTATTGAGATGATCATATGGTTTTTATTCTTCAATTTGTTAATATGGTGTATCACATTTATTTATTTGCATATATTGAAGAATCCTTGCATCCCTGGAATAAATCCCACTTGATCATGGTGTATGATACTTTTAATGTGTTGTTGGATTCTGTTTGCTAGTATTTGTTTGAGGATTTTTGCATGTCTATTCATCAGTGATATTGGCCTGTAATTGTCATTTTCTTGTAGTATCTTTGTCTGGTTTTGGTATCAGGGTGATGGTGGCCTCATAGAATGAGTTTGGGAGTGCTCCTCCCGCTGCTATATTTTGGATGAATTTGAGAAGGATAGGTGTTTGCTCTTCTCTAAATGTTTGATAGAATTCGCCTGTGAAGCCATCTGGTCCTGGTCTTCTGTTTGTTGGAAGATTTTTAATCACAGTCTCAATTTCAGTGCTTGTGATTGGTCTTCATATTTTCTGTTTCTGGTTCAATCTTGGAAGGTTATACCTTTCTAAGAATTTGTCCATTTCTTCCAGGTTGTCCATTTTATTGGCATAGAGTTACTTGTAGTAGTCTCTTAGGATGCTTTGTATTTCTGCGGTGTCTGTTGTAACTTCTCCTTTTTCATTTCTAATTGTATTGATTTGAGTCCTCTCCCTCTTTTTCTCGTGAGTCTGGCTAATGGTTTATCAATTTTGTTTATCTTCTCAAAGAACAAGCTTTTAGTTTTATTGATCTTTGCTATTGTTTTTTTGTTTCTATTTCTTTTATTTCTGCTCTGATCTTTATGATTTCTTTCCTTCTGCTAACCTTGGGTTTTGTCTGTTCTTCTTTCTCTAGTTCCTTTAGGTGAAAGGTTAGATTGTTTATTTGAGATTTTTCTTGTTTCTTGAGGTAGGCTTGTATAGCTATAAACTTCCCTCTTAGAACTGCTTTTGCTGCATCCCATAGGTTTTGAATCATTGTGTTTTCATTGTCATTTGTTTCTAGGTTTTTTTTTTTATTTCCTCTTTGATTTCTTCAATGATCTCTTGGTTATTTAGTAACGTAGTGTTTAGCCTCTATGTGTTTGTGTTTTTTACGTTTTTTTCCCTGTAATTCATTTGTAATCTCATAGCATTGTGGTCAGAAAAGATGCTTGATATGATTTCAATTTTCTTAAATTTACTGAGGCTTGATTTGTGACCTAAGATGTGATCTATCCTGGAGAATGTTCCGTGCGCACTTGAGAAGAAAGTGTAATCTGCTGTTTTTGGATGGAATGTCTTATAAATATCAATTAAATCTACCTGGTCTATTGTGTCATTTAAAGCTTCTGTTTCCTTATTTATTTTCATTTTGGATAACCTGTCCATTGGTGTAAGTGAGGTGTTAATGCCCCCCACTATTTTTTTGTTACTGTCAATTTTCTCTTTTATAGCTGTTAGCAGTTGCCTTATGTAATGAGGTGCTCCTATGTTGGGTGCATATATATTTATAATTGTTGTATCTTCTTTTTGGTTTGATCCATTGATCATTATATAATGTCCTTTCTTGTCTCTTGTAACATCTTTATTTTAAGGTCCATTTTATCGGATATGAGTATTGCTACTCCAGCTTTCTTTTGATTTCCATTTGCATAGAATATCTTTTTCCATCCCCTCACTTTCAGTCTGTGTCCCTAGGTCTGAAGTGGTTCTCTTGTAGACAGCATATATATATGGGTCCTGTTTTTGTATCCATTCAGCAAGCCTATGTCTTTTGGTTGGAGCATTTAATCCATTCACATTTAAGGTAATTATCGATATGTATGTTCCTATGACCATTTTCTTAATTGTTTTGGGTTGGTTTTTGTAGCTCCTTTTCTTCTCCTGTGTTTCCCACTTAGGGAAGTTCCTTTAGCATTTGTTGTAGAGCTGGTTTGGTGGTGCTGAATTCTCTTATCTTTTGCTTCTCTGTAAAGCTTTTAGTTTCTCCATTGAATCTGAATGAGACCCTTGCCGGGTAGAGTAATCTTGGTTGTACGTTCTTCTCTTTCGTCACTTTAAGTATATCATGCCACTCCCTTCTTGCTTGTAGAGTTTCTGCTGAGAAATCAGCTGTTAACCTTATGGGAGTTCCCTTGTATGTTATTTGTCATTTTTCCCTTACTGCTTTCAATAATTTTTCTTTGTCTTTAATTTTTGTCAATTTGATTACTATGTGTCTCGGCGTGTTTCTCCTTGGGTTTATGTTGTATGGGACTCTCTGCACTTCCTGGACTTGGGTGCCTATTTCCTTTCCCATGTTAGGGAAGTTTTCGACTGTAATCTCTTCAGATATTTTCTCAGGTCCTTTCTCTCTCTCTTCTCCTTCTGGGACCCCTATAATGCTAATGTTGTTGCATTTAATGTTGTCCCAGAGGTCTCTTAGGCTGTCTTCATTTCTTTTCCTTCTTTTTTCTTTATTCTGTTCTGCAGCAGTGAATTCCACCATTCTGTCTTCCAGGTCACTTCTCCATTCTTCTGCCTCAGTTATTCTGCTATTGATTCCTTCTAGTGTAGTTTTCATTTCAGTTATTGTATTGTTTATCTCTGTTTATTTGTTCTTTAATTCTTCTAGATCTTTGTTAAACATTTCTTGCATGTTCTTGATCTTTGCCTCCATTCTTTTTCCGAGGTCCTGGATCATCTTCACTATCATTATTCTGAATTCTTTTTCTGGAATGTTGCCTATCTCCACTGCATTTAGTTGTTTTTCTGGGGTTTTATATTGTTCGTTCATCTGGTACATAGCCCTCTGCCTTTTCACCTTGTCTATCTTTCTGTGAATGTGGTTTTTGTTCCACAAGCTGCAGGATTGTAGCTCTTCTTGCTTCTGCTTTCTGCCCTCTGGTGAATGTGGCTATCTAAGAGGCTTGTGCAAGTTTCCTGATGGGAGGGGCTGGTGGTGGGTAGAGCTGGCTGTTGCTCTGGTGGGCAGAGCTCAGTAAAACTTTAATCTGCTTGACTGCTGATGGGTAGGGCTGGGTTCCCTCCCTGTTGGTTGTTTGGCCTGAGGCAACCTAACACTGGAGGCTACCTGGGCTCTTTTGTGGGGTAACGGCGGACTCTGGGAGGGCTCACACCATGGAGCACTTCCCAAAACCTCTGCTGCCAGTTTCTTTGTCCTCACGGTGAGCCACAGCCAACCCCCACCTCTGCAGGAGACCCTGTAACACTAGCAGGTAGGTCTGGTTCAGTCTCCCCTGGGGTCACTGCTCCTTCCCCTGGGTCCCAATGCACACACTACTTTGTGTGTGCCCTCCAAGAGTGGAGTCTCTGTTTTCCCCAGTCCTGTCAAAGTCCTGCAATCAAATCCCGCTAGCCTTCAAAGTCTGATTTTCTAGGAATTCCTCCTCCCGTTGCCAGAACCCCATGTTCAGAAGCCTGATGTGGGGCTCAGAACCTTCACTCCAGTGGGTGGACGTCTTTGGTATAAGTGTTCTCCAGTCTGTGAGTCACCCACCCAGCAGTTATGGGATTTGAGTTTACTGTGATTGCACCCCTCCTACCATCTCATTTTGCCTTCTCCTTTGTCTTTGGATGTGGGGTATCTTTTTTGGTGAGTTCCAGTGTCTTCCTGTTGATGATTGTCCAGCAGCTAGTTGTGATTGTGGTGTTCTTGGAAGAGGGAGTGAGAGCACGTCCTTCTACTCTGCCGTCTTGGTTCCTAGCCCAGATCATCTTTTCTTAAGGCCATTCTCTCATATAATATTTATAAAGCTAAATAAGTTGTTAGTTGTCAAAGCAAACATTTAAAATATGTTAAACATTTCAACTACCTCTTTTCAAATCCATTTTTATTACTATGCAATCTACTATGAATGATGAGAGTGTGATACCCAGAATTAGGTAGACTTGGGTTCAAATTCATTTCTTCAATTAACATTTCAATGTCTATTATGTCCCAAACACTAGGGATCTAGTTACAAACTAAAATCCATGCCCTTTAGGGAGTTTATATTCTAGTCTATGCTAAAAGCAAATGTTAAGATAAGTATACTATTTGATATTATTATCTGCTGTAATTCTTATGACATGTGAGACCTTGGGTGACTCAGTTAACTGCTCTGAATTTCAGTCTCCATTATCTGAAAACTATGGATAATGATAGTAGTAATTCATAGAGTTTTTTGAGAGTACTTGAGATAATGCATATAAAATAATTATCAAAACATCTAGGAAAAATAGGCAAAACATCAAATAATATTACGGTGATTATTAACAAAATGTTAGCTGTTTTCCCTGCTATATATACACCATGTATTGCCTAATGGTTTCACCTAAACCATATCAGTATTCAAAGAAAAAATACTTTCTATTCTTTTTTTCCCCATTTTTATATATTTCACAATGTGCATTTGCTGGTGATGTTTGTAGTGCTGAGATGAAGTCCTTAGGAAACCCTACTGTGTTTTAAAAATATTTTAAAAATAGCAATGATCTATCTCACTTTCTAGAGCTCATTTCCTGGATATTAATAAATTAGTGATTAGTGGATCATTCCTTCAGAAGCATTGTATACTCCAGGCATTTTCAGTTATGATGGGTTCAAAGAGCAGTTATGGTTCCTGACTATTAAACCTATTCTCATCTCCACAGCATGACCCAAAGAACAGCACATTATATTCTTGCCACAGTTAAATCTAGTAGCCATATTACTCAAACATATAAGAGGTTTTGGGTTTTCATTTTGGTTTTAACATAAATAGGCAATTTATTAGAGAAACTTTAATGTTAAGATCAATTTTTGATAATATGAATGGTAAACTAAATGTAACCAACAATGTATGCTTTCTGAATTAACACAGTTTTTGATCCTTGAAAATAATATTCAGGTTATTGTTCTATGATTGATTACTTTTAAGATACTATGACTATTTATGTTCACATACATACTTTGATGAGCTAGTTTTAATTTTTCACAACTTACATGCCATTTACGATAATAGAGATATATTAATTTTACAATGATTTCTATGATAGTGATCCACTATGAGAAATCAGAATAAGAAAATAACTACAGGGACTTCCCTGGCAGTCCAGTTGGTTAAGACTCCGTGCTTCCACTGCAGGGGGCATGGGTTCAATCCCTGGTTAGGGAACTAAGATCTCACATGCCACATGGCACAGCCAAAAAAAAAAGAAAAAAGAAAAAAACAGAAAATAACTACCAAAACCATCTAAAATATAATAAGATCTAATAAATAAATAGTTGTGGATAAAGATTAATTTATGAGCCCCACTATTAATACTGGAAGCAAACATACACTGATTTTATTTCATGTGTGTTTTTTTAACTTTTTATTTTATATTGGAGTATAGTTGATGAACAATGTTGTGTTAGTTTCAGTTGTACAACAAAGTGATTCAGTTATACACATACATGTATCTACACTTTTTCAAATTCTTTTCCCAATTTGGCTGTTACAGAATGTTGAGCAGAGTTCCCTGTGCTATGCAGTAGGTCCTTGTTGGTTACCCATTATAAATATAGCAGAGTGTACATGTCGATTCCAAACTCCCTAAATATCCCTCCCTCACAACCCTTCCCCCCGATAACCATAAGTTCATTGTCTAAGTCTGTGAATATGTTTCTGTTTTGTAAATAAGTTCACTTGTATCATTTTTTTTAGATCCCACATCTAATATATGTGTATATTAGATATCATATGATATTTCTCTTTCTCTGACTGACTTACTTCACTCAGTATGACAATCTCTAGGTCCATCTATGTTGCTGCAAGTGGCATTATTTCATTCTTTTAATGTCTGAGTAACATTCCATTGTATATATGTACCACACCTTCTTTATCCATTTTTCTGTCGATGGAAATTTAGGTTGCTTTCATGTCTTGGCTACTGTAAACAGTGCTGCAATGAACAATGGGGTGCAGTATCCTTTCAGACCATGTTTTTCTCTGTGTATATACCCAGGAGTGGGATTGCAGGATCATATAGTAGCTCTATTTTTAGTTTCTTAAGGAAGCTCCATATTGTTTTCCATAGTGGCTGCACCAATTTACATTCCCACCAACAGTGTAAGAGGGTTCCATTCTCTTCACACCCTCTCCAGCATTTACTGTTTGTGGATTTTTTGATGATAGCCATTCTGACTGGTGTAAGGTGATATCTCATTGTAGTTTGTATGGCAACACAAAAGATCCTGAATAGCCAAAGCAATCTTGAGAAAGAAAAATGGAACTAGAGAAATCAGGCTCCCTGACTTCAGACCATACTACAAAGCTACAGTCATCAAAACAGTATGGTACTGGCACAAAAATAGAAATATAGATCAATGGAACAGGATAGAGAGCCCAGAAATAAATCCATGCACCTATGGTCAATTAATCTATGATGAAGGAGGCAAGACTATACAATGGAGGAAAGACAGTCTCTTCAATAAATGGTGCTGGGAAAACTGGACAGCTACATGTAAAAAAAGTGAAATTAGAACATTCTTTAACACCATACACAAAAATAAACTCAAAATGGATTAAAGACCTAAATGTGAGACCAGACACTATAAAACTCTTAGAGGAAAAGATAGGCAGAACACACTGTGACATAAATCACAGTAATATCTTTTTTGATCCATCTTCCAGAGTAATGGAAATAAAAACAAAAATAAACAAATGGGACCTAATTAAACTCAAAAGCTTTTGCACAACAAAGGAAACCATAAACAAAATGAAACGACAACCCACAGAATGGGAGAAAATATTTGCCAATGATGTGACCGACAAGGGATTAGTCTCCAAAATTTACAAACAGCTCATGTGGCTTAATATCATCAAAATAAACAACCCAATCAAAAAGTGGGCAGAAGACCTAAATAGACATTTCTCCAAAGAAGACATACAGATGGCCAAGAGACACATAAAAAGATGTTCAACATCACTAATTATTAGAGAAATGCAAATCATGCGAGTTTCTGATTCTCCATTTGCCATCACCATGGCTCCACCTCCAGATCCTTTGTCTGTCCTTCTCAGCCTTGTTATGGACTGAACCTGTGGGCTAAGTCAACCAGGTCCTCTTTACCTCTGGTTTTCAGTTGTGTTCAGAGGGTGGGATGCATTGGCAGAAGACTGATGAACAGAACAGAGAGGTCAGTGTATTTCTATCCCTATTCCCTGCCTGTCTTGTTGCCATGGTATTGCAAGGTGCTGAGTCCCTCTAGGATAAAGGCACCAACTCTGACTCCAGCTTCCTTACCCCAGTTCCCTATCTTTGCTACTCCACACAGTAGTGGTGTTGGCTTCCTGCTTCTGGTTAGTTTCCAGTTGTCTCAACATCCCTTTTATGGTTCCTTTAACCCTACCCATACCTCTGTAACTATCTTCACTGACTTTTCTTCAGTTAGGCTTTTGGAGTAGAAGTCCATTTCTTTTCTTTTCTTTTGAATTTTATTTATTTTTTTATACAGCAGGTTCTTATTAGTTATCTATTTTATACATATTAGTGTATATACGTCAATCCCAATCTCCCAATTCATCCCACCACCACCACCCTCCCGCCACTTTCCCCCCTTTATGTCCATACGTTTGTTCTCTACATCTGTGTCTCTATTTCTGCCCTGCAAACTGGTTCATCTGTACTATTTTTCTAGGTTCCACATATATGCATTAATATACGATATGTGTTTTTCTCTTTTTGACTTAGAAGTCCACTTCTTGATGGGCTTTTTATTTCTAAACACTGCAAGGTGATGTTGGTATTGTTATTTTGGAAAATCATGCATCATTGGGTTAAGGGCATAGTTTAGACCCATACTGCCTGGGTTTGAATCTCAGCTCCATCACCAGCAAATTGCTTAATCTCACTGTGACTCAGTTACCTTACTTGTAAAATGGACACAATAACTTTGTACCTGTCTCAAAGGATTGCTTTGCGATTATTAAATGTGTGATTTTACATAAATCACTTTAATCCATGAGTTATAGTGAATGCACACTAAATGCTACTTATTCTTATTTTATTTGTAATAAAAATGTTATTTAATGAGGTAAAAGGACAATGAATCCATTCTTGACAAGGTATAAAATGTTTTCTGGGAAGGTGAAGTAGTACTACGAAAATGTTAGTGCAAATAATTGCTTTTCCTAGAGGGTGGTTCACATACCTGTATTAGATCAGGTTATAGTTTGTTAAGTAAAAGCTTTTCCAGTACATTTTTAATGCCATATAAAACATATTTTCTTTCTCTGATCATTTTTCCTTCACATAGAATGATTCTGTACAGGCATACCTCGTTTTATTGTGCTTTGTTTTATTGCACTTTGAAGATGTTGCATTTTTTGCAAATTGAAGGACTGTGGCAACCCTACATCGAGCAAGTCTATCAGTGACACTTTCCAACAGCATTTGCTCACTTTATATCTTTGTGTTACGTTTTGGTAATTATCACAATATTTTAACCTTTTCCATTATTATTATTATCTCTATTATGGTGATTTGTGATCAGTGGTCTTCAGTGTTACTATTGTAATTGTTTTGGGGCACCACAAACTGCACATGTAACACTGAACTTACTAGAGAGATGTTGTGTGTGTTCTGACTGTTCTTCTGACTTTCCAACCATATCCATCCCTCTCCTTGGTCTTCCCTATTCCTTGAGATGCAACAATAATAAAATTAGGCCAATTAATAACCCTACAATGGCCTGTAAGTGTGCAAGGGAAAGGAAGAGCCATGTCTCTCACTTTAAATCAAAAGCTAGAAATAATTAAGCTTAGTGAGGAAGGCATGCCAAGAAGCTGAAATAGGCTGAAAGCTTGGGCCTCTTGCACCAAACTGTTAGCTTAGTTGTGAATGCAAAGGAAAAGTTTTTGAAGGAAAGTAGAAGTGCTGGTCCACTTTAGTTGAATGTTTAGTTACTGAAACAAATTACATTTTTCTTTTTACAGCAAGAAAGCTGCCTCTGGCCATGTCAAATTCATGCAAATGGTTACCAATATTTTACAAATGCTGCCTACATTTAAAAAATGAGATAAAGTCTCTGAGTCCTTGACTAAGGGCATTATAGATATTCTTACCATATAGACTATTGTCAGAAAGGTTACATATTTGTCCAATGAGTTAATTTTCCCAAAGTGGGGGCGTTAGTTTTCCAAAAACAAATAATTTAGCCATTTTATTTATTTATTTTTCTTTTTAAATCCACATTTTAAAAGTTTATTTATCTGTTTATACACAACATTGTTCCAGAAAGGGTTTAAGGTGGCTTAAAAGACTCCACAAAATACACCAAGGAATTAGTAATAGAAGAACCAGGAATGAAGTGTATGCAAAATGCTTATATAATCCTACTCGTTTACTCTGGGTGGACCACAAATTTGGCTCTAAGTTTTTAGCAGGCAGTCAGAAAAGGAAACTTAATTACATCATTTACAGTGTTCATAAAGCAAAAACGAACCAGTTACCCAAGCGAAGCACTGTTATTTCTAATATTAAGACCACAAAGAAATTTCTCTTGAGAGGCTTCATAAAGAGGTCAGTGTATGATGTAATTAATAATCAGTGTTCTCAGTAGCAACCTAATGGGAGACACAAAGATGAATTTCACAGGGCTCTTTCCTCAATACAGGCAGATGGCATCACATCAACTTGAAAATCAGGAAAAGCAATTTATCATGAGTTTGGGGGTTGATGGGGGGGGGACACAATATGATATGGTCAAGGTACTCAGCTCTTTGCTCTGCTCAACAAAACCAAAGGTACATTTTGGAACAACAGAGTAGAATCCAGTACCCAGAATGACTCCAGAGAAGTCCTGAAACCCTTAAAATTCTATGCAACATTTTCTGAATAGGTGCGTTTATTCTTCTTGCCAGAGAAAACATAGTTTATCAGATACACTGTACTCAGCGTACCCAGGTGATACACATAAATTAGGAACCATTTCTTTAGACAATCTAGAGAATGAGACTACAAATCATTCATGCTATTCAGATACTTACGTTTTCTTCTTACAGCCTAGCTTATTTTTCCTCTGCAAAAAGAACCTTTTCTGTTTCCATGTGGTGCCACGGCTTGGGTGAAGGTTTCAGGGTGGTTAAAAAGTTGCCTCCTGGCTGGAGGAAGGGGCTCGGGCAGAGACCTGGAGGCGGGGGAAGGCAGGGGGGTCTCGCAGAGGCCGCCGGGCTCTGGAGGCTCCTAGTCCCGCGGACAGGAGAGCCTTTCGAAGAGATACGCGCCCAGTTCGGCCTGGGGGCCCGGCCAGACTGCGCAGGTCCGTCAGGTGCACGCCCATCTGCTTGAGGAGCTTCTGGATGAGCTCCCCCTGCCGGAAGCGGCTCTCCAGGAACTCGCAGAGCTGGGCGCCTGCGCTCGCAGACCTCGGGGCCTGCAGATCCGAGAGCGCCCGGTCCAGGCCCCTCTCCAGGGCCGTGGCGGCCTCCGTGGCGCCCACGCTGGCGCCCCAGTCTTCCGGGGACAGCTTCTGCCCGTCCTGGAGCAGGGTGCGGCCGCCCCACTGCTTCCGCATCTTCAAGAGAAGCTGGGCGCCCTTGTGCTTCTCCTCAGCCGGAAGAAGCGGCCGGAAGAAGCGGCCCACGCCCTCCAGAGCCACCTCCACGCCTTCGAAGTAGAAGCTCGGAGAGAGGTAAGTGGACGAGGCCCGAGGTGCAGGTTGATCAGGGGGGTGACGGCGGCCTCCACCTCGGTGGAAGAACTCTGCTGGATCGGGGTGCTCGCGGTGAGTCAGCAGTGAGGAGGCCTTCTCCGTGAAGTGCGCTGTGAGGATGCACCCGGAAGCAGGGATCTGGGTCTTATTCTTTTCTCCAGCAACTTGCTAAACACTTTTATTACTTCCAATAATTTGTCTGTAGAGTCTGGGCTCTTATAATAATATCATCTGTGAATAATGACATTCCCGTTTCTTTGTAGTTCTTAGGCTTTTTTTCTTTTTCTGCCTGCACTGATTAGGATTTTTAATACGAAGATGAATAAAAGTATGGATACTAGACATTCTTCCTAATTTTAAAGGGCGTGTTTCTAAAGTTTCTATTAACAGTGATGATACTGAAACCGTGGGTTAAATCCATTTCACCTGCTGTCACTAATCAAGGTGTTTTACGATTTGCCTGACCTCCAAGCTGCACTTAGCCTAGACAATAAGGTGTTTGCCCAAGTTGTTTTCCAGCTGCTATAGTTTGAGCTGAGCTGGGTAAGTCTGGATAGGACCACCCACCCTTCAGGTGGGCATTCCAGAGTGTCTGCTTGGTGACCTTTTGACATCAAAGGGCTAAAACCTCTACCCTCAGAACATGCAGAGGCCTGTAGCCTAGTTACACCTGGTCAGGATGTCAGTTACCACACCTTTTTCCAATCACCTTTCCACACACTCCCCATGCCTCGGGCCACTCTGCTTCTTTATTCTTTTCTTTTTTTAATTTTTGAATTTTATTTTATTTATTTTTTTATACAGCAGGTTCTTATTAGTCATCCATTTTATACACATCAGTGTATACATGTCAATCCCAATCTCCCAATTCAGCACACCACCATCCCCAACCCACAGGGGTTTTCCCCCCCTTGGCGTCCATACGTTTGTTCTCTACATCTGGGTCTCAATTTCTGCCCTGCAAACCGGTTCATCTGTACCATTTTTCTAGGTTCCACATATATGCGTTAATATACGATATTTGTTTTTCTCTTTCTGACTTACTTCAGTCTGTATGACAGTCTCTAGATCCATCCACGTTTCTACAAATGACTCAATTTCGTTCCTTTTTATGGCTGAGTAATATTCCACTGTATATATGTACCACATCTTCTTTATCCATTTGTCTGTCGATGGGCATTTAGGTTGCTTCCATGACCTTGCTATTGTAAATAGTGCTGCAATGAATATTGGGGTGCATGTGTCTTTTTGAATTATGGTTTTCTCTGGGTATATGCCCAGTAGAGGGATTGCTGGATCATATGGTAATTCGATTTTTAGTTTTTTAAGGAACGTCCATACTGTTCCCCATAGTGGCTGTATCAATTTACATTCCCACCAACAGTGCAAGAGGGTTCCCTTTTCTCCACACCCTCTCCAGCATTTGTTGTTTGTAGATTTTCTGATGATGCCCATTCTAACTGGTGTGAGGTTATACCTCATTGTAGTTTTGATTTGCATTTCTCTAATAATTAGTGATGTTGAGCAGCTTTTCATGTGCTTCTTGGCCATCTGTATGTCGTCTTTGGAGAAGTGTCTATTAAGGTTTTCTGCCCATTTTCTTTTTTTTTTTTTTTTTAAATTACTGCCTCTTAGAGTTTTCATCCACTTGTTTGTTTGTTTATTTATTTATTTATTTATTTTTATTTTTGGCTGTGTTGGGTCTTCGTTTCTGTGCGAGAGCTTTCTCTAGTTGCGGCGAGCGGGGGGCCACTCTTCATCGCGGTGCGCGGGCCTTTCACTGTCGCAGCCTCTCCTGTTGCGGGGCACAGACTCCAGACGTGCAGGCTCAGTAGTTGTGGCTCACGGGCCTAGTTGCTCCGCGGCATGTGGGATCTTCCCAGACCAGGGTTCGAACCCGTGTCCCCTGCATTGGCAGGCAGATTCTCAACCACTGCGCCACTAGGGAAGCCCCTCTGCCCATTTTCTGATTGGGTTGTTAGTTTTCTTAATATTGAGCTGCATGAGCTGTTTATATATTTTGGAGATTAATCCTTTGTCCGTTGATTAGTTTGCAAATATTTTCTCCCATTCTGAGAGTTGTCTTTTCGTCTTGTTTATGGTTTCCTTTGCTGTGCAAAAGCTTTGAAGTTTCATTAGGTCCCATTTGTTTATTTTTGTTTTTATTTCCATTACTCTAGGAGGTGGATCAAAAAAGATCTTGCTGTGATTGATGTCAAAGAGTGTTCTTCCTATGTTTTCCTCTAACAGTTTTATAGTGTCCGGTCTTACATTTAGGTCTCGAATCCACTTTGAGTTTATTTTTGTGTATGGTGTTAGGGAGTGTTCTAATTTCATTCTTTTACATGTAGCTGTCCAGTTTTCCCAGCACCACTCATTGAAGAGACTGTCTTTTCTCCACTGTATATCCTTGCCTCCTTTGTCATAGATTAGTTGACCATAGGTGCATGGGTTTATGTCTGGGCTTTCTATCTTGTTCCATTGATCTATATTTATGTTTTTGTGCCAGTACCATCTTGTCTAGATTACTGTAGCTTTGTAGTAGAGTCTGAAGTCAGGGAGTCTGATTCCTCCAGCTCCATTTTTTTCCCTCAAGACTGCTTTGGCTATTCGGTGTCTTTTGTGTCTCCATACAAATTTTAAGATTTTTTGTTCTAGTTCTGTAAAAAATGCCATTGGTAATTTGATAGGGATTGCGTTGAATGTGTAGATTGCTTTGGGTAGTATAGTCATTTTCACAATATTGATTCTTCCAATCCAAGAACATGGTATATCTCTCCATCTGTTGGTATCATCTTTAATTTCTTTCATCAGTGTCTTATAGTTTTCTGCATACAGGTCTTTTGTCTCCCTTGGTAGGTTTATTCCTAGGTATTTTATTCTTGTTGTTGCAGTGGTAAATGGGAGTGTTTCCTTAATTTCTCTTTCAGATTTTTCATCATTAGTGTATAGGAATGCAAGAGATTTCTGTGCATTAATTTTGTATCCTGCAACTTTACCAAATTCATTGATTAGCTCCAGTAGTTTTCTGGTTAGCCATTTTATTTTATTAATATTTCATTTTTTCATTTGGACTGGTTCCATTGAAACAAGCTTCATTCTCGACTCTACCATAACTTTGTCTAACAGAAGAATAATCTTTGCCAATATAAACATATCAATATAATGTAAAATATTTTACTTTCATACATAATATTCAACTATTAATCATTTATTAAAAACAATTCACAAATCACACCAGGTAAAAGGTGGCAAAATTTCTACATGAGGTATATTAACTGACATTGTCTAATGATATCTGCTTTCCAAGAAGGCCATGATGATTATGTAGCTATAAGCATGTTTACAGAAACTTAAGTTAACCCTCAGGCAATAGAGAAATGGAAATGTAGTTATAAAACATTAAAAATTATAGTAAAACAGCAAGTTTTCCTTAGGCAAGGCTCTGATTTGTTGAGATGACTAATAGAGCTACTTATGAGGCAGCATGGTGTTCTTCTCTGATGAATTAACTCAACAAGTCCTACCCTACACTGTCAGATCATAGTGAATATATAAGCAGCACGAAGCTTAAGAGTGTATGCAGTAATAAAATGTATTCGTTCACCTACAGCATTCATTGAAACCCTAGACATAGGTGTAACTGTAAGTTTAAGAAAGTGATGAATTGATGGTTCAAAATGCTTAGCCTTGTCTTCATAGATTAAATAATAGCCTTTGTACACTCCCATCCTTTCTGAGTTTTAATACACCTTCCAGAAAAATATCAATTCATCAATGACCTTGAATAAGTGCCAATCTCAGTTATGCACTGAGGAAAAAAAATTAATGTTTACAAATAGCAGTACTTTAAAATGAGCTGAGTTCACATGGGGTATATTTCAGCCTAAAAATAATATTTTAAGAGTATAAAAACATTTAAAAATGTGTTTTCATCTCCTGTCAGATGAGAGACAAAAAACGCTTTTATTTCTATTTAAATTTCAGTATTGGCAGACATAAAAAAGTGTCACATACCAACAGAGAAATAGAAAATGTCTTAAGATAAGCTGGCTAACACTTATTACATCATTCTCTGACTGAGAGAATAGGTAGGAAAATACTCCCCAAATACAAGGTGCATTCATTGACTAGAAAAAGATAGACAGCACTCTTGTTATTTATTGTAATGACACTTAAATTAATAATGAAATGGATTTTATTGAACACTGCATTGTAAGAAAAGAGGCAGATATTGAGTCCATATTATATAAAAATATTGTCTTTCAACATTTCCAGAAAAGAGCAAGGTTTGATTTTTACCTTATTTCTCATATACCTTCTTTTCCCTTTATTGATTTGCCTTTAATGAAAATCCCAAGACATATTTAGGGTCAAATTCTAGTCAGATAATTTACTCAATATGAACAGGAATCAAGTATGTTGCAAGACTATGTGCCAGACACACGTTTTTCACTCTCCACTATAAAGGTCTCTTCTGAAGTATATGGAATTAAATATATTGAGTAAGAACATTCTAACTGAGTTTAGAAACTGTACTGCAGGTGTCATATATATATGAGTGTAAGAAATAGTAAAATGCATGAGAAAATATAAACCTAAATTTTTCAAACTGATGAATAATATCAAAAAATGGTAGAATAAATATAGGCATATTCCAGATTTATCTATTATAGTGAAAAATTATATTTGACAAATTTATGAAATATATCCATTGCCTATGCAGACTCTATGTGGACTACCTGAGAGATGTTATATAAGAAGGAAGTTTCCAAAGCCTAGGTAAGCCAGAGTCAGGTTTAGTCCACAAAGCTCCTGAGGACAAAGGGAAAATGAAACTCTCTGTTGAACTGTAAGTGTTATGTGGGAGCACAGATAAAAGAGAGGTAAGGATGTGTCTAGAAAGGAAATCTGTAAATGGAGAAAAGAGAAAGTCCTATAAAACACTAGAGAATAGAAAGGTGAACAGTTATCTCCAGAGAGAAAAATAATGATTATCACCAGACTGACCTATGACTGAGGAGTCTAAATAGCAATGTGGATCATTCTGCCAAAAAAATTAAAACTCCTTGATTAAACACATAATCTTTCAAAATATATATTTATTAATGGTTAGAAATGTAAGAAAATATCAGGCAAGAAAATGGGTGAAGGTAGGGACCTACAGATACAATGAGAGCACTATGACCCGCTTTCTCCACTAAGAACACTTGCAAATATGGTACACGTGAGCTTAGTTTTTCACACAATCACTAGGAATAGGGAAGAGAAGACTAGTGTAGTCATTCAAGATTTTCTGTTTGCCTTGACATTCATAGTTTTACTATAATATGTCTAAATGAGGATATCTTTGTGTTTATCCTTCTTGGAGTTTGTTAGTGTTCTTGGATGTATACATTAATGCTTTCTATCAAATTTGAAAGATGTTGGCAATTATTCAAGTGTATTTTCTGTTCTTTTCTTCTTTCCTTTTTTTTGGATACTCTCACTATGTGAAGCAAAATTATATGAACTCTGATAAAAAAAATAGTATGACTCAGATCTGCAAATAATGTCTATGTTTGGTTTCTAATAGACAAATTCATTCAAAGCTTTGACTTACTGAGACATACTTTAAAGTTTCCAGGTCATATAGTATATGATTCCAACACTGAATCAAATTGATACCTAATGCACTAATATTGTTATATTTTTAATATGAGTAATTTATTTTCAAAAACAGTGTGAAATATGTCACCATTATGTTAGTTATATGTACAAATATTGCATAAATATTATAGCAATAATTATAGGTTATATTAAATAGTATATAATTGTGTTTCTTATTAATTTCTTACTACTTTTTATGTAGTTCTGAGTAACTTTTTTAAGCTGGAAGTCAAAATTAAATGGGAAACAATCTTGTCTAGAGATTCATGCAGCAACACAGTTGCAGAGAATGTGTGGTATATAACTCTAGTACATTTTTTACTTCCCAATAAATTATTTTTAGATTTCTTCTATTCAGTAATTTTAATATATCATATTCTATGTTGAGTTTAAGAGTATTTAGGTTTAGGGGGCATTGCTTTTCCTCAAGCAGCTAACAGTGACAGCCAGAATAATGAAATCAAATTATAATTTACTAAGTAGTATAACAAAGATATTCTTTCAAATTAATCAATATATCTTCAGTCACCTTTGATTTTCATACACTCTGTTGGCTATAGTAGATCAGGGATTCTTTACCTTGACACTACTGACATTGTACAGTGAGTAGTTATTTATTTTGGAGGCATGTTTTGTGCATTTTAGGATGTTTAGTAGCATTCCTGGCCTCTGTCATCTAGGTACTAGTAGTACACCCTTCCCAGTTTTGATAACCAAAATTGCCTCCAGACATCGCTAAATGTCTCCTGGGCAATAAAATCATATCCTATTGAGAATTACTGCTGTTGATGAAACTGTGGATAAGACTAATGAGATCTCTGGGCTGCATCTAGTGGCAGACACAAATAATAAACAAGTAAAGATGAATAAACCGGCTCAATACTGATTGTACTGAATGGTTTGAAGGTACTATATGTGACGATGGGTAGGTAATGAGGGATGCCAAATTCCAATAATATGTTTAGGGAGTACTTCTTGAGAAGGTGGCTCTTGAACTGAGATTTGAAGGATAAAAAGGAGTTATCTATGTGAAGAGATTAACAAAGTGTCAGTATCTTTTAGACTCAAGGATGCCTAAATCTGCCTGGGAAACCCAGACAAATCTTTGCTTAGAAGGCTTTATATTTAAAGTAGAAGTATAATGAATTTGTCAGAGAATTGAAAGAAATTTTCTTTCCTCACTCTCCCATGGAATGGTAATCAAATATTCTAAGAAGTGAAAGGAAAAGAAGATGGTGTCAAAAACTGTGAAGAGTCTAGGGTTTTACCCTATTACAAGCTAACAAGTTAGCCTGCCACAGTTTCATGGATGCTGGCAGAAGTTTTGAGACTCCTGAGTCTGGGACAGAGGGACTTACTTACAACAATTACTTACAACAATTATAGTGCCCAAATTGTTAGCATTTTCTTGTGCTAGTTTCCAGAACCTCCATTCTCATAGGGTGATGCAACCAGGACAAGGTACCAGGGAATGAAGTGTGTTACATAACAGGGGAGAGACCAAAGCGTAAGAAACCCAAATCTTTTATAATGTCTCTAAACGTGTCTGCCCTAGATTTGTCCAAGTAGGAAACACTGTTTTTGTAATACTGGACTATAAACCAACCTTCCCTAAGCAAGTTGCTTCACAAATATCAGTTAAAAGATATAGTATGGGACAAAAAGGTAGTTAGTGTCTCTGCTTGCAAGAAATGAGAGAGACTTATGGCGAATTGTGTTAGAACATATGGGAACAGTGTTATGGACTGAATTGTGTCCTCCAAAAATTCATGTTAAAATCCTAACCCCCAATATGACTGCATTTGAAGTTAAGGCATTTAAAGGAGTAATTAAGGTTGAATAAGGTCATAGAGGTGGACCCTAACCCATTATGACTGGTGTCTTTATAAGAAAAGGGAGAGACACCAAGGATGTACCTGCACAGAGAAAAGGCCGTGTGGGAACACAGCGAGTAGGTGGCCATCTGCAAGCCAAGGAGAGAAGCCTCAGGAGCAACCATGCCTGCCAAAGCCTTGGTCTTGGACTCGGGCTCCAGAACCGTGAAAACATTTACGTTGTTGAACCCACCCAGTTTGTGATATTTTTTTATGCTAGCCCTAGCAGAATAATACAAAGAGTAAGCACATTTGGAACTTGAAATCTAGGTTATTTATTATGTAAAGAATGAGTCTTTAGGGAGAAAGAGGAAAGCATACTCTTCATCAGTACATGGGAGGATTTATGTGTCAAAATTTTTGAAGAGTCTGAGATTTTGCCTACTTACAAGCTAACAAGTTAGCGGGTCACAGTTTAGTATGTGCTGATAGAATATATGAGCTGCTGACTGAGTAAGAGAAGAATAGTTTATTACTCAGAGCAACAGCAGTAGCCAGATTATCAGCATTTTTGTCCTGGTTCCCTGAGCCCTATTTCCTGGAGGACCCGATGACCCATGAACAGGCAGTGGTTGAAATTACAGGAAAGAAAATCTGAGCTCAGGGGATCTGAAGTATTTTTAATGGCCAGAAGTATGGTACCATTTTGCAGTAGAGGAAGACTGTGTCTTCTAAGGATGTAAGCCGCCTGGCCTTTGCGCCAGATAAGAAACAATCTCTGTCGTCCTAAGCTGTTTGCTATATAAACATCTTTTAAAAGATAGTCCAAAACAAGGGGAGTCAATACCTCCCTTGCAAGATGTATAAAAACAGGAGAGAACAATGAGAAATTACTTTCGAACGTTAAAAAGAAAGCAGAGAAGGAAAAACCAACATATTTTTTTGTGAGAAATGTCTTGCATATTTTTGTTGTTGTTGTTGATAAGTATCTTTGAAAAGGTAGAATGGGTGGTTGCTTCTAAAGTACAGTTTAAGAAGAAACAAGATGATGGGTCCTACTGCAAAATATTTCTCCCTTTATGCATGGCTAATACCCGAAATGCTAGCAGGGAACAAGAAGACATTGTAACTAACCTTTCGGTGTGAAGTAAATTTAGCTCAGTGATTTCCCTCCTAACAAGAGAAATAGGAGTACTGGATAGTAGTAGGAGATCCTAGAAGGTGGGAAGATATAAGATGAAAATGCAGGTGTTAAAGACACTATTTATTTATTTATTTATTGCCACTGCCGCACAGCATGTGGGATCTTAGTTCCAGACAAGGGATCAAACCTGTGCCCCCTGCAGTTGAAGCATGGAGTCTTAACCACTGGACCGCCAGGGAAGTCCCAAAGACACTTTATACAATATTTATCTTAGAACTGTCCGTCTTGTTCATATGTTGCAATAACTTTCTATGTTTAGAATTATACCATAGTACACTGGCTTGTGTACTCTATTAAACATGTGTATTAATGGTTTTTATAATGCCTGCTAATTTTCCAAAACTCCATTTTTAAATAGATTTTACATTTAAAACAAAAATGAATAGTGTTCATCTTTGTGGATAATTAAATTTCTGCATCTATTAATGAGTGCAATATTAAAATGACTCCATAAAATTCTGAGTCAAGGCTTAAAAATTAATCAACATAGTCAATATATTAAGGTATTCCTGTATGCAAAATGAAAATCTACTCTTATTAAAAATATATATATTTAATAGTTTTACTGTGCTTATGTTATACTATATTTCTATTATGTATATGTACATAATAAAAATATACATATACATAATACTTGTAATATGTATAGTTATAGCCTGAAAGAGACTTTTCCATTTCATATGTACCTGAATAACTACAAGTTATTATAGTGTCAAATATATGGTACAAACTATAAATTCCCAAACTGTGTAGAGGCAGGGCAATGCACTGTAAAGAAACTGAACTGAAAAAGATTCCTTTAAAGAAAGAGCGACTCCATAATGGATACAAAGAATTTGGATAGACAGGGACAGTGAAGGTATAGCAAACTGGAAATAAATCATGGCATAAATGATTAAAGACAGGAAGTTACTATGGACTGAATTGTGGCTCCCCACCTCCCGACAATTTGTATGTTGAAGTTCTAACCTCCAATGTGACTGTAGTTGGAGATAGGAGACAGTTTAGGTTACATGAAGGCACAAGGTTGGGCCCTAATCCGATAGAGCTGATGTCCTTATGAAGAGGGGAAGAGACACGAGGGCTCTCTCACTTTCTCTGAAAGGAAAGGCCAGTGTGAAGATGTCTGTCTGCAAGCCAGGAAGAGAGGCTTCATCAGGAACCAATCCTTCTGGTACCTTGATTTTAGGCTTCCAGACTCAAAAACTGTGAGAAGGGCTTCCCTGGTGGCGCAGTGGTTTAGAATCTGCCTGCTGATGCAGGGGACACGGGTTCGAGCCCTGGTCTGGGAAGATCCCACATGCCACGGAGCAGCTGGGCCCGTGAGCCACAATTGCTGAGCCTGCGCGTCTGGAGCCTGTGCCCCGCGACGGGAGGGGCCGCGATAGAGAAAGGCCCGCGCACCGCGATGAAGAGCGGTCCCCGCACCGCGATGAAGAGTGGCCCCCGCTTGCCGCAACTGGAGAAAGCCCTCGCACGAACCGAAGACCCAACACAGCCAAAAAAAAAATAAATAAATAAATAAATAAATAAGAAAATCCTTTAAAAAAAAAAAAAAAAAAAAAAACTGTGAGAAAATAAGCTTCTGTTGTTTGAGCCACCTAGTCTGTGGTATTTTGTTATGGCAGCTTGAGCTGACTAACAGATATGTAAGGCATCTTTCAAGATAGTTGATATGCAGTCTAGGTAAGATAGAAACTTGGTACAAATGGCCTTTTGTTACAGGAGATAAGGTCTGTATAGTTTGTAAATAAACAAATGAATAAATGAGTGAATATACACATGAATAAGTGAATGAATGAGAGAATGAAATCAAAGCAAGTCAATGACAGACGTTGACAGCCTTGAAAGGAGACTGAAAAATTATTTTTTGGTAGCAGGAAGCAACTACAAATTTTTGCTTAGTGGTGAGACACGATTAACACCATGTAGGAGGATTAATGTATAAGCCGTATATGGTTTTTTACTCAGGAGGAGAGAGGCTGAATCCAAAAAGGGTTACTAAAATCTATGGTGTGATGAGCACTTGGCCTGAGGGAAGAATAGTGTTGTAATAAAAAGGAAGGGAAAGATGGAAAAGCAATGAGAGAAGTCATGGTTGATTTTATCAGTGAGGGAGGAGCCAAATATGGATCTACGCCTTAAATCCTAAGAATGTAGGGGACAGCGACACGGAACTCAATTTTGTGAGTCAGTTCGGTGAAAAGAAAATGTTTGAGTTGGAAAAAAAGATTTGAGATGACAACTGGGTATATGAGGGAGAATGACTGGGAGACTGTATAAAATAGATAAATAATGAGGTCCTACTATATAGCACAGGGAACTATAGTCAATATCTTGTAATAACCTATAATGAAAAGAATATGGAAAAGAATATATATATATTCTTTTTCATATATTTACAATGTTGTGTTAGTTTCTGGTGTACAGCAAAGTGATTCAGTTATATAACATCGCAAGTCAACTATACTTCAAAATTTTCTAGTAGTCCATGATGGAATACTAGATATCTATATTATCTGTTAAACATCATTGTTTTATTTAATATCTCCATAGTTTCTATAACTGGACTTATGAGTTAGTTCATGGCTGAATTGCATTACCCATCAGAACTCGAGTTCTTTTCTAAAAACCATGGGTTGAATATTTTTAAAATAAAATTTTTAAAATTACAATACTGTTCAAAGTCAGTATAATTAAAATGAGTCTCATTTACACTAAATATTTATGCTTTATCTACACACTCAGAAACATAATACAAAGATACTACTTTTTCCTTCAGTAAAATAATACATATCTAAATACAGTTGACCTTGAACTACATGGGTTTGAACTGTGTGAGTCCACTTATATGTGGATTTTTAAAAAAATTAATATACAGTCAACCCTTTGTATTTGTGGCTTCTGCATGGGCAGATCCAGCCAACCACCACTGGTTGAACCCAGGGATGCAGAACCCACAGATACAGAGGGCCACTATGGGACTTGAGCATCTGTGAACTTTGGTATTTTGTGGCAGGTCATGGAAGTAATCACCCTAGGATACTGAGGGAGGATTGTAGTAATATATTTGGCATAGTAGTGGTAAAAATAGTTACCAATGTTAATAGAGTGGTTACTGTATATCAGGCACTGTTCTAATGCTTTATGAGTATAACTTTGTTAATCATCCAGTAATAGGTACTATTATTAATCTTATTTTTACAGATGAGAAATCTAAGACCCATAGAATTTAAGTATTTAAGACAAAATCCAGATTTTGTGGCATGGTAGACTGGATCTAGGGCCCATACCCTTAACCACAATGCATAGACAATGAAGTAGAAATTAAACATAGATTTGAATATTTTTATAGCCTATAGTATTAAAAAATACCATGATTTACCTGTGTCATATCCAGATATGAACTAGTTTTGTTACATTACCTTTATGTAAGAAGTACCAGTACAATCAGCAATTGAGGAGGGGTTGTGCACATTTTTATCTCTAACAAAACCTGGAAGGTTTCTATAGTTCAGAATATAATGACCCCCAAAAAAGTTAAATTGAGGGAACACATATACATGAAACACTTCTGATAGGTCTGAGAGTTTGAAAATATGGGGTTGGTATAAAATGGGTAAAGGGTTGATGCTTCTCTTGAAACATTGTTATAATTCTCCCATTATAATAAATCAAAGGAAATATTAATATATTAAAATTTGAAATGTGACCTAGTTTTCTTTTTTTAATTTCCAATGCTTCCTCAACAATGATAAAAGAGTTGAGCTAATAGATGTTGTATATCTATTGGTGATGAGTCAGCCAGTGAGGAATAAGGCCCTAATTCTGGTGAAACATCATGTCAATTGATATTTTGAGGCCCAAGCTTATGACTCTGAGTCTACCCATAAAGAAATTATGAGACCTAGGAGTGGAATTGCTGGGTCATATGGTAGTTTTATTTTTAGTTTTTGGAGAAACTTTCATACTGTTTTCCACAGTGGCTGCACCAGTTTACATTCCCACCAACAATATATAAGGGTTTCCTTTTCTCCACATCTTGCCAACATTTGTTATTTGTGTTCTTTTTGATGATATCAAAAGATATCTCTGAATGATATCTCTTTGTGGTTTTGGTTTGCATTTCCCTGATGATTACCAATGTTGAGCACCTTTTCATGAGCCTGTTGGACATCTGCATGTCCTCTTTGGAAAAATGTTCAGTTCTTCTACCTGTTTTTTAAATATTGCAGATATTTTCTCCCATTCTGTAGGTTGTCTTTTTTGTTTTGTAGAAGGTTTCCTTTGCTGTGCAAAAGCTGTTAAGTTTAAATAGGTCTGGGTCCCATTTGTTTGTTTTTGCTTTCATTTCCTTTGCTTTAGGAGGCAGATTCAAAAAATATTGCTATGATTTATGTAAAAGAGTGTTCTGCCTATGCTTTTCTCTAAGAGTTTTATGGTTTCCGGTCTTACATTTAGATCTTTAATCCATTTTGAGTTTATTTTTGTATATGGTATTAGAAGATGTTGTAATTTTGCTTTTTTTACATGTAGCTGTCCATTTTTCCCAGCACCATTTATTGAGTAGACTGTCTTTTCTCCTTTGTGTATTCTTGCCTCCTTTGTCATAGATTAATTGACCATAAGTGTGTGGGTTTATTTCTGAGCTCTCTATTCTGTTCCATTGATCAGTGTGTCTGTTTTTGTACCAGTACCATACTGTTTTGATTGCTGTAGCTTTGTAATATAGTCTGAAGTCAGGGAGCATGATTCCTCCAGCTCTCTTCTTCTTTCTCAAGATTGTTTTGGCTATTTGCTGTCTTTTCTGTTTCCATACACATTTTAAAATTATTTGTTCTAGTTCTGTGAAAAATGCTACTGGTATTTTGATAGGGATTGTATTGACTTTGTAGATTGCCTTGGGTAGTATGGTCATTTTAACAGAAAATTAACTCTTCCAATCCAAGAACATGGTATATCTTTCCATCTGTTTGTGTCATCTTCTATTTCTTTCATTAGTACAGATCACAAAAACACTAATTCAAAAAGATTACATGCACCCCAATGTTCATAGCAGCATTATTTACAATTGCCAAGATACGGAAGCAACTTAAATGTCCATCAACAGATTAATGGATAAAAAAGATGTGAGATGTATATATATGTATATATGTATATACACACATATATCTGAGGTACATTGTATATATATATACAATGGAATACCATACAGCCATAAAAAAGAATAAAATCTTGCTATTTGCAAAAAACATGGAGGGACTTGGAGGGTATTAAGCTGAGTGAAATCAGTCAGATGTAGAAAGAAAAATACTGTATGATATCACTTATATGTAGAATCTAAAAAAATACAACACACTAGTGAATATAACAAAAAAGAAACAGAGTCACAGATATAGAGAACAAACTAATGGTTACCAGTGGGGAGAGGGAAGGGAGGAGAGGCAATATACAGGTAGGGGATTAAGAGGTACAAATTATTATCCTTGTACAATATATCCATGTATATACATTGTACAACACAAGGAATATAGCTCTGAGAACTGCAGAGTTGAGCCATTAATAACAACACCTAGTTATAACTCATTTATGACAAAGAAAAAACATCCTGACTTGGATTTTGTTTAAATCTAACTAGGCCAGAAGTGATAGAGTTGGGGACTAGACAACTTGGTGCCATTTCTATTTCATCCTTTTTGTACATGATAAAGCTAATCATACTCATTATTCTGTGGTATTTCTCAGGTTATTAAATTTACCCTTTGTCTCCAATACTACCTATCAACAATTTACTTCTTCACAATTCTCTCATTCCCGGCTATCACAGTTGTTATCATCCATAAAATTTTTCCTCCTCAGTGCCCTTCTTCTCCATTTCCAGCACCAAAGCATTTATTTTCTCCTTTATATCTAGCAGAACACCATCCTGTCTGAGGCCTCCATGCAAGATGACTCATTCTCAAACACTTGTACTTGAATCTGAAATAATATTATAACAGCTCCTCAATAAAAGTGGTGCCCTCCTTACAAACAATTCTTTTACAAGCTACCAAGCTATCAGTGGAATTATATACACACACACACACACATATACATATATATAAAATTCTTCCTCATATAGAATATATATATGTTTAAATAATGTATATGTATACATATGTACACAAAGGTGGAATTTATTCAGTACCAGAGTTGCTAAATGACTTTCTTAAAGCATAAACATGGTGGGTACAGAGCTGGCATACAAAGCCAGGGTATCAGACTAAGAATCTATTACTTTTTCTTAAAAAACATATCTCAGTGTTTTATGTATAAACATATTATTGCATTATTTTATATTTATGATATTAAGACATCTCTTTGAGGTATTTATGAAGTAGTAGAGTGCTTGCTGGCAGGCCTCATTTTCAAGTAATAAGGCATTTCTCCTAACCAAAAGCTAAGGTGAATTGCCATGAGGTGAAGTATTGACTGTGCATAAGCAAAATATTGATTATGCATACTTCTCCACATACAGAGAATATGAAATATCTAGGTACCTAAATTCTAGCAAGGTAGGATCTTCTTTTGAAAGGGGACTCTATTTAAGAAGGAATAAGAGAAGAACAGACTTTGAGAAAAAAAGCGTAACGTATATCTTCCAGGTAACTGGAAGATATACATTTGTCACCTAAAGTCAAGTAAGTTGCATTAGTCAAGACTGAATTGCAAACAATAGTAGTTCAAGCATGAGGGAAATGTACTGGTAGGACTAGGGAATTTCACACAACTGCTTTGCTGGTTGGGTGTCATGGCTAACTGGAACTTCTAAAACTCTGTGTTCTCCGTCTTTCATCTCGTTCTTTCTGCGTGATTATTCTCAGATCAACTTCTTCTACGTGACTGGAAATGTGACAGTCTGTACACTTTAAATCTCTTGCCTTTGCTATTAGAGTGACCGACATTCTGATATATAATGCCTGAAAGTTGTGAGACTAATATTCTAATTTTTTAAGAGGTAACCACATTTAAGTCAAGCAAATATTGAAGAGAGGCAGGGTCATTTAGCACAAATATGGGCACTGGGGCCCCAGTTCTGCGCATTAGAAAAATACATTAATAACAGTATTAATATATATTGTATTAATGTATACTGTATAATGTATTAATTAACAGTAGTAATTAATTAGAAAGTGCAGCTGCACATAGCAATTACTCTTTCCCTTTTTGAGAAGGGATAAAATGATGGTGGCAGGGGGAAATTTTAAAAAATATATTACAGAAAAGTCACTGTAGAGACTAAGCTTACGAATTAAAATTATGTGGATGTATTCAAAACCAACTTGGCTTGGAGGTTGGTCATGGAGTGGATATTTGTGTGCAGAGTAGCACAAGAAATGCAATATTCCCTAAAGTCATTAAATAAGCTGATCATTTTTTAGAATTTCCTCACACCAAACTGCTCAGATCCTTAACTCAGGCTGTGTAACTCAATCAGATTGACAGCACTCTCAGTAGCAAAGGTTATTATGATTGTAATTGAATTGGAGCTCTGTGATTAATTCCCCTAAAATTTTGAAGAGGAGAAATCAACCTGAATCATCATATGAAACACAAACACTAAAAGGCAATTCATTCAGAAGCTGCAAGTGCTCAGCAAAAGATGGAGTTAATTAACTTGGCCCTATACTCAACAAAGATAGTTAATGTGATTACGTTATGCCCTTAAAGGAATATCAATTTCTTGAGCTAGAAAACTTACTAGCTTTCCCATGCACACTGTAGTTATGCCAGAACATAGGAGTATGTCTACCTCCTTATTCCTCCTTCTCCTTTGCCTTTACTCACTCTCCTATTTGCTTGCCTACATTTACAACTCACGTTTATAACTGCCTTAATTCCCCATAAACTAAAAATGTAATAAGATACTGCAAAATATAGTTCTTCTTTAGTGATGTATTGGGTGGAGCAGAGTTTGATATTCTCAGTCAGCCATTTATAGCCAGAATTGTGAAAGCCCCTTTTGGCACTAGATTGAAGGCATGGTAAATGGGGGCAATGGACAAGCAAAACAAAAAAGCAATTTCTCCCATATGAAGGCTTTGCTGTTTTAGTCATAAATAGCCTAACTAAAATTATACCACATAGTAGGTAAATGAAGAGTGAATAAATAAAAAAGTTTGGTTTCAATATTTCATTTTTTTACCATTATTATCATTTATTTATTTGTGAAGTGATGACAGGTACTTGGCTTTATTTGAGCTATTAGAGAAGACAGAGTTCCTGCCCTAACTGTTTCCTATTCAAAATGCATAAATTCAGGAAGCAAGACATGGTTTTACTCATATAGGGATGAGGTCTTTTTTTTTCCCCCCGAAGTGTGACATTTTTCTGCTAATTTTTCTCTACTTAAGGGAGGGAATAATAAACGACTGGAAAAAAAAAAGAAAGATAAACTTCTGAGGATAAGTGAGTAATCATTAGCATAAATCCAATATTGTAAAGGAAGAACACTTCATTTGATTATTAAAGTTATACAAAGCATTACGATATCAAACATGCCTAATAATTGGTGAAAAAAATCATATTTTAAGGCAAGACAAGAAAAATTTAAACATACAATTTTTCTCTGCTCCTTTGGGCCACCTCCCACCTCTCTAGTGTGTATTGTGCATCTGCAGTATACATTAGCCAGACCTCCTCAATGGCAGAAATACCTGCTCAATCATAAAGATCAATTTTTCTTCTTCTGGCACCAGCCATATAACCCCTTAGAATATAACATTACTTATGACCTTATTAATGTTACCAGCTGTATTACTTGTGTTCTGCCTATTCTACAAGATTGTTTCTTGCGTTACCAAACATGTGATTGAGCCTCCAATAAAAATGACTAGGCGACTTGGAACAATTGCCCAAATATATAGTTCTATAAGATCAGTGATTGTAATAGTGTTAACTATAGATAAGGGAAGAAGCAACAAGAGGGAACCATTTCTTGGACCATATCAGACTAGTAAGACAGGCGGTCTGGAGGCTATTGTTAACAGGGCCCAGTCCAGTAATAGCACACTGAGCGGCCTATCAGTGAAATCCTTGCCTGACATGGGGATGAGAATTCCTAGCACCATGAGACAAACTAGTCATGAAATGCCCCCCCAAACCTTGGTTGAAATTAAGACCAAAAGAGGGTTGTGGGGATTGTAAAATAAGGAATATTGCCCACCATCCAGTTCTACAAGAATCAAGTCATTAGCCACTGCAATTACTGACCTACAATATACCCTGAAAGAATTTTGAAACTCGGGGAAAATACCAGGATGAGGCATTTTGTGCTTTTGCAAAACTGGCAGAATTGGCCCTCAGTTAGATGTTTTCAGGAGAAGATTTTTTGAACCCAGTTTCGTGCATCTCCCCATGCATAGAAAAGCGCTAAAACCATTAACTTAGATATCTGTTCCTCATGAATAGCAGTAACTTTCTTCCAAGATGTGTGCTTGATTGCATGTACCCCTTCGCCAGAATCATATATATACTGGCCTTCTCCCCTCACCTCTTTGGAACAGTCTCCAGAGATATCTGAAAGACAATCTCCTGGGTTATAATCCTCAGGTTGGCTCGAATAACACTTTCCATTTCTTTCTTAGGTTGACTATTGATTAATTTTTTTGTCAACCTTAATAAATATCCTTTTTTACTAGGAAACGATATCAAAAAAAGTCTTCTGAACAAGAATATCAGGTCACTTGGTGACCTTATAGAGATCTTATAATGGAGAGAAATAAAGGAAAGGAAATTTTAAGAATAAACACAAATTTTTGTCACATAAATAAAAATATACAAGCCTTATCTCTCAGACTGAAAGTCTGTCCATGAATTGTGTTCTTTTAAAGACCAAAAGAAACTACAGTCTTACCAATTATTTTTCATTATGTCATTTGTAGAGGAAAAAAAGGAACAAAGCTTTTTCCTATACTTTCCCCACTGAAGTCAAAAACTAAAAACTTTCTTTTGATACTATTGTTATCATTCCTGTGGAAAATGGAATGAGCACACTGAAGTTGTGCTTTTGAATTTGCTTCCAATTAGTAGTGATTGATTGTATGCATATTTGTTAAATCATTTTTGGTGCAGAGACAAAATAAACATTGATGCCTCCAAACCAATACACAGATGGGAAATAAAGCCAGAAAAGGCAGCTTCCAAACCTTCCCTATAGCACTTGAATTATGTTTTAAAAGATTTTATCATCCTGTTTTCAAAGTTTTGTAGGGGAGGGTTGCATTTTACTTTTCATATATTACACATGAGGTTACCTGTCTTTTCAGTTACAGAGTCTAAGAAAATCCCAGAAAATCCTTGTGCAAAGATGTTCCATTTTGGTCTACTGCACTTTTCTTTGGCAAACTTTTGCAGCTTGTCAGCATTACAAAGTATGACAATCTCCAAAGTATAGGGTGCCAGCAGGACAACAGGAAATACCCACTACAATAAAAGAGTTCATAGTGTTTAAAAACTTATTTTCCAGGAGCAGAAAACCTGATCTTCTCAACAGACAAATGTAAAACACTTTACAGTTAGAAAAACTATGCTTCACTTTTTCTCATAATTATTTCAAACAGCTCTAGTTGAAAGATATTCCATGCACTCAAGGAAAATCAGCAAACAGTTATGGTAAACCACATGAGTTTGTTTCTTGAGCATGAAAGCATTTCAAAGTGAAAGCCCAGGAAAGCTGATGACTAAAAATAAATTTACATACATATTTCTTTGATAAAATAGAGCTTTTATAGTTATAAATTACTGCTGTGTGTGGTCTCACTGTTAACATATCATTATTATGTTTTGTTCTTGTTCTCTCGGGTATATTTAAGATAACTCACTTGCAGGTGCACATTTAAAAACTCCATTTTTAAATTTACTTTAATTTTCAAATTTATGGACATCTACAAGATGAACTTGAACAGCCAGAATAAATAGAAGTATTCTTTTAAGTAAGTTCAATAGTTACATCCAATAGAAAGAAGGATCTGCCAGGAAGAGAGGCCCTTAATCTGTTTCCCAGCCAAAAGAAAACATCACCCGTCAAAACTATTCCCAGACCAGCGAGAACAAAGTTCTTCATTCACAAAGTGAAAGACGCCAAGGACAACCAGAATGTTTATTGAAATCCAAGGAATAACTTTGATTGCAAAATATTCAGTCCTTTTAAGTGGAACTAAAATTTAATTTGTAGATAGTTACAAATTATTGAAATTAGGAAGAGATTTCACTATCTTCTCATGAAATGTCTTTGCGTACTTCATATTTATTCTGTTTTAAAATACATCATGGTCTATATATCAAACTCCTGTTCTTACGTTGTTGTTTTTATTCATAAAATCACACCCTTTGTGCAGAAAAGTATGTATCAGAAATGTATCACATGAAGACTCTTTGTTCTAACCCAACACTTTTTTCTTTTCTTGTTTCTAAAATCAGTTCATGGATATTAAGACATATTTCACACACACACACACACACACACAAAATGGCATAGTGTGTTCAGGGAAGGGTCATAAATCAAGTGAAGTTTAACTGTATTAGTTAAATGTGAGGTTCAGGATGGAAAAGATAATCAGAATCTATTGAGATCTTTAAATGCCTTTTCAAGAAACTTGGATTTGTCTCACAGGCAATACAATAGCATTTCTGTTTGGGGGGTTGTTTTGTGTGTGGGGGACAGGTAGGTGGGGTAGAGCGGGGTTTGGATGGGAGATAGCATGATCAGATCTAAATTTTAGTAAGATCATATGTTAACAATGTAATAAATGGCCAGGAGAGCAGAAAGTCTAGACTCTTGGATAATAGTTAATAATTTTCTTTTTCACTGAAATAGCCAAGTTTAAAATGATGAAATACTGAAATTTAAAAAAAAAAAAGGATGGAGAGAGGAAAGGGAATTAAATAGCACTCTGAAGGTGAGATTGATGAGGTATTGTGATTTCTTGGAGGTAGAGGTTAAGGCAAAGGATATGACAAGGATTTTAAAGTGGGGAGTTGGAAGAAGTGTTACCCTAATAATCGATATAGGAAGTAAGTGTGGAGAGACAAACTGGTGTTGAAGAAATAGATGAATTCTGAGAAGTAAATTTCAGTCAGTATAATTATTAGTAGTTATTTATTGGAAGATAAACGTCAAGCAACTTGCAAGTTGTTACCATCTTCTTGTTACCACTTTCCCACAATGAGAGACTAACCCACCACACTGGGCATGAAATAACAAAGCAATGAAATCTTAGAGAATTTCAGTGACAGGAACTTGAAAATAGAGTTAGACAGAAAGTCTAATGAAACCTTGTGAATATACCCAGTTTGAGAATCATTTTATAGGATTAAACTCGAGTTGTCATTCTTTCTCCTCAAGGGAGCAAGGTATAAATCATATATTTCGATTTATCAAAAATAAAATGAAAACTTCACATCAGGATAGCAAGAGGCAGAGAGCATTCAGAATGGGACAGAAAGCTTCAGAGTTAAGACAATAAATTGTCACTGTTAACAACTAACGGTTGACAGACGAGAGTATGTTATTCATATTTTGTTGCATAAATGGTTGACTAAATTAATGCTTTATATTCTCGTTTCGTTGTGTTGCAGAGTGGCTTCTTAGCTAGTTTTAAAAGTGTTCAGTTATCCTACCGAACAATCAAACTAGACAAAACCTAACGAATGACTCTGCATGTTAGTTGGTATGAAGGTAAGTCAGAATCAGCCTTTGGATACACACTGAAGTGTTTAACATACTGTCCACTATTAGTGACTTATTAATACTTGACTATGGCAAGTATCAATATAGCCAAGATCAAAAACTTCAAATCCATTATTGCCACAGATTTCCCATTCTAAACATTCAAGAAATATATATGCACATTACATAAGTCCAAAAACTACATTAGAGCTCCTAGGTTAGACCTTTCTGATCACCTGAGATAGTACATGTGTGAATTGCAATGGTTCCTTTTGCATAAACTGTAAGGCTACATCTCTGGCATCCTTTTCCCCTTGACTCCCCTCCAGCTTTTATTTGGCCTCTCAAGTTTGAAGTCCGTCTGCTTTTAAAAAATTGATTTAAAAGGAGTCCAAAGGACTGACTTTAAAAAGTAAGCTTCTTCTTAAAGAAATCCCAAGACTTTGGCAGATGGATACAAAAATCTTTAAATTCTCTTACATGACTCAAAACTAACTCTCAACCAACTCTCTACCCTGCCAGGTTGTTCCTTAACACAACCCAACATCATGATATAAATAATGTTCTTAGCTTTGACTTTGAATATTTGTATTTTCTTTCTTTTTCATTTTTACAAATTAAGATAGGGCTTGAGAAGGAAGGTGCCCGTCTTCCTTATTTATTTATTTATTTATTTATTTATTTATTGCCCAAGCACCGCGTGAGATTTTTTTAGTTCCCCAAACAGGGATCGATCCCAGGCCCTTGGCAGTGAGAGCGCAGAGTCCTAACCACTGGACTGCCAGGGAAATCCCCAGACTCCCTATTGTAATTGTAGTATGCCACTGTTGACGTCTATTAAATTTACTTTAGAAATCAAACCTTTTTAACAAACTGATGGGCAACCTGACAAAGTAGCTTTCCTACGAATTTTAACATCATTTCTAGAACTCAGGATGTTGTCTCAAGCATATGTAACCATTGTAAAGCGCCCTTGTGTAAGACTCAAGAGACCTGAGCTGTGTTTCTATCTTTCTTTCAAGCAATATGGTATTTTTCCTAGCAGAATGTCTGAAGCTCTGTTATAGCATATGTATACAACTCATATCTCTTTGGATTTTATCTCTATGTTGCTCTGCTGGACCCCAGCCCTCTGGAAAGTTCTCATTTTGAAGACTCTTCTAAGGAATTCTCACATGACTATAAAAACTTCTAATTATATTAGTTTGTTGTTTCCCCACTTCTGGGTCCCTTATTGCTCTATCATATATACACCCTCATCACACACTGAGAAATACAGTTTTGAGGTCACTATTAACATATTTCTGCAAACTGCCTCTGTCTTCTGACTTTAGCTGTCACCTCTCCTGATTTTCTACTAGGAACGATCCTTATCCAGTTATCCTTGCTTTCTAGCAGGTATAACCATCTCCTGGCAGGAGCCACTGCTAAGCCTACTATGATCTTGAGAAGCCCTTATGATAGGGTGTTCTGAGGCAAGGTGGACAACTACTCTCCCCATTGTTCTTCAGATGCTCTTTCAGGGTGGTTCTAAGGCAGTGTATCTTGTTCTCTAATAACTACAGTCAATGAAACCACTATTTTAACTCCAGGCAAAAATTGTATATGCCTTCTCTCCTTTTCTCATCATTCTCTTAAGATTAAGATATAAGTTCACGGGATACTGGGCAAAGAAACAAATTTGAGTGAAACCCACCTAGCTCAGCATCATTGATCCACTACAATATTAATGCTTTGTGACTATGTCAGGTTTATCTACCTAACAGTGCAACAAGTTTCTGCTTAGCTTCTTAAGTCAACTGACTTCTGATCAGAAATGGGTTTTATCTGAACCTTGCCTAATATTAGGCAGGGTTCAGGTTCAAGGTTTGTTACGTGTAAAGCAAGGGAAATAGGAATGATGGGCCCTAGAGGTTTCATGTAAACCTGGCTCACTGTGGTCATCTGCTCCTACACTCTCTTCTATATGGAGTAATGCCTCTATATCACTTATATTTAGCTTAGTCTTATTTCCTTAAAAAATGACAATATATTTAAATTTCCCTAACTATTGTCATATTTTATGACAAATTTATTTGGGACCATTTCATAGTTTGAAGATCTCAGAAGGACCTATGCAGCAAGATTATATTCTGCACTTAGTGTTCATGTATATGTTGGAAGAAGTACTCTTTTCAAACATGTGAGTAACATTAGTTACCATTTCCATTTAGCAAATTCACCTAAATAGAATCATCTCTGGAAAGATTTCTACCATGAGAAAATACTCATCCATAGAAATTTCTTCTAATTAGTATGGTTTTCTTTCATTTCAGGAATATAATTTTTAAATTTTTAAATTAAGGGATATAAAGTAAATCATATTTCATCAAAAACAAAATGTATAGTTACAGTCAACCAACACAAAATAGGTGAAAACATAAGCTTATGCTCAGCTATTATGGTGATATACTTAATCAGGTGCATGTAATAAAATCAGTTCTTCTGCTTGTTCTTGATAACATCAAAAAAGAAGAGAGCCATGTGGAAGAGTATAACATTATTGAATATGCTATGACAGGCATGTAATTGATTATTTAATTTTTGTTCTGAAATTTTTGTTGATATAAATGTTGTCATTTCACATTTTCTGATAATGTATTTGATTTTCATTAATATGTATGCATGTGCTAACATATCTCAGTACAGATATGGTTGTGCTGCAGGTAAAATAAATGAGATGCAGCCGACTCAGGAATGTGAGGTGGGCAGGAATCAGGAATGAAACCTATTTAGTGAATTCACAGTGTCTCCAGATCAATGGTTGTAAAAGTTTTTGATTCATGAAACTCTAATCAAAACTATGGGTCTTCTCCATAGAAATACACACACACACACACACACACACACACAAGTAGAACATGTACTTTTAAAATTGTCACAAATGTTCTATCCATGAAACAATAAACACAGTTGGAAATTTAAGGAAAAACTTAGAGCATGCCAACTTTGATGGAACAAACAGAGCTTCAAGTGCTGTGAGGACAACAAGGTTGACAAAATTGCATTTCAATGGAATAAAATAATGAGTGACTAAGGATTTTCTACCTATATAGGCAGCATCTTGGAGTGTATTTGAAAGAATTGTTATTATTATTAATATTGATTAACTATGTGCCAGTTGCTATCCAAAGTACTTCATCTGTGCTGAAAAATAATAATCTTCATAATTCCATTGGGCAGATACTATTTTGATTACCACTGTAAAGATGCTGGTGTACAGATAAGGAAACTAAGATTTAAAAAAGAGTAACTCCTCAAATTATCCAATGTTTAGTCTATAGAGTCTGTATTTAAACTCACTGAGTCCTGTTCCAGACTAAAAGCTTTTAACCATCATGATATATCACCCTACTATCTGCTGCCCAACATGAAACATCACCACAAGAGCAGATAACAGTGGGAAATGTAGGGGAATAATTAAGTACTAACGTAGGTGATTCAGTCCTCAAGTAAAAGACCCACAGCCCTGAAAACAGATAAGAGGTTTCATTTTAGTTCCAAATGAGGGAGAATTGTTACCTAGAAGGCAGGGCTTATACCTACATGGGTGCGGATATTAGACAGGGAACAAGAGAGATGCCTAGTTGGTAGAACTGGTGTAGATGGAAGGTATTAGATCTCAGAACAGAAGAGTAGTCTAGTTAAAAAACCTGGCAGAGTAAATTTTTAAAAATATCGTTACTTCCTAAAAGCCCATAATGTCCTTCTCTCTAAAAGTAGCCTTTGAAAAGTCAGTAACTCCAATTGTTAAGATCAGAGAAATGCATAAACTGAAAACTACAGGTGTGCATTTTTAAAAAGAAATCTTGGTGAATAAAATATTAACCTGTGGACAGAATTGATTAAAGTCTTTCTCTTGACTATATAGTTGTTCATAAGAGTCTGTTTCATTCAAATAATTGCTTAAGAGAAGCAATTGAAAGAATGGCTGATCTATGAGAAGTAAACTAGGGAATATTGTATCACATTTGTCAACTTTGAGGAAAAAAATCACTGTTATCTATACATATTCACTTTCTAAAGAATGAGTCTTAGTGTCTCAAATCTGTTGACTATCACAGCTGAATATTTTCTCAATACCTATTGAGAATGTAGAAGAAATGTAGGTGTATAGATATTGTTATTATTTTGGAAGGCTAGGCTCATGTTCAGTATAGTATTGCCCCTAAGTAATACATGACATGTGACTATAATACAAGACTTTATAGGAGCCAGAGAATATACAGTAATGCACAGATAAAATCAGTCTTTTTTTTTTTCATTTTATGCCAGGAAAGATGATTATATTTTAATGAGTGTTTAATGGAAAGAAAAGGAATAGGAACAGAAGCTCTGGTGTTGGCAACCAATACAATTTAGAAATTCATTCCAATTAGTTGTAACTTGAAACCCAGATTTAATTAAAACACTATTCTGAGAAGAAATGTAAATATGTCTACTGGAAAAAATAAGTGAAAAAACGACTATAGTCATATGCAAAAAAAATGTTTACAATGACATACTTCCATAGTGAACAAAATTAGGGAATATTAAATGTCTATATTAAAGTGGAAAACAATACCTGGAGAAAACCGTAATTCGAAAAGATACATGCACCACAATGTTCATTGCATCACTATCTAAAATAGCCAGGACATGGAAGCAACCTAAATGTCCACCAACAGAGGAATGGATAAAGAAGATGTGGTACATATATACGATGGAATATTACTCAGCCATAAAAAGGAATTAAATTGTGCCATTTACAGAGATGTGGATGGACCTAGAGACTGTCATACAGAGTGAAGTAAGTCAGAAAGAGAAAAACAAATATCGTATATTAATGTATATATGTGGAACCTAGAAAAATGGTATAGATGAACTTATTGCAAAGCAGAAATAGAGACACAGAAGCAAAGAACAAACATATGGTTAACAAGGAGGGAAGGGCAGTTGTGATGGATTGGGAGATTGGGATTGACATATATACACTACTATGTATAAAATAAATAACTAATGAGAACCGACTATATAGCACGGGGAACTCTACTCAATGCTGTGTGGTCACCTAAATGGGAAAGAAATCCAAGGAAGAGGGGATATATAGTATACATGTGGCTGATTCACTTTGCTGTACAGCAGGAATTAACACAACATTGTAAAGCAACTATACTCCAATAAAAAAATTTAAAAAAAAATAAAGTGGAAAACAAGAACAGAGATAAATTTTCTTTAGTCAAAGAAGAAGGCATATGTTATTTTTCTGTAATCAAATAAATTCAAATGGGATAAAATTAACTAAATTTAAAGCTGAAATAATACAAGAAGTAGTAATAACCTGAATCTGAAATAAATAATTTCCAAATACCTTGTCATATCAATATATCATTTTTTTCTGTTATAATCAGAGCTGAAAATTACTGGAAATCAATGCATTTATTTAAAAAAAAACTTTTATTGAAGTATAGTTGATTTACTCAATGCATTTATTTATTCATTATGTAAATAAATATGTAGTGAGATATGTTAAAGGTACTATATTTAGTCACTAGAAATACAATAATGGACAGGACCTCATCCCATCTGCAAGGAGATTATGATTTAATAAGGCATTTCTTGACCTATGTTCTACATAGAACTAATTCTAAGAAAAATAATGAGATATTTTGAGAACATAGTGTTTCATCATCAAATAAATTTAGAAAACTTGTTTTCACTCACTCTCTTAAAGTGTATTTTCTCATATTTGGGATAGCATCTTCTTTAGGAGTTAGGTTTCAAAGGGCAAAAATAAGAATACTCAAAATGACCCTTAAAAGTGTCCTAGGGCTTCCCAGGTGGTGCAGTGGTTGAGAGTCTGCCTGCTGATGCAGGGGACACGGGTTCGAGCCCTGGCCTGGGAAGATCCCACATGCCACAGAGCGGCTGGGCCCGTGAGCCACAACTGCTGAGCCTGCGCGTCTGGAGCCTGTGCTCCGCAACGAGAGAGGCCGCGACGGTGAGAGGCCCGCGCATCGCGATGAAGAGTGGCCCCCGCTTGCCACAACTGGAGAAAGCCCTCGCACAGAAACGAAGACCCAACACAGCCAAAATCAATCAATCAATCAATCAATCAATCAAACGTACGCATCTGATTCAAGATCCTCATTAAAAAAAAAAAAAAAAGTGTCCTAAATCTTCTACAAGATATAATATGCATGGCTCAATTTATAGCTCATGTTGGAGGATAATAAGTAGTCTAACTCCACTGTATTGTTTTCTTGGTAAAGAATTACATGGAATGTTTCACTTGAACTTAGAAGCCTAATTGTGCTGAAAATGTGTATTTTTAAACACTAGTTTCACATGCAGCATGGCCAGATGCTTCCACATTGAAAAATGTGTGGCAATTTAGACCAGTTCAGCCAAAAGCAAATTCCTATCTCCTTCTTACATTTTATTCTGGAGCAAATGGAGAAGATCAGTAGATAGACTCATTTACAATATTTACGTCTTTTTTCTTATATTTGTTTATATGGTTGTTATTTGAATTTCTTGCTTACCTACTTTAAATCGTTGAAATCTTGCAAGTTGTATGTTTCATGAGACTTCCCTTTAAGAAGAGCATTTCTCACTAGAGGGCAGACAGCAGAAGCATGAAGAACTACAATTCTGCAGCCTGTGGAACGAAAACCACATTCACGGAAAGACAGACAAAATGAAAAGGCAGAGGACTTTGTACAAAATGATGGAACAAGATAAAACCACTGACAAACAACTAAATGAAGTAGAGATAGGCAACCTTCCAGAAAAAGAATTCAGAATAATGATAGTGAAGATGATCCGGGACCTCAGAAAAAGAATGGAGGCAAAGATCAAGAACATGCAAGAAATGTTTAACAAAGACCTAGAAGAAATAAAGAACAAACGCCTAGAAGAATTAAAGAACAAACAAACAGAGATGAACAATACAATATTTGAAATGAAAAATACACTAGAAGGAATCAATAGCAGAATAACTGAGGCAGAAGAATGGAGAAGTGACCTGGAAGACAGAATGGTGGAATTCACTGCCGCAGAACTGAATAAAGAAAAAAGAATGAAAAGAAATGAAGACAGCCTAAGAGACCTCTGGGACAACATTAAACACAACAACATTTGCATTATAGGGGTCCCAGAAGGAGAAGAGAGAGAGAAAGGACTGGAGAAAATATTTGAAGAGATTAGAGTCTAAAACATCCCTAACATGGGAAAGGAAATAATCACCCAAGTCCAGGAAGCACAGAGAGTCGCAGGCAGGATAAACCCAAGGAGAAACACACCAAGACACATAGTAATCAAATTGACAAAAATTAAAGACAAAGGAAAATTATTGAAAGTAACAAGGGAAAAACAACAATTAACATACAAAAGAATGCCCATAAGGTTAACAGCTGATTTCTCAGCAGAAACTCTACAAACCACAAGGGAGTGGCATGATATATTTAAAGTGATGAAAGAGAAGAACCTACAACCAAGATTACTCTACCTCGGCAAGGATCTCATTCAGATTTGACAGCAAAATCAAAAGCTTTACAGACAAGCAAAAGATAAGAATTCAGCGCCACCGAACCAGCTCTACAACATATGCTAAAGCAACTTCTCTAAGTGGGAAACACAAGAGAAGAAAAGGACCTACAAAAACAAACCCATACAATTAAGAAAATGGTCATAGGTACATACATATCAATAATTACCTTAAATTTGAATGGATTAAATGCTCCAACCAAAAGACACAGGCTCCCTGAATAGATACAAAAACCAGACCCATATATATGCTGTCTACAAGAGACCCACTTCAGAAATAGGGATACATACAGACTGAAAGTGAGGGGATGGAAAAAGATATTCCATGCAAATGGAAATCAAAACAAAGCTGGAGTAGCAATACTCATATCAGATAAAATAGACTTTAAAATAAAGAATGTTACAAGAGACAAGGAAGGACACTACATAATGATCAAGGGATCAATCCAAGAAGAAGATATAACAATTATCAATATATATGCACCCAACATAGGAGCACCTCAATACATAAGGCAACTGCTAACAGCTATAAAAGAGGAAATCGATAGTAACACAATAATAGTGGGGGACTTTAACACCTCACACCATTGGACAGATCATCCAAACAGAAAAGTAATAAGGAAATGCAAGCTTTAAATAACACAATAGACCAGATAGATTTAATTGATATTTATAGGACATTCCATCCAAAAACAGCAGATTACACTTTCTTCTCAAGTGCACGTGCAACATTCTCCAGGATAGATCACATCTTGGGTCACAAATCAAGCCTCAGTAAATTTAAGAAAATTGAAATCATATCAAGCATCTTTTCTGACCACAACGCTATGAGATTAGAAATGAATTACAGGGAAAAAAACGTAAAAACACAAACACATGGAGGCTAAACAATGTGTTACTAAATAACCAAGAGATCACTGAAGAAATAAAAGAGGAAATCAAAAAATACCTAGACACAAATTACAATGAAAACAGGACAATCCAAAACTGATGGGATGCAGCAAAAGCAGTTCTAAGAGGGAAGTTTATAGCAATACAAGCCACCCTAAAGAATCAAAAATTTCAAATAAACAATCTAACCTTACACCTAAAGGAACTAGAGAAAGAAGAACAAACAAAACCCAAGGTTAGCAGAAGGAAAGAAATCATAAAGATCAGAGCAGAAATAAATGAAATAGAAACAAAAAACAATAGCAAAGATCAATAAGACTAAAAGCTGGTTCTCTGAGAAGATAAACAAAATTGATAAACCATTAGCCAGACTCATCAAGAAAAAGAGGGAGAGGACTCAAATCAATAAAATTAGAAATGAAAAAGGAGAAGTTACAACAGACACCGCAGAAATACAAAGCATCCTAAGAGACTACTATAAGCAACTCTATGCCAATAAAATGGACAACCTGGAAGAAATGGACAAATTCTTAGAAAGGTATAACTTTCCAAGACTGAACCAGGAAGAAACAGAAAATATGAACAGACCAATCACAAGTAATGAAATTGAAACTGTGATTAAAAATCTTCCAACAAACAAAAGTCCAGGACCAGATGGCTTCACAGGTGAATTCTATCAAACATTTAGAGTAGAGCTAACACCCATCCTTCTCAAACTCTTCCAAAAAATTGCAGAGGAAGGAACACTCCCAAACTCATTCTATGAGGCCCCCATAACCCTGATACCAAAACCAGACAAAAAAAAAATTACAGACCAATATCACTGATGAATACAGGTGCAAAAATCCTCAACCAAATACTAGGAAACAGAATCCATCAACACATTAAAAGAATCATACACCATGACCAAGTGGGATTAATCCCAGGGATGCAAGGATTCTTCAATATACGCAAATCAATCAATGTGATACACCATATTAACAAACTGAAGAAGAAAAACCATATGATCATCTCAATAGATGCAGAAAAAGCTTTTGACAAAATTCAACACTGATTTATGATAAAAACTCTCCAGAAAGTGGGCATAGAGGGAACCTACCTCAACATAATAAAGGCCATATACGAAAACCCACAGCAAACATCATTCTCAATGGTGAAAAACTGAAAGCATTTCCTCTAAGATCAGGAACAAGACAAGGATGTCTACTCTCACCACTATTATTCAACATAGATTTGGAAGTCCTGGCCATGGCAATCAGAGAAGAAAACCAAATAAAAGGAATACAAACTTGAAAAGAAGACGTAAAGCTGTCACTGTTTGAAGATGACATGATACTATACATAGAGAATCCTAAAACTGCCACCAGAAAACTGCTAGAGCTAATTAATGAATATGGTAAAGTTGCAGGTTACAAAATTAATGCACAGAAATCTCTTGCATTCCTATACACTAATGATGAAAAATCTGAAAGAGAAATTATGGAAACACTCCCATTTACCATTGCAACAAAAAGAATAAAATACCTAGGAATAAACCTACCTAAGGAGACAAGAGACCTGTATGAGGAAAACTATAAGACACTGATGAAAGAAATTAAAGATGATACCAACAGATGGAGAGATATACCATGTTCTTGGATTGGAAGAATCAATATTGTGAAAATGACTCTACTACCCAAAGCAATCTACAGCTTCAATGCAACCCCTATCAAATTACCAATGACATTTGTACATAACTAGAACAAAAATCTTAAAATTTGTATGGAGACAGAAGAGACCCCACATAGCTAAAGCAGTCTTGAGGGAAAAAAATGGAGCTGGAGGTATCAGATTCCCTGACTTCAGACTATACTACAAAGCTACAGTAATCAAGACAATATGGTACTGGCACAAAAACAGAAACATAGATCAATGCAACAGGATAAAAAGCCTGGAGATAAACCCATGCACCTATGGTCAACTAATCTATGACAAAGTAGCAAGGATATACAATGGAGGAAAACAGTCTCTTCAACAAGTGGTGCTGGGAAAACTGGACAGCTACATGTAAAAGAATGAAATTAGAACACTCCCTAACACCATACACAAAAATAAACTCAAAATGGATTAGAGACCTAAATGTAATACTGGACAGTATAAAATTCTTAGAGGAAAACATAGGAAGAACACTCTTTGACATAAGTCACAGCAAGATCTTCTTTGATCCACCTCCTAGAGTAATGGAAATAAAAACAAATGGGACCTAATGAAACTTCAAAGCTTTTGCACAGCAAAGGAAACCATAAACAAGACGAAAAGACAACCCTCAGAATGGGAGAAAATATTTGCAAACGAATCAACGGACAAAGGATTAATCTCCAAAATATATAAACAGCTCATGCAGCTCACTATTAAAAAAACAAACAACCCAATCCAAAAATGGACAGAAGACCTAAATAGACATTTCTCGAAAGAAGACATACAGGTGGCCAAGAAGGACATGAAAAGCTGCTCAGCATCACTAATTATTAGAGAAATGCAATTCAAAACTACAATGAGGTATCACCTCACCCCAGTTAGAATGGGCATCATCAGAAAATCTACAAACAACAAATGCTGGAGAGGGTGTGGAGAAAAGGGAACCCTCTTGCACTGTTGGTGGGAATGTGAATTGATACAGCCACTATGGAGAACAGTATGGAGGTTCCTTAAAAAACTAAAAATAGAACTACCATACCACCCAGCAATCCCTCTATTGGGCATATACCCAGAGAAAACCATAATTCAAAAAGACACATGCACCCCAATATTCATTGCAGCACTATTTACAATAGCCAGGTCATGGAAGCAACCTAAATGCCCATCTACAGATGAATGGATAAAGAAGATGTGGTACATACATACAGTGGGATATTACTTAGCCATAAAAAGGAACGAAATAAGGTCATTTGTAGAGACGTGGATGGACCTAGAGAGTGTCATACAGAGTGAAGTAAGTCAGAAAGAGAAAAATATCGTATATTAACGCATTTATTGGAACCTAGAAAAATGGTACAGATGAACCAGTTTGCAGGGCCAAAATAGAGACACAGATGTAGAGAACAAATATATGGACACCAAGGGTGGAAAGTGGCGGTGGGGTAGTGGTGGTGGGATGAATTGGGAGATTGGGATTGACATATATACTCTAATATGTACAAAATATTAACTAATAAGAACCTGCTGTATAAAAATAAATAAATAAAATACAAAAAAATAAAAAGAGCATTTCTGCCTATGTAACATATTTTATGATCTTACTTGACCATGGAATTTGTATGTGTGTGTGTGTGTGTGTGTGTGTGTGTGTAGCACTTAGTAATCATTCTTAGACATTGTGTCACACAGAACTCAGTTACTTAAATGAGTAAAACCAATGTCTTTAATGAACCACATGGATTTGGTGAGGAGTAGTAAGGAGAGAAAAAAAAAAAGCTGGAGATACTAGATTTTGTATTTATTCACAATTATAAACAATTTTAATACTCTTTGTGTTATGTTAAATTCCTTTGGAAGTTGTCTAAGAATTAAAATATACAGTTGTTGAACTATAACAATTTCAGCAAAAAATAAATTTTATAAACCACACCTTTCCAATTTAGTACATATTAATCCAAAAATCTTGAAAATTGAAAAACATACAATCACCAGTCTGTAAAATAACAAGCACTTGAAATGCAATTAAAATCACAAAGTATTATTCAGGTATCCATTAATTATGCATCTAGGAAGTATGCTTAGGGGAGATATAAGTGATGAATCTCTCTCTTATACATTTAGGTCTATATAAACAAGATACTCTTATAACGGCCCTAAGTTTATCCTTCTTAATACTGGCTCCCTCATGCCTCGCTCAACGCCTTTATTAACATTCATTAGGAGAAATAATCCTCCATGTATATTTGATGAAAACTAAAAATAATCCATATATTCAGTGGTTCTATCAAGCTTTGTCATAATCTACATTATCAGAGCAACAAAATAATTTTACTTATAAATATATATTGTATTTCACATTTTTCCAAAGTTGTCATTGATACGATATTAAACTTAAATTATTTGATTTATCATTTACTATCCAGCCTCTTAAGGAGTATCACCTAGGTTGATAATGTTACACTAATAAACAAATTCAATCATATATAGCAGTTAAATTAAAAAAATGAGAAGACTAAAAAAGCACATTCTTTCTGCAGAGTGAGGGAACTTTCGCAAGGGAAGAACAATTACCAAGAATGCATATTAATTGTTCCTTTGAAGACTCATAAATTCAGCAGAGGTAATATGAGCAACTGACACCTTAGTACAAATTAACTTATCGGGCTAACTTGCCTAACACACATCAAGGCCATAAGGGAATTGACAAAGGCTAATTTTGAGTGGTAGAAAGAGCTTAAGGAATGTGATCAAGAAGGGAAGAGGATAAGAAGTACAAGGACTGAGATTAGCATGCATCCATTGAGAACCTGGTATACAATTATGGGATAAAATGAAGGAGAAAATAATAGAAAATAAATAGTGAGATTCTGAGTTAAAATTCATGTTCTTTGCAATTTTGTTCAGCTTAAACTCTGAAATAAATACCCGTTCTAATTATCTACCCAGCTGTCATTAATGTTTACAGAAAATAAAAAGTAAAATTTATAGTGTAATAAGTATTAAAATGGAACATTTCAAAAACTTTGTGTCACACTTCTATACCACTCTACTTTTGTTGAACTAAACATAACAAATTCACTATTATGAATTATTTACTACAATAGCCATTTTCTCGAAACTACAACCATATGCCATAGCATTCAGATAAAAACATAGTGGTACTTACCTTGTCCTGATGCAATATGTATAAATTTTGTGCCTGCTATGTTGATTGAGTAGTCTCTGAATTGCCAGAGTAAACTAAATTATCTTGGGACTGATATATGTGCTGATTCTAACTCTTCCATATGATTGAAAATCTGCCTAAGATATTAATAAACTTTTAAATTGTCTAAAGGGAAAATAAAAACAAAACATTTGTCACTTTAAGAGCTATGCAGTCTGGCTAAGTTAAGAATTAGATAATTAATTGACAATAATGAAATAAAATAAGCAAGTTATGAACAGAGATCTTTGGATAAACTTTAAGTATTCAGTTCTGTATTTTTAAAGCTCATTTGAAGTGCGTATGGGATATAATGGTCACTGCTTAAAAAGTGAAAAAGCATAACATCTCACAAAACAATTACAAAATAATTAGAAAAATAAATTTCCTGTTTATACATACAGTAGTCAGACAAAAAAATATAAAGAAGACTAATCTGAAAATTAAATATTTATTATTTGGTAACAAATGCAATAGAATATATATCAATCAAATATAAAGAAATTTCCATCAACTTAATGAACAGTATAAAGAAAAATGAAAATAAAAGCTGAGGTGATGGCCAACTTAGCTAGGCTATAGTTTCCAGCTCTTCAAACACTACTTCAGGTGTTGCTGTGAAGGTATTTTGTAGATGTGATTAACGTTCAGAATCATTTGACTTTAAGGGAGATTATCTAGATAAATAGATGAGCCTAATTTAATCACTTTAAAGTCCTTAATTTTATATTGAGTCTTTCTTGATGAAGAAGAAATTCTACTTGTTGATAGAAGTTTCAGCTCATGCCTAAGAGTCTTAACCTCCCATTCCTGATGACCTATCCGTTGGATTTTAGACTTGCCCTGCCAGTCCCCATTTTCATATAAGTCAATTCCTTGCAATAAATATTTTAATACATATCTGTCCTACTGATTCTATTCTCCAATTGAACTCTAATTCAAAAGATAAAATATATTGTAAAAAATTACATAATTTTAGAGTATTATTTTCTCCAAATCTATGAATTTACTGCAATAGCAATAATAATTATAATTGGAATTTTATAACCAATATAGCAATTTTTCATTTAATATTGGAGATATAGATAGCTGAAAACAGCATTAATACTGCTAAAATTGGGGGAAAATAGCTGGAAAAACTTCAAATTAATCATTTTTCTTAAAACCATCTGAGAACTACAGCGATAGGGCAAAGAACTCATCCAAAATCTCAATAGAGTGAGGTGACTAGAAGAAATTGCAGAACTAGGATTGCAGCATTTGCTAACTTGGGTCAGACTTGAGACCAGTGCTATGTAAGTCAGTAATAACATTACCAAACCAAACTTGGGTTCGTTTGCCTGTGCACAGTACAGCCAATCTACTTACAGGGTTTGCGGTGAAGGAAAGGGCAGCGTTTATTGCAGGGCGCCAAGCAAGGAGTCCCGGACAGCTGGTGCTTAAAAGATCCGAACTCCCCAAAGGCTTGCAGGGAAAGGTTTTTAAAGACAGGGTGAGGGATGGTAGTTGTGGGGTGTGTGAGATCAGCTCATGGACCTTCTTCTTATGGGTTGGTGGTGAGGTAATTGGGAGTCAACATCATCAACCTTCTGGTTCCAACCACTCTGGGGCCTACATGCTTGTAGTCTGCATAGTTAACTTCTCCCACCTGGTGGGGTTTCAGTATCCACAAAACGGCTCAAAGGACACGGCTTAGAATAGTATCTATAGCCCTGGAGGAGAACTAAAGGTCCTTGACTTTGTTTAATGGCTAAACTGTTATTATTTTGTCTTGCTTGACTATTTTCCTTTCCTTCTGCATTGTCCCACTTCTCTGATTAAATTGACTCTTTGGAACTCAGGGAAGGCCTAGGAGGCTACAGGGTTTCCACAGACCAGAGGCAGGTAGAGGATGTGGATGGGCAGGGAGTCAGTTCAGGGTAGGCCCTATAGGGTCCTGCTCAGTTACCATAATATTCAACTAGTAATTACTAGTAACTAGTACCTAGTAATCCAGCATAATTATGGAAGGATGGACAAGAACACTTGTGAAGACTATACTCTCAATACAGGTTCACAATGCCTACCTCAGATTGAAATTTAATCACGATATCAGGTAAACCCTCCTAACCCACTACCAATCTAACAAGTGTTGAGTAAAAATAATATTGGAGTACAGATTCACTCTTGGGAGCAGTGCAAACAGAAGACACAAAGCCAAGTTTGGAAACACAATCCGGGTAAGGCTTGTTAAATCCTGTTGAACTAAAACATTTGTTCTTCAAAGGATACTGTTAAGAAAATGAAAAGACAATACATAGACTGAGAGAAAATATGTGCAACTCATTTATTTTATAAAAGAATTTTATCCAGAATATAAAAATAACACCTAAGACTCAAAATCATAAAAGCAATGCAATGCATTTAAAAGCAATGCATTTTAAAAACAAAATACCAAAATCCTAAAGACCCTTTATGAAAAAATATAGAGAAATGGTAAATATGGTAAATAAGCATATGAAAAGATGTCCAAAATTAGGTAAATGTCATTAAGTAAATCCTAATTAAGACCACAAAGACATAACACTATACACCCATTAAAATCATTTAAAAAATTTTAAAATGACGAAATGTCATACTGATGAGGATGCGGATAAAATTCTTATTCACCAATGGCAGAAATGCAAAAATGGTGAAGCTATTTTTGAAATGGAAAGGAAGTTTATTATAAAATTAAACATACAGTTATTATATTACCTAGTCATCTTATTCCTTGTGTTTAAGCAAATGAATTTAAATTTTATGTTCACATAAAAGCCTGTATGCATACTGTCATCGCTGCTTTATTCATAATTGTCAAAAACTGGAAACAACCAAGGTATTCTTAAACAGGAGAATGAATAAACAGACTGTGGTGCATCTGTAGAATGCAATAGTAGTCAGGAATAAAAGGAATAACTATTTATTCATACAACAACATGAATGAATTTTTAATGTATTTTGCTAAAAGAAAGATGCCAGGTGCTCAGCTAATGACTTACTGGTTACAGAAAAAAAAAAAAAAATAAAGCCAGGCTCCCATGCCATGAACTCCAGAGCTGCCTGTGAGATTAGTCAGAGGCTACGACTTCACCTGACATCTTGTCCTTGCTGGGATTTCCCCCCTTCCTTTTCCTGCCTTCTCTGGTCACACATAGATTTGCCCTTGAGAGTACTTTAGTAAATCACGTGCACACAAATCCTTGTCCCACTTCTGCTTCTGAGGAACCCAGACTAAGACAGAAAAATGAACTGAATTTAGAAGCTCTCTCAAAAAGCTCCTTACTGGTTTACTTAATGGAATTTCTTTAAGTTTCTAGAGGATTGTTGCTTTGATCTTATAACTGCAATATAACAATTAAGTAGATGCTTTATATAATACACTTAACAGACTCCTTGGGGAAAAAAAATCCCTATAAGGTAAAAACTCTTAGTTGTTTTAAAACTGTTAGCAAATAGAGACAAAAAGTAATTTTTAAATTTTAAAACAACTAACTCTGTTCCTGAATTTAATAACACCGAGTATACAACTAATGACCTTCAAAACTTGTGTGAAAAAATTATAAAGAAGTTTTTGCAATGCTTCAATATAAATTACTAAATTCTAAAGCAGTAGATATCCTAACTTGTGTGCAATATAATAAGGTTATGAATAATAGTGAAAGATATGTGAAATATAATCAAGAATTAGTGAAAAAGAGTTGTCACAGAGAAGCAAGAAAAACTACAATCCTGCAGCCTGTGGACCAAAAACCACAGTTACAGAAAGATAGATAAGATGAAAAGGCAGAGGGCTATGCACCAGATGAAGGAACAAGAGAAAACCCCAGAAAAACAACTAAATGAAGTGGAGATAGGCAACCTTCCAGAAAAAGAATTCAGAATAATGATAGTGAAGATGATCCAGGACCTCGGAATAAGAACGGAGGCAAAGATTGAGAAGATGCAAGAAATGATTAACAAAGACCTAGACGAATTAAAGAACAAACAAACAGAGATGACCAATATAATAACTGAAATGAAAACTACACTAGAAGGAATCAATAGCAGAATAACTGAGGCAGAAGAACGGATACGTGACCTGGAAGACAGAATGGTGGAATTCACTGCTGCGGAACAGAATAAAGAAAAAAGAATGAAAAGAAATGAAGACAGCCTAAGAGACCTCTGGGACAACATTAAACGCAACAACATTCGCATTATAGGGGTCCCAGAAGGAGAAGAGAGAGAGAAAGGACCCGAGAAAATATTTGAAGAGATTATAGTCGAAAACTTCCCTAACATGGGAAAGGAAATAGCCACCCAAGTCCAGGAAGCGCAGAGAGTCCCATACAGGATCAACCCAAGGAGAAACACACCGAGACACATAGTAATCAAAGTGGCAAAAATTAAAGACAAAGAAAAATTATTGAAAGCAGCAAGGGAAAAACGACAAATAACATACAAGGGAACTCCCATAAGGTTAACAGCTGATTTCTCAGCAGAAACTCTACAAGCCAGAAGGGAGTGGCATGATATACTTAAAGTGATGAAAGGGAAGAACCTACAACCGAGATTACTCTACCGGCAAGGATCTCATTTAGATTTGATGGAGAAATCAAAAGCTTTACAGACAAGCAAAAGCTACGAGAATTCAGCACCACCAAACCAGCTCTACAACAAATGCTAAAGGAACTTCTCTAAGTGGGAAACAAGAGAAGAAAAGGACCTACAAAAACAAACCCAAAACAATTAAGAAAATGGTCATAGGTACATACATATCAATAATTACCTTAAACGTGAATGGATTAAATGCCCCAACCAAAAGACATAGACTGGCTGAATGGATACAAAAACAAGACCCATATATATGCTGTCTACAAGAGACCCACTTTAGACCTAGGGACACATACAGACTGAAAGTGAGGGGATGGAAAAAGATATTCCATGCAAATGGAAATCAAAAGAAAGCTGGAGTAGCTATACTCATATCAGATAAAATAGACTGGAAAATAAAGAATGTTGCAAGAGACAAGGAAGGACACTACATAATGATCAAGGGATCAATCCAAGAAGAAGATATAACAATTATAAATATATATGCACCCAAGCTAGGAGCACCTCAATACATAAGGCAACTGCTAACAGCTATAAAAGAGGAAATCGACAGTAACACAATAATAGTGGGGGACTTTAACACCTCACTTACACCAAAGGACAGATCATCCAAAATGAAAATGAATAAGGAAACAGAAGCTTTAAATGACACAATAGACCAGTTAGAGTTAATTGATATATATAGGACATTCCATCCAAAAACAGCAGATTACACGTTCTTCTCAGGTGCGCACGGAACATTCTCCAGGATAGATCACATCTTGGGTCACAAATCAAGCCTCAGTAAATTTAAGAAAATTGAAATCATATCAAGCATCTTTTCGGACCACAACGCTATGAGATTAGAAATGAATTACAGGGAAAAAAACGTAAAACAGACAAACACATGGAGGCTAAACAATACGTTACTAAATAACCAAGAGATCACTGAAGAAATCAGAGAGGCAATCAAAAAATACCTAGAGACAAATGACAATGAAAACACGACGACCCAAAACCTATGGGATGCAGCAAAAGCAGTTCTAAGAGGGAAGTTTATCGCTATACAAGCCTGTCTCAAGAAACAAGAAAAATCTCAAGTAAACAATCTAACCTTACACCTAAAGAAACTAGAGAAAGAAGAACAAACAAAACCCAAAGTTAGCAGAAGGAAAGAAATCATAAAGATCAGAGCAGAAATAAATGAAATAGAGACAAAGAAAACAATAGCAAAGATCAATAAAACTAAAAGTTGGAAAAAAAAAAAAAAAAGAGTTGTCACAAGCTGCCACTTTAGTTTTATTTTCCTTAATATTACTTTAAATAATCATCTATAATTTATATTAATTTATTTTTAATAATAATTATTATTAATGCTTATTTAAATTATAAAATAATTTTTATATATAAATTGATTTGAATAGTATTTAGGCTGTTTTAATATGGAGAATAATGTAATAAAATATTTTAGGTAATGTGACAAAAACTATAACATTTAGTTTACAGCAAAACAAGCAATAACCATAATTTGATGGCATAGGTTAAATTATATTTATGAACCTGAGGAGATAATTATTGGTGTAAAATTTAGGCACATTGTTTCTCAACATGTCATGATGGGTAAGAATAACAGTGTTTGAACCAAAAATCTAATTCAGCAGGTCTTGTGTGGAGGTGTGTTGTCTGCATTCATATCACGTGCCACTGCTGATTTTTGTGTATTTTACCAATGAGACTCTAAATACATCTGTGATGCCAATTTAATTCTTCAGTTAAGAGTGTTGTCATACCAAGTAAGAGAACACTTACAATCATCTGTATGAGTTGAGAAAACCTTGTTTCTTGGTCATTTTGAAAGGATGAAATCATGACACTGTTGTTAACCTAAAACTTCAGAACCCCAAGTTCTTGCAAATTTTGAGTGACTACCATGCTCTCACTTTTTAGTTTGCATAAACTGTCTGGCTGGACTGCTACTGATCTCAATTATGGTACCTTAAAGTCTTGAGCCACAATTGCTATTTTTAGAACATAATTTAGCAATTATTATATTAAAATTCAGTATCTTTAAAATGTAATTTAGTATACATGAGTTAATAATTTATATAATGAGAATAAATAATATCATTTACATTGCTTTATCTAGACACTCTTCCCTAGAACATATTGTTTTCAAAGTGCTGGTTCGTGACTTCTGAGTGGTTTGTCCAACTTAACGTGAAATTTGTTTTAGGTCATTAATGTTTTTTTCTGTTACTTGGAAACCAAAAAAAATAATGTTTTAATATTGCAAATCATAAATCTCTCACTTTCTAATAATAAAAACAAAACCGTAAATGCTTTGTGGCTCCAAATTGAGCAGTTGTAATCTTCCTGAGGTTTGAGTGTCAGTGTAGAGGGCCAAGAACACAATTCAAAGCCAAGGCTAGCAAGGAAAACAAGCATGAGATTTCCAGGCAGATTCTTTAAGAGGTACTTTGTTTCCCAGAGGAAGAAAAGTATGTCAGCCGGAAATGGGACACTTTCTGGGATTAAGAATAAAAGGAAACTAAGCAGAGAACTCCTGCAAGGGAGAAAAAGGATAAATGGATCATTATTAGCAGACAACATAAAGTTCCTTGCTGTTCTATTTTTCTTGGCTCTTCACTCTCTCCATCAAGGAATCTCTCTCACTGGGCTGCCCTAGCTCTATTTATTAAAATAAAACATTTCGTTTGACAAAATTATTCCGATACCCTGAGGGATTTATTATAACTGTATCTGACCAGGACAAGGTACTGTGAGGACAGAAATTTAGGATTTAATCTTGAGAATAGTCTCCATAGCCTCATGTGAGATAGAGTTTTGCCAGCTCAAATCCTCTTTCTCAAAATAAAGCCAAACAATACATGACCCAAAGTGTGCCCTACTGCATTCCCCTTGGGGTGCAGTTATCTCAAAGTCTAGTTTTAGCCCTTGTCCTGGATTAAAAAGTGAAATTGGAATGTATATGTAACAACCAAGAAATATTGCTGGAGATGCTCCTGTCCAGCACGGATCCCATTGATGGTGTGATGATTAGTCTCATGTAGCAACTTGACTACAAAATAGTACCCAGTTGTTTAATTAAACCCTAATGTAGGGACTTCCCCGGTGGTCCAGTGGTAAAGAATATGCCTTCCAATGCAGGGGACGCAGGTTCAATTCCTGGTTGGGGAACTAAGATCCCACATGCCCCAGGGCAATTAAGCCTGTGCGCCGCAGCTACTGAGCTCTCACGCCTCAACAAGAGAGCCCGCGTGCCGCAAACTACAGAGCCCACAAGCCCTGGAGCCCCATGCGCCACAACTAGAGAGAGAAAACTCACACACCACAACTAGAGAAAAGTCCATGCACCACAACTAGGGAGAAGCCTGCTCGCCTCAATGAAGACCGCATGTGTCACAACTAAGACCCGATGCAGCCAAAAAAATAAAGAAAAAGAAAAAGCAGCAGGTTAAAATAAATTACAAAAAAACCCCACTAATGTAGTTATTGCTGTGAAAGTGTTTTGCAGATGTGGTTAACTTCTATTGCACAATCAGTCGACTTTAAGTAAAGGAGATTACCCTTGATTGTGAAGGTGGGCCTCATCCAATCAGTTGAAGGCCTTAAGAGCAAAACACTTTTCCCAGAGAAGAAATTATGTTTCAATACTGCAGCATCAAAGGCTGACTGAGTTTCCAGTATGCTGGCTTGTCCTACAAATTTTGGACTTGCTAACTCCCACAACTGTGCGAGCCAACTCTTTAAAATCTCTCTCTCCCTCTCTCTCTGTATGTGTGTGTGTGTGTGTGTATTTATATATCTACCATGGGTTATGTTTTTCTGGAAAGCCATGGCTAATATAGATAGCTACTCAAAGTGTCCAATAATTATATGTGTTAACCATAAAAGAGCAGATTGTAAAAAAAAATCACGAAACATTCTCTTTTTTACCTCTGCAAGTAACCTGAACACTGTAGATATACTTGACCTCAAAACACAAATAATGTGGGCAGAAATCCTTTTGTACTAGTCTCAGTACACAAGCACGTGTGTTTATGTGCAGGATAAGCACATACACACGCACAAGGGTCTTTTTCTATCTAGCATTTGCTTAATGTTATTGGCCATTGTGAGCTCTCTGAACACATTTTAATGGAGCTGAGTAATCAGCCCAATATAGGGAGTTGGGTTGAGAATGGATCAACAATTGACATTTTTCTTTTTAAAGAACTCAGGAGACGATAATATCTGAGAGACGATGAGGCAGCTGCCTAAGATGTCCAAATAGCTTTTCCATGTAACGTTGACAGTAATGAATAGTATATAATACCAGCTCTAGATGAAGGCATACTCAGCACATTCAAAAGAATAGAAAAGTCAGAGAAGCCTGGAAACATTTAGCATTACTACATGTCATAAAATCAAGATGATAGAATAAAGAACACACAGAATATATCATCACTGCCTGTTTTACTTTCATTTTTAAAAAGCTGTTAGCTTTTATCTTTACGTTTAAATAACAATCTTATTCCTGAAAGGCACCTAGTAAAGTCATGTTTTCTATTACTCCGCCTTAAGATAAGTTTTCACCTAGATATAATTTCTTTACTTTATTCTGTATATAAAGAGCAAAAGATGTTCACATGTTTCTTTGGTTCCTTCTGTCTGTGTTTAATATTCTCATCTTGTCTAGATTATTTTTCAGTGGTTTCCATAGTGTGGTCAATGGATTCCTGCGTGTCTCTGAGATGTTTTCAGGGTTCCATAAAGTCAAAACTATTTTTATCACAATACTAGGATGTCACTGCTTTTTTGTACTGGATGTAGTGATGTTGGAAAAAGAATTGCTGAAGGAAAAGGGCATGAATTGTGACTGTGTTACCAAATCATAGTAGGAGACATTTTATTTTTCACTTCACCATATTCACTTGAAAACAACAATAAAGCTTACTTAGGAATGTCCTGATGAAGCAGTAAAACTTACACAGTATACTAAATCTGAATTCCTACATATATGTCTTTTTAAAATTCTTTATAATGAAATGGAAAGTACATATAAAGTGCTTCTGCCAGGTATGGAAATATGAGCGTTGTCTTCAGGTACAAAAATATGAGAGTTGTCTGGAGGAAAAGCACATGTGCGGTTGAGTTGCTAGCAGAACTAGCTGCTTCTTTTGCAATGGGAAGCGTTCTTACTTAAAAGAATGGCTGGCAAACAATGGTTATTCAGATTTGGGTATCTGGCAGATATTTTCTCACAAAAGAACAAAGTAAGCCTGTCACTTCAAGGAAAGCAACTGACAAACAGAATTATTGCTAATTGTAAAATTTGATATTTTAAGTGAAAGAGTTTTGAAAAACTTATATCTGCCACTCTGACAGCTTGCCAACACTTAAAGAATTTTCCGATCAAATTGGTAGTGATATCAAGAAAAGTAATTTTCCACAGTCTATATTAAAATGTGACTACATTTGGAAGATATGCATGACTGTGGACCATTGTTTTACAAATGATCAGTGATGATCATTTCATATAAAAAATCATGTAATTGAGTAATCAATTTACATGTAATCATGTAAATAATACAATGAGAGTGAAAGAAAGACCAATGCATTTTAATATAACATTTTCTTGATATGACTTAAGGTTCTACTATAACAGTTGGTATGGTATGAAGTAAGAAATATTCACACTTTTCTGAAAAGGCTATTAAAATATCTCTTACTTTTTCAGCTACATTCAAGTACTCTCTCAACCTTTTTTCAGCAATTCAAATCTTTTTCAACAACACATTTTTTCATAAACTTCAGCCAACACAAAGTTCCTCTTTGTTCATGTTCTTGTTCTCCAAATTCCTGTCCTTGGGTTATATTTTTCCTTGTTGACTTCAACTGCACCTATGATTTTTAATTTCTATTTGTACTCTGGTAACCCCCAAATCTATTATTTCTGATGGACTTCCCTTTTTGAGACTGAGACTCCTTTAATCAAGTGCTTGCTCAACATTCATTCATTTAATCAATTACTGCCATATAAAAATCACAAATTTGGGCTTCCCTGGTGGCACAGTGGTTGAGAATCTGCTTGCTAATGCAGCGGACACGGGTTCGAGCCCTGGTCTGGGAGGATCCCACAAGCCGCAGAGCAACTAGGCCCGTGAGCCACAACTACTGAGCCTGCGCGTCTGGAGCCTGTGCTCCGCAACAAGAGAGGCCGCAATAGTGAGAGGTCCACGCACCGTGATGAAGAGTGGCCCCCACTTGCCACAACTAGAGAAAGCCCTTGCACAGAAACGAAGACCCAACACAGCCAAAAATAAATAAATTAATTAAAAAAAAAATCACAAATTTCACAAGCTCGAAATTGTCTTTGCCACTCTCTCGTCAAGACCAACTCTCCCTTCTTCCACCCATACTCTTCTTGAGTGAGTGACTTCTTCATATGCCTGTTTATTCAAGAGGAGAGCTGTTAAAACCCTCCTTTATAGTAAAAGCCCTCCCTGCAAAACTCCACCCACCTCATAATTTTATTCCCTAACAACTATTAGGTCTGTCTCATAAAAATATCTTGAGAAACATTCTCTCCAGCTCCACAGATTTGTGTTATTTCTCACTTGGACAATCAAATAGAGACTAAATGTTTCCCTGACTTTTATCCCATACCCCTCTACTCCATCCTTCATACCGCTGCCAAAGTGATTCCCAAAACGCAAACCCGATCATGTTGCCTCCTTGATTATATTTCTCCAGTGGCTTAGCATCACCCTATAGACAGACATGCCAATCCGATGTGGCAGCATTTTTGTCCACTGAAATGATCATGAGGAAAGTGAAAAACAAAACAAAAAACCCACTTAAGTATGGAAAAGAACAAGCAAAGTAGAGACAGAAGAGAGTTTTACACACACACACACACACACACACACACACACACACACTATAGTATGTATATATTCAAGTGCATATGTATATACACTGGAAGTTACATCACATTATAGCTGCCAGAAAACATCTGCTAGATAGGGAACACTGGTCTAAAGTTGTGAGAGTATTTGCTTGCTCTGGAGTCAGAATACTGCCAACTGTGACACAAACTAGCAAACACTGATGTGATCTGCTGTTGCTGTCGGTCAAATCACAGACCTTATAACTAATTTATGTTACAGATACTGCTGGCTACATACTGCTTCTTCAATCAGCCTCAGGTTTAGGAAAATAAAAACCAAAAAAAACAACACCAATGGCATTCTTAAGATTTGTAAAGAAGCCTGAACTCATCTCTATACAAAAAATACACCCACCCACCCACTGAGCTGCAATGAAAACTCCATGGGAGAAGGGAGTATTATGTAGCTTATACCCAACACATACCCTGGCACCTGCCATAGTTCAGGAGTTCCATAGCTCTTGTAGAGTAAAAAAAATAATTGATTAATTAAACAATACCTTCCTGAAGGACTTGAAATATTTCTAAAGCACATTCTATGGCAACTTCACTCTTGACCCTTTATTTTTCACAAAAGAAAGATACCTTGAAAAAGTGTCTGTAGCAACAAATTATCTGTAGTTAATTTTGGGTTTTTGTTTTCTTGTTTTATTTTCACTTGGATAGCAGTAGGTACAGTGTCTGAGAAGATATAATACTAAGTTTCTAGTATTGTGAAAGCAAATTTATCAGAGGCACAGCAAGCTATTTCAAGAAACTATGGCAATCTAACTATATACAGATATAAAACCTAGAAGACATGGAGAAATAAAGAACTACAGAAGAAATGAGCTTAAGAACATTGGTCCCTGGAGAGTTTTTATTGTTATTTGTTTGCTGGTTGTTTGGTTTTAAACCACAGACTTAAAATCAGACTTTCACCCAAGGAAATTTTGAGTCATCAGACCTGTAGTGGAACCTCAGAATAGTTATTTTTAAAAAAATGATAGATCTGAAGTGCAAGCAAGTTTAGGGAATATTACTTTCTAAAGACATTTTTAACTTAAAAAATAAATGTTTAAGTTTATTTTATATATAAATATTTGCATTGCTAAAATTTTATCAATTTTCGTACAATAAAGTATCACCTGCAACATGCCACTACAGAATGAATGGTTATTACTTTAATCATGGAAGTCTTTATTAGGCTTTGTAGTAATAATGCTAAATATTTTCTCCAGTTTTGTCCACTAATTTTCTCTTCTGTTGTTGGCATATTTCATCTGCATGACAATTGTTTGGTCCAAGGAACTATCATTTCTCTATTACAACTTCCATGGCCAATCTGGCTCTTGCTAAGAAAGTTCTGTGTGATTTTTTTTTTCATTTGAATGGTCTTGTTTTAGCATTCCAGGCTATATAATTTTATAACTGACTTAGAATTCAATGAATTACTGTTCTGTTTGCCTAGTTTGCTTACTTTTTAAAAGAAAAACTTTGGCAAAAATTTTTTAGACATGACTAGAAGTTTCCAAAGTGTCTCTGGTAGAATCATCAAATTTTTCTCATTGATCATATCTGTCTCTAAGATCTCCAGAAGTGTCAAGAAATTTTCTTCAGGGTAAGCCATTAAATATTAAATCTAGAAAACAAAACTTTAAATATTTTTTGAGAAATGTGAACAGAAAGTATTCTTAGATATTTTCAAAAGAATTTGCAACCTTCTCACCTCAATGATACTGTCTACTTACCTTCAAATTGACTGTTTTCCCTGAAGAAGATGAATATTTTTTGCTATTTTTGCTTGCTATTCACTTTTAAATTTTGAACTGGTTATTCTTTTCCTCTGTTAGGTAAACTTTGCCTTAGCATTGAGAACAATGCAGTACCTAAGTAGGATAACTGTCAAGAAGTTCATGACTTAGCATTATTTCAACCTTATTATTGGAGATATTCCCATAATATGTCATGTAAAAAAAGTCCTTTCTTTTTGTGTGTATCCTTTAGTTTTGAGAATATTAAAAGACCTTGTTCAGGCATCTACTGCCCCTGTTCCTTAAGAAGAAAAATGTGAAGACGTGATGCTGGAAAAAAAAAAAAAATCACTTCATATATTTGTAAGTCTTCAGCCCCATCTCCAATGCAGAAACCCCTAGACCTACTGAGCTAATTTACTCCACATATCAGCTACAAAAGATCCTTTCATTCTTCTGGCTTAAAGCTTAAATTAAAAGTAGGCTCTCTTTCCCCTGGCTTTTCATGACCATACCTTATTTTTGGTGATCAAAAGAGGTAAGAAAAGATCCATCGCAGAAGCAGTTTCTTCCTAAAGTCTAGGTGGTTAGCCTAATGTTTCATTTCCTATGCTTTTTGTAAGCATTGCATGCGTATTTAAAATATTTTCTGTCTGAATAAATCTAATTCCATTGCCCCCCACCCCCAGGTTAGTTAGAACCTACTAACACAACGCTGCAGTCCTTGATTCATCCCTAGAACCTCAGTTCTCCAGAAAATGACCAAGTAGAAGGAGCACTAAAATGAAATCTCAAATGTTCAATTAATGAACTTTATAAAAATTTTATACTCTCTATTTCATAGGTTGTAGGAAAAGGCAATTAGCCAAATCCTAACCTCTAACTTAGGAATTAAGGGATCAAGCTGACTGCCATATCTGTCATTTCACCTCCCTTCTTTGATGAATTTTATTTCTTAAGACAACCCTTAATAAAATAACACACTGAAGTGAAAATAATTTCAACATGTGAATTGCCATGATTGCAAAACATAACAATTCTAGAACCTGTACTGAGACATTTGGGTTACTCAGATGACGTGAGTGTATGTTCAGTAATTTATATATTTGAGTCATGGAACCAAGACTGTATATAAAAGAATTAGTTTGACCCCTTAAATATTTCCTTCTTATACTTTTACCATTTGTGAAGTCACTTTCATCATTTTGTGAAGCTGCCCTAGGTGATAAACATTCTTCCTGTAGTATCAGTTTTCCCTCAATTTGTTAAGGAGCTCATTCTTTGTATAAATCATTCCTGGATCCTCATTACATGATCCTGACATGTGAACAACGTCTGTTCTCCTAGTGATAACAAATGTTTTATTCAATATTACCTGCATTTAAATGTCATTATAGTATAATTTTCTCTGATAGTCTATCAAAATGACTCAAAACAAAGGTTCCATTCATTTTGAAAAGAAATCACAATCTATATTAAAATTTTTAAAATCTCATGTTTACATGATTTATTATCATTCTTTCCATTAACATTTTGTATACAAAGCAATTTATTTTGGACCAATGACTTGGCATTCAAGACCATGAACTGCTTACAGTGTATTTGTGTAGTTTGGCTCCAACCAAATAGTCCTTGCACATCAATGGTTCTGAGACATGACTTCCCAAGCAGAGTGAGCAGTTAATCAAGGACCTACACGCATTTTGCTTATTCCCCATAAACACCATTTAGGATTTTCTTTTTATTTTCCCCTTCTTTCTACTAATACAGATACCACTGCTTGCAAAACAACATTAAAAAATGACCCAAAATTGTAATGTCGAGTGCAAAGTGGTGGTGCTTGAAGGAAAGAGATGATGGACTAGAAAACCCTCATGGTCACTCGTTGTCATTTCCCCAAATGCTGCTCCCTCCGTGTAAATTTCTAAGTCGCATTGCCTGTTTTTACTATTCCAGTTCTATCTACTCACCCTACTTCAGAAAACATCCCTGGTCAAACATAATAAGGAAAGTGAAAGGGAAACAGGCTGGCCAATCCTTTGGGTTCTCAAGATAAAGGATTTAAAAAGAAAGATATTAAAAAGTGAACAATGGATAGAGATTTGTCCTGGATTATTTTCTGTATTCAGAGACTTTAGTGAGTAAAAACATTTTTTTCCCCACTTAAAATAAGTTTTCCTATTTTGTTGGGAAATTTGCCATGATTTAAAATACTCTGTTATCCTAAACTAACAATTTACAGAATAACTTTTAAAGCAGAGACTTTGCAACTGAAGAATTGACTGCATGTCTTTTATTTTTGCAATTCAAAACATTTTCATCTGTACCTAACATTAAGGTAGAAATGTACATTTTTCCTAAGATCATTATCATGAAAAAAGCTATTCCATTGTTCACAGTTTGTTACCCTCCTCTCTCTCCTTTCCTATCCCTCCACATCCAGACTAATCTATTAGACATTATTCACCATTACTTGATTGAAGAAAATTTCCCTTCTCTGGCATACTTCAGCTTGTGAAATCCTCAAAGAGACAAGTAGAAAAGACAAAACTTCTGGCAAAGAACAAATTGTCAGTTCTTATAAATTCAAGGTTGAAGAATGAAACAGTTGTACTCACCTAACAATTCTGTATTAGGAAAGAAACTGTTTAGTAAAAATCACATACTATTCAACCCTCTTGAGATATTATTCTGCATCTTGAAATAGATTCAAGGAGATCAAAATGCAGTGTGACCTTTACCATAATGCCCACATTTTAAGATGCTCCCTCCATTCCTGATTCATTTTCTGCAGGTCAGTTTTTTTCTAGCAGCTGCTAGATTGCTGCAATTGGTTTGACATCATTTTTCCAAGCAGTAGTGTCTTATATCAGACTCTATACAGTACTTACATTTGACTAAATCTTAAATTTATCATATGCTAATGATTTCTGAGGGATAATTATGCATGCTACCTATACACCATTCTTTAAAGTACAGTGATTAAGCAGTTTCACCAAAGATTAGGCACATTGCCAAACCATGATTATTTTTAAAAAGTCAAGAGAGTTGAATTACGTTGCATTAAATACAGTGATTGTAAGCAGGAAATATACAAGAAATTCTAGATAATTTACCCTAATAATCGAGAACCATTTGGGATTCAACTCAATTCCTACTCAAAAGAAAGTTCCCAGAAAAACTTCTAAGAGAGTTTTATGTCCTGGCTTTACAGATAAGTAGATTGTATTACCATATTTATATTAAGTGTTGGCATCTCAAGGGTACGGAAATGTAGAAAAGCTGTTTTTCCACTTTTACCACACTTAGGTGGTGGCCCAGATCCACCTAGAATATTCCTTTTCTGCTTTTTATTCTGAGGGTGGAATAGCCATACCACACCCTGCACAATCTCTGAAATAACATAGTAAAGCAGTTACTTACAAAATCACTGATTTCCAAAGACAATGAATCACATGCTATCCTTGACTTGGTAAAATGTGGAATGTTGTTTAAACCATGTATCCTTGGAAATGATGTCAGTAAAAATGTACCTGAGAATGTAAAGGAGATAAAATACTTTGTGAGCAAGGTTGCTTTGCTAATTCCATCTGGATTAAATCTCTTCCCTACCATAAAATATCAGAGGTTTTTAACATAAGATATCTATCCTCATTTTATATCTTATCAAGTGAAATTATCAAACTTTCTGTGTAGTTTAAGAGTTAGAACAACTGGATTGTTTTGTGCTTAATTTTCATTTCCGTATTTGCTTTCGGTCCTTCCTTTACCCCAGCATCATTCCCTCTACTCTGAATTAGAGAGAAAAATTTGCAGGAGTAAGATGAACCTGAAAGATTTTCTTCATATATTTTTCAGTCACCTCAGGCTAAAGTTTTTTTTTTTTTAAAGGAAAACTCATTTTTTCTCAAAAAGACTAAAAAAGTCAAGATCATAATTTATCCCTATGCCAAACTGTATCTGAGTTTCATAGTATCAGTGATAATATAAAAATGAAATCTGTTCATCGTTCTAGTTTTTCTTATTTGCCTCATATTTGCTGTCCACTGCATCAACTGCTGGAACTTTTCAGTAAATGTGCAAGTTGTAAAGGTTTTACTATTTCCCATGTCTCTGGAATGTAAGAGTTAGATTTTAAATATTCATTGCTTGAAATGTCAAAATGTGTTTCTGGGAGAGGTTATATAATCCCTTTTGCTAGAGACCTTTAAGAACGGAATAGATACCTCTTCCCTGCTAGTTTAAATGTAGCTGTGCCCAAAGGCAAGGAAAGACAGTAACTGACCTCCAGTAACTGAGAAACTTTTAAGCTCTATGATTTATGAAATGGATGTACAGGATTTCAGAGTAGTAGGTAGATATACCATCTAGTGGATCTTTACACAGTTATGAAATTTATAAAATTTGCCTAACCTATACAGTACATTTAAGGAATGTATTTTTAATGAACTATAAAAGCCTTAGTCTCAATTTGTTAAATTGATTTAATAGTCAGGTAATAATCATTGAATATCATAATTATGTGTGGTAAGATGAAAAATGTCCCCGCAAAAGACATGCAAATCAAATCCCTGGAGCTTGTGATTGTTACTCTTATTTGGAAAAAGGGTCTTTGCAGATGTGATTAAATTAAGGATTTTGAAATGAGGACATAATCCTGGATTATTAAGGTGAGCTTTAAATCCAATCACAAATGTCCGTATAATAAAAAGACAGAGGGGACTGGAGATAGAAAGAAGAGGAGAAAACACATAGACAGAGGAGAAAGCAATATGCAGACAAAGGCAGAGATTGGAATGATACAGCCACATGCCAAGGAAAGCCCAGCTTCTGCAGCCACCAGAAACTGGAAGAAGCCAAGAATAGTTTCTCTCCTAGACCTCCAGTGAGAGTGAGGCCCTGCCAGATTTAGGATTTCCAGCTTGCACAATTGTGAGAATAAATTTCTGTTGTTTTAAGCCATTGAGGTTGTAGTAATGTGTTACAAAAGCCACAGGAAACTAATAGCATGCTTTAGTAAAATGTTAAATCTGAATCTACAGTAATATGATATAATTGAACCATTTGACATTACATAAATTTTATTATCCTTGTGTTATGACATATTTAAGTTATCTACTTAACAATATTTGATATATATAACAAACTTTTGCAGTACTGATGAACTAAATACTCAGTTTTGGAACTAGAACAGTAACGATAACTACATATTTTTATTTGCTCCTCCCCCATTTCATCCCCCTGACATCTCCCAATAGGTTATTATTATCAAGAGATTTGTGATTGTCATTTCTTATCCTTTATTCCATATTTATATTTCCATAAACAAGATAAATGTTCACCCCTTTGTAAACATTTTTAAATGATATTATTCTGAATATAGTCTCCTGCAACATTATTATTATTTAATATTATAGATTCAAAATTTGTCTTTCCCACAGCTTTAGTTCATTTATTTTCTCTGCTGTACAACATTTTATTGTGTGACTTTTAAGTCCTTTGGGTTGTTTCCAGTTTTTGATACAGTAAATAATACCATCGTGAACATCCTCCTGTGTATTTCTCCTGGAGCACATATAAAAGTGTTTCTCTATAAATTTAGAAATGCAATTACTGGGTCACGGGTAAATGAATTTCTTTCCATGATTGCTCTAGAATTTAGAATTTTACCAGCAGCAATTGGTGTTCATTCACCTCCTCACCAACGTTTATAATTGTGAACCATTTTTTCTACTCTAGTGGCATGAAATAATATTTGTTTTGGTTTTAACTTTAATTTCTCTGATATAAGTAAGGTTGAGCAAATACGATATAAGCCAATATCTTCCAATGGCTTTTTTTTTTATTTATTTGTTATTTATTTATTATTTATTTTTGGCTGTGTTGGGTCTTCGTTTCTGTGTGAGGGTTTTCTCTAGTTGCGGCAAGCGGGGGCCACTCTTCATCGCGATGCGCGGGCCTCTCACTATCGCGGCCTCTCTTGTTGTGGAGCACAGGCTCCAGATGCGCAGGCTCAGTAATTGTGGCTCATGGGCCTAGTTGCTCTGCGGCATGTGGGATCTTCCCAGACCAGGGCTCGAACCCGTGTGCCCTGCATTGGCAGGCAGATTCTCAACCACTGCGCCACCAAGGAAGCCCCCAGTGGCTTCTAAGACCGTGCTTGGTCTGAGCCTCTTTACTTCTCCTCCTTCTTGTTCTATCTAGTCTTCTCTCCCAGTTCAGCCACGCTAAGCTCCTTGCTGATCTTTGAGTCTACCAAACACACTCCATACTCAAAAGTCTTTGCTCTCAACTTTCCTTTTGCCTGGAAAGTGTTTTTTCCCAGAAATTTCATGATGTGCCTTTCAGAATTATTATATTTTTTGTATTATTATATTCTGTACACTTTTGTATAAAATACTTTTTCCCCCATGTCTTTGCCACGTGTGGCAATCTGATTGAAAATGGTAAGTCAGGGGCTAAAGTGATTGTGCTGTTAAGTCTCTAGATTTAGTTGTAATGATGACTTGCATCTCTAAAAATTTTAGTAAATAAGGAACAGTAAATAAAAAAGACTATAGTGCCCTTGAAGCAAGGAGAGTGACTAAACTATCATTGTTTAGTCACAATACAGACTAAACTGTATATTGTGTTTCTCAAGTTCCATATCCTAAGTGATATTTTTAAATTACTTTTAGTATGTGCTGTATCTATCATAAAAATATGGCTATGTATATTTATCATGTTTATCAACTTTTATCTCTAAGTTAAATTTTATTTTTTCAAACTTTTTTCTCTACCACGATACAATTCCGTAGAATAACACTGTGAAAATTAACATGTTCATGCAGTCATTGATTGAAAGTAATTTGTAGAGCACCTATAACTGCTGTAGACTGCTCTGTTATCCTAGGCTGTCATTCAAACAGTATCTCTTGGCTATATGGAGTTAACTTTATTCTCATTGATGACTGGCAGTGCAATACTGCTCATTAAATATGGCATTTTGAATTTCACCTCAGCTTTTGAATAATTACTTTATTTAATAGTTGACTTATCAGAACGCAAAAGAGAATTGCTCAGAATGAACTGATATTAGCCTCTCTAGCTTGGTCTTCCAAAGTGCCTCTATAAATGTAGCAAACTTGACATTCATTTGAAACTTGCTCTTATTATCGGTAGCATTAGCCATGAGCCAGAAAACGTGAATTCCCTTAGTAGAAGAAATATAAGATACCTTTGCTATTAGAATTCCCTCAGAGGAATATGAGATGATTATTCAACATTCAATGGCAGTAAGCTATTTTTAATGCTAAAATATAACTATATGATTTCTTTGAAATATATTAATCATAGTAATGTTTATCTTAGACTTCTTTTTGTTGTAAGATAGCCAATATACTCAGTTTGTTAATTTTTTCCTCTATTCCCTTTGATAATAATTTAACCTTAACTTATTACTCTTTTTCCTTATTTTCATATTATATGAAAAAAGGAGTTCTACACATACTTATTTAGAAATTAATCAGCTGTCACTAAGCACGTTACTAGAGCCTCATAACTTGGAAATAGTGCTTGGAGAATATGTAAAGAAATTAATGTTTTAAAAATGCTTTGTCAAAATATTTGAAAAAATAGAACAATCTTTTCAGAAAAACATAAATAATTGCAAATAAATGTATCAAAGATACAATAATCTCTAGCCAACCAAAATTAGGTTACACTTTGTCTAGCCACTATTCTGGAAGTAAGCATTACTCTTCATTTTCTCTACAAATTTTAGGCATTATATCCCTGATTAAAAGTGAAATTAGGAAATATAAATTTTCAAGAACACTCTAGCAGTATTTGACAATATCTAAATCTGAACATTTTAAATGCAACCAAACAGATTAATTTAGAAGAAATAAACCTAAATTTTAAAATGTACCGTGGAGCCACTAAACCCATGTGCCACAACTACAGAGCCTGTGAGCCACAACTGCTGAGGCCATGTGCCACAACTACTGAAGCCTGCGCTCCTAGAGCCCATGTTCAGCAACAAGAAAAGTTACTGCAATGAGAAGCCTGCGCACCGCAATGAAGAGTAGGCCCTGCTCGCAGCAACTAGGGAAAGCCCATATGAAGCAATGAAGACCTAACACAGCCAAAAATAAATAAATAAATAAATAAAATGTATAGGTTACTAAGTATTTAACATGGACATATATTTCTCTTTATATATTCTTGTGTATGTGTATTTAGGTATATGTACATATCTATGTATGGTCTGTTGTGGCAGTCAGCTTCTAAGAAAGCTCTCAGTGACCCTCACCTTCTAGTGTTCTAGGAGTATGCATAATCCATGCTTCTGAATGTGGGCTGGACCTAGGGACTTACTTCTGATGAGTAGACTATGACGAAAATCTCGCAGATTAGGCAATGAAAAGACTGGCTTCTTCCTTGCACATCTTCTCTGCTCTCTCGCTTCCTTGACTGAAGCCAGCTTCCTTATTGTGAACTGCCCTATAGAGAGGCCATGTGTCAAGGAACTGAGGGCAGCCTCTAGCAAACAGCCAATGAGAAACTGAGTCCCTCGATTCAACTACCCATGAGGAAATGAATCCTGCCAATGACAATGACTGAGCTGGAAAGCTGATCCTTCCCTGCTTCCAAGTCTTCCAACTCTGTTGAGCCTTTAATTGAGATCACAGCTTTGGCCATTACCTTGATTGCAGTCTTTTAAGGGACCCTGAACCAGAAAACCCAGCCAAGATGTGGCTGAATTCCTGAGCAACAGAAACTTGTGATATAACAGATAGTTGTTTTAAGCCACTCCATTTTGAAATACTTTATTATCCAGCAAAAGCTAACTAGTACATTTACATATTTATCCACAACTGCACATAAAATTATATACTGTTTACTGGAGTACTTACTAGCAATCCTCCCACTTACAAAGGTAGTGGTAAAAAATCTAAGTATCATGAAAGGTACTCTGGTTAGCTCTCTTCCTATTAATTGTTGCACAGATAAGTTTAAATTCTAGAAATTGGGAAATGTATGTTTCTCAAACGTTGACTGTGGAAAATATTGTCATTAAATCCTGCAGGCACTTCTTGGTGACTCCCCTGCTGGTTCATAATAGTAACATAAAAATTTTTTAAACTGCTCTAATGACGTTGCAAGCTGAGTGCTATTTCATCGTCTTCATTTTTTTCTTAATTTTTTTTAAGTTGTTTCCTCCTGCTTTCCATTAGGAAATGACATCCATACTTCTTTTTTTGTTCATACTCTGCTTCTGATGTAACAGCATGGTGCTTTCCTTTTTAATTATATCATGTGTTCTTATTTGTGTCTATGCTGACTTTGGAAAAGTAATTTCTGGAGTTCATAGCTATATGTTTCAAAGGTAGCCTTCTCTGAATGAAATTAAAAGGAAAATGCTGAAATTCATTTCCCAACTCGCATAGTGATTAAGTGTTTAAAGGAAACTCACTTTTTGAATGCTTATAAATTGAAATATTTTGCTTTAATTTTGGTTGCTGGTAATAATATGCTAAAAATATTTATTAGCTTCTAATAAAGCTTTCATATATATTATATATTTTCTCCTATACAAAATTGCATACTAGCTAGTAGTATTCACAGGAAGAAACCAATGCTCAGAGATGTTAATTAACTTATATAAGGTCACAAAGCTAGTAAATAACTGTGTTAGAAATTGAATTGATAAACTTTGAATTCAAAATTATGCTTTTGGGAATTCCATGGCGGTCCAGTGGTTAGGATTCTGCACTTTCACTGCTGAGGCATGGGTTCAGTCCCTGGTTGGAGAACTAAGATCCTACAAGCCATGCAGCATGACCAAAAAATAATAATAATAAATTTAAAAATTCTGCTTTTTATAGGAAGTAAGAATATGTAGCTTAAGCAAATAATATTCACAGTAAGGTTACCAGCAGTTCAAAATTCCATAACTATTTTCCATTTCTATACCTTGATTTTCTTATCAGTAGAATAATAGATAATTTCTAACTTCTAATGACTCTAAAAACTCTGATGTACCATGATTCTATGCAGGTCACCATTCACATTTGATGATAAAACCTATAACATGTGTTGAAAAAACAACATGAAAAAGGGGCCGCCAACTTAAAACAAAATAAAAAATAATTAAGCTATACAAGTGTTACGAGTTTTGTCTTCAGATCTTCTTGATAACTTTACAGATTCACAGGGGAGAATTTATTTTGCCCTTGTGCTGAGTGACAGTGAAGGGGAAATGTATGGGGATGGTGATAGATGTATGAGTATATTACTAGCTCATTTTATTTTTCAGAGCAATATTATTGAGTCTACCCTTATACAAGTTTACCCTTTAGCCTTCCTTCCATGGGTTGGTTCTTCCTTTACCTTTGGTTCCCCAAGCTCCACAGGGCCATGAAAAGTGATACTTAAATTCACCATGTTTGATAAATGCCCTCAAGGCAACTGGGCTCATTGTTGATTCTAGTCATTTGTGTTTCCTTCTCCAGAAAAAACCCCAGCATTGAATCTCATGTGGTCAAATTATGTCACTTAAAAAAACAACAACAACAAAAAACAACTCATTCAGTGACTTTCAAGCCATTTCCTCTTACTTCCAAACTAGGTTAGCACCTGCCTTTTTGTAATTTTCTCCAACCCTACTTTTGTCTTAATTATTGGTTATTTCAGTACAGGCGAGATGATTCTGCTACAATCCTAGCCTCTCAGTTCCTTAACTTCTTTCTTGTGATTCAATCTCAACCATTCACTGCCAGTGTCACACTGTCCTAAACCTTGTCATTACCAATAATGGCAACTCAGCAATTTTTTTAATCCAATTTTCATATGTTTGTTTGTTTGTTTATTATCTGGCTAACTTCCTCTAGTTGTCAGTCCAACTCTGATAATCTATAAAATCCTTCAGGATCTTACCCCATTATACTTTCACTTTTCAATGTTGCATGCCCCCTTAGTGCCTTTCTTCCCTCTTTAGCCAGTTCAATAGTTAACTATGATAGTTTCCTTGAATGCATCCTTAACTCTCTTGCTCCTTCTGTGCTTCCTCATACTCACATGGAAAAACCAGAATCCCAGTTAACTGCCTACTCATTGCCTTCACCTATCTAGCAGGATAACCTGCACTTACAGCTTTAAAATATATTTAGAAGTCAATTACTTTTCAGCACCTCCACTGCCATCACCCTGGTAAGAGCCACAGTCTTTTCTCATCTAAAGTACTGCGGTGGATTGCTAACTTGTCTCCTTGTTCTCACCTTTAATTTTCTTCCATCTGGGCTCAACACAGCAACAGTGATCATCCCTTTCAAAATTAAATCAGATCCTGTCACTCATCTTCTTAAAGAAGGACTGTGACCCCAGTTCATTCAAAGTAACATGAAATTTATTAAAATTACATACAATTAAGGTGAACATATTTCCTGATTTCCCCTGGAACATTTCAGATTATGCCTATTTTCCTTGCACAGTTATTATTAGTGTACATACTATCTGTCCACTTGATCACTTCCCTTTAATTTCCCTCTTTTTTAAAAATTTCCCTCTTGAGTATTGCTTATATCACAGTTATCCCATTGAACAATGTAACATGGTCCCACATGGGGTCTTATGGTGACTGTTCCCTCTTCCTGGAAATCTTTTCACCCAGATAATCAAATAACTTTCTCACTCACCTCTTTCATATCTTTTTGTCAAATTTCTCTTTCCCAGAACAACCCATCTTAACCACCCTATTGAAAATTGCAGTCTGCTTCTGCTACCCAAGACCTCCCAATCTCCTTTACCCTGTTCTATTTTTTCCTTTGCCATTGATCACCTTCTACCATTCTTTGAAATGTACTTAAAAAAAAAAAAAATCTGCCTACCTTCGTAAGAATATAAACTACATGAAGGAACTGATTTTCCCTGTTTTATTCTCTCATATAGTTCAAACTATCCAAAACACTCTGCAAGAAAGTAGTTCCTTAAAATAGTTAATGAAATAAATAATACAAAAAGTTACCATAACCAAAGATCATCATTTTCTAAACTGAAAGGATCAACCCACCATTAACCAGCCCAACACTTAAAAAACCTTCATACCAAGACACAAAGTGTTCCAAATATTATGAATAAAGGATCTTAAAGCTTACAAGAAGGGAAGGGAAGGGAGAAAATAATAAAAGTTCACAAATAAGAATGATATAAGAATCTTCTATAACCACATCTAAAGTAGAAATTGAGAAAAGCCTTAAACATTTATAGGGAACTATCCAATCCAACATTTTATCCCAAGACAACTATTCCATAAAATATTCATATTGTATAAGGATATTGCTAGGTATCCAAGGTCTCAAAAATTCACTTTTTATTCACCTTTTATTCCTTTCTAAGGGAGTTAGTGAAGAATGTGCAGCACTAAAATAAGAGTAAACCAAAAAAAAAAAAAAAGAGCCAGGCAATAGAGGATCCACAAGAGATAAGTGAATAGGTGTCTCAAGGGGATAAGAATAAAAAATCCAAAAATAGCAAATTTGAAACAGAATGGCAGAACAACCAGCCCAGGTTGGAGCATGGAGCTTTGAGGTTTTGAGTCATTCCAGATTTGAGGCAGTAGGCTATGTAGTATAAGGAGCTGGAGCTGGTCTTCCTGAAGAAAACAAAGAGTCTTGAGAGGTTGTGCCTTCATTAAAAGAGAGCTAGTAAAATTCCATCCACAAGCCCGAGTGAGAGAGATGGAGCTTGAAAACATTTCAAGACAATCACTTGAAAATAAATAATTCACCAGTGAGAAACTGAAATCACAGGCCTCAGACACATGTAGCAGTGGATTGCTAATTTACACAACTGACATTGCATGTGAATCTTCAAGATGAGGAATTACTATCAAACTGTTCCATACCCTTGAGGCTCTTTTCTCTAAAGACCATGGGAAAAATAGAAATGAGTTAAAATGGATAGACTGTAACAAAGAGTGGTAACCAGAATAGAATTTTTTTTTTTTTTTTTTAATAAATTTATTTATTTATTTATTTTTGGCCGTGTTGGGTCTTCGTTGCTGCATGCAGGCTTTCTCTAGTTGTGGTGACAGGGGTTATTCTTCGTTGTGATGCGCGGGCTTCTCATTGCAGTGGCTTCTCTTGTTGCAGAGCACGGGCTCTAGGCGCGCGGGCTTCAGTAGTTGTGGCACACAGGCTCAGTAGTTGTAGTTCACAGGCTCTAGATTGCAGGCTCAGTAGTTGTGGCTCACAGGCTTTGTTGCTCCACGGCATGTGGGATCTTCCTGGACCAGGGCTCGAACCCATGTCCCCTGCATTGGCAGGCAGATTCTCAACTACTGTGCCACCAGGGAAGTCCCAGAATAGGATGTTAAGTTAAGGGAGGTTTAAGAGTATAGAATAAACTTCAACCTATGTAAATACATAGAAATTGCATTATAAGTAGGGAACAACTATGTATACAGGTGAGTTGGGACTCAGTAATGGGGTGATAATCCTCTTCAAGTGGAAGGAGAGAAAACCAGAAAACATAAAAGCAAACCTTCCTCTGTGACAGAAGGAAAGAAGGTGGAGCATTAATGCAGATAATTAACAATAATATATTTGTGCTATTGAAGTATACCAAAAAATATGTAGTTACTCAAATACTAGGTAATTATTACAAGAGTAATGTGCTGGCAAATTTATTTTATAAAAATGTCTTATAATTGTTTTAAAAAAAAGAAACAGATTGAGCTTTGTCTTCTAAAATTAAAATTAATTGTAAAAAAAGAAACTATCACATGCAAGATTGATTTATTTGATAAGCATTTATGAAGGACCCTACTGTATGCCACCAGATACTCAATACAGTATGTTAATTGAATAAAGGTAAATGTTTGACAATTTAATTTCTTTCTTTCATTTATTTATTTTTTAACTCTAGTACCAGTATTTCTTGAATAACATTTAATTCCCTGAGGTGGAGGGATTGTGTAGGAACTTCAGTGAGATAATATATTTACTATGAGGATAAGATCAAGACACACTTTTTTTGGGGGGGGAAGATCTGTATTAATGAAAATGGTAGCTTCCACTTTGTACAGATACTATGTTAAGTTATATAACCTGAAATTATTGAACTTCCATTCAAATATGTTGACGTTTATTTTTTAAAGTGAGGTGAGAGTTCTATTTTCATTTTGTGTATTCTTATTGCAGCAGTCAGCTATTATATAAACATTTACTAAGACGTTGTCTGATACATTATATAATTATGTTGTCACCAGTCTTCTCTTAGCAATTATTCTTTCCAAAAACATATTTCATAAGAGAAGTTCTACTTATGCAGCTTTGCAAAAGGATACCAGTATACAATATTATTAAAAGAAAATACAACCTACACCTTTCCTTTAAATAGTCTTACAAAAAGTTACCTCACCTAAATTACACAGTTTACTTTCTTAACACAAATGTTGTTTCAACAGCTCATATTTCAGATAGAATGTGCTTAAAAATTATGATTATATTTCAGGATATGTTTTAATTCCAAGCTCGTGCTAGCTTTGAGATCATTGTTATGCAGAACCAAGATTAAGAAAAAAAAATTCCCACTGAAGTATTCCATTAAAAAAGAACAAATAATCATATAAATTTTTCCATGCACTGTATCTTGAGGATATATATATATATATATATATATATATATAGAGAGAGAGAGAGAGAGAGAGAGAGAGAGAGGTGAAATATATATAATATATATTTCAATGCTGCGTTTCAGAGGTATTCTTTATACTAAAATAAAAACCACTGCACTTCCTGTTGAAACACTGAGGACTTAGAAGAATCAAATAATTTTTCAAAACAGATTTTAAAATTTTGTCTACAAAATATTTGCAAAATATTTATTAGCATTTTTACATCATATATGAGGCACCGTGGTAGGTACTATGGGAACAAAGATATGTATAAAGTATTATCACTTTCCTCAATGCACAAACATTCTAGGAAGTAAAATATGGAAGATTAGTGAATATGTACTATATATAGTAGAAAATAATAGATATGACAAGAAATATGTAAAAAATACTATGGAAGGGGATAGGATTACTTTTTGAGGATGAGAATACTTTATTGGCAATATGAATAGAATCTGGTAATTTGGTCAGTATATTAGTTTTCTATGACTGCTATAACAAACTCCCACAACATTTGTTGTTTAAAAAACCAGAAATTTTTTCTCTTATGGTTCTGGAAGACAGAAGTCCAATGTCATGGTATTGGCTGGACCACACTTCTTCTGAAGGCTGTAGGGAAGAATATTTTTTTGCTTCTTCCAACTTTTGGTCTTTCCAGATCTTCTTTGGCTTGTGGCTGCATAAATCCAATCTCTGCCTGTTTTCACATGGCCTTCTCCCCTAATCTCTAGCTTCTCCTCTTCTGTCTCTTATAAGGTCATTGTCATTGACCATAGGGTCCACCCAGGATGATCTCATCTCAAGATTCTTAAATTAATTACATCTGCAAAGACCCTTTCTTTCCAAATAAAATTACATTTACAGGTTGTATGGGTTGGGATATGAACATTTTTTTTCCACCATTCAACTGACTAGTCAGAGAGCAGTATGAGAGATTCCCGGGGGGGGGAAAATGTGATGTGAACTGATTTATAGAAACACACAAAATAAAAAAATAAAAAAAAGAAAAGAAAAACACAAAATAGCATGCATTAAAGTGAATAGCTGAAAACTGTAGAAAAATAATATAATGTATGAATATTTGGAAAGTCAGCTGGGACCAGGTTAAAAAAGATCAACAATGTTGGAAGTTATCTGGTTGGCAGTGGAAAAGCGTTGAGAAACATTTAGCAGTTTCATATTAAAGAAAAATATTAGAGAAAAGGTGAATGAGAGGAAAAGATGAAGACTGAATTTTCTAGTCAAGTTTTATGAAAAGTATATATATATATATATAATTCAGCCATGAGGAAGAAGGAAATCCTGTCATTTGTGACTACATAGGTGGACCTTGAGGGCGTTATGCTAAGTGAGATATGTCAGACAGAGAAAGATAAATACTGTATGATATTACCTATATGTGGAATCTAAAAAAGCCTAACTCATGGAAACAGGATAGAATGGTGGATACCAGGGGCTGAGGGGTGGGAGAATTGAAAGATGTTGGTCAAAGGCTCCAAACTTGCAGTTAGAAGATGAATAAGTTCTAGACATCTAATGCACAGCATAGTGGTTATAGTCAACCACACTGTATTATATATTCCAAAGTTGCTACAAGACTGGGGACTTCCCTGGTGGTCCAGTGGTTAAGACTCCTCGCTCCCAATGCAGGGGGCCTGGGTTCGATTGCTGGTCAGGGAACTAGATCCCGCATGCTGCAACTAAGAGCCCGTATGTCACAAGTAAAAGATCCTGCATGTGGCAACGAAGATCCGGCATGCTGCAACTAAGACCCGGCGAAGCCAAATAAATAAATAAATATTTTTTTAAAATGTTCTCATCACACACAAAAAATGACAACTATGTGATGTGATAGAGGTGTTAGCTAATGCTAGGTGGCAATCATATTGCAATTGCAATACATAAATGTATCAAATCAACATGGTGTACACCTTAAACTTGCACAATGTTATATGTCAATTATAATCTCAATTTTTTTAAAAAAAGAAATTTAAGCTAGTAGAAGGAATATTAGAGCTGATCTTTTCCTGGTCATGATATTGCAATCTATGGACAATTTTCATCAATGATAGCTGAGGGGAAGAAAGGACAGTCTTGCCTCCACTTTTTGCCTGCTGTTGATGTGCTGAGGGATTGGCAAAATTTTCACTTTCATAGCTTCTTATTTTCAGCATTTAGGCAGTACCCACAGGCACCTCTGCTCTCTATAATACCACTATACAGCGGAAATACAATGAGGGCAACATATTTTAAATTTTGTAATAACCACATTACAAAGTAAAATGAGACAAATTTAATTTTAATAATATTTTAACCCATGTCTAAAACAGCATTTCAATATGTAGTCAATATAAAACAATTATGAGTGAGATCTTCCTACAGATTGAATGTTGGTGTCCCCTCAAAATTCATATGTTGAGACCTATATGATGGTATTTGAAGGTGGGATCTTTGGGAAATGATTAGGTCATGAGGGTGGAGCCCTTGTGAATGGGATTAGTGCCTTTATAAAAGAGACCCCAAAGAGATCCCCCACCCCTCCTCCTATGTGGGCACACAGCAAGAAGACAGCCTGTCTATGAACCAGGAAGTAGGCTCTCATCAGACACTGAATCTATCCATGCCTGATCCTGCCTCCAGAATTGTGAAAAACAAATTGAGCTTGTTTATAAGCAACCCAGTCTGTGGTATTCTGTTATAACAGCCTAAGGGACAAAGACAGATCTTTTACATTCTTTTCAAGTCTTCGAATTTGGTGTGTATTTCATATCTACACCACTTCTCAATTCAGATTAACCACATTTTAAGTGCAAAGTGGACATATAAGGTTAGTGGATATGCTACTGATCATCACAGATCTGCAACATGTCCTTGTCTATGTGGTTGTCTCAATAAGATAATTTGACATCTGGCAGTCACATCTCATAGACTAAAAGGAGAGTATTGAGAAAAAAATAACAATTCATTTCTATGCATGCCAGTATTTATTTTTCCTACACATTACCATGTCTTGCTCCCTTTCTTTTCTAAACAGACAATAATACCCATCCATTTTGGGAATTGCTCTTCCTTATTTATGGGTTTCCCCCCCTCTGTGTGATATTCCTCATATTATCCCATGACACTACTGCCCACCTCCAACTAATGACAATTTGTTGGAGGATGCCTATTTCAAGTGGCATTGCAACAATAATTACATTTTTGTCCACATTATGATCCCCAAATGCTGAAGAGTTGGCATTAACACTTTCATTCCCCAGATAGTCCCAGAGGCAACTGGATGTTGCAATTTGATGTGAAGTGCAGGTGTTAAGAAATAAAAGTGTTCCTGAAGGCAGAGCTGTTGGGCATCATTGTTATTTTGCATTCTTCCTCTGGCTTGAAATTTGATGCTTTGATGGAACTATTTTATGTGCTAGTCTGACAAATCTCCCTACAGGCACATGTAATGGATGAAAAGGCCAGGGCAAAGAGAAAAGATTAATTAGCTTGTGTAAGGTCACTTAACACCCCAGTGGCAGAGATATAAACCCAGAAGCATGAATTTGTAAGAATTTACACAAAGTACTTAGCAATTTCATTTTCCTTAATGAGAACTATAACTATAGTGTAAAGATCTGTAATTTCTGGATGCCACTCCTTTAAATGCATACCTGCTGTTTGGTCATACTACTATTATGTGCATGCTTTTCTATTAATTTTGTATCTGTTGTCAATCTTTCTCCCATGAAAACTGATTTGTACTGCACTACAGTGATGAAATCTAAGGGCTGTTATTTGTCTCGCAATCTAATAAAAACATGGGTTTGTTACTTAGTTCCACAAAAGGGCTTTACATTTCTGCTTTACATGGAAATATTTGTTTGTATTTTTATTAAAAGTTATATTGAAGAGTTTATACAAATCTACCCATTAGTTCCAGTTACACAGAAATCTTTAAATTTTAAATCGTGTATCTGAAGCTAGAAAGACTGCAGTTTTATCATGTAAATGTGATGACAGACCAAGCAATGTATTAAAATAAGTATTGAATGAGAAGATGTATCATATAAACATTAGTTCCCAAATTATAATACTAAAATTCACAAAGTTAGAAGGGTTAGAGATAGAAGAAAGTATGTAGGCTAGTGATGATGGTGGCATAATGTATGAAAATATAAATTGTATCAATGCAATCTTGATTTGTTGGTTTACTTGTTTGTTTGTTTATATTCCAACATGCCCTTTATGTTCTCAGCTTGAATACATTTTAGACATCTTCTCACAGCCTCTTGCCAGTGTTGCAATCTAAGAATGTCTTTCTTAAGGACCTAGAAACCATGCCTTTGAAATATAATCTTTGAGAAAGATATCCTTACCTCCCAGTCTCCATGGGGAGGTTAGGAGCCTATCTTTGATAAGTGCCAACTAGCAAACAGATGGCCTAATCACACTGACCAACTTTCCCTTTACTGTCCTACAGGATTTTTCTACCCGCTCACCCAGTGCTTAAAAAACCTCCCACCTTTGGTTTCAACAGAGTTGAGTTCAATCTCTCTCACTTACTGCAATTAGTCTTGACCCCTTTCACGATACTATTGAATAGTCCTTTTTTTATATATATAATTTTTTTTATCATTGTGTTCCGAATTCACAGCATTCTTTAAAAATTTATTCATTTTTTATTTTATTTATCTTTGGCTGTGTTGGGTCTTCATTGCTGCACATGGGCTTTCTCTAGTTGTGGCAAGCGGGGGCTACTCTTCGTTGCAGTGCACGGGCTTCTCATTGCAGTGGCTTCTCTTGTTGCGGAGCACGGGCTCTAGAGCACAGGCTCAGTAGTTGTGGCTCCCGGGCTCTAGAGCACAGGCTCAGTAGTTGTGGTGCATGGACTTAGTTGCTCCGCGGCATGTGGGATCTTCCTGGACCAGGAATATATATATATATATATATATATATATATATATATATATATATATATATATATGTATATGTATATGTATATGTATATGTATATGTATATGTATATGTATATGTATATATATGGTGTCTATTAAGTGTGCAATAGAATTATGCCTAAAAAGCAATGTATATACCTTAATTTAAAAAAATACCTTATCCTAAAAAATGCTAACCATTACCTGAGTCTTCAGCAAGTCCTAATCTTTTTGCTAGTGTAGGGTCTTGCCTTGACGTTGATGGCTGCTGAGCGATTAGGGTGGTAGTGCTAAAGGTTGGGGTGGCTGTAGCAATTTCTTAAAATAAGATAACAATGAAGTTTGCTGCAATGATTCACTCTTCCTTTCATGATCTATTTCTCTGTAGCACACAGTGTTGTTTGATAGCAATTTACCCACAGTAGAACTTCTTTCAAAATTGGAGTCAATACTCTCAAACCTGTGCTTTATCAACTAAGTTGATGTCATGTTCCAAATCTTTTGTTGTAATTTCAACAATCTTCACAGCATTGTTATGAGGTATAGATTCCATCTTAAGAAACCACTTTCTTAACTCATCCATAAGAAGCAATTCCTCTTCTGTTAAAATTTTATTATGAGATTGCAGCAATTCAGTTCCATCTTTGGGCTCCACTTCTAATTCTAGTTCTCTTGCTATTTCCACCACATCTGCAGTTACTTCCTCCACTGAAGTTTTGAACCTTTCAAAGTCATCCGTGAGGGTTCAGATCAACTTCTTCCAAACTCCTATTAATGTTGATATTTTGACCTCTTCCCATGAATCACAGAAGTTCTTAATAGCATCTAGAATGGTCACTTATTTCCAGAAGGTTTTCATTTGTTTTGCTCTGATTCATCAGAAGATTCACTATCTATGGCAGCTGTAGCTACTAAAGGAATGTTGTGGCTGGTATGATCTATCCACACCACTAATACCTACCCCATATTAGTAATAAATCTATTTTACTTTCTTATCATTCATGTGTTCCCTGGAGTAGCACTTCTAATTTTCTTCAAGAAGTTTTCCTTTTCATTCACAACTTGGCTAACTGGTGAAAAAGGCCCAACTTTCAGTCTTTCTTGCCTTTTGATACTCATTCTTCACTAAGCTTTATTATTTATAGATTTTGATTTAAAGTGAGAGACATGTGTGACTCTTCATTTGAACACTTAGGGGTCATTTCAGGGTTATAATTGGACTAATTTCTATATTTTTGTGTCTCAGGAAATAGGGAGGCCTGAGAAGAGGGAGAGAGAATAGCAGGTCAGTAGAGCTGTCAGAATACACACAACGTTTATCATCAATTAAGTTCACTGCCTTATATGGGCACATTCTGTAGTGGCCCAAAGCGATTACTGTAATAACATTAAAGATCACTGATCACAGATCACTATAACAAATATAATAATAATAAAAAGTTTGATATATTACAAGGATTACCAAAATGTGCCACAGACACATGAAGTGAGCAAATGCTCTTGGAAAAATGGTGCTGATAGACTTGCTGGAAGCAAGTTGCCACAGACTTTCAATCTATAAAAAATGCAATATCTGTGAAGCACAATAAAGTGAAGCTCAGTAAAATGAGTTGTGCCTTATAATTTATATATATGTGTGTATATATTTATACAGTTGGCTCTTGAACAACACAGGATTGAACTGTATGAGTCCATGTATACACTGTTGTTTTTTCAGTAAATATACAGTTGGCCCTCCGAATTCTTGAATTTCACATTCAGAAGTTTATCCAACTGCGGATGGAAATTTCCATGCACAGTTGATTGACTCCTCGGGTGCAAAACCTGCATATATAGAGGGCAGACTGTATTCATTGGACATGCCGTGTGTGCCAGTTTATATAAGAGAATTGGGCATCTGCAGATTTTAATATATGCAAGGACTCCTGGAGCAAATCTGCCACCTTATTGAGGGATAACTGTATATAATATGTTATATCTTGTTACATATATAATGTTATACATATGTAACATTGTATATATATATGTAGTTTTAGATAATTGAGTTTTGGGTATATATGTAGTTTTAAGTATCTATATAGTTTTAGGTATATATATATAGTTTCAGTTTTATGTATTTTAGGAATACATTCAAAAGTAATAATCATAGATTTATGAATAAGCATGTTCAAACTACAGTATTGTTTAGAATAGTAAAAGGTTAAAAACAAACATTTCAATAGTAAGTAATCATAATATGGAATATTATACAAATCTTAAATTCATAATTTGAGACTTAATTGTTCTTAACATACAATGCTACATTTGTGTTTGCAGTTTAAAGAGTTAACAAAATAGTACATATATCATTATCCCACTTTTAATTTGAATCCATTCATATAGAATCAAATTGGAATGTAATTTTGAGTAAATTTGTATAGAATAGAACAAAATCCAAACTTTAAAGATAGTAATTGCTGGGTTTGTTAGATACTGGGCAACTTTAATTTTCTTCTTTAAAAATACCATATTATTTAACTTCTCTGTAATTAACAAATAGAGTTATAAACAGGAATTTACAATGATATTTTCCTTAAATTAAAAAAATCCAAGTTTTTTTGTGTGAATTTATGATTTTTTTTTATAAATTCAGGTCAAAAATTCCCTCAATCTGTGGTGGTAGGGAAAACTGACTTGTGCATGTTTCATTATTCATACAGCTGTCTTAACTACTAGTAAATTTGAAACAGTGAAGAAATTGTTTTTCTTTTTTTTCTGTCATAAACCCTTCAGCTATTTTTTAACTTCTTCATGTTGTATGCCTTATGATCAACTGAAATTAAAAGAAAGTAGATTTAACTTAATACAAATTTAATTGTTCACCACATTTTGCCAGTTAGTCTGGTTTTAAGTCTTTAAGTACTTTGCCTGAAGCAATAAATTGCAGTTACTCAAAATACGCACCATTTGGAGGATGTATGTATTTTAAGACTCTCTTTGCACAGGCTGGCCACAGAGTTACTGTCTGTTGCCAGTGTGTAATGATCCCCTCATTGAATAGATATTATTTTTAGCAGAGTTAGTCTTCCATAGCCTGTAACAAAAGAATCAAAAAAAAAAGACTAAAATACTAGCCTTCTTTTTTTTTGTGATATGTGTTACTATGTGGACTATACCACCTGGAAAAAAGAAGAAGAAATGGAGAAAGAGGGTAAATGATTTTTTCTTGTGTATGTTGTAGGCATCTATCTAATTTATTGAGGGGCATGAAGAAAGAAGATAGTCCTTCAGTAGTATTGTATCTGGTACACAGAACAATTGCCAAGCCATCTTTTCAGAAATGAGTTTCAAAGTTTAGAGAACTGAATCACTAAAATAAAAATCAGCTTGAGCCATTTTTCTTCTCATTTATCCAGGCCAAACTAATTTTCTCTCATAGACTCAAATTAGCTCTAATTAATATTTCTGATTTTTACATTCTTTAGACTTCATAATCTCTTTGGTGTGCATTCCCAATTCTGAAGATTTTTTAAAAATTTTTGAGTGCAAATTTTACCTTTAACAGAGAGTATGTCCATGCTAGTTACCAATCTTTTCTTGTATACCTTACTTCCTAAAAGCTTTTCTTACAATATCTCTTATTCTTCAACTAATCTTCACTAAAGATATTAAAAATAAAGTGAAAGAAATAATTAATATGCTTTCAATTTTAGGGAAAGCAGAAAAAACTTTTGATTTTTATAAATACGAGCAGAATATAATTATTTAGGCTGCTTATGCATCTTTCATGGGAATATATTTATTCAACTTTTAAAAAATAAATAAAAAATTTTGGTAATAAATGCTGCTTTAGATGACAGTAGTTTAATAATTTATGCTAATTAGTAACTTCAGTTCTTTTCCCACTATTTTTTTCTGAACAGTTAGTGCTCTTGGGTTATCCCATATGAATGGGCTGCAAACAAAGATTTAATGACTTTTTCTAACATTCCTTCATAAATAAATAGTCTGCTTAGTCAGAAATATTAAATAAAATAGCACTGTGGTTCAGTATTGGAAGCTCAGAGGAATTCTCAGGCAATATTTCTTTCACATATGCTTCTCAAACAGAATTTCTGCTTCTGCTGTGGTGTAGAATACAGGGACTATGCTCAACTCAGTTCCTGCCTCTCTTTAAGTTCTGCTGCAAGATACAACTCTGTTTTGGGAACCAAAAATGTAGGTGTTAAAAGCCAGGTTATATCCAGGAATCAGCCTTGCCAAGACTCAATCACAACCTTTCTTCTGAGCTATAAGGATTTCATTCCATGTGTGTTTCAACTCAACTCAAGTGAAGAGAAAAATATGTGATAGTATCCAGCTAACATACAACACTTTCTCCTGGAAGGTTTAGATAATCAAATTAAATTTATTAAAACTATAAATTTTCATCATTTCACCAAATGTCTTTTGAAAATCTGCTGTGAATGCTCTAGGCACTGCTCTAGGTGATGAGAATGTAATGTGAACAGGTCAGCATGTTTCTTACGTTCAGGAAGCTCATGGGCTGTTTGGGATCATAGGCTATCAAGTGGCAACACAACAGGGTAGGTTGTTTATGCAGGAAAAATTCTTGAGCTAAATTTTGAGCTACCAGGGAGCAGCATGTATGATTTGAACAGTCTGGGTGACCTTAATGATGCATGGCTGAAGGATGGTAGTATTACAAGAGAGGAAGTACACTGAAGTAATTTAGTCCCCCTATGGTTGGAGAGGGTTAGCAGAGAGACTGGAGAGATAAGCTGGACATGATCATGAAGCTCCGTATAAACCATGTGAAGAAAGAGTTTGCACTTTTCTTGAAAACAATAGGAGCTAATGATGGGCGAGTGAATGATGGGATAAGATTTACATTTTAGGAAGACCATTTTAATGTGAATAGGGCCAGAGAGATGAAGACTATTGAAGGAAAATAGGTAAGGAATAAAGGAGATCTGATTTAGGGATGTGGCAGTGGCAGTAAGAGTAGTGAACAGCAGATCTGGGAAATATTTAGGTGGCAGAATTAATACAATTTGGTGTTTGATTAGGTTGAAGTAAGAGGGGAAAAAGAAACTAATGTTCAGTCTTCCTGTGTAATTGACGCATTTACTGAGGGAGAGATCAAGGGAATGGCAGTTCTGGGGAGGATCATGGTGAATTTAGTTACTGAAGTTTCATTTTCAGTAACTTTGAAATGTCAGTGTGAAGATGTCTATTTGAGAACTGGGTTAAATAGTTCTGAATTTGGGAGTTAAGAAAAAACTTAGAATTATAGAGTCCATAACATTGATTTTCATCCTACCTACCCCATCTTTTTTTTTTTTTTTTTAATGAATCTTCTTGGGGGAGGGAATATTATTGTTATAGGTTCCTGTAATCTTGATTCAGTGTGACACACATATTTCCCATCTTTTACCTTGTATCGCTTACTTAATTCTAGAAAAAAGTTCCTCAGTCATATACTTAGAGAAAATATTGATGTTGGGGTACACTGACATTGCAACAGATTACTGGAGGTTCTTTAAAAAACATACATTGTAGCTTCTCAAATGAAGTTACATAATACTGTCTGTTGTTTATTTTTTTAGATGAAAAAGTTTACATGAATGTGGTTTCTTAAAGATCTGTTCTTAGGCACTAAAAGCTTTATTTTCCCTTATTTTGGAGGTTCTCAGAAGTTCTATTTGGATTAGAGTATATCCTCTTACTATGAGAAAATAGTACATGCAACAGAAACATAGTATGAACATTTACAAAAAAATAGACTATCTAAATTTAAACTAATATGTACCACTACTAGATAGAATTCCCCAATTACTTTTCCACTAATTAGGATGCTCTTCCATCACAGATGTACTTAGTTCCTGGTAGTAATCTTTTATGTGGTGCCTTTGAAATTCAAATGTGCTTCTAAAACATATGTAATATAATTTATTCTGAACATCTCTGAGTTAGGTTTATTATCCCTATTTTATAGGTAAGATAAATGAAGCTCCATAAGGTTACACAGTTTGACTAGCATAACACAAGTCATTTGTGAATTGAGCAGGGGCTAAACTAAATATTTCACTCAAAGTCCCTTGATTTTTTTTTTCTCTATCATAAAGTTTTACTTTTCATCAGTGAAGTTATTTGCAAGGTGGCTGGCTCACTTTAGGAATGTCACTTCCAGAAATAAATCCACAGGTCTCCAGATGTACAGAACTCAAAACTTTGGCAAGATAGTTATTATATCAAATCAAATTTATCTAAACAATGAAAGGTTTATTTATTAACTTATTTTACATAATATATAATGCTTATTTAATAAATATGTATGCACACATATATATCTTTATATCAGGACTCAGTGTTGGTTAACATTAGTTTATATGCATAATATATATTCACACATACCCACAGGTGTATATACAATCACTATTCAATACTGGTTAACAATAATATCTATGGAATTTACAGAGGTTTAATAGCTTGCTTAAGATCACCAATGGTTAAATGGCAGAGCAAGAATTCAACCCTATTCTGAATCCATATAAATTATTTTGCTATACCATAAACAATGCCATTATTACATTGGGAGAAAAAAAGAACAAAAAATCTTATTTAAATTTTGGTTGGCAAATTTTAGGTATTTAATTTTATTCTTTAGGCATAAAATGCTCCAATTCAAATGATAGTTTGCTAGCTTCACACTGTACTGAGACTACTGTTAGTTTATCCTCTAAAAACTAAATATTTCCTTTTGCTGTCCTTTGGAGGTTATAAAATCAAAAACAAAAAAATTTTTTTTGCTTTATGAAAACTAAAATTTCAGAATAAATGTAATAATTTATATGCAACTCAACTGGATCAGCTAACATATGGTATAGTGTTCTTTTGAATATTGCATTGGAAGGTTGATCACCAACTGTCACCTACATGAACTGTTTTGATAATCGAGATGGTCATATATAAAAGTTTGGTTGCTTTGAGCATTTACAAAACTAAAGTATTCTAGCAACCAGTAAATCAGATAGATTTTTCATAGATCACACAGATAAATATTCATTCCAGTAAGCTATCCCAGTTTATTCTAAGGGCAAATACACCTATTTCTTTATCCTGTGTCATGATGTTCATGCTCTATCTATTTATCTATCTATCATCTATGTATATATCTATTTACTTCTTTATTTATCTATCATCTATCCATATTACTTAGAATATTTAGGATATCCATCAGAGAAAATAACATAAAATTCAACTAACTCATTTAAGTAATAAAGGGAATTTATTGGCTCACTAGCTGAAAAGTCTAGAGCTAGAGAAAAAATACTTTGTCTGATCCACAGGTCGATGGTATCTTTAAGGCTGCATATCCATTTGTTTGTGATTCTTTCAGCTCTGTCTTCCTCACTATGTTGGCTTCATCCTTAGCCTGTTTTTCCTCATGTTGGCCAGATGGCTCTCCATTTGGACTACATGCATTTATTTTTTTATCTAAGAGAAGGGCATTTATCAAGTTTGCAATTATTTAAGAAAAGTTTTGGCTTCCTTCCAGTTGACTAACTTATATCTCTTGAACCAATCACTGGGGCTAAAGGAACACCATCTGTTAGCTTGTCTTAGTTTTAAATCATTGCCAACCCTGGACTAATCACAGTGACAAACATCAAGAACAACAGCAACAATAGGATTACTATGATTGGCTTAAGCCAGTCAGGGCCTTCCCTTGGAGCTTGGAATAGAATCAAAACTCAATAGCCATCTGAAACAGAGCGTGTGGACTTGCTTCTCCAAAGGAAAATCTAAGTACTTTTGTAAAGAAAAGAAATGGGATACAGGGCTGCATCAGCAAATGCCCACCATTTATTGTAAATCTATCCATTTATTCACTCATTTATCCTTCCAATTGTGTCCATCTATCAATAATCTATATCAATCAATTTATCTCTTCCTCCACCTTTCTACATATGCAGCATGCTTGTGTTTATTTAATTATTATCAAATTTTATCATTGCATGAAGTAGCATAGAAGTACAGGAATACAGTTTGGGCAAATACTGAGGTAAGAGTATTACTATTAGATATTCTTATTGAAGAATAAAAGCTGCCAACATAAGTTCAGTACTGAAACATACATGAGACACCAAGTCAGTTTTCCAGTTCTTAGACTTTTTTAAAGATTCTCCAAAATTAAAAAAAAAAAAAATCTGTTAATTACTTCCATTGTATGAAGTTTTACTTGTGAAGGGTAAGAAGAAATTAGCCTCATACTTTGGAATTTAAGGAAGTTAAAAAGTGAAATAAAAACCATTTAATTATTACTAAGCTTGTTAATTTGGTTGGTATCTTAGAGAAGCAGAAAAAAAATTAGTGAGAGAAGCACAAAAATAAGTTGATATTTTGAATATGGAGGAGATTCACATACATTTTGCTTTCATAGTATGTGAGATAGAAGTTTAATTTTGTTGGATGCAAAGTTTGAGAGAGCTTGGTCTATTTGTTTGTTACTTATGTGAAGTGTGTGTGTGTGTATTTGTAGATCATAGTAGAAAGCATAAAATTAAAGACAGAAAACAGCGACAATAATTGGTGATGGGAAGTTGTAGAGGAAGAATGTTTTTCTTCAGTTGACCTGATGGAGGTGTAAGCTTTCCAAAGCAGAGATGTATCTTTGAAACAGAGGGTATGAAAGAGGAAGCTTGGACATAATAAGCAATTTCTGGTGCAGAGGAGAGAAAAAAGAAAAAAAAAAGGAAATTTAGTCAAATAGCCACAGAATTTCAGTAAGTGGGATGCAGAATTATTTGCTAATTGCCTTAAAGAGAGTAACAGTTACATATAGTGGAGAAGTATTGGAAAGGCTGTTTTGAGTACTATAAGTGATCAATTTAATGATAAAACCAATAACCACCTCTAAGTTAAATGGAGAGGCAGGAGATTGCTGATATAGTGTGAGAGTTGGAAAGATTTAAATAGCCAATGGAGGCATTCTCAGGTATATATATATATATATATAGAGAGAGAGAGAGAGAGAGAGAGTAAAATCAGGGCCATTTGACTCCAAAGGCAATACTTTTAAATATATTATACTACCCATGGAGAGAGAGCAGGAGAGAGAGAGAGAGGGAGAGATTGAGGGAGAAAGAAGAGAAAGACTCTATTGGTCCCGAAAGGTAGTTGAGCCTTTTATAAACTACATGATAAAAACATCATAAACCTACTGTTTAAATCAAATATGTATTTTCAGATATTTATGTGTTCTGATCCCCCCAATAATCAATAAATAAGCTATTGACTTGTACAAGCTTGACTTTTCCCTTAAATGGATTAAAAGCTACAAGTATATTACAGCTATTTCTACTCCTAACCTATCTTCCCTCCTCCCTTACTTCCCTTCTCTCTTTTCATTCACAAATATTTTGAGTGCCAGTTATATGCCAATTATCAAAATACACAGTCAGATTTGCTAGTAGGAAAGAAATAGACACAGATGTTTCCATTACAGAGTCAGAGGGTATGACAGAGGCAAGCATACGGTGTTATGGCAGAACATTAAATCTTGAAGGATGATATGACAGATTGCAGTATTGTTTACAAATAGCTATTTGTAAACAATACTGGCCCTTTCTTGATACCCCTTCTTATCCCAATAACCTTGGCTATGTGACTTATTTTTGCAATAAAATGTAGAAAAAAGTGACAGGCAAAGTTTTATAAGACACAGTGTAATTCTACAATTTTTTTTTTTCTGCCTGTTGTGGGACCCAAAATATGCTAGAAAAAAGTCGTTTCTTAATCCTAGATCCCAGAATATAGAGGATGTGGAGCAGGACCACGGCCTACCCACAATGGACATGCACTTGAACAAAAAAATAAGCATTGGTAAGCTACTAAGACCAGTCCTTAAGAAGGCATGGATTATTTTGGAGCTGAAAGTAGTTTAATAAAGTTCAAAGCAAAGATGTGTATATAGTGAGAAGGGGAAGGAGAGATGATGAAGGGTGTGTGGAGGGGGTAAAGGAGATGGTGGGGGAGATTGGCAGGAACCCAGTTAAGGGACTTCTAGCTCGTGTCAAAGACTTAAGCTTTAATTCTGAAAGCTATAGTCTTAAAAGAAAGAATCTTGTGATCAGATTAGGTTCTTAAAAGTGAAACTCTAGCAGCACTGTTTTGGTAAATAGATTGAAGGGGAAGAGAGACTGGAAGCTGAGAAACTAAATAAGAAGCTATTTAATAATTTTATTCTGTAAGGGTTTTCCAGATATAGTCTCTCTGATCGCCACTCCTTGCACATACCTGCCACCTTGCTCTTGACATTTCTTTGTTTATCTGCTGACCAATAATATTTTGCAGTTTCTTAAGACGACTAGAGTAACTCAGTCCCACACCATGAATTCTGAGTGATATCTGACTCCTTAAAGTTTTTCTCAGTAAATGGTGGAACAACTCTGCTCCACCAAAGCCAGCTTATAGAATACTTCCCTTTTGGTTTTGCCAGGTCAGTTGACTAAAGGAATGTCTATGTAATAAAGAAAGTACAGAGAAATACAAGGAATATTGTATTAGCATCAACACATAAGGAAACAAAAAAACAAGAAACCCTGAACTTTGAGAGGTCTGTCTTTGCTTCTGCAGCTGCTTTGGTGTCATCCTCCATATGTCATTTTTGCATTTCACTTTAAACATAAACTCTGCAGTCTGGGCAGGGATCTCTATAGGCAAGTATCACCATTAAGGAAATTCACTTTGTGTTGTTGCCTGAGGGTTATCCAGGGACTTGGAATCTGGAAACTGCTCTTCTGTCCTCCTGGAGTCCCTAGGCTTCTTGATCTCCTTTTGGTTGTAATCTACTTGAAGGCAGAGAACATGTGACTCTGTTACCCTTCTGAGGAGCCTGGATATTAAGACATTTTCTTATAAGAGCAAGCAGAGAGAAGGAAATTGAAATTGAGTCTATGTTGGCTCAAATTTCAAGGATCTTCTAGAACAGTGTTTCTTAAGCTGTTTGTGGTAAAAGACCAAGTTTATTTCCACCATGATTAATCTATCATGGAGCAATACCTTTGTAAAACACAACAAAATTAATTATTAGAGAAATAATAACAAAAAAAAAACAACAAATACAAGTCCAGATCTTTTAGACAACAGACACAAAATTACTCTCTGAAATTTCTATAATAATGTACAAATATTTAATTACAATTTTTGTATTAATATTGTTATAGACTGGAAAAAAGTTCACAGGCAAGAATTGCTTTAGAACCACATTTTCCATAGAATAATAAAAGAATAATAGAATCGTATTTAACGTATTTTGTAATACAGGTAAAAATGTCAAACATGGAGGTGAATTGTAAAACCAGCCATCTAAAGACAGTGACAACATTATTAATTCTCTTATTAAACTCTCCATTCTGAAGTCCCTACTGCCTTGTGGACATATAATTTAGAATGAGTCACTGGTCATGTTTTATCAAAATAATGTGTTAAAAACAATACCTCAATTTAATTCTCTTTAATTCCTGAAAATTTTATAGTCATTCTTATATAATTTGTTCATATTGAGAAAATATTGAAAATGAAGAAAAACTGGTGTCTAAAATAAAAGAATTCCATTCTATGAAATAGGATAAGTAAACCAAACTCTCTTTTAAAATTTTTATGAAAGCACCTGAGTTCCTAAAAGCAAAGAGTTGAATAACTAATTGGGCTTGATTAGACAAATAAGATTAAGAAGATTTGAGCTCTTGTCAGAATTCTAATATTGCATCTTTTGGGATTGGCTATTGTACGTGCAGTAAAATCTTAAATTATGAAAACCGTTGTATCACATTTTGCTCTTATTTATCTCTAGAGAGACTCCCTAAGCCAAGATATTAGCAACATTTCAATTAATAGCATATAAAGATACATCGTAACCTTTACCGATATTAAAACATTAATGATAATATTTGCAGCATTATGTCTATTTTTCCTCCAGAATGCTGGCAACACCACTAGCAGCAACAGTTAAAGCACTGGAGGAGGGACTTCCCTGGTGGCACAGTGGCTAAGAAGCCGCCTGCCAATGCAGGGGACACAGTTTCGAGCTCTGGTCCCAGAAGATCCCACATGCCGCGGAGCAACTAAGCCCGTGTGCCACAACTACTGAGCCTGTGCTCTAGAGCCTGCAAGCCACAACTACTGAAGCCCGCATGCCACAACTACCGAAACCCACACGCCTAGAGCCCGTGCTCCGCAACAAGAGAAGCCACTGCAATGAGAAGCCCGCGTGCCACAGCGAAGAGTAGCCTCTGCTTGCCAAAATTAGAGAAAGCCCACGTGCAGCATGAAGACCCAACACAGCCAAAAATAAATAAATTAAAAAAAAAAAAAAGCACTGGAGGAAATATAATTAAACTTCTCCACTGAGAAACCTCAAATGGATCCCAAGCCTTCCACAGGAATGGTAAGAATGTATTTCAACATGTTATTTATCCCACGTAATCATTTCTCATGAAGTTTAATGATGGCTGTGTTTATAAATAACATCTGGTAAATATGCTTTTAAGATACAAATAGAGTTATGAAGCTGACTACTTGCAAAAAGCCTGGCAGATGTTAATATACCCTTCACGATTTCTGTGTAAAAGGATGCACTTTGTATGATCACAGAATAAGAATGGGATGGGATAAGGATAAGTAGTGGTCCTCTGCGTTGTGCTAGGAAGATAATCTACAAACTTTTGTCTGGTGATAAACAACGTCCTGGTAAGAGAGCATGGTGATATTTAGGGCTGCAGAAAGCTTTTCACTTCACTACAGGAGCTACTGCTGAGCAAAGGGATGCTCAATCCTCTAAACTTTATCATAGAAAAATAAATTAAAAATAGATAAGAAAATAACAGCAACATGAACAAGAGAATACCTGTGGAGTGAAAATGTGTTAACTCCCTTGGAGGAATTCAATAACAGGCAAGTTAGTCTTTTTGTAAAAAAGCTGCTTCATACTGGGCCTCCAGGGGTTGTTTGTTCATATGCCAGGGCACCTGCTATTAATTTCTTACATCCCATTTCAGGAAGAACAATTCCTCTTTATGTTTTCCTCACCTCTTACATCATGTTCTTGCAAGAACATCTAAAAATAAGGCAAGACAGAGAGCTAAGATACAGAGCCTTTTTTAAACAAAAATTCTATGTTAGTACACACCCCACGCCCAATTTTTTATTTGAAAAGTTTCAAAAGTAACTTCAGTAAAAAGTTATTCATTGGTCAAGCCATAAAGCTAGTAGGTGGTTGGGTCAGAACACAAATTTCAATCAGTCAGATTTCAAAGCTCATCCATATAATCAATTTTTTATAACCAAATAGAAAGTCTGCTTAAAAAGCATCTTCATACATGTTTCTTTAATTAAGCTATTTAATAGTAGCCTGTTACAAGAGCAAACATAATTTTGTTTAGCCTTACATTTTATAGGCTAAAGATGTCATTTCCTTTAGCCTTCTTTTGAAGAATAGTTACCTTGGAAAATGAGTTTGGCACTCTCTCTCATTGCCACAACATCCCTGACATTCAACTCTGGATGGCATTTTCTTCATGCAAAAACATATCCTCTGTGAAACAGTTCCTCAAAATGTTCATTTCTAATTTGGTTCATTGGAGGGAAGATTTTTAACCAGTGCATTTGTTTCTGATATGAAGACACATCAGAATCAATACTGAAAAAGCAGATGGCTGGAGGAATTACACACACCATAAGGGAGTCTCTCATCTTTGCAGGACATACACATGGTAGTGAATACATAAGACATGAGGGACAATGTCATGGCATTTTGAAGCAAAAGCCAGAGCCACAGGTTGGGGAAAGAATCTTTATGCTGTCTGAAAAGCATTTTTCCTCCAGGGGCTGGCTTTACCTTTGAAGCAATCTTTCCTGTCATTACTTAGGTCATTTGCTACTAAATCTATGGTCCAACTTGGACAAAAATTTAAAGAAAATGTAAGAAAATTTTTTCAATCAAGTGTATCTGATTAATCATCAGAAAATTGGTATGGATATACTACTTTACTATAAAACGTTTTCCTATCATGTGGCTCTTGACCTAAAACAAATAGACTGCCTGATATTTCTCCAGTGAAAATGGGTTTATTTGGGATCAGCAGAGAATTGCAACTCGAGGTTTGCAACCATGGTGAGCCACGTGCAAGTCCCTACATGACAAAGGAAGGAGGATGCTTTTTTTTTAATAAATTTATTTATTTTATTTTATTATTTATTTGTGGCTGCATTGGGTCTTTGTTGCTGTGCACGGGATTTCTTTAGCTGCAGCGAGCAGGGGCTACTCTTCATTGCGGTGCCAGGCTTCTCATTGCGGTGGCTTCTCTTGTTGAGGAGCACGGGCTCTAGGCGTGTGGGTTTCAGTAGTTGTGGCTCACGGGCTCTAGGGCATAGGCTCAGTAATTGTGGCAAACGGGCTTATTTGCTCTGCAGCATGTGGGATCTTCCCGGGCCAGGGCTCAAACCCGTGTCCCCTGCACTGGCAGGTGGATTCTTAACCACTGTGCCACCAGGGAAGCCCGGAGGATGCTTTAATAGAAAGGAAAAGGAAATTGGGAGGGCTATAGTAAACCAAGAGTCCATGGCTTTTCATTGGCTGAGTCCTTGGAGGAAAGGAATCTTTTTTTCCTATTGGGCTCTGCTATCATTACAGGGTGTGAGAGCCCCCCTCTGGTCTCCTAACTCTATTTAATTGAAATTTCTCTTATTAATTTTTATTTTATATTTCCCCCCTTTTGATCAAGAACTTTCTCTGAAAGAAATCACTGATCAAGAGTCAGGTTTTCAAGTGTTAGTGGTTCTTTGTCCCTCAAAGCCAGTAAGGATATTTCCTAGGTGTAGTGTCTCATGTTAAAGGGAAAGTGCCCAGACTGGGCACCTATTGAGGTCACATTCAAGTAACATGGAAGGATAGGAGGCAGAACTCTCAGGAGCTAAAGTTCTTATGTTATCAAGATCATAGACATTGGAGATCATTTGAAAGGTTATGTCATCATCAAAGTTTTGATGACAAACTTCCAATAGACCTGGTTTGGATACCTTGGGAAAGCTGTCTCATTAGATGTCATCTGCTTCAATTCTGGGAAATTTTTTTTACTTTTAGGTACCTGATGATATTCATGTTCAGTCAGGGTCTGGCACTTTCTTTAGATGTGTCACATTAATCCAAGAGTCTATTTCTTGGAGATTGGCAGCACAAGGGTTTGTTAGCAGTATCTGACGGGGGCTTCTCCAGTGAGGTTGAAGAGAGTTCTTCTGGAAGTGTCTTTTCCGATAAACAAAATCTCCAGCAAGGTGTGATACATGAGGTATTTGTCTTCCAAGAGTACACTGTGAGAAGATTGCTCTACCAAAACATGATTATTTTTCATAGAAGAAATTAAGCCTTTGCAGTATTGAGATTGAAATATCTATCAGTCGTGGGTCAAAAAAAGTAGAAGTCAAGTGCATTGGGTATCCTGTGACTACCTTAAACGATGAGATTTTATGAGTTCCAAAAAGGGTGGATCTGAGATTTAGAAGGAACAATGGCAATGCATTTGGCCAAGGTATTTGGAGGGCCTCTACAAATTTTTCCATTTGCATCTTAATGCCATTAGTGTGTTCAACTAAACCAGAGGATTGAGGGTGGTTAGTGCAGTGAAAGTGTTGTAAAACCAGCCAAATGACACAGACTTGTCTAAGTACCTGGCCAGTAAAATGGGTCCTCAATCACTATGAAGTTTGAGAGGAGTTCCCCATGTAGAAATAATCTTTTCCAAAAAAAAAAGAAAAGACTTTAGCCACAGAAGAAGCAGTAACCTGTCTGAAAGGGAAGGTTTCAGACCAGTATGAAAACATACAGACGATCACTAAAATATATTTATATCCATGACACATAGGAAGTTGTACAAAATCCATTTGACAGACCTTGAATTGTCCATTAGGCAGTTTAAAATGTCTGGGAACAGTTCAAACAGGCTTCTCTGGGTTGTATTTCAAACAAGTGGGATGAGTAGGTAGGCAATTTCTGTGACCTTGTTAATGGTCCCCCACCAATACTGATTCATGAAGGCTATCATTTGGTCAGTTGACCAATAGTTTAATACATGTACAGTAGTGAGGAGAGGAAATTTTAGAGTCTCTCGTAGGACTGGGTTGTTATTTGGTCCAAACCAGACCTTTCTCTTTTTATCAAACCAACAATTGCTGAATTTCCAATCATGTTTTTCCTCTTCTGAGGTCAACTGTTGGATTTCTCTAGTCAGTTTTTTAAAATGACCATTTTGGGAAACATCCCTTTAGACCATGACAGAGGTTTGGCCTCTGTTGGTCTCTTTAGTGACAGCATTCCTCATGGAAATATGAGCAAGGTAGTTTCCCTTAGCTTCCAGAGACAAGTTTAGAGTGCCCCAGAATTTTAAGAACAGCTCAAGTGTCAGGTAAAAGTACTGTATCTAATAATTTCTGATCACAGGGACCATTTTAAATTTTAATTCCACTGGAAGTAAGGAAGCCACTTGTGTCCATGATATTCCAAAATCATGAGCTACTCCAAAAGCATATATATTATCAGTATAAATATTGGCAGTTTGGTCTTTGGATAAAGTACAAGCTTGTGCAAGAGTGTAAAATTCAGCCTATTGGGATGAAGTATCCATAGGTAAAGATGCTACCTAAACAGCATCAAAAGGAGTTGCAATAGAAGGCTCAGCACAGTATTTATAATATCAGCTTTTAAATAAGAAACCATCAGTGAACCATGAGAAGTCAGCATTACCCAAATAATCTCCTGAAGATCATCACGAGGAGTCAGGAGATGATCCATCTGTGTTAAGCAGTCATGAGGAAATTCATCAGTGATGGAGGAGGAAAAAAGCAGCAAGGTTAAGGTTATTAAAAAATAAAACAGTTACGTGAGGAGTAGTTAAAAAGACTGTATAGGAGGAGAGGTGGCTGACTGAGAAGCATTGAGTGTGATGAGAATTTGGGAGAGCTTCTACTGCATGATGTACAACAATGGTTAAAGGTGATCCCACAATGATTTTTTCGGTGGTCTTAACCAAAATGGCAGTGACTGTAATGGCTCTAAGGCAAAGGGGTTATACACACATCATAGAGTCCAGTTGCCATCTATAATACCTTATGGGTCAATGGTGGTCCTCATGTTTTTGGGTGAGTATTCCAAGGGCATTCCCTTTTCATATAAAAGCATACCTCATTTTATTCCACTTTGCTCTATTACACTTCACAGATACTATTCTTCTTTTTTTCAAATTGAAGGTTTGTGGCAAGCAAGTCTATTGGTGCCATTTTTCCAATAGCATTTGCTCGCTATTTGTCTCTGTAACATTTTGGTAATTCTCTCAATATTTAAAAATTTTATTATTATTACATTTGTTATGGTGATCTATAATCAGTGATCTTTGATGTTGCTATTGTAATTGGGCACTTTTTAGCAATGAAGTATTTTTAAATTAAGGTATGTACATTGTTTTTTTAGCGATAATGCTATCGCACACTTAATAGACTACAGTATAGTGTAAACATAACTTCTATACGTACTGGGAAACCAACAAATTTGTGTGACTTACTTTATTGTGGTATTCATTTTTTGCAGTGACCTGGTACCCAGCCTGCTATTTCTCCAAGGGATGCTGGTACAAAATGGAAAAAGGTAATCTGATATTTGGGATACCCAAAAGCAGGTGAGCTCATCAAACTCTAAGACTTTAAAAGCTATGTTGTCTGGTTTTTCTGATAAAATTGGGTTTGGTTGTTATTGTTTAGCAAAAAATAAAGAGATTTGGCTGAAAGAGAGAAATTTGGAGTCCAATTTTGGCAACTAGCCCAAGAAAACCTCACAGTCGGTACTTAGTTTGGGGTTTGGGGAAACTTAGGACACCATGAAGCCTACCTGGATCTAGGTGTAGACCTTGTTCTGATATCAGATGCCCTAAATATCAAACCTGGGTTTGGGCAAACTACAATTTTTCTTTGGCCAATTTATGCCCCTTTAATGTTAAAAACTTCAGCAAATGGATGCTGATGTCCTGTGAAGAGGCTTGAGAAGGAGAGCAAAGAAGCAAATTATCCACATATTACCACAAAAGCAGGATTGTGGATATATCCCTGGGTGAAATTTATATCACCCAGATCAGCCTCCAGGATTTGTGAGAAATAACAAGGACTCTCAGTAAAACTCTGAGGCATTACTGTCCAGGTGAATGATTTCTTCCCAAATGAAGGCCAAGAGGTATTGGCTAGCTTCATTAATTGGAATACTAAAGAATGCAATGCATACATCAATTACAGTAAAGAATTTACTTCCAGTGGGAATGGATGTTAGTAACGTAACAGGGCTAGGAACGTAGGGTGTGAGGAATAGCAATCTTGCTTATTGCTCAGAGGCCAGGGACAAACCTCCACCCTTGGCCCTTATGTTGTCTCATTGGTAAATGAGTGTTACAAGGGCTAATAGAAGAGATAATGAGGCCTTGAGACTTGTAATCTATGGGCTCTATTGCCTTGAAGGGCTTTGTTACTTATAGGGTATTGACTAATTCTAAGGAGAGGCTTTGAGAGATTTATTTGAATCCTGATAGAAAGTTCACTGTGAATTTTGCCAATATCAGTTGTAGATTTCGCCCCTAAGGAGGATAGTAGCTGATTCAATAGGGACAAAGGATCAACGTTTCCAAAGTCAGCTCTAGTATCATCAGAGATGACAAAGCTGTCAAAGGGTCATTGAATTTACCTAGTTGGTTACTTTGATGACTACTGTCAAATTCTATAAATATTTCCTTATTTTCAGAAAAAAACAATTCCAGCATGATACTTCTCTAAGAAGTCTTGGCCTAGTAAATGGATGGGGCGGAGGAACGATGGAGAAAAGGGTGTGCATTTCTCAAAGGGCGTAAATAAAAGGGAATAGATCCAAAGACAGGCACCTCTTTAAGACTCATTAGAAATCCCCACTATTTGAACTGCTGGATTACTTTGAGCTGGGGGGCTGTTTTATAGTAGAGGGATTGAGTACCAAGAGTGTCAGGTTAGTGTCAGTTAGTACTGGGAGAGATTCATCCCCAATCTGGAGAAATGTTTCTCCAAGCCAACTTAGAGGGAGAATTGGGAAGAGGCCCTGTAGCTCCTCAGAACCCTGTCACTGAGAATTGGGAGGATGTTGGAAAGCCTGTGTTGATGAAAAATTAATCAGTCAATCTAAGAAAGAGTTAGAAAATTTTATTCGAGCCAAATTTGAGGATTATAACCCAGGAAGAGCATCTCAGACAGCTCTGAAAACTGTTCTGCCTGTCAGAAGTCAAGACACAGTTTATATAAGTTTTTTGAGACAGGGCTGTGCATCAAATGACAGTTTACATAATCCAGATCTAAGGGCTATTGTGGTGGGTCATGTGACCCTTTACAAGATCAAGAAGGAATGTTATCTTTTAAGAAGTTGTCTTGTTGATGCTGGGAGAATGTTGCTTTTTATGGTTAAGCAGGTATTCCTGCTGATGGGAGAGGTTCGGTAGATGCATAATGCAGACACACAGTGCAGTGGGGGAAGAGGGGAGGCCGAAGAGCAGAGAATAATTTTTATGTTTAAATTTTTCTTGTCTTGCCATAAAATATGAATTCTATTTCACACCTGGTTAGGTGCCCGAAGCACTTAAATGTGTAACAGTCTCTTCCAATGTCCTGTCTCTTTTTTGCAATAATAGCAAAAACTAGGAGGGTTTTGCTTTCATCTAGGAGCCTTCATTTGCTAGAGTTGAAGATTAAGAATTTTGGTGATCTTCCCTTTAGGTGATTTAACTTGAGTGGGAGACATGTGATTTGCCAGATTAACTAAAACTGGAGTGGACATAGTTTGCCATTCCATCCTGCTTCTTTATACTAGACAGGAAAAGTCTCAGTTCAGCCCATTAATAAACAGAGTTAAAAGCTACCCAGGTGGAATCAACATCTGAAGGAAGATCAGTATTTTCTTTAGAAATAATTTGAAGTCAATTATAATAGTCATGAACAGATTCATCAGATTTTTGTGTGCAAGACTGAATTTTGTTCCAGTTAACAGCCTTTGGAAAAGCCCAAGGAATTGCTTGATGAAGTCGCCCAACAATTGTTCAAGCCTGATCATATAATAATAAATCATCAGGTTGATCTCCTGGTTGGCTCTAGAGACCTTCCAGGATTTTCCCAGTCAGCCGTTTTCATTCAATACTGGGCCTGGCCTTCACCAACAAGTATAAGAACTAGCTGATAAAGTCAGAAAAACTGGGTTGATACAGTTGAATGACTATATTAAATTCCTCAGCAAATCTGTGAGGATCTTCGATTACTTAGGGAACATCTTTGAACATGGCTTACAGTTCAGCTTTAGTCCAAGGAATATAGGAAATTAAGGGTTTAGCCTCCAGATCCTCAGAAGGCTTAATTTTAAAGGGACAGGTTTTGATAAGTTCAGAGGAAACGGGGAAAGGGAGGGTTTCAGAAAATAGGGGAAGTTTGGTGAAAGAATTGAGGGAATTGAGGTCATAAAGGAGGCATAGGCAGTATAAAAGGAAAAGAGGGAAACGGTGCCAGAGGCAGAGTCTGGCCATGAAGAACTGAGGGGGAGAGACAAAATGGCACTGGAGATGGAGCTTGAAACAAAGAAACCAAGGAAGAGCCTGAGGCTTCACGAGCCATTTTGTCTTTCTTTAATTGTTTGTCTGCCTTAATTAATCTTAAAATCCCATTTTGCAGAGAGGCAATTTTAGACTCCTGATTACATTGGGAAGCCTCAATATACCAATCGAAATAAGCATTCCACTCAGTTATGGAAATTTTTGAGCTATTACAGTCCAATTTGATTTTAAGAAAATTGTTTGCGATTTCAAAAGTTTCCCATAATGGCCATTGATATTCTAAATTGCCTTTGGTCCCATCAGTCCATTTAGTTAGAAAGGCACATGAGGAAGAACCTCAGTTTTTAAACTTAAAATCAGCCAGAATCCCTGTATGTCTGTGTCGGGGAATGGGAGGAAAATGCCCTCAAAATAGGTAACTGAAATCCCACTCTCAGATTTTTCTCTATAGTAAAAGAATATTTTTCAAACAGCTTACAGCTCAAACAGCTCAGTTCAAGCTGATTGCTAGCTAATACCAGCCACTTCTAAGAAAACAGCTTGGTCCTAGAGGAACCAGGCCAAAGGCTTTTCCAGCTAGTTTCCAAAAAATAGTTTTCCTTCCATTGAAGGAATGGGTGAATGACTTCTCAGCCAGCTTTGGTTGAAACTGTCTGATCTCAAAATCAGACCAGGGCTTCCCTGGTGGCGCAGTGGTTGAGAATCTGCCTGCTAATGCAGGGGACACGGGTTCGAGCCCTGGTCTGGGAAGATCCCACATGCCACGGAGCAGCTGGGCCCGTGAGCCACAATTGCTGAGCCTGCGCGTCTGGAGCCTGTGCCCCGCGACGGGAGGGGCCGCGATAGAGAAAGACCCGCGCACCGCGATGAAGAGCGGTCCCCGCACCGCGATGAAGAGTGGCCCCCGCTTGCCGCAACTGGAGAAAGCCCTCGCACGAACCGAAGACCCAACACAGCCAAAAATAAATAAATAAATAAATAAATAAGAAAATCCTTTAAAAAAAAAAAAAAAATCAGACCAAAGTGCCATAAGAGTTCTTACATACCAAAAAGATAAAAATCTTAAAATAGATTCTGAATAAAGCCTGGAGAGCTTAAAATGCAAAGAGAGTATGAGCTCAGATCCAGGAGAAAGATACACTTTCAAACTCCAGGGTTGGCAAGAAAAGCAATGAGTGACAGTGGGCTCAGGTGTGAGTACCACACCTGTTTACTCACCAGTCCCAAAGCCATTGGGCGTCTTCTCTGGCCCCTGTCTGGGTTACCAAAATGTTGACCTAAAACGAATAGACTGCCAGATATTTCTCCAGCAAAAAATGAGTTTATTCAGGATCAGCAGGAAATTGCAATCCAGGGTCTTCAAACATGGTAAGCCTTGTGCAAGTCCCCACACAAAGGAAGGAGAGCACTATTTTATAGAGAGAGAAAAAGGAAGTTGGGAGGGCAGTAGTAAACAAAGAGTCCGTGGCTTTTTATTGGCTGAGTCCTTGCCAGGAAAGAAGAGGAGTCTTTCTTTTTCCTGTTGGGCTCTGCTGTCATTACAGGGAGTAAGAGCTCCCCCATCTGGTCCCCCAACTCTAATTGAGGTTTCTCTATTAATTTTTTTACATGGCCAAGTTTAAATATTTACAAAAGTTGTCTTTGCTATATTGCTTTTGAAAAAGTAATTTTATGACAGTGTTCATAAGTAACTTTTGTTGCATATTTTGCCCACTCAGAATTAGAGTTGCAAAATGTTTGCTTTTAAAACTTAAGAATGTAATTTTTTTCTTTGAAAAAATGATGGATATGAAATTTAACTTAGCTGGAAAATTGCAATTTTCAATTTTACTATAATTTCTTCCTTTTAGAAAAGCCTAAAAGAAATGTATACTTTAGGTGCAAATTGCCCTCAAAATGTGCAGCAACTTAATCTTTGATTCCTTTGATTCAAGGTTAAAAAACACCTTTAACAATTCTGTCTTGACCTAGAATTTATACAGAAGACAAGATAGATGATGCAGAGGAGAGAGACCTAAATATCACATTGTGTAATGTGGTTTTCTAATATATCCTGGGAAGTTTTCTTCCCCTAGAGGAAGGGTGTGGTAGTAATGGTGATGATGGTTGAGAAAGAGAAGGATGTTGTAGTCAAAAGAGAGCGGTACAAGAATTTGTAATTTACCCCCCTTATTATTACCCCCTTGGTCATAGATGTGTCACTTTAAGGAAAATCATTTGACCTACATTCATTTCCCTCATGATACTATAATCAAATGCGTATCTGAATTTATAGAAACTTCTACCCTTATTACTCATTTTTCTTTCATCAGATCTTATATGTTTATATACATTTTTTTCAGGGGGTCTTGGGTTTCATAGGCATAAAATTCTTCTTATAAGCATAAAATTAATCTTGTCTATTAGTCCTGGTCACAGGTAGAGTCTATTGCATTTTATTAAATGGAAGACAAAAAATATTAATCAAATATGCAGCTAACACCCATAACAGTTATAAAGCAGTTTATTACCTCTTTCTATGAAAGTTACCAGTAAATAACATATAAATGCTTTATAAAACATATGTCACCTAGGAATAAATATTTTGTCATCTGATTTATATACAATGACAATTTTCTATGTCAATAAGAAAAGGAGAACTGTCTTAGTGTGGAGAAATGATATTACTTCAAGTCAAATTTTCTTAAATTTTGTACCCAATTTTCTTTTCATTATAAAATGTAATTATCATGCTAGGATATTTTAAAATAAGAAAGATTACAAATTTTTGAGACTTGTACAAAGTCACTTGACTTTTTCAAAGATATATTCTCCAGAGTGACACAATGATAATGAGGACAACCTACTAAATCCCTCTGACTCTCCCCTGGCTTCCTCTTTCTCAGACACATGCCATGTCCTCCCATGATGTTCTTAATTGTATGAGTAAAGATTCACTAGAGGTACAGGTAGACAGCAGGTTTTCTCCATCCTTGATCAGTCCTGTCCCATGCTCATTAGATGTATCTGTTGTGTCTGAAGCAGCCCTGTAATTAGGCATCTTAAATAACTTACTGTCCATTGCCTATTGCCTATGACTATGACCTTTACCTACTTTCCTCCACCCACGCATGCAGAAGTCCTCATCCTCTATTGTGTTAGAGTCAGTCCCCTGTTTGCACTTATTTCCCTTGAACTTGTTTATCTAGAGGAACTGTTTGTTTTGTGGCATTTCTAGCTGTCCCCCAGGCACTCCGGAGGCAGACTAGCCACAGGTGAGAATTGTGACTCACACACCAATTTTTTGTTACTTAAACAATCACAATAACACATACAATTGATTTAACCTCAACCTCCCTTTTCAATGTATAAATGCGCATTTTCTGAAAAGCAGGTGGAAGAGTTCTTATAGGCTTCATTTTTGCTGAAGGAGATACTATCTATGCAGTTCAAAGTATAGAGGGCCTGGGATTAAATACTGGTGTTATACTTTACTCTTCAGGACTGACTCAGTCTTGGAGCAGTCCTGACTAAATGAGGAACTGAAAGGCCGCAAAGAGATTAATGAGACAAAACAATGAATAACTGTTAGTATTTTGTTAAAATGTGAAAGTATATTATTTATCCATTTTAGATTTATTGGTAATTCTATGTTGGTTTATGTAACATTTAACAAAAGGAATGGAATTTTGCTACAGCTTCTCAAAGCTCGCAACTTTGGACAAGAATCTTGGATTGTAATCTCAATTTTGATGTCCACTTGTTGTATGACCTGAGGGGGGTAGCTTAATCTTCCTGAGAATCAATTCTTCATAAAACGAGGGTTTTAGATTTCAGATTCGCAGTAGTTTTAACTTTCCGTGGTGCTGTGGTTCCGTGGGAGGTACAAGGAACAAAGTGTTGTGCCCATGATGGTCCTCTCCATCTTCAATGCCTTTTACCACCAAGCCCAACTGAAAAGCTACTTCTCATCCTTGAAGGTTAATTATAAATCCAGTTTTCTTAGTCAAACACTGAGAAAAATCTAAATAGTTTGGAATATTACAATAAAATATTATGGAACTAAAGAATTAGAGGCAGGAATACTCACACACACATTTTTATTAGAATGCTGAAGAAGGCACTAACAGCACTAGGATCTTAGGTAGGATGGAGATATTTCTTTTCATATACTTTTTTAAAAATTTAATTAATTAATTAATTAATTTTTGGCTGCGTTAGGTCTTCGTTGCTGCGCAAGGGCTTGCTCTAGTTGCAGCAAGTGGGGGCTACTCTTAGTTGCGGTGCGTAGGCCTCTCATTGCAGTGACCTCTCCTGCTGCGGAGCATGGGCTCTAAGTGTGCGGGCTTCAGTAGTTGTGGCACACAGGCCCAGCAGCTGTGGCTCACGGGCTCTAGAGCGCAGGCTCAGCAGTTGTGGCACACGGGTCTAGTTGCTCCGCGGCATGTAGGATCCTCCCAGACCAGGGCTCGAACCCATGTCCCCTGCACTGGCAGGCAGATTCTTAACCATTGTGCCACCAGGGAAGCCCTCATATACTTTTTTACTTGAATATTTTACTATATTTATAAATTTTCAACTGCTAATGGTTTAGAAAATATCCTTCACATGGGTTTTTTGGCTCACTCTTAAAAATTAATTTTTAAGCAAAATTAGTTATGACTTGCTTGTATCCTAAATTATTGGTCTTCAAATCCTTTATGTTCAGTACTCTAAGAATTTCAAGTATTTCAATAAACTTTATACCACTTGACATATATTTAGATGAACATCTAAAAATTCTTATTGAAAATTGAAAATAAAATTGAAATAGATTCAAAGAATCTATTTTCCAGCATATCTGAGAAATTAATGTTTAAAAAATTAATTTTCAATATATTCAATACAATATATAAATATATTCAATGAAATCTAAATCTCACAGCAATATTGCATTTACCTTTTTCCCTGTGAAATCTAAATAAGTTTACCTTTGTTTATACATTGCTTTAATATTTGAGCTTTTATTTATAATTCCATGTAGAATAAATGTCATAATTAATGTTCTTTATTGGTTCCCTATCATACTCCTTTGCAATGAAAATAAATATAAAATTAATTTTTAATTGGTTTCAAAATTTTTATTACAACGATTTGAGTGTCAGAATGTTATTATATATTGAATTATTATGGCTATTAATTAAAATGATCAAAATAATATTAATATATTACAACTTGATAAATATTTATTAAACATAAAGCAATGAGTTTTTTCTCCAATTAATTCATGTACTCATGAATTATTTATTGTTTCTAGGAGATAAGACTCACCAATTGTATTACTGTTTTTCATTTTATAGCTGGAAGGGCTAAGGAAACTTATTTGCAAAAATAACAGAGAATATAAAGAGCTGTGATGTGGCATTGTCATTTAATTCTTTGAACTCTGAAAGATAGTGACAGGGAAGAATAATTAGGTTGATTAGATCTTCCTTCAATCATTTTTTAAAGAAAAGAATTGGAACTTACCTGATTTTGCAGAAATTTTGCCCAGTTATTAATCATTCATGTACTCAGTTTCTTCAAAGGATACCAAAATTCAATATCAATACTTTGAATTAATGATCATCAATTATAAATACTGACTATATAAATAATTTAAAAGGCCCATTTTTTGTTGGAAAACCTACGGGCTAAATTAGACATATTTTTTGTCAGGATAAAAAAAGTAAGACTTTTATATTCAAATTAGTGATTAGTGTGCATTTCTATAACAATCACAGCATTGCTGAACACAATGTGAGACTTAGATAATTCCATTTCTTCATATAACATGTTGAAGAGATGCAACTTTAGTTCCCTAGATATAAAGATATTTATCATTTTATGGCAAATTTCAATGCTCTGTGCAAATCAGAACACAACTTTTTGGCAACCTTAGCTTGTTTATGAATAAAGCAGAATTTTCTCTTGCAGGATGGTTTATAGCATGGATGTGAGCAAGAAAGTCAGTCTAATGTACAATCAGCTACATTGGTAGAGATGTTTATTTGGTAGAGATGTTTACCATTTTCAGTGTAAGCACAAATTAAATTGAATTATAAAGTATTCAGAGAAAAAACTTCTGAGGTTATGGAGTAAGCATTTCTGAAAATCTGCCCCTCCATAAAAACGATGAGAACACTTGTACATACTGTCAAATTCAACTTTTTCTGTAATCTGAAAATTAACAAAAAGCATGACAGAATCCAAGGATTATTCAAGGAAACAGCAGAATCTCTGTAAGAACAGCTAATCTTGTGTTATTTTACCTTGTCCTGATCATATCCTCCCCCACCCCAGGTCCATAGTAGCCTTGACAGCCAACAGTCTCACAGCTACAGAAGTTAAGAAAATCAGGAACCTAGTAGCCCTTGGGAGGGTGGGACAGGTGGATTTGGAGTTGTCCAAAAGCACCATCCCCAGAGAATTGTCACTATCTGACTTGTCTGAAAATTCCCTAGAGAAGTTCCATTTCTAGGGGTTGTCTCCATTTCAAAGAATATAGTAAACTAAATAATAATATAATTAAAGTGTCGTACAAGTAAATATTTACTTAACACAAATTAAGTCAGTAAGGGAGGATTAGAGGATCAAAAAGACATGACACAGAAAATCAGGAACTATACATCCTTCTTTAGCAGTAAATACATTAAAATAAATGCATTAAACAGTCTAATCAAAAGACAGAGATTGGCAGAATGGGGGAAAAAAAAAAGGAAACTCTACATAAATAGATTTAAAGTGAAAGGTTAGAAAAAGGTACACCCAAAAGATGCCTGGAATGGTGATGTTAATTACAGGCAAAATACACTGACGAACATTTTTGCTAGAGGTGAAGGATATGTAATGATGAAAGTGTCAACAAACCAGTAACAGGCATATATGGATGCAGAATATCTTATCTTGGGCTAAACTATCTTGTTTCTAACACTATTATTTGCCCATATCAAAAAAGAATTTAAGCCTTATCATGAATTTTGGTGTAAAATGACTTCTAATTAAACTTTTGATTATCTCATTTTTTTTCCCCACCTGGGGCAAGTGCCATGATAGGATTCTAGATGAGTCAGGGATATACCTTTCTTTGAAAAGGGGGAGAGAAGTGATTTTACTAAAATAAATTGGAAAGAAGAATTGCATGATATACCAACCATAGGTGTAATAGGTAATCAATTGTATCGGATTGAACCATAAATAACTGCCATTTTTTTAGATTGAAGGTGCTTAAATATTTGCAATTTTATATGGTATAATATTAGTAAGAAAGAGTAAATACAGAAATAATATACCTGAAGAATCTTTGTATATCCCTAGGGATACAAATAGTTTGGAGAATAATGTCATGTATCATGTGACACCTCACTGCATTATTAACTCATTGCATTTTAGTATTTGTGCCTTTTCTTCCATTAGGCTCATCATTTCTTTGAAATAATGGGTCATGCCTTATTTATTTTTTAACCTCAAAATACAGAGCATAATAAGCACCCTTCAGATGTTAAATGAATGATTAAATAAATACATGAAAATTTTACATTCCCTTTATTTTTGTTGTTCTATATTTATAAAATCCCCCTAGCCTATTTCTTCAACATCGTCTTGTATATTCGCTACTCCAGATCTCCACAAATACCCTTCTTTTTTTACTTCGCTTCCTTAAATATTTTCTCCTTGGTTAACATCTATTCATAATTCAAATCATAATTCATATTTCATTTCTTCAGCAACACTTATACTGACCCACTCTTACAACATCAATAAGTAAGGTTCCTCTTGCCATGTGTCCTACATAGTATGTGAGATATATACATGTGTTTGTGTGTGTGTATGCATATATACACACACACTATGTGTGTGTGTGTGTGTAACCACAGGGTTTTGAAAAAAATGGAAAATTAACAAAGTTTTAGTTTCTAAAGCATTTATCTTAAATGTAATATATATGTATACCTTATACATATACATGCCATCTCTCTTTCTCTCTCTCTCTATATATATATGACATGAATGATAATTTAAAAGTTTAATATTCACTTATTACCCCATATCATTCAGTTATATGGAGTAATGGCTATATATTATTATTAGGATTTAATGTGCATTAACATTGTATAAATAGTAATGTCTCATAACAATTTCCAGTATGTTGTCATTTATCCATTAATTTGAACCACTGAGAAAAGAGAATTTATGTGTCAAGGTTATAAGATGCTAAAAGACAGCATTTAATTATCTTGTAGTTGAATATGGAAGTTGAGAAAGAGCATGATATGGGACTAATGAACCAGCAAAAATGCAAAGTACCATTCAGCACTAAAGTAACTAGGCAGAACAGCGGAAAAGACTACAATAAATGATTACCTCATTAATTTTAAAATTAAAGGGCAAGATAAGATGGTCACTGTCATAGGGTTATTAAGTAAAACAAGCTAATCAGCACATTCCAAATGTAAAGTTATCAGCTAATCATCCAATGATTACCAATATCTGAAGAGTACAAGAGGAAGCAATTTATTCTCACTTTATCAATCAAACCAAGTAATCAAATGTTTTATTGAAGGGAAAGAAAATCCTTCTTAATTTATTTTTATCTTTTCTTAATATAATTTAACTATCATGCATTGGTAGGCAAATTATAGGTAGATAGTAATTTTTATTTAATCTGCATCATGCCAGAAAAATGACTTTCTTATCAAAATAATGTTAAATGTCAAAGTCTTTCAAGCTTGACCACACTAACATGGTGATTGTTAATGTGAACCACAGACTCAATTATATCTTCAATTCTCTCTTACAAAAAGTTTTATTATTAGAAATCTTACAAACAAATTACACCATGAATAACTTATTAACAAAAAGTCTTCATGTAGATTGCTAAATCTGGAAATGAGAGGGAAACCATAACAGAGAGAAACTGTTTTTAAAAAAATCACAAAAACAGAGGTGAAAAAGTTTTTGAAAACAAACATTTTAAATTAAGTAGCAAATAAAGGAAATAAGCTCAGATAAGATAAAAGTCCCAGGATTGCATAAAAATCTGTATTTGTTCAATTTACGTAACAGAAGTGGGAAAAGAACGTTTAATGAACACTGATGAGCATGTAAGTGAAATAGTTGTATTTAAAATTAATAAATATCAGATAGATAAATAGATGATAGAATTTTGCTTCTGGACATGGTGAGGTACCAGGGAATAATTTCCCTCTAGTCATAAAAAACTAGAAACAAGGCAGACATATGAAACTACAGTTTTCAAACATTGAACAAGAGACATCACAGGATTGTGATCCCTAAGTAAAGGGAAACAAATAAGATTAGTCATGCAATTTCTCTAGCTTTCTCTCTGGATTCAATTTCTGTGATGTGTAAGCAGGGAGGGGAAAACCAAACAGGGCATAGTAGTTTTAATGACTCAAGTAGGCTGAAGCAGATGGAAATTGTGTGGTGGGATATTAGTGAGGAGAGAGTATGCAATAAAACAACTCTAGGGAGTCCCCTTAAATCTTTGCTGAATACAAAGAAGAATATGCATGGGATGAAACTCCAGCAGTCTGATCAAGAGTGATCAGAGTATTGGGAGCTAAATGATTCCCAGAGCAACTATAGGGCTGAGAACTGTTTGAATATCAATTAATCAGAGTGGATAGTCCTCAATGATCACTCGGGACATTTAACAGAGATCCCAGAAAGACAACACCCTAGTGTTTTGGCTAAACTACCCTTATAGTAAAGGCTACTCTCTCTGCACATATCATCATATGGCTTAAAAACCAGCCTCCAAAGGATAAAGCTGAGCCAAAGTCACTTAACTTCCTGCCAGAACTAACTGTCATTCACTTTCAAGGAAGATAACAAAATCCAGACACACAAAAACATAAAATTCAAAATATCCAACTTGAAGAAGCAAGAGAATGTAATGAATACCTGGGAGAAAAATCAGTCAATAGAAAGAAACCCAGAAATAATAGAATAACAGCTAGAGATATTAGAAAAGCTCTTACAATAATATGCCTCTATTTAAATAAAAACATGAACATAATAAAGAAATGGAAGTACAAAATGGGAACTACAAGAATTTCTAGAGAATAAAAAGAATACAATATCTAAAAGTAATAACTGGATGGGATTGTAGGAGTTTAATCATTGTAGGATAAAAGGTCAATGACTACATTGGTAGGAGTAGGTTATAATCCAGGACTCCCACTTATGGGCATATATCCAAAGAAAATAAAATTGGGATCGACCTTGAAGCGATATCTGCACTACTGTGTTTATGTCAGCATTATTCACAATGGCCAAGATACAGAAACAACCTAAATGTTCATTGACAGATGAATGGCTAAAGTGTAGAATAGCATTCTGGTGTCTAGGTGTACCAGAGTATATTTATTCATTCACCTACTGAAGGAAATCTTGGTTGCTTCTAAGTTTTGGAAATTATAAATAAAGCTGCTGAAACACCCATGTGCAGGTTTCTGTGTGGTCATGTTTTCAACTCCTTTGGGTAAATACCAAGGAGCTTGATTGTTGAGTCATGTGGTAAGAGTATGTTGCATTTCGTAAGAAACCACCAAACTGTCTTTCAAAGTGGCTGTACCATTTTGCAGTCCCATCAGCAATGAATGAGAGTTCCTCCTGCTCCACATCCTTGCCAGCATTTGATGTTGTCAGAGTTCCTGATTTTGGCCATTCCAATAGGTGTGTAGGGGCCATTCTAATAGGTGTGTAGGGGTATCTCATTGTTTTAATTTGCATTTCTCTGATGACATATAATGTGAAGTATCTCTTCATATGCTTATTTGCCATTTGTGTTTCTTCTTTGGTGAGGTTTCTGTTAAAGTCTTTGGCCCATTTTTAAATTGGCTTGTTTGTTTTGTTATTGTTGAATTTTAAGAGCTTTTTGTATATTTTGGATAACAGTCTTTTATCAGAGGTGTCTTTTGCAAATATTATCTCCCAGTCAGTGGCTTGTTTTCTCATTCTCTTGACATTGTCGTTCACATAGCAAAATTTTTAATTTTAATGAATTCTGTCTTATCAATTCTTTACTTCATGTATCATGCCTTTGGTGTCATATCTAAAAAGTCATCACCATACCCCAAGGTCATCTAGATTTTCTCCAACGTTTTCTAGGAATTTTATGGTTTTGTGTTTTACATTTAGATTTGTTATCCATTTTGTGCTAATTTTTGTGAATGGTGTGAGGAGGTCTGTATCAAGATTCATATTTTTGCATGTGAATGTCCAGTTATTTCAGCACCATTTGTTGCAAAGACAGTCTTTACTCCATTGTATTGCTTCTGCTTCTTTGTCAAAGTTCAATTTACTATATTTGTGTCAGTCTATTTCTGGGCTTTCTATTGTGTTCCATTAACCTATTTGTCTATTCTTTCACCAATACCACACTGTCTTGATTACTATCTTCTTTTTTCTTTTTTTTTATTTGGTTGCATCGAGTCTTAGTTGCAGCATGTGGGCTCTTTAGTTGCAGCCGGCAGGCTCCTTAGTTGTGGCATGTGAACTCTTAGTTGCAGCATGCATGTGGGATCTAGTTCCTGGATCAGGGATTGAACCCGGGCCCCCTGCATTGGGAGTGCGGAGTCTTAACCAATGCGGCACCAGGGAAGTCCCTTGATTACTATCTTCTTTTCTCCATTTTTATTTGTTTGTTTATTTGTTTGTTTTTGAACAGGCAAAAGCCATTTATTCAGACTGTGCTCTAGAGGGATCAGCCATTGTCACATTTTGTCAGAGACTCAAAATTAGGCAGAGGAGTGGGAAAACTTATGGTGGAAAAAAGAGAAGGCTTCAGGTGTGCTCTGATGGAAGGCCGTTGGCATAGGGAAGCTGTAGAGGATTAACTAGAAGCAAGGCATCCTATGTGCTTGGTTAGCAATATGTATTTGGCTTTCTCTAGTTGGTCCTAAGTTGGAAAAGAGGACGAAAATTAGGGGAGCTGTCAGTTATTAGTCTCCTCCAGTTATTATTTTCCTCTGTTTGAGTGAATCTAATTGCAATTCTTCCTGATAAGTTTTGGTTCCTTTCCATTATGATTTTGAATTCCTGATCCTCTTTTCATAATACCTCCAAACACTCATTTGAGGGTTTTAAATTCAAGTTTGAGTGTTGTGTGACACTCAATTTTCTTTTAACACTTGGTTGATTTTTTTTTTCTTTTTTTGGTGGGAAGCTTTCATCAGCTGAAATGTTTTGATTTGAATTTTTTTACAGTATATTTGTATGATTTGAATTGATGTTTTTTCTGTTTCTAGAAGTTTCTTGACACTGGTTTTAGTTCAAGTATACCATCTTCTGTCAGTATAGTGAAGTATAATAATTGTATTGATTGGTGAGTGGTGAAGGGTATCTTGTTTCTTTCATTCCTGTAAGAATTTAACAACTTTCCCCTCTTACTTTCTTCTTCTCTCTCACTGCCACTTAAGCATGGGGTACTACCACTCCCCTATGTGTCTGGTTTCTCCAGTGGCAATGCTTCTTCAAGGCTCTCACCTTTATCCGCCACACCTTCAAGCCCCTACCTTGTAGTGAGTTGTGAAGTAAAAATTCCTAGACCTATGGTCTTTAAAATATTAAATGTTGAGCTTGGTCTTCCAAGTAGTGATCTTGCCTGTTTCATCCATGTCCTCCTCCTTCCTCTCCTCTTTTCTCATATTCTCTTAAGCCCCCTCTCCCCTGACATACCAGGATCTGGGTAAGAGCTCTGGTGGAGTTGATGTTTGTAGTAAACTCTGCCTCTGGCTTCTTTTAAAAAGTAGGTCATGTGTATTTATTTCCTGGGCTGATCTCTCGGTCTCTCTGTCTCTCTGTCTCTTTCTCTCTGTGTCTCTTCTATCTCTCTTTCTCTCTGAAGATGTAAGGGTGGAGATTCTGGTTACTGTCATTATCTTCCAGACTCAGAAATTAAAAATGTATTGTTTAGAAGATCCAAGTCAGTATAAAGCCTATGATTTTATTTCTAACATAGTTATTAATAACTTAAAATAGCTAAATAATCAGTACATACTTTAAACAACATTTACGATTATATATAGATTTACATTTTTCAGAATGTCTTCTCACAATTTATTAAATTTTCACAAAATTATGTTTTATTAATAAGAAAACGCTAACTATTCAGTGGCTTGGCTGAGACACAACAGTGGCAGAGACAGATTTAAACTGAGCCGTTCGAACATAAGTCTGTTTCTCTTTCCAGCACACTGTGGATCTTTGGGTGGAGACATCTAATTGAGCAAATGATTCTTTTGAGTGAATAATAACCTTTAAGATGGCAAATTCGAACCTCGTTCATGGAGACATTCACCCTAGTTCACCTTGGTTATGAGACTATTTTTTACTTCACCAGATGGCTGAGCCTCACTCTTAAAATCTTTATGTGTATAAACATAAATAACGGAAATTTTTTTTATTAAGGTTTATTGAAAAAATGCAAGCTGCCTCAAGGTCCTCTACAAATAAAATTTTATTGGATTTTAGTCAGTAACTACGATATTGTAAAACATAAAATACCTACCATAATTTTGCAAACCAAGGGTTATAATGATTTGTTTACTTGGGAAAAGAAAAACAAAACATTTAATTTGTCTCAAGTTCAAACTAACATGCCTGGCTTACTGTAATTTTTATTTATTCATTCCAAATATAACACTGTAAAGTACCATCTCTTGTCATTACTAGACTTTGGGTCTCTGCTTTTATGTTTAATTTATTATCGACTTGTGACTTATTTTTTTCCTTTTATAGCTGCAAAATCAATTGAAATAAAATAATGATTTGCTTTTACTGCTGAACAAGATGCTAGATGTCCTGTTTGCCAAGTGTACAGTTTATAAGTAGCAACATGCCTTTAATAAAAAGTTTAATAAAAACACAAAAACTAAAATGTCAAAATGCTTACCTTTTATGATAAGATCATTAGTTTTTATCAAATCAGAGAACACATCATTTGTGTCGGCATAATTGAAAACAAATATTTTGACAAGCAGCAAACCCATGTAGGAAACATTGTACATTTCAAAAAAAATGAAGCTTTCAGTAATATAGAGGAAAAGTTTCTTGTCAAAACAGTTTTCATCGGCAGTTGTCCAAGGGGGTTCTATAGCTAGTGCTCAATGTTTTATCTGCATTGCATGTGATAAAAACAAACAAAGCTACTAATTTGATATATCTATATTACTGAAGTTCTCTTCAGTTAGATATGAAATCCTTACATCTATAGTTAGGCACAACCCTGATGGAAAAAAAAGGGAAAGTTACCCTTTTGTCATTTCTAGGGCACTGGGTGAATGTCAAAAAACATGGTTCAACCATTATTTGAATCTGAACAAGTATTTACACCATTGGTAAATTGAATATATAAGTAGAATATTATTTCACACAATTAAGTAACTAAATACAGCATGATTAGCTACTTGAATTGGTGGACAGAAGCCCCTATGGTTTCCGAGGTCACATGAAAAATCCATGTTTATTGTTTTGTCTCCTTGTTATTTATTAATGTAATATAAATATAATGTCTAAGAATCAATGTTTTGAGAGATGGATCAGTTATAAAGTGAGCCATATACATTACAAATCTAATAACTTACAAAGTTGAAAGATTTTGAACGGAAAACTCATTTATTTTATTTCTACATATCCAGTTCTTAACATAGCTAATGGAAATGTACCTTAACTTTTATTGGTAGTACTTATTACCAAAATAAATATTACAGGTTTATTTATCATCTAGCTCCAGAATTTAGGATGTTGCTTCATGAGAACATGACCTTTATGTGGTCAATATTACAGTCCTAAAACGAAAGACAGTGCCTAGCACATCATGAGAACTCAACAAATATTTCTTCTATTGGACAGAATACCTTTTTTTCCCAGTAAAATATTAGATTTAAATAATTTAAATAAATAATTGATTTAAATTATAGTAAATGAACATTTCATTCATTCATCTGGAATGCTAACTTGTATAACAATAAAAAGCTTTTTCAAACACAGGCAACATTCAAAAAGAATGTATTTGGACATAAACTTGACAAATGGCAATTACAATGAATAGATTTTAGAAAAACTAACATGTTGAAATAAATTAAATTTATACAAATACCTTTGTACAGATTAACAACTGGAGCCTGAAAGGGGTAGTTTTTTGAGCCTGTAATTCAGTTAGAAAAGACAATATTTTAGGACATGATGATTTCAGAAAAATGTTTAACAAAGTAAACTTGCAGGTAGAAAGGCACTTTTGACTGTTGAAATACCAATCAAAACACCATAGAGTATTGAATGGGAGAAATAGAGGTGATCTGATTATAATGTGATCAAATGATGAAAATACATAAAATCTAAAACAAATTGCAGTTGTTGTACCTAATGCAGAACTGAATATGAGAATTGGATGACATTATCAAAAAATAAAATAAATTAACTAACAAAATAAACACATAAACAAATAAAGAAGTAAATAATGAAGCTGTCTGATATCAGAACCTAAAACAAGTCAAAGTAGGATTTAAAAATTTTTTTAAATGCTGAAATAATGACAGTAAGAATTCTGGCAATTAACCAAAACTGGTTCTTAAATTTTTTTCTAAGACTTTAAATTTTCATAGCCTCTTATAATTTGCCAAATGATTTCTCATTCAATATCTTACATACATTTTATGAGCATTCTGATATAAAAGGTGTACTGAGTGCTTACAAAAAATCAGGCATTGTGAAAAGACCTGGGGATCCACAGGGGAACAAGAGACATTTTCTGCTCTTCAAGAATTAAGTCGGTAGGTGAAAAAACTGAGTTTTAGAAGTGAAATGAATTTTCATTTATCACACAAACAGACCTTTTTAGTACAAATTCAATACTTTTTTGAAAAATACGTGCCTTATGACATAAGGTAGATAGATGAATGATATGGTGAGCTTGGAAGCAGGTCTTCTGAAGCCTGATATACACCATGTGTGTCAGCTTGGAAGCAGAGCCCCGTCTGGTGAACCCTGAGATTACTGCAGCCCTGACTGACATGTTGATTGCAATCTCATGGGATAGCCTGAGCCAGAGCCACCCACCAAAGCCACTGCCAGATTCCTGAGCCACAGAAACAGAAAGATAATAAACATTTGTACTTTCTGATCACAAGTTTTACGGTAATTTGTTACACAGCAAGAAGCAGCTAACGCACCTGTCCTTAAATCCTAGTTTGTCCTCTTACGAGCTGGATGTTCTTAGACATGTTACTTAGCTGTTCTTGCACCCTCAGTTTCTTCATCTGTAAAACACGCATGAAAGAAAATCAAGCATAAAATATGCATAGATAGACATAAGTGGAATTATTTTTAGATTTTATAAGATGATACATGGAAAGCATTTACATCGGGTTTTGCCATATTATAAAAATGCAATTAAATATTTCATCCCTTAAGCTATAGAAGACTATTTAGTGATATTTAAAGTATTCAGAACAGATTGAATGACAAAAGATGAGTTAAAATAATATGTACATAAAGTAAATGAAACAAAGTGTTAACAGTAGTTAAATTTGGGTAAAGGGCATCCAAATATTCTCTGTAACGTTTTTATTCTTAGCACTTTTGTGGGGGCTTGAAATGATTTCAAATAAAGTGTTTTTAAAGTACATACAGTATAATTACTCCTTTAAAACAACACATTTTTATAGAAAAATATTTAAAAGCTATATGCAAAAGTATTAACAGCGCTTATCTCTGAACACAGTGATTATGAGAAATAAATTTATTTTTTATATGCTGTCAAAATTTTGTATGAGTCATGTACGAATTAATTATATTAAAATTTCATTTAAAATATATTTTAAAACTAATTTATAGTCTATATTAGTTAATAAGGGAACACAAATCTAGAAAGAAAACCTTGAAAAGGACATAGATGTATAATACCTGAGTAGAAAGTACAGTATGAGATTTCAACTAAGATGAAGAACTTGTAAAGACAATTTATTTAAAAAGAAAAGAAAGCTCTACTGTAAGTATGCTTTTTAAACATTTTTAAAGCATCATCTTTTGAAAACTTTTAGAAATAATTTATGCTTCACTGTTGTTATAAATTGATTTGTCTTTTTTTTTTTTTTTTAATTTTTTATTTTTTTAAAGGATTTTCTTATTTATTTATTTATTTATTTATTTTTGGCTGTGTTGGGTCTTCGGTTCGTGCGAGGGCTTTCTCCAGTTGCGGCAAGCGGGGGCCACTCCTCATCGCGGTGCGGGGACCGCTCTTCATCGCGGTGCGCGGGCCTTTCTCTATCGCGGCCCCTCCCGTCGCGGGGCACAGGCTCCAGACGCGCAGGCTCAGCAATTGTGGCTCACGGGCCCAGCCGCTCCGCGGCATGTGGGATCCTCCCAGACCAGGGCTCGAACCCGTGTCCCCTGCACTAGCAGGCAGACTCTCAACCACTGCGCCACCAGGGAAGCCCTTGATTTGTCTTTAAAAAAAGTTCTATTTAGAAAATAAAAGAACAGAAAACTACCTTAATCTCAACATTGCTTCCATATGCAGATAATGTGCATGGAATGACACAGATTATAAGTTTCCTTTTCAATGAGGTGTTATATGCTTTTATCTTCATAAAGACACAGGAAGGAGGATGATTTTTGGTTCTTGAAATCAAAGATCAGTTTGGTTTTATCATTTCAGTTTGAACTGCAAATTTCTGTCAGAGACACATATGTTTATTTCTCCAGTGCATCTGCTGGGTCATTTATCACCCTCAGTCTGTACCTTCAGTTCTCGTTTGTTCTCTATATTCAGGTCAGAAAAGGCATTTAGTGTCATAATTGGCAAAAACACCTATTTTTCGTCTTTTATTCTAATTTGAAAATGTCCTCTATACGTCTGTTAAAACTTAATAGTGAATGTTATAAACAAGTGAAAAGACATCTCAACTCTGTAAATACTACCTAACTTTAGGACATCTTTTATGAAAATTGTTTAAACATGGTGCATTTCAGAAGTATACTAGAAAGAGCTATAAGAGAAAAATCTAGGTGATTGCTTCATTGGATTACTTGTGAGGTTATTAGAATTAATGTGTGTAGATGGCTGTTTAGCTCAGTGAACCAATTTTCCTATAATATCATTGGAAGAACATCTTGCCTTGTATGTTAGCATTTTTAGAAAATATTTCCAAAAGGAGTAACCCAGAAAATCATGTGTGGCTTTACTAGATTAATCAACATACTTTTGCCCCTCATCATCCTCACCATTTCATGATGAGCCTAATCTCATTGTTACTTTGGGCTCCAAGTTTCAACTCTCAATGAACCTATGATTCCTTACCTATCTTCTTCTTCTCTCTCTCTCTTTTTTTTTTTTAAACAAGTTAGAAATAATTTACTTTGTATAGTTTCCCTATTTTTAAAAAAATTTTTATACAATTTTTAAAGGTTACTTTCCGTTTATGGTTATTACGAAACATTGACTATATTCCCCATGTTGTACAATACATCCTTGAGCCTATCTTACACACAATAGTTTGTACCTTCCACTTTCCCACCCCTATATTGCCCCTCTCCCCCCACCACTAGTAACCACTAGTTTCTTCTCTGTATCTGTAAGTCTGCTTCTTTTTTGTTATGTTCATTAGTTTGTTGTATTTTTTAGATTCCACATGTAAGTGTATCATACAGTATTTGTCCTTTTCTGACTTATTTCACTTAGCATAATGTCCTCCAGGTCCATCTATGTTGCTGAAAATGGGAAACCTCTGTTCTTTTTTATGGCTGAATAGTATTACCTTGCATATTCATACCACATATTCTTTATCCATTCATCAGTTGATGGACATATCTTAATCTCCTTGATCTCTTTGTTCTGTCTCAATGACCTGGCCCTAGAATGACAGCATGGCATAGTAATTGAGTCCTGAATGTGAAAGCAGATGTCCTAAGTTGAAATCTCATCTAAGTTCTTCATCCTTTTTGTGTCTCAATTTCTTATATGTTAATTGGGAGGATAATAATAGTACTATCTCATAGAATTATGAGATGAAAACGACAACATATTTAATGTGGTTAGAATAGTGCCTTGCATATGTTAAGTATAAAAATTTGAACAATAATTATTACTGTATTATTAATTATGGAATTCTACATGATATTGCCCTTTTTATTTCTAACAGATTTCTATTTGGTTCTACTATCTGTTGCTCCATAGCAAAGTAGCAGACTAGCTACTGCAGTCTTAGGTCATCAATTTCTTCTTACCTATTTTTCTTGATTGGCTATTTGCACATGTTCCCATTTCTCCAATCTGTTTCAAAAATAAAAAGAAAGAAACACATCTATATCCCCTCCAGCTATCACCCTATCTCTAGTCTCTCTGTCCTTCACAACCAAACCAATTTAAAAATGGCTGAAGAATGTCTATCAGCAATATCCTAGGATACTTCAAAGCCACAAGAGAATGATTATACCCCTAGAAGAGGGACAGGGACAAAACCTGGGGCACATGGTTGCACTCTGAGCTGAAAGCCCTTTATATAATTTTCTTTACTTCACTCCCCTTCCTTTGCCTTCTCTCATTGAAGTTGCTTTATCTCACCAAAAAATCTTAGGGATTATCTTCTTCTCCCTCATCTACAAGCTGAACTGTCAAGGAGATCTTATCTACTCCTTTAGCCTCAATGAAAATTGATATGTCAATGACTTCCAAATCAAGAACTCCATTTCAGCTGTGTCTCTGGGCTTCAGATCTCCACATGCTATTCAATACCTCCTCTATGTAACAGATGATTCAACATAATACATCTAAAAATTATTCAACTATTCAAGCACCCCATCACCAAATTCTTTTTTTACAAGATCTATCTCATTGCTTGGTAACATCTTGAACACATTTTTCCTTCCTTTCTACTTATTATGTAATATTAGATACATTTTTTAAAAACACAAATAATAATATAAAACATATACTCACACCTAATTTAAGGAATATATATTATAAAATTACTAAAGCCATATGTATACCCCCTCCTGTATTGTATTACCCTTCCTAAACCTAGAAGTAAGTAACCATTATCCTGAAGTTAAAGGTTATTCTTTCTTAATGACAAAGTGTGCCAAATTAATAGGGTTAATAAACTCAGTGATTCCTGATGTATACTTTATATAAACAAAACTGTTATTTAGTAGGTTTATAATAGGGTTTAAGATACACCTTGTAAGCTACACTTTATTTTATGCAGATTATTCATCTCTAGGACATATAGAAAAAATAACTGAAGAATAACATAATCCTCATAAGAACTGTAGCAATTAAAAAAAATAATGGTAAAGTTGATATGTCAGAATTGAGCAATAGAGTCTGTTACAACACAGAAGAGAAGCAACATCTAAAGGGATGATGTGCTGGGCCTTTCTTGTTAGCACAGGTTCTTTTCTTAGGTCTGCATTTATTTCCTATGTCATTGGTCACATTACTCACTTATAAAAGCTGCATAACGCAGAGAGTAATGCTTTATGTAAACTGGATAAAATGCCTTATAACACTAGGATAATAATACTGGCCACCCACCAACTTTACAGGAATAGTCTAAAGAATTAATGAGATCATGTTTGCCAGGTTTTATGAGATCCATGGATAAAAGCAGTTATAAAAGTACAAAGTCCTGGAAGGAATTCTGCTGTGGTTTGAGTGACAGGCATAGTGTCTTTTCAAGAAGAATATAGTTTTGTGTTCTAGCTGACGTGAAAAACATTATGAGAAGTCAGATGTGTAAACTGAAAGAATACCAGGGAAATGAAGGCAACTGGAGGGGAGAAGGATCTGCCCAGAGATCTATAACAGATACTATTTAAATATCCCTTTGTTTTCTTGCTTTCAGTTAAATCTTTATCTAAGAACTGAGATGCATTATAATTGCTTTGGATTAGTATGCATGAACAAGGGAAAGATAGTGTCCTACTTTTCTGGATCATGCTTTACAAGGATCCTGGCCAAATAACTATTTCTAGTGAAGAAAAACTATTTTTCTCACAGTATGATGGAGGACTATAAATACAATTTCAAAACTTACATTGTTCATTCCACTTTCCCTTTTAATTGAGCACATCCTTCCAAGTACATATAACAGAAAAACATTTCATAGAGTATATCAGAATTTCTCAAACTCTGTCCATGAAACATTATTAGGTTGAGATGCCCCCTGAAAAATAGTAAGACTCTAAGACTTAAATAAGTTTAATGTTATTATTCCCATTATTCATCAAACACATTTTCTTACAAAATACTTAGTTAATATTTTATACATTAGAGTCTAAGAATTTGTGTTCTTTTAGAACACACATTCAAAACTAATGAAAATTCCTTATAGGTATGAGAGTTATTCTAGGCATGTTAAGGGGCAAAGCTTCAAATACCGTGAGAATTTAGAAAACGAGGCGCAGCAACTCAAGGATGGAAAAACTAAGAGGTAAAGTTAGATGTATAACAAAGTTATATGCAGAAAAAAATACAAATGTTTATCATCTGTGCAGAGAAGTGTGAAAATGCACATTCTTTCAAAGTAATTAATTTCATGTATACCCTAGTTGGTGTGGGAGGTTTTAGATAAACTTATTCTTCAGTTTGTGTTTGACTATGGGAAAAATAAACTGGTGTTGAGTCTGAAAATAATATAAAAATAGTAATCTAATCTTGAATAACAACACAAAGAGTAATAAATCGTATTCTATATGCACACACAGAAACATCCACACATACAAATATAAACACATGGACTTGATGTATAGAGAACGATTTTATTTTCTACCTATAAAATTGTTTTCTTTTTTTTTTTTTTATAAATTTATTTATTTATTTATGGCTGTGTTGGGTCTTCGTTTCTGTGCGAGGGCTTTCTCCAGTTGCGGCGAGCAGGGGCCACTCTTCATCGCGGTGTGCGGGCCTCTCACTATCGCGGCCTCTCTTGTTGCGGAGCACAGGTTCCAGACGCGCAGGCTCAGTAGTTGTGGCTCACGGGCCCAGTTGCTCCGCGGCATGCGGGATCCTCCCAGACCAGGGCTCGAACCCGTGTCCCCTGCATTGGTAGGCGGACTCTCAACCACTGCGCCACCAGGGAAGCCCAATTGTTTTCTTTAATATGTACATAAGTCAACTATTTAAAGACTCTCCATAATATGAAATTATTAGAGGGCTTTGACTATGTTTGAGGCATTTTTTTCTATCAAAAATATAACTGATCCCCGCTCGCCGCAACTAGAGAAAGCCCTTGCACAGAAACGAAGACCCAACACAGCCAAAAATAAATAAATAAATAGCGTTAAAAAAAAAAAAAAAAAAATATATATATATATATATATATATAACTGATTAAAAGACCAGCACTCAAAGTTTAGCAAATAGAAAAACAAATTTGAAAATATTTTATAAATTACTTCTCAAATTTTAAAAGCCAGGTAAAATGAAATTCAATAGTACTTAAAGGGAAATGTATTTATTTTCAAGTCAAAGCATGATAAATTAAATACCTCGATCATCTAAAATGTTGATGCTCAGATCATAATGTTAAAAGCAAAGTGTCTAGGATAGGAAATCATTTAATAAACTTACCATATACATTATAACATAGTATGATATTAATTTGGCTCCCAGAATGCCGAAAAGGAGAGAGTATTGGTCCAGTAGTGAAAGTTCTGTGTTCAAGTGGTGAACCCAATTAATTTGCACCACATCCTTCAGTCTGAGGTTTCTTGTTAGATTCCGGTGCTGCCTTTTCTATCTTATAAGGCTATTGTGATATTTAAAGGATCAAAAGCCCATTCTTAGGGTTGGAAGATCCAGGTGTTAGTTATAACTCTGGAAACTCAAAGCTTCATTTTATTTTTCTATAATACAGAGATTAAAAACATCTCTTCAAACAGTTATAGGAACTAAAAAGGAAACAAGGACACTGAATACTGTTAACTGGAAAGATCAAATCCAAATGTATATTACACTTCTATCACTAATCCCTATTTTACGCAAAATCTTACATGAAATCTCAAGATTAAAACCAGATCAAAGTAAAGCTATTATAGCAGAGATATATTCCTGCTTGGCATCCCTCCATTCCCCAGATTCCTTCACCAGGAAGGTTTATAAAACATTGACATTTCCAAAAAAAACAAAAAAGTGTGGAATTAAGCTTTCTATAACTAATATATTTTTTTAAATAGCCTATTGTGTTACATACATTTGTTCATGAAATCCACATGAAAACTTGCCTATATGTTACTGTTTAATTTTACAATATAGGAAACTGAGACTCAAAAAGGTTAATAAATTCCCCCAAGATCATATAACCAATGTATGGTAGAGGTAAGGATCAAATCCATATCTAGGCATATACTGCCATATCATCCTGCCTTCCTACTATTATCAGTTATATTTGAGTTGTGAGAAGGTGCTACTAGAGTAATAAATAATTAAGGACTGGAAGATATCATAAAAATTAAAATAATAGATCACTTGATAATTATTTGAATAGGCACAGAAAGCTTAATATATACATTTCCATTCCATTCACTTAAATATAGTCCTTTTTATCACTTAAGAATTGAGTTAAATATCATTCCTGTATATTAGCATTACTTTTCATCTTGTTTCTGTTCATCAACCCTCCCTCTGATTCGTAGAGAGAAACATGACTTCTTCAGTTGGCAGAAATTATTTAATTCAAAGACAGTTATTTTACATTGAAACAACAGAGCTAGCCTGATAATTCTGATCTCTAATCCTCAATTTAGGGCCACTACCTCTGGAGACATGTTTAGGACTGCAGACTCCAATCCATCAGTAAACTTTGACATTCACACTTTCTTTCTTTTTTTTTTTTTTTTAAATCTTTTTTGGAGTATAATTGCTTTACAATGGTGTGTTAGTTTCTGTTGTATAACAAAGTGAATCAGCTATACATATACATATGTCCCCGTATCTTCTCCCTCTTGCGTCTCCCTCCCACCCTCCCTATCCCACCTCTCTAGGTGGTCACAAAGCACCGTGAGCTGATTTCCCTGTGCTATGCGGCTGCTTCCCACTAGCTATCTATTTTACATTTGGTAGTGTATATATGTCCATGCCACTCTGTCACTTCGTCCCAGCTTACCCTTCCCTCTCCCCGTGTCCTCAAGTCCATTCTCTACGTCTGCGTCTTTATTCCTGTCCTGCCCCTAGGTTCTTCAGAACCATTTTTTTTTTAGATTCCATATATATGTGTTAGCATATGGTATTTGTTTTTCTCTTTCTGACTTACTTCACTCTGTATGACAGTCTCTAGGTCCATCCACCTCACACTTTCTTAAATCAACACTCCAGTTTGCATCTTTGAGACTGATGAAGTATACAAGCTCCTTCATTAATTAGGTATGTACATTTCATATTCCTATTCTTTTGATATTATATCTCTGCAGGCAATTGCCAATGTCTTACATCACTTATTCTAATACTAACAAACTCTTCAGTACTAGTTACCATCAAAGACCTTGAAAGATGGGGTCAACCATTGGGTTTATGAGTCTTAATATTGCTTACGATAAAAGTCCATCTCTTCTACCCTGATTTATATTTCTGATTTTTATTTCTGTTTTTCTAATGATACCTTGTTCTATCTAGATCTTCTTCTAAGAGCTGTCACTCTGATACTCAGATGACTTTCAGAAAGCAATAACCTCTCATATTCTCTTTTTCAGGCACCATGATCTTGAAGCTAGGGCCTAAATCTCTGGTGAAGTTGCCACCCTTTTTTGTACTTCATTTCCAGTACCAAATTGTCTATCCATTAGCATTATCTTTTGCTGCATATATTGGACAACCAAATTACACTGCCGTAACCATATATGGCTTTATTTTTCTTATATAATCAACGTCCAGGAAGGCGCAGCTACTAGAAAGTATGTTTAAGGAATCTGTCTTTCAATTCTACTTTCATTAATATCTGCTTTTTGTCCAAATCATCACTGGAAGGCTTTTCATTTTGGTATGACAGCTAAAACTTATAAGAAAAATTGGTGCAACAGTATTATCTCCTGTTAAAACTTTAGTTTGGAACTAACATATTGGGTTGGTTACAGTATTATCAACCTGGTTTCCAGAATCCCCTTTCTTGTATGATTCCAAGTTAGAATTGGCCAAAGGTAAAGTTGCACAGTATTTGCAAAGTGAAAGTGAAATAAGATCCATTAAATTCTGAAGGTTGCCATTGGTTAAAAGTGGTGAGAGACAGACAAAGTGGTGTCATTTTAGTCTTACTCTTCCTAAGTTTGGTGCTTATATCTCCTTCCTAACTGCCAGCCAGGCCAACCAACAGCAAACTGAAGCCCACCATCAACTGTTTCACTGCAAATTTACAGAGGTAAATCCAGAAAAGCCAACAACTTTCCGTGGACTTTGAACCTATCCCTGTATCTCCGTCTTACTCCGGCACCTGCTTGTGCATTGCTTCCAGATTTCCATGTAAGATCTGATTCATGCATCTATATCAGGACTGATGAATGATCTGTCTTAGATGACTCGATTCTTCTTTTCAAACATACTTTTCCTAGGTCAATACTGACCTAGAGAGGTAAAAATTAATATAAGAGAATTCTATAAAACATTATAGGGCTTCCCTGGTGGCGCAGTGGTTGAGAGTCTGCCTGCCAATGCAGGGGACACGGGTTCGAGCCCTGGTCCGGGAAGATCCCACATGCCGCGGAGCAACTAGGCCCGTGAACCACAACTACTGAGCCTGCGCGTCTGGAGCCTGTGCTCCGCAACAAGAGAGGCCGCGATAGTGAGAGGCCCGCGCACCGCGATGAAGAGTGGCCCCCGCTCGCCGCAACTAGAGAAAGCCCTCGCACAGAAACGAAGACCCAACACAGCCATAAATAAATAAATAAAAAATTAAAAAAAAAAAATTAAAAAAAAAAAATTAAAAAAAAAAAAAAACATTATACACCAACAAACTAGGGAAGCTAGATGGGATGATGAATTCCTTAAGAACACAGTAATTAGCAAAACTCAAGAAGAAATAGGAAATCTGAACAGACTTATGACAAGTAAAAACATTGAATCAGTCATCAAAAATCTCCTGACAAAGAAAAGTCCAAGACCAGTAGGCTCATTGGTGAATTATACCAAACATTTAAAGAATTTTAGCGGCAATCCTTCTCAAACTCTTCCAATAAAAGTAAGAGAGGAGGGAACACATCTTAACTCATTCTCTGAGGCCACTGTTACTCTGATACTGGTACGAAAGCCAGACAAGGATAACATACACACACACAAAAGCAACAGATCATAATTCTTATGAATATAGATGTAGAACTTCTCAACAATATAATAAAACTGAATCCAACAGCAAATAAAGAGACAAAGATTTGAAATAAATAATGTGTATTAAGTGATTAATTTATCATCTAGCAGAGTATCAGCATTTAATAATTACCAGCAAATATTCATTGTCATCATTGTTTCCACTGATGTCATTGTTATTATTTTTGTATTCATAGCACTTAGTCCACAGCCCAACACATATTATGATTTTTCTGTTGATTTGATATTGCTTGTGAAAAGACAATTTTACCTATCTTTATGTGTGCCCAGCAATGAAACAGGATCTATAAAATGATGGTATTTTTCACTAGACTATATAGTCCTATAATGGAAGAATCTTTGTTGTGCTTTCTTAACTCCTTCAAACTAAAAAAATATTTTTATGCATAATTATTCTTAATGCATGGTTGATGATGCACAATACATTGTTATTTGAATAAATTAATAAATGCATAGACCAAAAAAATCTGGTAATACTAGATAATAGAGTTTTTTAAACTTTAAGCTCCAAATAAATAAGGCTGAGGCATTGAGAAACAAAGATTTTCCTTCAAAGTATCAATAGTTTGTTAAATAACATGTTGGACCATGAGAAAACTTCTTGGATGTGAGTCTACAAAGACAGTTGGCCATGTCTTTTTTTTTTAATTGCATTTTTACATATTGCTAATTATAGTCTGACAAGCACAGATGATCAATAAATGGGAATAAATGAGTGGCAGTAATTCAGTAAGTCACTGACACTGTGCACCATACAGAAAGACCAAATTTTTTAATGCATTTTTCTCAGTTCTGTTTTTAAGCCCATGGAAAATGTCACTATATTAAATGCCTAGTAATAACCAGTGGATGAAAAACATAAATTTACATTAATGCATCAAGAATTAATCACCTTCTATTATGAAACATTAAACCAAACAAAGTGTTCAATTAATGCAGAGCCAAAGTTACTGAATATTCCTATCTTGCCTGTAGAAAATCATATCTTTTTTTAAATAACAACTTTTAATTCCTTTAAAAAGGTTAAAGACTTTAAAAATATTATTATTATTGGGGGTACAGAGTATATTTTAAGGCTTCATAGTAATTACTTTTATTATTTAGGTCTTTTTTCTTAGCACATTGGCAACATGCTTTTAAATACTTTATACATTATTTGTATATGTAGGGAAACAAAATTTGCCATTCTAAAATGTCTCTTTGGCATAAGAATTCATCTAGGCTGATTATTTTTAAGAAACAGAAGACTCAGAAGTCTTTCTTTTTACCTCTCTCTTAGCTGCCAGAAGAATTTAGATAAAGGACCTTTTCCTAGAACAGAGCTATATTAAAGAGATATATTTAAAAGTATGGGCTAGGTGTGATGGGACCTAGAGACCAGAGTCCGCTTGGTGTCCCTCATGTCTCTGTGTGGCTCAGCAAACATTTGTTTACCAAACATTTGCTTTTCCATCTCCATGTCAATTGTTTGCATCCCCTTTGAAGTCCCAAACCACTACCCCAATATCCTCTTATCTTTAGCTGAAGATGGTATTTAAGGTGAGGGCTTAGGCCATTTTGGTGAGTTATTCAGTTTTCCTAGGTCTCTCTCATGTATACATATTATGAAACTTTTGTTTGATTTTCTCCTGCTAATCTGTCTCATGTCAAATTAATTCTTAGATCAGCCAGAAGGACCAAAAAAGGTAGAGGAAAATTTCTTCCTCCTTGACAATTCAAACAGAAAAGCAATGGATATCATTTGTTTTTAACTATTTCTTTGATAGAATTCATTAATAAAATGTAGCTAAAAATTTATGTGAAAAAGCCTTCTTTATGCATAAAATGTAAATAAATGTACTACATTGTTTTTACCAATGCCAAAGCACCTTTACAGTAGCATGACCATTTGGAAATTGTGATAAATAAAAGGAAGTTAGATCAGTTATTCTTTCTCAATTATAGGGAATTTTATGTATAGTATCTTGTCTTGAAGAATAGCATGGTAATGAATTCATGAATGTCTCCAACTGAGCTCCATAATGGATAGCCAGAAAATAGTTAACATAAGAAAAGCCATCCTCCCTTGTAACTTGATTTTTTTCTTAATTCAGAAAAATTTCTTAAGAGAGGATCCTTTCAAGTGTCTCTGTAGAGTGATGTGGATCTATACACTGGATATATTAAGCAATATCTCCTTTATATTTGTACAAACTATCTTTATCACAGATTTCGATAGTATGGACACACAGAGAAGTTACTGATATCTCCAGCCTCCCTTTGCTGAAATAATGCTTTAGTTATATTGTTCTGGTTTAGTTATATTGTTCTAAAATTTAAGGAATTTATTTACTAAGTGAATTTTTATGTACAAATTCAACTTCCCACTTATTTTCAAAGAGATTATTAATCACATAAATTTCTGAGATTCATAGATAACTTCCTCTGGAGCATATCCTGGAAACTCACATTTATTTATTTTTTTCCAGTTTTAGTGAGATATAATTGACATACAGCATTGTATAAGTGCTTATGGATTCCCTAGGGAAAAGTTGGGATTGGGGAGTTCCCTCCGGATTATATGTCCCTGTGCCAAGGGTGAGGTTTTTTGGCAAGAGTGTGTCTAAGTCTTTCCTACTCATTTTGATGTAGGTATTTTCTTTCTGCCAAAGAGTACATAGCTAATACAGGCTTACCTTGGAGATATCGTGGATCTGGTTCCAGACCACGACAGTAAAGTCAATATTACAATAAAGCAAGTCACACAATTTTTTTTGTTTCCCAGTGCACATAAAATTATGTTATACTATAGTCTATTAAGTGTACAACAGCATTATGTCTCAAAAAAAAGTGCATACTTTAGTTGAAAATATTTTACTGCTAAAAAATGCTAACCATCATCTGAACCTTCAGCAAGTTGTAATCTTTTTGCTGGCAAAGGGTCTTGCCTCGATATTGATGGCTGCTTACTGATTAGGGTAGTGGCTGCTGACAGTTGGGGTGGCTGTGGAAATTTCTTAAAATATGAAAACAATGAAGTTTGCTGCATTGGTTGACTCTTTCACAATCGATTTCTCTGTAGCATGAAATGCTTTTTGATAGCATTTTACCCACAGTACAACTCTCAAAATTGGCGTCAATCTTCCCAAAACTTGCCACTGCTTTATCAACTAAGTTTATGTCATATTCTAAATCCTCTGTTGTCATTTCAACAATATTCATAGCTTCTTCACCAGAAGTAGATTTCATCTCAAGAATGATTTCATCACTTTCTTTGCTCATCCATAAAAACAACTCCTGATCCATTCAAGTTTTATCATTAGATTATAGCAATTCAGTCCCATCTTTATGCTCCACTTCTAATTCTACTTCTCTTGCTATTTCCACCACATCTTCAGGTACTCCCTTCACTCAAGTTTTGAACCCCTCAAAGTCATCCGTGAGGGTTGGAATGAACTTCTTCCAAATTCCTGTGAATTTTGTTATTTTGGCATCTTCCCATGAATTATAAAGTTTCTTAATGGCATTTAGAATGGTGAATTCTTGCCAGAAGGTTTTCCATTTATTTTGCCCAAATTCACCAGAGGAATCAGTGTCTATAGCAGCTATAACCTTACAAAATGTATTTCCTAAAAAAATAAGACTTGAAAATCAAAATGACTCCTCGATCCATGGGCTGAAGAATGGATGTTGTGTTAGTGGGCATGTAAACAACATTTCATCTCGTTGTACACCTCCATCAGAGGTCTTCGGTGACCAGGTGTATTGTCAATGAGCAGTCAATATTTTGAAAGAAATCTTTTTTTTTTTCTCAGTAGTAGTTCTCAACAGTGGACTTAAAATATTCAGTAAACTGTGTTGCAAACAGATGTGCTGTCATCCAGGCTTTGTTGTACCATTTTTAGAGTACAGGCAGAGTAGATTCAGCATAATTCTTAAAGGCCCTCAACTTTTTGGAATGGTAATTGAGCATTGACTTCAGCTTAAAGTCACCAGCTGTGTTATCCCCTAACAATTCCCTGTCCTTTGAACTTTTGAAGTCAGGCACTGACTTATCCTCTCTAGCTATAAAAGTCATCTTTTCCAATATAAGGCTGTTTCGTTTACACAGAAAATCTGTTGTTTAGTGTAGTCACCTTCATTAATTATCTTCAGTAGAAGATAAACAACAGTTGGAAAACCTGCTGCAGCTTCTACATCAGTACTTGCTGCTTCACCTTTCACTTCTATGTTATACAGATGTCTTCTTTCCTTAGACCTCAAGAACCAACATTTGCTACCTTCAAACCTTTCTTTGCAGCTTCCTCACCTCTCTCAGCCTTCAAGAATTGAAGAGAATTAGGGTCTTGCTCTGAAGCAGGCTTTGGTTTAAGGGAATGTTGTGGCTGGCTTGATCTTTTATCCAGATGACTAAAACTTCCTCCATAACAGCCACAAATCTGTTTTACATTCTTATTAATTGTGTGTTCACTGTGTAGCACATTTAATTTCCTTCAGGAACTTTTCCTTTGCATTCACAACTTGGTTAACTGGCACAAAAGACCCAGCTTTTGGCCTATCTCATCTTTTGCATGCCTTCCTCACTAAGCTTGATCATCTGCAGCTTTTGAGTGAAAGTGAGAGACATGGGACTCTTCCTTTCACTTTTAAAGACCATTGTAGGATTATTAATTTTCCTAATTTTAATATTGTGAAAGGGCATACAGTGTCTCAGGAAATAGAGAGGCCCAAGGAGAGGGACACTGTAAATGGTGGAGCAGTAAGAACACAAACAACTTTATCAATTAAGTTCACCATCTTATATTGGCATGGTTCGAGGAGCCCCTAAACAATCACAATAGTAACATCAAAGCTCACTGATCACAGATCATCATAACAAATATAATAATAATGAAAGAGTTTGAAATATTATGAGAATTACCAAAATGTGACAAAAAGACGCAAAGTGACTAAATGCTGTTGAAAAAATGGTGCTGATAGACTTCCTCGATGCAAAGTTGACACAAACCTTCAATTTGTAAAAAAGCAATATCTGTGAGGCACAATAAAGCAAAGCTCAATAAAACAAGGTGTACTTGTAAATGATAAAGCTGGAATTCAAGCCCAAACAATCTAGGAGATTAAATTTAAGGGTCAAAATTTTACGTAACATCTCAATGATAAAAGTGTTGCACATTTCGAAAAAATAACTTTTCTGTAGAACTTTTCTCTCATATGCTATTTATATTGTGAGAAACTAAATTGAAAACAGACATGTATTCAGATAATGGAAAACCCTGAACACCAAGCTAAGACTGTAGGATTTGGGACTCTTTTTCCAGGAGCAGAGGGGCCATTAAAGACATTTTTAACAGAAGAATGGTTTTGTGCATTAGTATGTTTCATCTGGGATTGATGTTAATGATGGGTGGGAAATTTTTGAAAACTAAAATACAGGAGAGCAACTAGGATAGTATCAAAATAGGCTTTTAAGACTCGATACATACAGTTCCCCATATGGCTGAGTTAGTTCCTACGGGGCACAACCCTCTCACAGATAATTATACATTCTATGGAAACAAATGAAGCTTAAAGCAACTGGTGCATGATCAAAAGCAGACAGATTCTAAAGGGGAGTCTAAAATTGGAAAAAGGGAATGACACTGCGTGAGTAACCATTTTTATGACTGTTAGTCTGAGGGCAAGCCAAGTCAGTTTTAGTTGGGGAAACTAAAATAAAACTGAAGATTTTTGTGAACTTCAAAACCAGAAGAGAGACTTCAGAGCAACCTCAGCCACTGGAAACTAACTGAAAGACAGATAAAACCAAATGTGAACAACTTACAGGGCAACTGAAATCTCATATGTAGTTTATAGGAATGTTAATTGTACAAACACTTTGGGAAAAAATCTAGTCGTTTTTTATATTCTTAAACATTTATCTACCCTATAATCTAGCAGTTCCATTACTAAGTATATATGCAGGAAAAATGAAAACATATGTCCCCAAGATTTTATAATAATTTTCATAGAGCCTCATTTATAATAGTCCGAAACTGTAAACATCCTCAGTGTCCATCAATAAGAGAATGGATAAACAAAATATCATTGTTCATAGAGTGAATCACAGATACAAACAAGAGCATGGATAAATCTCAACAGTATTTTGCTGAGTGAAAGGTGTCTTACACAGAGTACATAGTTAATAATCCTAAAGGCAAAACTATTATAGTGGGAAAAAAATTAGAACAATGGTTACCTCTGAACTATGAGAATGGGGATTGACTGGGAAGAAGCATGAGGGCCCTTTCTGTGTTGATGCTAATGTTCAGTATCTTGATAGAAGTTTGGATTACACAGAGTTTTTGTTTTTATTCTTAAGACTTCTGTATCGGGTGTGTGTGTGTGTGTGTATATAACACCAAAAGCAAAAAGAAACAAATATAAACTCTAGGTACGCATGCTGGAGTATAAAAAAACAGATAATGTACTTACATTTGCAATTTACCTTAAAACAAATGATGAATGGATTGAAGGATGGATAGATAAATATGCCATAAACAACTATAGTAAAATGTTAATGGCAGAAATTAGGTATCAGGCATGTGGGTTTTCACTGTGAAATTTATCCCAATTGCTGTATTTTAAAAGTTTTTCTGATTAAAGTATTCAGAATAAAGAATTGATGAGTTGGTAAACATGGGTAACAATGCTAATGAATAATATTAACTGTAATTTATTGACATTTACTACTTACCAATTGTTAACAATTCTCTCTTTCTCTTTCTATTATCTCACTTAATCATTACAACAAGGTAAAGCAGTTATTTTAATATCTATATTATAGATGAGAAAACTGAGACTTAAATCTGGTCACAAAACTAGTACAAGGAGGTACTTGGATGGGAATCCGTGTCTGTCTAACCACAAAGCCTGTACCTTTAAATAAAGCCACTACACGGTACGGTGAAAAGATTAAGAATTTGTGAAATACAGCAAAATATAGTATTGGATAACATTATGTCTGCAGTAAACTTTATAGTTCATGAACTTGTTATATTTCAAACTTACTGAATAGTGATGCCAATAACAAAAATAAACACATAGGTGGTAAAAGCTTCTTTGTGTGGATACAAGCAAGAGAAGAAAATTACAAATTCAGTTAATAATATATTGAGTAATTAATATAATTTTGATATCCAAGCAAAGATGTTCATCAGTAATCAAAAACTTTCAAAATTAAACAAAGAAACACACTGAGAGTTAAAAATTTGTGTTATAAATCACTTACATAGAAGTAGCTATGGAATATTTGAAGCCAGCTAGTTATTGGAGGAAGTTACTCCACTGTGGGGGGAAAAAAAAAAAAAAAAGAAGAAAGTATAAAGTAGGGAAAGGCCTGGGAAGGAAGAAAGAAAATAGGAAAAAAGATCAGAGGAAGAGGAGCCACGTGTGGGCAATATTCCCTTTATAAGAAACAGAAGTCTATGGTTGGTTGGAGCACAGTGAAGTGATGAATTTGTATTATGCGGAACCATGACACTTCCAAAGTGTGCCTATTTTATAAGGTACTGTCTTAGGAACTTAGAATGTAATAAGGATGAATACCAATGGAGTCCTGAACTAGAATATTTTATACTCAAATGAGAATGAAGAATATGGATTTAAATATCAACAGTATGTTGGATCATGTCCCAAGAGAAAGCAATGGGAGTTAGTAAGCATATTCCTTTCTTGAAAGCAAAACTCATATCATTTACATTATAATCTCTAGTGGTTGTTCAATACACAGCTGTTGAATTTAATCAGAATAATGTTATTTAAAGCATCAAAATATCAATAAAACAATTTTGAGATTCAAAATCACATTTTTTGTTTCTGACTAAACTCCAGAAAAGAAGGTAAAATTTGTGTTATTGTGGCTATTTGGTTCATTCTGAAATTTGAGATCCTATTGTTGACACAATAACTATCTCTTAGAAATAAAGTGTTGGGTTTGCCCCTTTTCATCTCTTGCTTCCTGTATACCATTTGGCAGAATGCAGCCTTACGAACAGTATTCTATAACTGCTTTTTTCAATACAATTCTACTTTATCAATGAAATTTTTTTGAGTCTCAAGGCAGAGCTTGGTACTATACAGTCTAACAAATGACCTCAGTTTTCTTCAAGTTTATTGCCAACTTGTAACCACTGACTCGGCATAACTATTCATCATCCTTTCGTATGATGAGTGAGTTTTCTGAATGCAGTTATCAGCATATGGCAGATTCTATATGACTGCTTCAAGGACTTCTGTGGAAGCTTGCACATGATTGAGAATTCATGAGCTGCTCCACACTTGTGTCTCTTCTCTGGTTGCACACATTTATCAGATGATGCAGTAAGCTAGCAAGGGCTGGGTGGGAATTACTTACTGCTCCACAGTTTTTATTTTACTGGAAGCTTAAATGTCAAAAGAAATGTTCTCCGCAATATAATCAAATGACATTGAGGTGAAACACTTTTTTGATAATGATTATATTTAATTTTTCTAGGGAAAGACAGATTCTTTCCTATTAAAACTAATTGGAAAACTTACATGTTATTCTTTTAGCTACTAGAAGCTTCACAGCTTATGTCTTTTTAGGGATTTTATTCTCTTGGAATATAAGTTTATGGTCAATTTCCCAGATTTCTTTCTTTTTCAATTTAAATGTCCTAAGAGCACAGGAGATTATTAAATATTTTTGATATCAGTGTAAACAACTAAAAAAGAATGCCCATCTTGGTAGAGAAGTGGTATATTACTAATGTCAAATGAGATAGTTATTTAAAACCTTTTAGAAATACCTTGTGCATTCAGTAAAAAGTTGTTATAACTTCAGAATGATAATTTTTATTGCTTTGATGCATTTTGTTTTCTGTAAACAATAATGTCGTCACACTAAAAGTCTATTTTCATCATATATGCAACAACCATATATATATATACATATACATATGTTTAAAGAGAGACAACATATTATTAGTTTCAGATATCAATTTTATAGTCAAATATTATTACAAGGAATAAATTTCTACTCTTTATCCTTTTGCAATGTAGAAAGAATATATACATTAATTTGGAAAGAAATTTCTAGTCATAGGTTAGAAATATTTAATTTAAGCTTTCTATTAAGTCTCAACAACAAGAGACTTTTCTATTCCTGAAATCTCTTTGCAATCCATGAGGGTTAGATCTGTGCTTCTTAAGGCTTAAAAGGAACTTGGTCCCTAAATACATTGCTAGTTAAAGTTTCAGGGGGGTTTGTTGCAGTCAGGGTATAAACTTTTCAAATAATAGTAGGGTTTATACCCTTAGTGTGAAAGTTTAACAGGTCTGTTAATGAACTTCCATTTGGATGACCTGAAAACAAGAAGTGGTTTGGGATAATCAATATGTAATGATTGACTGACGCAAGACACTAAACCAGGTAACCAACACCTAGTGGTCTCATATTATCTGTTTCCTATAGTTGGAAAAGTGTTTCTACAGTCACTTAAAACTTTTCATTTTATCTCATTTAACAGAGACTTATTTTTGATGAGTAAAACGTCAAGTAATCCGTCATATGTTTGAAAAGTTATACCTATCTATACTCAAATACATATGTACACAAACATGTGGGTATATTCATCAAACATCTTTAAAAAGAAAATAAAACTCTAGTAGTAGTAATTCCCTCAGAGAAAGAAAACTTGGGAACTTGGACAAATGTTTAGGAAGATTTAAAATTTTACTGTCTATACGCATCTAATTTGCAAATTCTGTACACTGTACATTTATCAAACAGATATAATATTACTATAAATTTAGTCTACTCTTTTCCCCTTGTCTGACCTGGTAGGCACTTTCTCCTTGAAAAAAATAAAAGAATTTGAAGCAAGTTTTCCTAATTAAATTTCATCAGAATTATTTGTTCAACTTTTATTTGTTAATTCTCTTGACACTTTAATTATATTGATCAAACTATCTAAAACTAAATATAATATCTTAGTTTAGTGAAACACTTTACATCCTAAAAGTGCAAAGAAATTTCATGCCTATAGTCCCATATTCCTTGTTAGCCCATTTAGGGAATGAACCATACCATTTCCTATAAAAGAGTGTAAAATCTGAGAATACTGATAATTACAAGCAGGCTTTAATTGTTTAATTGACTGTGAGAGAGCAGATCACATATATGTATATTTTTTCTAATGGTAATACTTATACAGAATGAAGCAAAGTGAAAATTTAAGCAGTTAGAAAATTTTGGTTAGTCAAGACGCACATATAACAAATATTAATGTGTCCAGGTCAGTGAATCTTAACCCACCTATGTCTGCACAGTTTTCTTCAAGAAAAAAAGTAGTTGCAGAGGTAATAGGAGACTTGAGAATCGTGAGGAGGAATATGGCTGTGAAGTTATGAATGGTTAAGGTACAAACCACATGCCTCTGATTTTATGGGATACTTCCATCCTCTGTCCATAAAGCTGGAGGATTTTTTGGCTTTTATTTATTTACTTTTGTTTTTATTTGTCATTTCATCTGTACCCCACTAATATCTTTGTAATATGGCCTTGAATATGCCTATATCTTTGCAAAATATGTATTTTCTTTAATATGTACACACTTTTTGACTTAGATAAATGTACTTGCTATAAACTGGTTCACTCTCATTTTACACACGTTTTATTAAATTCTATCTATGTTGCTGTACACCAAGTAGTTCTTTCTTTCTGTTATCTGAAGAATATTCCACAGTGTGTCACTACCACATTTTATTTACCCATTCCCCTAATGATGTACACACGGGTTGCTTTCAGTTCTTTGTTAGTATGTATTGTAAAGAATGTTCTCACTCAAACGTCAGGGCTTATGTGAGTTCATATATATACCAAGGACTAGAATATAGATTACAGTATATATGAATATTTAGGTTAAATATATACTAGCATATTATTGTATTATATGACTTTCTAATTGTTGCCTATCTGATGGCTTTAAAAAGTGTCTAGTTTTTAAATTTGCAATTATCTGGTACTAACATGTTGACATAGCTCTCTGTATTAAAATAGCCAATTAGGCTTTCCTTTCTGTGAACTGCTTATCCAAATCCTTTTCCTATTCTCCAATTAGATATCAATGTATTTCTTGTTGATTTACAGGAATTCTTATTTATTCTAGATATTATCGTATGTCAAAATTAAGATGCACCATATTCACACATTAAAACATTTCTGAAATCAAGACATATCTAACATGTATGAAGTTGGCCATTGTTCACATAGACATAACTTTTATATCCAAAGACATTTAAATGAGTGATTTCAATATTTGTAAATTCAGAATTCTGAGTAAACTGTTGTACCATAATTTATTTAGTAGCATTTTTTTCTTTCTTAGCAACATAAACATAAACTAATAATATTTCCAAGAATCAAAGGCATCTTAAAGTTGATAAAACACAGTATTACTTAATGGTTTCAGTTACAGCAAGTTGTTTTTCCCAAAGTTCATCAGTTGTCACTTAACTGATATTTTGTGTCATTATTCAATAGAAATTCTTAATTTTGAGATAATCAAATTCATATTTCACTGTCTATTACATGCTTTTGAAGTCTTCATTAGGTTTCCTTTTGCAAACTCTAGATAGCAGATATATTCTCCTCCTACACATTCTTCTATTAGTCTGGTAATTTTACCTACTTAATTTTGACACTTAATATAATTTATTCAATTACATTATATGATGCTATAAGGGAGGAAAAGGTTTCCTCAACCCTCTTCAGGTCCCTCACTGGGTCTGAAAACTAAACTGACAAAGACAGATTAATAGGAGGAAAGCAGACAAATTTTATTTAATATAAGTTTTACATGACAAGAGATGTCATAAGGAAGCAAAGACCTAAAGAAACAGGTAGACCTAGTACCTTTAAGCTTGGTTTGATAGAGTGAACAGTCATGGAGGAATATAATAGGCTTAAGAGTATAAGTTAAGTGTAGTAAACTGGGGGGAAGTTAGCAAGGCCTATTTGTTTAGATTCTTCTGGGTGTTCCTTTGTCTTTAGAGATAAGGACACTCCTTTCCTCCAGGAATAGGGAGGCACCTCTCACATGAGGGTCTTATGATCTGTTTCAGGGGAGGAGGGTTGGGGAAAGGTCAGAGTGACCTTCCCGCATCTACTGTTTTCTCAACCTCTTTCAGCTTATAGCATTAATATTCCAAGATGCCATATTTTGGTATGGTGTGTCCTGAACCCCATCAATGCAAAGTAGAAGTGAAACTGAGTAACTCAGATTGGGACTCGAACCCAGCCAAAACCCAGACTGGGACATGAACCCACAGTCTTTTAACTGAGATCACACACCTGGTCTCAGGACTTAATGAAGCTCAGGTTCTTGATGTCTCATGAATTCAGTGAGAGACAAAGTGAGAGGTAAGAAGTGGATTTATTTAGAGAGAAACACACTCCACAGACAGAGGGTGGGTCATCTCAGAAGGTGGGAGTGGCCCCAGGGTATGAGGTTGTCAGTTTTTATAGGGTTGGGTAATTTCATAGGCTAATGAGTGGGCGGAATATTCCAGCAATTTGGGGAAGGGGTGGAGATTTCCAGAAATTAGGCCACCGCCTACTTTTTGACCTTTATGGTTGGCCTTGGAATTGTCATGTGGCCTATGGGTGTCTCATTTAGCTTGCTGATGTGTTACAATGAGCATAGGCTCAAGGTCTAGTGGAAGTCAACTTGTCCACCGTCTTGGACCTATTTGGTTCTGACCAGTTTATGTCATATCCTCGGGCTATGTCATTCTTTTAAATATTGTGTCCTGCCCCCTTCCCTCCTGTTTCAGAAATATAACTTATGTTTGTTAATGAGGTGTTTGCACAGGAATATAGGGAGTAAGCCAATATTAACTGCACCATATATTGAACAATTTTCTCATTGAATTATTGTGCCATATTTATTATTTATAATAAAATGTTACTAAACTCTACATTCTGCTTTTCATTTCCTGTGAATCTATTTTAGCGCTTTTTAAAAAAACTGTTATATATTAGTTTCTGATGGGGTAATTCTTCCCCTTTAGCTCTGTATCTTAGAACTAAACTTAGTTATTAGCAGACATCCATTTCCACAAAAAGCTTAGAACATGTTTATTTAATTTCACAAAATATCTTGGATGAATTTGGATTAGATTGCACTGAACTTACATTAAAATTCTGTTGCCCCATCTATAACAATTCTTCATTACCCGTTTTGTCATATCTTCTTCTAAATTATTTCCAAATAAGCCATGGGAAAAGTTGATATTTTGCCACCTGGATAAATGGTACTTACTTTATTTTATGTTTTATTTCTAGATGTACATTGATGGTACAAAAAAATTCATTATGTTTTATAAGTTCATATTTTCAGAAAAATTGCCTAAATCCACTATTATTTTAACTAACTTAAATGAATTATACATTGATTTTGTTTGGTATTATATATTGTTAATTACATCGTCTCTAATTAAAGAGAGTTTTATTACTTCCCTTCCAATCTTTGGCCTCTTTTTTGTTGTATTATTTTAACCATAACATCCACAATCATGTTGTATATTAGCAGTGAAAATGCCATCTTTTATTGCTTTTCCCCCCAAATTAAAGAGAATATAGCTAAACTTTCTTTTTTAAGTATGATATTTAATGTAAATTTTTCATAGCTAGTTTATCACGTTGAGGAGTTTCCTTGCTATTCCTAGTTCTCATTTTCTTATCACTAATAGATAACACTTTCAGATTATTTTTCTTCTTCTTTTGAGATATAATCAAATTTCTTGTTTGGTGAGTTAGTATGATGAATTACATTGCTAGAATTTTTAATGTTATTGGGAAATAGATTATACATACAAATGAATACATATACTATGTATTTAAAGTTTAAAAATAATAAAACAAAGTCTTGCTCCAATAATGGCAAAGTAACTTCTATTCAGCAAACCCTCTTTCAGATAAAAATTATGAACCCTGGATCAAATATACAAATACAACTGTCATTGAAGAGTAAACAAAAGAGAACTGAAACTAAGCAGTATTTGACCCTTGAGAGAAGAAAATAATAAGAGAGATATAAGTTTATATGTCCTTTCAATGAGGGCAGTCTCGAGTCCATTCAAGGAAAGAATTTAAACAGAAATTTCAGTCTGTTTAGCTTGAAGAGTGAGAATAGGAAGGGGTAACCCAGAAAAAAAAGAATCATAAGCTCTGAAATCTACATGTAAACTTCATCGAAATCCTTGTTTGTCTCCTAACTTTGCCTTTGTAAGGGATATTTCATGAAACCAACTGAAATTTCAAGTAATCCATTGATAAGCAACAGCCAGAAAGCTGAAAGTACTTAACAGAGATTCAACTACTACCAACCAACCAGATTTCCCAACCTGAAGAACAGAGAAAAAATAATAATATTAAACACTAGTGATTTGTGAGACAATACAAAGCAGTCTAACAGTCCCAGAAGGAGAGAAGAACTAGAATGGGCACAATGTTTTAGTAAGTAATAACAAAAATTTCCTGTATTTTATAAAAATTATAAAATTTCAGATCCAAGAATAGAAAGAAAACAGTTAGGGACAGTTATACTGCTGATAACTAAAGATAAATAGAAAATCTTGAACACTGCCAGAGAAAATCATATATTTTATATATATATAGCAACAATAATACACATGTAACTAACTTCTCATTAAAAACAATTGAGGCCAAATACAATGGAATAACATCATTAAAGCTCTGAAATTAAAAAGCAAACAACAACAAAAAAAACCCTTTCAATCCCAAATTCTAAATAACTGAAAATATACCTCAAAAATGAAAACAAAAATTTTAAGATCAATAAAAATGAAAGAATCTGTTATCAGCAAACTTGAACTTCAAAACACATTAAAGTCATTCTGGGTAAAGGAAAATGACATCAGGAGGAAACACAGATCTACAGAAAAGGGAAAAACATCAAAAATGAAAAATATGTGAACAAATGTAAATATCATATATATTATTTTCTTAATTTTGTTCAGAATTTTCTCTAAAGCAAAACTTGTAACATTATAGCATGCAGTTTATTATGAATTTAAATATAATATAGAGGATAAAATAGCACACAGGATGAATGTAAGTGGAATCAATCCAAATGTTCATCGATAGATGGGTGGATAAAAAAATATGGTATATACGTATAGTGGGATATTATTCAGCCTTAAAAAAGAAGGAAATTCATACACCATGAAAGCAGTAAGCATAAGAATACTGGAGCAGTTTTATTCTTTCATTTGTATGTTCCCTCTTGATTTACTTCTTGCTTTTCTCCCTTTCTAACCTCCATCCTTCTTGCCAGTTTTCTTCTTTCTTGAATAATTCAGAGCAAAGTTATTAGGTAACTCTATATATGGTATGAAGCTATGTGTCTATGTTGAAGGTAGGGAGTAGGAGAGGCCAGTAACCCAGTATGGAATGTCAAAACTCTGCAGGGTAATGTTTCCCACTGTACAGCAGTGGCAAACACTGATCACATGTAGGCTGAGTAGGGCATCCGTGTAGAGTGGTGGCAAAGTTCCACAACAGGTTTCTGATGCCAAGCAAAGTGAGGATGTTTTCCAAGTATTGGTAATGGATCACAGCAATAACTTGACTTACTCTCCTCCACTGTTACCTAAAAGTAAGTAAATTCTTATATGAATGGGACACAGACAAGAGGAGCACATAACTCTTGTGGTTAGTGAGACACCAGAGACAATTTTTCAGAAGCTAGAGAAATACAGGGTTATGGCAAAGGGTAAAATAATAGCACCAAGATGGAGGGTTCTGATAACAATTTCCCTAAATTTACAGTTTTTCAAGAGCCTGAGAATCTCTCCAATAATGAAAACTTTACAATGTGTAAGATTTTTTAACTTTTTAAAGAATGATTATTTTCTTTTTATTTTTAAAGTCCAATATTTCATGTATTTAAGATACATTACTTGTCTAGTTCTTAGGAACACTTCAAAGTCTTATGTGGCAGCTGGGAAATTACCTTCATATAACCATATGCATAAGACTCACTTTTTATTCATCTGCACATCCATCCATCATCCACACAAAGAGTCAATATACACTTATGAAGGACTCACTTTATTAAGTCACCATGATAGGCAACAGAGAGAATACAAATATGACAACTATTTTCCCTTGACACTTGACATAACATCCTTGAGAACATCCAGGGTATCAAAGATAAATACAATTTTGTTTGGCTCTGAATCTCCATTCAGTGCTCTCTGATGATACAAAGACCTATAAAACAAAATCAAAATACAATTTGGTCATTGTCATTTGGTTATTCATTGCTCTCGTTGTTATCATCCTTGGTTGCTTTATAGCAAATAATTGCCTATATTTGGTATCACCAGTTTTTAACTCCTCCCATTCTTCCACTTAAATCAGGCAATCAACTCTATCAATCTATTAAACGACCTTTGTCAAGGTTGTCAGTAGGCTACCATGTTGTTATATCCACAGTCAGTGTTTGACTTTCATCTTGCTTAACCCATCAGCAACACTTGACACTGCCCTTATGTGATTCCAGGATACTATCCCTCTTGATTATTCTTCTACCTCTTTTTCAGTGTTTTCTGTTTTGTTTTGTTTTGTTTTGCTAGATTTTTCTCATCCCCATATCCTCTATTATGTGGGACACAAACTTCAGATATCTTTTCTTCCTAGATGATCTCATTCAGCCACATGACATTAAATAATATCTAAAATTATGATTTACAAACTTACATTTCTAGCCTAGACATCTCACATGAACTCCTAAATTTTAGGGGTAATTACCTATTTGCTATCCCTCTTTCGATGTCTGGCAAGCATTTCAAATGTAGTGTGTCTCAAACAAACTTCAAGTCGCCCCACCACCAAAAACGAACAAACAAACACCCCTCCCAATTTTAGGAAATATCAACACCATCCTTCAAGTTGTTCAAGCCAACGATCTCAGATTTATTCCTAATTCCTTGTCCTCTCTCACACCCATATTCAATATCAGAATATCCTGTAAGCTCTACCTTCAAAATATATCCTAAGATTATGCAATTCTTGGTGGGTAGTAACTTGATATTACTGAATTTCCGAAGTGAGCAATGAAATTTAGGTCTTCACTGTGAAACTATGTTGAATAAATCAAGGTGTCTTCCTTCAAAACGTATCTGAGATGAAAGAATAGAACAAGATATATGATAATACATAGTAATAAGATGCTACAGGAGTTTAGAGTAGACAAAGGTTAATCCTGGGAGGGGAGGCTGGTCAGTTTCATGGTAGTAGTGACTTTGAACTTAATCTTGAAACAGGGTTAAGTGTTCTATTGATGAAAATAGGGGAGAAATATTTCTTGGCTGTGGAAACAGCATGAGTAAAGGCAAAGAGAACTTTGGCATTTGCTATGTTTGAAAAATGTTCGATGATTCAATGTGATGAAGCCATAAGGTACATGAGACAAGTTAAAGCTGGTAAGGTAGGTTGGAAGTTAAATTAAAAGAGTCTGTTGTTAAATACTGGCTAACAAGAAATAAAGAAAAATTTGTTTTTCAAATAGGTGAGAACAAGTGAGAAGACAATCCCTTTTTGAGAAATAATGCTACATGTTTGCTGCTTACAAATTCTGATACCCTCAGATGATATGTGTTTTTATCTAGGTCATTTGTTCCCTTTAGGTTGCAGAATCATAATTTGCATTTGCTTGTTACTCCTTTACTCCTGATTACTCCATCACCGTCCTGCCTCTCCATTTCATATTTATTATGCAACTAGTTTCCATTTTGGATGACAAATGTTTTTCAGCTCCCTTTCTACTACCACCTCCTAAATTCAACAAAAACTCTCTCTAACACTACACCAGATAACAAAGAAACCAAGGGATTTGTATACTATTCTACAAACACAATGCATTTTATAAAATACCTGAAGACATTTTATAGTCTTTCCACAACTGAGTTATTAGTTTCTTAAATCTCTAACATGTGAATATCACTCCCCTTCATACCTGTCAACTCTGAGGGCTGTAATACAAACAGTGTACTACTGTTAATATTCTTTTAAAATAACCACCTCAACTAACCATATATTTAAAAAGTTTGGAGAGGACTCAAGTTTCTGAGCTAAAGGTAAAAATAGTCTAAATAAACTTGGTCTTTTATCCTATTATATCTTCACCTCTCTAGTGTGTGTTGTCTACTTCATCCCATAGAGTTCAAATGCTTTGATTCTCCCATAAACAGAGAGTTTTAATGGTAACCTGTTAAGGAGACATAGGTATTTCTAGAAATTGAAGATTTAATTTTGCCAAAGGATAATACTGGTTTCAATATTAATCTTTCTATGTTTAATGAAATATGGATGTCTATTGTATAAGACACCACATTCAAAATAAAAGTATATCAGCCCATATAATAAAGTCCTGGCTTTATTTAAGGAAATGCTTAGACAATGAAGTCACAGTCTGAAATAATCAATGGAGGCGCTCACACACTAAAAGGAAAGGCATATGTGCAAACAAGAAGAATGTGAACCAATGTAACAAAGACATGAATATTAAAATGACTGAGAAAATACCGAAAAGGACATCGACCAATTTAACCAGGAAAGACTGAAGAAGATTTCACAGAGTAGTAATATTTGAACTGGGTCTGGAAGCATTTGTGCATGTGCAAGAGTGAAAGGAATAAATTAGGTAAAACAGGAATAGTTGAAAAAAATGTGACAAAGTTAGGAAAAATAGTTAAGCATTTATTACCCAAGATGCATTAGGGAGAATCTATGGTGATGAGCTGGACATGGATCAGCAAGTATTAGCATTATATGACTTAGGGAGGAATTTTAACATCATCCATAAACAATTAAGAAAACATTTAAAGTTTTAAAGCAATGAAGGAGCATAACTCGATTTGTAATATAGTATGTTCCCTCTTAGAGCAGAGAGGCAGGTGTACTAGTAAAGGAAAAATCTGTGACAATGATTAGCCAAGTACAGCATCAACCTAATAGTTCAAAGATAGTATTATGATAATGTATAATAAGTTAATAGCTAAGTCAAATTTTAAAGAATAAAAATTTCAAATAATTTAAAAGAGAGATTCAAATAGCATATCATTCCAGAAAAAACTGTAAGGTATTATGCAATCTTTGAACATTTGCTTAATATACTAATTGGTTAAATAATAAAATGGACATGGACACAGAGCAATCATCAATTATAAGCAAATTTGGTACATGATTGTTCATTGTTGATATTAGATCAATAGAAGAGTCTGTTTTAATGCAAATGACACAAAAATAAGAGAAAAAGGAAGGGAGAGTGGAGAAACACTGAGTTGAGATTTTTTGGAGATACTTTTAAGTTTCACAATCATGGGACCTTATTATAAAAAGCAAGCTGAATTTTGCTTAACATCAGTAAAATCTATTAGTACTTTTTTAGACATGGCCTACTTTAAGCACAGGTGTGTAGAACTTATAAAGGAATACTCAAAGAAATAACGTTTATGTCAATATGTGAACTCTACTTCCACCACATATAATCTGATATTAGTCAAATTACTGGTTTGTGCTCAATTTTGTCATGTTTAAAGTAGGTAAAATAATACTTCGCATGAGGTCATTGAAAAGAATAAATATCATCACATTAAAACTCCTGGCCAACATGTCTAGCACGAAATAAGTATTCATTAGATAATATCTACAGTTCATGCTAGAAAAGACCTTGAAAAATTTCTCAGTGAGTTCATATTCCTATTTCCTAGAACACAGCTAAATCGTAGTGGGATGGTCAGTTTTTCTCTGTTGGAGGAATAAAAATAAATAAATATTTCACAAGTGTTTCATTGGGCCATGGTCTTCCTTAGATTCCAAATTACAACCTTCCCTATCACCAAACAAAGCTATTTCAATGAACACTCAATTAATAACAACTCAGTTTCTTAAAAATGTGAATTCCAACTTTAATCTTTTTCTGTTTCTTAATCTCTTCTACTGTGTTATCTTACACACATATATACCTCATTATTTCTACTATTCTTCAGAAATTCATTTCCCAGCATCATGGTCTTTGTTCACCTGCCTTCTCCTTCTCTTTTAACAAGATTCTGTAAAGCTTTATAGTTGTAGCTTACCCACACTTCCTTTCATACTTTCCTTCCCAGTTGGCTCCAAAAGTGTTTTTCTATGGCACATTCAGAGACCATGTTTTGCTGTGTTTCAAAATTTGAAAATCTCCCTGTGAAATATATCTTAAGTTTTAGGTAGTCAAGAATATATTTACATATCTAAATGGAATTCCTAAAACTTAAACCCAGTTATTACTGGAGAAAGAAAGGTGATTATATCAAGTTCTTATGCTTCTTAGGAACTATCATTATTATTATTTGTAAATAATCGCTTTCCTTTGTTGAAGGCAACCACATAGAATGTCTATGTCAGTGTTTTCCACTCTAGCTAACTTGATGGCTCCACTAAAAAAACCAAATATACCATAATTCTAACTCTACTGTTCTAAAACTAAACTAAAAGATAATATAGCCTACCCACATACATGATTTTTAAACAATAGTAATGTCTACCATATATAATATAATGTAGAATAAAAGAAGTAATTTAGAATTAAATTATATGAACCTTATAAATGCTCAGATATCACCACACTGGAAAACAAAATTACATGACCACATATTTGTATATACCTACATGTTATGAGAAGAAATATTAGAAGCAATTCCAGTTAAAAAGATTGATATTAGAATAAGAACTGCTGTTTCAGTAAGTTAATAATGAACAAGACTTTCTTGTTTGTTTCTGTGTTTGGTAAGAAAAAGAGGAAAAATAGTTTCAATTTAAGTAGAAATAAAATGTTACAGACAAGTTAAGGACTTTTAAAGTGGAGCAAGCACATCGTTCTCAATGGTGAAAAACTGAAACGATTTCCTCTAAGATCAGGAACAAGGCAAAGTTGCCCACTTTCACCACTATTATTCAACACAGTTTTGGAAGCTTTAGGCGTGGCAATTAGAGAAGAAAAAGAAATAAAAGGAATCCAAATCAGAAAAGTAAAACTGTTACTGTTTGCAGATGACATGGTACTGTACATAGAGAATCCTAAAGATGCTACCAGAAAACTACTAGAGCTAATCAATGAATTTGGTAAAGTAGCTGGATACAAAATTAATGCACAGAAATCTCTTGCATTCCTATACACTAACGATGAAAAATCTGAAAGAGAAATTAAGGAAACACTCCCATTTACCACTGCAACAAAAAGAATAAAATACCTAGGAATAAACTTACCTAAGGAGACAAAAGACCTGTATGCAGAAAACTATAAGACACTGATGAAAGAAATTAAAGACAATACAAACAGATGGAGAGATATACCATGTTCTTGGATTGGAAGAATCAACATTGTGAAAGTGACTATACTACCCAAACCAATCTACAGATTCAATGCAGTCCCTATCAAACTACCACTAGCATTTTTCACAGAACTAGAACAAAAAATTTCACAATTTGTATGGAAACACAAAAGACCCCGAATAGCCAAAGCAGTCTTGAGAAAGAAAAACGGAGCTGGAGGAATCAGGTTCTCTGACTTCAGACTATATTACAAAGCTACAGTAATCAAGACAGTATGGTACTGGGACAAAAACAGAAATATAGATCAATGGAACAGGATAGAAAGCCCAGAGATAAACCCACATACATATGGTCACCTTATCTTTGACAAAGGAGGCAAGAATATGCAATGGAGAAAAGACAGCGATTCAACAAGTGGTGTTGGGAAAACTGGACAGCTACATGTAAAAGAATGAAATTAGAACACTTCCTAACACTATACACAGAAATAAACTCAAAATGGATTAAAGACCTAAATATAAGGCCAGACACTTTAAAACTCTTAGAGGAAAAAATAGGCAGAACACTCTATGACATAAATCACAGCAAGTTCCTTTTTTGCCCACCACCTAGAGAAATGGAAATAAAAACAAAAATAAACAAATGGGACCTAATGAAACTTAAAAGCTTTTGCACAACAAATGAAACCATAAAATAGACGAAAAGACACCCTCAGAATGGGAGAAAATATTTGTAAATAAAGCAACTGACAAAGGATTAATCTCCAAAATATACAAGCAGCTCATGCAGCTCAATATCAAAAAAGTAAACAACCCAATCCAAAAATGGGCAGAAGACCTAAATAGACATTTCTCCAAAGAAGATATACAGACTGCCCACAAACACATGAAAGAATGGTCAACATCACTAATCATTAGAGAAATGCAAATCAAAACTACAATGAGGTATCACCTCACACCGCTCAGAGTGGCCGTCATCAAAAAATCTACAAATAATAAATGCTGGAGAGGGTGTGGAGAAAAGGGAACCCTCTTGCACTGTTGGTGGGAATGTAAATTGATACAGCCACTATGGAGAACAGTATGGAGTTTCCTTAGAAAACTAAAAAACAGAACTACCATATGACACAGCAATCCCACTACTGGGCATATACCCTGAGAAAACCATAATTCAAAAAGAGACATGCACCACAATGTTCATTGCGGCACTCTTTACAATAGCCAGGACATGGAGGCAACCTAAGTGTCCATTGACAGACGAATGGATAAAGAAGATGTGGCACACATATACAATGGAATATTCCTCAGCCATAAAAAGAAATGAAATTGAGTTACTTGTAGTGAGGTGGATGGACCTAGAGTCTATCATACAGAGTGAAGTAAGTCAGAAAGAGAAAAACAAATACCATATGCTAACACATATATGGAATCTAAAAAAAAAAAAAAAAAGGTTCTGATGAACCTATGGGCAGGACAGGAATAAAGATGCAGACGTAGAGAATGGACTTGCAGACACGGAGGGGGAAAGGTAAGCTGAGACGAAGTGAGAGAGTGACATTGACATATATACACTACCAAATGTAAAATGGATAGTGAGAAGCAGCCACGTAGCACGGGGAGATCAGCTCGGTGCTTTGTGACCAACTAGAGGGATGGGATAGGGAGGGTAGGAGGGAGACGCAAGAGGGAGGGCATGTGGGGATATATGTATATGTATAGTTGATTCACTTTGTTATACAGCAGCAACTAACACAACAATGTAAAGCAATTATACCTTAATATATTTTTTAAAAAAACTATACTTCTTAACATGCAAACACATAAAAAATTTTAAAAATTTAAAAAATAAAGTGGAACAAGCAAGAAACATCATGTTGTCTTAAATGACCTTATTGATAAAGGTAGCATCTATGTAATTTTTTTTAACTTTTTATTTCATATTGGAGTATAGTTGATTAACAATGTGATAGTTTCAGGTGTACAGCAAAGTGATTCAGTTATACATTTTCCCATTTACATTGTTACATAATATTGAGCAGAGTTCCCTGTGCTATACAGTATGTCCTTGTTGGTTATCCACTTTAAATATAGCAGTGTGTACATGTTGATCCCAAACTCCCTAACAATCCCTTTCCTCTACCCTTTCCCCCTGGTAACCATAAGTTCCTTCTCTAAGTCTGTGAGTCTGATTCTGTTTTGTAAATAAGTTCATTTGTATCATTTCTTTTTAGATTCTGCATATAAGTGATGTATATTTCTCTTTCTCTGTCTTAGTGAAGTGTCATACTTCACTCAGTATGACAATCTCTAGGTCCATCCATGTTGCTGCAAATAACATTATTTCATTCTTTTTAATGGCTGAGTAATATCCCCTTGTATATATGTACCACATCTTCTTTATCCATTCCTCTGTCGATGGACACTTAGGTTGCTTCCATGTCTTGGCTATTGTAAACAGTGCTGCAATGAACACTGGGGTGCATGTATCCTTTCGGACCGTGTTTTTCTCTGGATATATGCCCAGAAGTGGGATTGCAGGGTCATATGGTAGCTCTATTTTTAGTTTTTTAAGGGACCTGCATACTGTTCTCCATAGTGGCTGTATCAATTTACATTCCCACCAACAGTGCAAGAGGGTTCCCTTTTCTCCACACCCTCTCCAGCATTTATTGCTTATAGATTTTTTTGATGACAGCCATTCTGACTGGTGTGAGGTGATATCTCAATGTAGTTTTGATTTGCATTTCTCTAATAATTAACGATGTTGAACATCTTTTCATGTGCTTCTTGGTCATCTGTATGTCTTCTTTGGAGAAAGCATCTACGTTATTCTGTATGTGATGGCATAACATGCAAGTGGTACAGAAAATAGATCTTCCATGTTGAGAATACAGCCGTAAGATATCTTGAGCTCCTTCCTGATGGTTATGCCAATGTAACATGGAAATTTTTGTTAGAGTAGAGACAATGTGGATGAGGCTATTATAAAGAGGCAATGAAGCATGCAGTTTTCTTAAATCAGACAAGTAAAGTTCAAGCCCAAAAATTTCACTGCAAGATCTATGATATTGAACAAGTTAATTATTCTCACTGATGCTCTATTCTTGGGTGAGCAAATCATCCTGGTTTGCTTGAGATTTTCCCTGTTTTAGCACTGAAAATCCCATGTAACAGGAAACCCTTCAGTCCCAGGCAAACAAGGAAGGAAAGTTGGTTACCCTAATTTCCCCGTTGGCAAAATAGAATATCCTCATAAAATTTTTATGAAGTTGAATCATAAATGAGAAAATATTTGAACATCCCTTAACACACTGTTTGGCACATACAGAGTAAAGTTCACCAATTTCAATCTTACATTTTGCTGCCTATTGAGTACCTCAACACCTAGCCTAACAATAAAATCAAATCAACAAAAGAACGACAATATCAAGTGATAATTAATGAGTATTCTTCTCTGTAGTAGGAACTCTGTTAAGGGTTAGAATATTTCATTTTACTTTAATAATTTTCTTATTTTTTCCTATTATAAAAGCAGACTTAGTGATGTCGATAATTGCCAAAGTTCACAGGGTTAGAAAATGGAGAAATAAGGCACAAACCTTCAAATTGACCTGACTCCCAATTCTTCGCTCTCAAGCAACCTGTTCAATGGCCTTTTTTAACAAAGAGGTATTGAAGCGAAGATCAAATTTCATAGACTATAATGTCTAAGATGTACTAAAATGTTCTACTTCTGCATTACATTAAATTACATGCTTCTATTATTTGTCATATGTACCTTGCTTGGTGAGCTGGAAAGAGGAGAAAGCAACATACTGGTACAGAATCATTCCACGGGATATGAGAAGATACAGTGGTTCTTAGAATGTATTATATATCAATTAAATCCATGTGTCTTAGTTTATATTCGACCAGTAACACTATGACAGTCAGTTGAGTGTGTTTAGTTTATTTTTTTTTAATTAATTAATTTATTTATTTTTGGCTGTGTTGGGTCTTCGTTTCTGTGAGAGGGCTTTCTCTAGTTGTGGCAAGCGGGGGCCGCTTTTCATCGCGGTGCGCGGGCCTCTCACTATCGCGGCCTCTCTTGTTGCAGAGCACAGGCTCCAGACGCGCAGGCTCAGTAATTGTGGCTCACGGGCCCAGCTGCTCCGTGGCATGTGGGATCTTCCCAGACCAGGGCTCGAACCCGTGTTCCCTGCATTGGCAGGCGGATTCTCAACCACTGCGCCACCAGGGAAGCCCCGTGTTTAGTTTATTTTGATATAATCCTAAGCAAGACCAACATGGAAGAAGGAAAGTGAAACAGGGAAGAGAAGGCAGCCAATAAAGAATGCATTCTCAAGTCCATTATCACAAGGCACCTGGAACCTTGCCATGCTGTGGAACTCAAGGAATCAGTGTAGAATATGTGCCTTAGAGTTATCCAGCCAAAGGTGGGGGAGCTGGAGTATTAATACGATAATTACCTTCAATCACTAGCAGAAGGTAGCTCCCAGTAGGCATTTATTCTTCAGTATTTTACTTCCAGAGCAGTCTTCAGCCACCAGAGAGAGCCCTCGGCCAGTTGAAAATAGGTCAAGATGCACTAAAATACACAAACCGAGGAAACGTGACCAAGCACCATGGTAGTCTACTTATCTTTTCTTAATGCTACTTATATTTGGACATATTTAAATCTAATTTGACAAATTAAAGGGATTTTAATTTGTCATGCCTTTGTTGAAAGCTGTGTAGTCTTCATTGAATCCCTTCATTTTAGTCTCTAATGGGAGAACTCATATTCTAAAAAGCCTGTCTTAAATACAACTTTTTCTATCAACCTTTCTCGATCCTCTGTGAAAAATTATTTACTTTTTCACTTATACTCTCTTAGCATGTTATTCGTAAGTCTTTTCATTTTACCAAAAATTAATAGTATTTATCTATGTTTTAAAATCACTCAGAAGTTACCTGCTAATTTTGATTTCTTAAAGAAGCTTTCAAAGTACTATTTTTAAAGATTTTGGATTTGCATTTATCTGTATATTACCCAGTATGTACATAGTGTTCAATGAAAGTCAACTTGGAAAAAACATAATCATCTTAACCTTTGAAATCACAAATGTTGGCCAAGTATTTTGAACACTGATATATGTTTCTATTCAATAAATAGTTAATATAACATTTCCTTAGTTTAAAAATATTTACATGAGATTAATCCCAGAACAGCTTACCCTAATCATATACAGAAAATCGTTCACAGAATATATCTGGAAATTAATCCTCAGGTTAATTTTTTGGTGTATTTTTACCTTTGTCTAAGTTGATTTACAAATATTCCCATCCACACGACAGTTTTGGAATTTTCCTTTGAAATTCTTCAGGATAAATATTTTTCAGAGCCTGAGGGAACCCGTGGGAATAAGTTTAACATTCTAAGATTATTTTTCCATAACTTTCAACAAATTTTTGCACAGTATATAAAGGTGAATTATGTAAGTGATTTTTATGCCAACTTTATTCACTAGTGATTTTCTTCAAATCTCAAATGTTGATCAAAGGTAAAGAACATCACAATGATTTTCTTCTTCATTAAGCAGATAATTTTCTGCAAATAATCACCAGATTATTTTAAAAGCACTACTATTAAATTACATTAATAGTTGACAAACTATCTTTCTGACTGAAACTTCTTGGCATTTCAGAGTTTATATCTAGAGGTATAATTGCTAGGGGCAGGGGTATGTTTTTCTAAGTATACCCATGAGAAATAGAACCTAAGATAAAGGAGGACAGAAAGTATCATGTTTTGGTATAATATAATCATCATATAAATGGGTTTGTTTAAAATAAAACATGGTAGAATGTACAGCTAGAAAGACTTTAATTCACTCCAACATTTTCATTTTACAGATAAGAAAACTTATGCCCTGAGAAGAGTGATTCTTCTAATATTCAAAGGCCAGAAAGAAATAAATTCAGATCCTTCTGGTCTCCTAATCACATGTACTTCATGAGAGGGTAATAGAAAACCTCCCTCCATCCTTTTCTTAAATTCAACCAATTTCTTAATCAGGCACAAGCCGTGACAAATGGCAGTCAAAAGATGGTATAATGGAGGTAACATACTGGTCCAATAACCCACTCTTCTTGCACGGGGAACTGTGAATAAGGAGTGGGAACTGTTTCTAGAATGATTGCTGTAGTGCAGTAGCTCTCAAATATTTCACCTCAGGACTCCTTTAGACTCTTAAAATTACTGGGTATCCCAAAGAGATTTCATCTAAGTAGGTTAAATCCATTGACACTATATTGGAAATTTAAGACTGAGAAATATTTTAAGTAATTTTTAATTAATTAAAATAAAAATTAATTATATAAATTAATTATATAAAATAATAACAGACCCATTACTTGTTAAAATAAAGAACATGTTTTTATGAAAAATATCTATCTTTTACAAAACAAAAAATAGTGTTAGGGGTGGTGGCATTGTTTTATATTTCCGCATATCTCTTTGATATGTAATAGAAGACATCTAGAATGTTATATCTGCTTCTGCATTCAATCTGTTTCAATATCACATGTCAGATAATCTCTGGAAATCTCTATATTCATAAGAGAACAAGAGTGAAAAAAGGCAAATAACTTAATATTGTGAAAAGAGTTTTGGTCTAATGGATCCAGTGAAAGGGTCTCAGAAATCTTCAGTGGTCCTTGGACTGCACTTTGAGAGCCAAGGAACCCGTGTAAATCTTGCCACATAGAAACTGGAGACTAGGGGAATACTAATGTCCATAAACACATACAACAGTACTATAGAAAAAGCTGGAGCTCTGGACTAAAAGGAATAATCCATGTGCTTAATAATTCTTTTTAAGTCCCATAAACCTTCTGAAGTTAAGCTTCCTCAGAATGGTGATAAAATCAGTATACCAAAGGCTTATTTAGAGGTCAAATAATAGAAGTCAAAACTCTTTATAAAAAACTGTAAATTTCCTATAAACATTTTTTGTGATCACTCACTTTTTTAACCTATCCTGAACCTTGTAGCTTCACTGCAACAAATTTTTGATAGGTTTATCTTTCGGAACCTAGTTCCTGTTATTTCCACATGTATGTCATGTAATTACAGATTGTCATTTCCACTCCTATATTATCTGTGATGTTATAAGAAATGACTACAGTAAATCAAATACTAATTTAGCAAGAGAAAGTCTACTTTCCTTTCCTTGCACTAAGTAATTATTTCTTTCCATGTTCATAGTATATTTTCAATAAATCTGTATTAACTAGACAATTATATTAAGAAAACAAGTTTTGTATTTGCTTTAAACTAATATTGTTAACCTTAGTTTCTTTTCTCTTAAAAGCTCCAGGAATATTTCAGAGTTAGGGAAAATGCCCTGAGAATTCTTCCTACTTTGAAAGCCAAAAGTAAGACTAAATCTGGCCATAAATAATTCAACCACTTCATTAATCAAAAGAGAAGTTTTCCAAAGGACAGAATGATCCCAGGCTCAAAATATTATTCAGAGGTAAAACAACCTGGGGACTGAAAGTGAAACAATGAATTGATGATAAAAATAGGCCAATAATGACAGTCATTTAAGCAATTTCAGGACATGTAAGAAACAGATACAAATTACAAAAAGGAAATGTGAAAGGAGAGAACCATGATAAAATTGCTGAATGTAAATTACTGTGCCAGAAAATATGGCAGGTTTGGAGCAGTAGGCCTTCTCTGGATTAGCAAAAAATCTGAATGCGTTCATGAGCTAAGCAAAGGTAAAGACTGAAGGAAAGGGTAAAATAATACTTACAGGGCATATATTGTAAAGGATCTAGGGCACAAACAAACGATTTAGCTTTGGAAAGGTATTATTTCACCACCCAATACTGTAAAAAAGAAAAATATAATTAATTCCTTTAATCAAAATTAATTTAATGTCTGCATAGCTATAACTAGACTCTTGGAGAAAAGTGATGATCACAACAGCCAAAACTCCTTGCCCTTGGGGCTTATATTCTAGTTGGGAAAAGCAACTATCAGTCATTCAAAGTAATCATTCAGTCCAATGGATAAGAAGGGAGGGAGAGAGGGAGGGAGGGAGGGAGGAAGGAAGGAAGGAAGGAAAGGAAGGAAGGAAGGAAGAAAGGAAAGAAAGAAGGGAGGGAGGGAGGAAGGAAGAAAAACAGCAGAAAGAGAGAGAGAGAAAGGGAAAGAGGAAGAAGTGATAAATATGGTAAACATTATAGGGAATGATAGCCCAACTTTAAATTTTAAAAAGGTTTACTAACAAGAAATTTGAACAAAGACCTGAATGAAGACAAGGGTTACTATGTAAAAATCTGAGGGAAGAGAATTCCAGGCAAAGGAAATGTCCAGTGCCCAGGCCCTAAGGTGGCATCCTAGCTAATGTGTTACAGCAAAAGCAAGGCAGGCAGTGAGACAGCCTAGGATGAACAAGGGACCGTGTAGTGGAGGATGAGGTCAGGGTGGTTAATGAGGGTCTAGTCCTTGGAGGATATGATTGTCCATTTTAAGATTTTCGGCTTTCATCCTAAGTGAAATGAGTAACTGTTGGAGGGTTTTGAACATAAGTTACATGAGAAGGATTACTTTATCTCTTGTATGCAGAAGAGATTGTAAGAGGTCAAGGATAGAGGCAGGGAGACCAGTTAGGAGACTATTATGATAATGCAAGTGAGAGAAGATTGTGGCTTGGACCCAGATGGTAGCCATGGAGATGGTCAGAAGTGGTAAGATTCTGGATATATTTTCATTTTAAAGCTCCCAGGATTTACTGAAAGTTTTGATATGAGGCGTGAAAGAAATAGAGGAGTCAGGAATAAATCATGAGCCTGAGGAAACTTGTAAAGAGAGGGAAGGAAAAATGGAATTAGTTCAAGTGAGATGAACTTACACTTAATAGTAAAACATCTTTGAGGTCATGTTCCAAGACAAAAAGTGTCAGACAATTTTAAGACAGTAAAATGTTTGAAAGAGCTACCATAAAAAATTTGATATGGAAATGGAATAAAAGTTTCCCCACTACTTTCTGAACCCTTTCAACTTCCTCACCAGTTTAGGGAGCACAAGGACATTGATGAGTCCCTTGACTGAAACCTCAGAATTACTTCTCACACCACAACTCTGGGTTAACTGCAGCCGGTACATGCAATCCTTCCCTGCCACTCACTACTTCATGAAACTCATATGAGGCTACTTCTCTTCACTCACATAAATTAAACTCTGGATTTCTGGCTTCTGCCTTCTGCTTCAAAACAGAAACCACTTTCTGATAGAGGATAATTGCTTTTAAAATGATAAGAATCCTGTTCCAGAAATTCCTTAAGAAGTCTAGGGAATAAAATGTTTGAGAAAACCCATTGACTCATACAAAATGGTTAATAGTTGCTGATCAAATACATTATTAGTATTAATTTATCTCTGTGTTATTGGATATGAATTTGTGGTTAGACTGTGTTTTACAAGGTATTTTAGCCTCCCAAAGTATGAGATATGAATATATACAGTCATTATGTATGAACTTTATGGGGAATTTGATCATAGTTACTACTATTCATGTAGCTGAATCACCTTATTTTATCATGGGATATAAGACTCAGCATGCAAAAATGTAACTATGTAACTATAATAACTATAGATAGGAACGAAGGAGACACATTAAGAGAAAAAAAAGTTTTTCTCTTTGCGAGCCATGGACAATTTCATGATTCACCATTGTGACACCTCTTAATTTTCTAACTTGTAGACAGGAGGAAAAACAGGAAAGAAAGAACATTGTATATTTTAATTGAAATTTAATGTAAAGAGATAAAGGAATTGTCTCTTCCAGTTTCTAGACTAAATTTCTAAACATATGAATCTCCTGTATCTAATTATTGACTTCAAAATTAAAACAAATCTTCAGTAATATTTAAGACTTGTATATATTCATTGATTATTCAGAAATCAGTACATGGATTTTAAAAATTATGAATCTTAATTCTAAAAGAATCTTTGGAGATAACTTCTTGATTTTGCTTATGTGATTTATTTAGTCATCTGTTCATTTAATAACAAAAAAATTGAGCATGTATATGTCATTCACCATGTGAGTTACTTGGAATAAATGTGAATATGATAGATGCAAGCTCTTCCCTAAGAGAGTTTTAGATCTGGTAGAAGAAGCAATCAATTAGAACCATAACAAGACATAAAACTATAGAATGTGGAAGGTTTAGGTAACCTGAAAATGGCCTGATTCGTCAAGGAAGGTTTTTAAGAGGAAGAGTCATTCAAACTGAAACCTAGAGAATGTTGGAAGGGAGTTGGCAAGGAAGGAAGGAAGGGAGTTGGCAAAGATTAGCAAAGATTAACTGGAGAAATAAGCAGAAAGTAGTTCATAAAGGCAATTTTAACCTAAATGAAGGATTTGAAATCTGTGGAGGCAAAGAAAACCATTTAAACATTTTAAGCAGATTAAGTCCATTCCTTTCTTAAAAAGAGTTTATTTTTATTTGTTTTAAAGTTGTGATCTTTTTAACACATAATGTTAAATGTATGTGTTTTGGAGTTTTCTTTTTAAGAAACTTTTCCTCTCTTCACAATGTCTTTTAATAAACCACTAGAGATTCAATTCAGGGTCATTTGTTCTCTTTCCCAATCACATTCCTAGCCCTTCTTTCTCCTCCAGAGAAAAGAGTTTTGGGGATGTATGTGTATATTACTTTCACCTATGTTTTTATGCATTTATTTCACATGTATGTACCATTAATAATATTTAGTATTATTTTGGAGTTAAAATCTTCAGATAAATGGTATCTCCATGTATATATAAAATTATCTTTTTTCTTCTTAATATATTATTTCTAAATTAATTTTTATTGTGAGTATTGATATAATTTGTATAATTTCTATCATCTTTTGTATTTTCAATATACTATGAATTTTATTTGCATTTTTTTCAAATTTCTTGCCTTTTATTAGATTGATGAAGCATTCTTCAGTCCCTTTCTTTTTCTTACTGCTTTGGAAATGTTACATTCAATTGCTTTCATTTTAGTTCCCTTATATTTATAATATGCATATTTAATAGAGTTTAAAGTTAATCAGTACAGTCAGTTCTTTGTATCCATGGATGAGGAACCACTGAGTATGGAACCCACAGATGTGGAGGACCAATTGTACTACCGTATTTGATATAAAAGACTTGAGAATCTACAGACTTTGGTATCTATAGGAGTCCTGAAACCAATTCCCCCAGGGATACCAGATACCGAGGAATGGTGATATATTTGCCCTCCTTCAGAATCCAGAATGGCATTGTAGTATGTTGGCTTTGAACTCCTCTCCTCCCTCTTTCTAGGTTTATTTTGTTTTTACCTTGATGTTAAAGCCCTAGAATAAGTATTCTTTTAGAATTCCTGTATGTGCATATTTTGATTTCCCAACATTTGCATTTCTTTGCTCTTCTTGATTAAATTTGTTACTTTATCAATTCATTCTGCTGGTCATTCAGTCTATTCACATTTAATCTTGATTAAATTTGTCATTCTTTTCTTTGCATAATAATTTTTTGTTTTATTTTGCTGAATTGGTAATATTATTTCACCCTGACTCTTGAAGCACTGACAGATCTTCTCTGCATAAAACTTGTCTGGATTGTTAGTTACTATCTATGAGCACTGTTAAGAAGCCATCCCATTGTCTTCTGTGGTATGTTGTTGCTCATGAGAAGTTGGCTGTAAATCTATTTGCCTTTACCATATAGGTAGACAGTTTATTTTTTCTGGTGCTTTTAAGGTTTGTTTGTTTGTTTGTTTTAAAGATTTTTGCAGTATAATTGTAATGTGTCCAGATATGGATTTTTTAAATGTATCTTGTTCAGGTTCATGTGTGATCTTTCAAAATTTAAACACATATTTCAAATTGAAAATATTTCTTCAATTCTGAAAAATATTCAGCCATCATCACTTGGAATACTATCTTTCTGCCATATTTTCTCTTGTTTGCTTCTGTAACCCCCAAATTATCTTTCTTTAAATTTTTTATCTCTTTACTTCTTTGTATTATTTCCTAGGTAACTTCCTTGGTTATATTTTGTCATTAGGAAAATCTCTTCCTTTATCTAGTCTACTCTTTAACCCATCCATTTAGTACATTTGTTGTAATAATAATACTTTTTATTCTTAGAGTTTCTATTTGTTTTCTTGATGTAATAGGCCATTTGCTGTGCATTTAATTCTGTTCTTACCTAATTATTTTCTGCCATCATTTTAAAATATTTTAAATATAACTTTCTTAAACATTTAGATTATTATTTCTAGATCTGAATATAAATTATTCTTAAATATTCTGACTTTCAACTCAAGAATTTTCTATTTTGTCATGCTATGTTTTTTATTTTTATTTTTTAACTGTGAGCTTATCTGGAGTGTGTGTTATTGAGACTGTGGGCTGGGATATTTGAAGAAATCCTGCACGTTCTATGTTGTAAATATTATTCAGCAGAGCCTTTTTGTGTTTATTTTTAATGGGAGACTAATGGAGTTCACTAGTGGTTTGGTATCTGTTTTCATGTCAATGTCTTAGATAGTATGTATTTTATTCTCATGTCCATGAATGATCCAAATTTGATATTGCAAAATAGTCCCAGGAGACTCTTGTTCTACTCTAGATCTCAATAAATATCAGGCTTCTTTGTAGTATACAGGGCTGTATTTTAAAATTCCTATTTCATAAGTGGGACATTACTTTGGGCTGTTATCTGTATTACTGAAACTCAGTTGCAGTTTCTTGCCTCATATAAACCTAAGGTCTCAATTTCTATTGCTCCAAGGATCTTGAATCTCCAAATTCTTACCCTTATATTAACTTTCCTAATTTTATTATCCATTCAGCTTCAGCAACCTTTCAACATTACATTTGAGTTAACTTTTTATTTCTGATATTTGATAATTTATCATTCTTGCTTTTGAACTTAAAAATACATTCTAAATTATTTTAATACATAGCATTCTCAAGTAGAATTCTAAGTGTTTAGATCCTGGTGTGAGGTAAACTCTCCCAGTCAGCACAATCTTCAATATCAACAGGATCAAGTCTGAAGACGGGAAACCCTGTTTGTAGTGTTGCTCAAATCCATTACATATATTGAATATATATGAGGGAAATTATCAGGTGATTCATTGGATTTTTGAGTTTGAGGAAGAGGAGAAACTGGCCATGATTATGTTAATATTTCTGTAAATGAGATAGCTGAGGTATCATTAACAGAAATGAGAAACACATGAGAAGGCTTAGCTTGAGAAGATTAGATTAAAGGTTTCTTTTTGGATGTATTGATCTTGATATCCCTTGAGACATCTATTTAGGAAGTTAGTTTGATATATGGTCTAATGCCTAGGAAGAGACTTGAACAGGATATTTTTAAAACTGGGAACAATCTGCACCTTATTAATAATTCAAACAAACTGAATAGGTTGAATGACCCAGCAGCATATGTACAATGAGAAAAGAACAGAATTTAAGATAGAATCCTATATTATAATGACTTTTAAAGGATGGCAAAGAACCAGAAAAGGAAAATAAGAAAGAGCATCCTAGCAGTAGAAAGAAATCCAGAAGAGGATTATGACTGGAAGCGAAAGGAAGAAATTTTTCATAATGGAGTAGTTAAAAAACAGTATCAAATACCTGTAGCTAAGCAAAATAAGAAAAAAAAGTGTTCTTCTGTGTATAGATACAAACATCGGTGAACATATTAGAAAATTTTCAGGCAATTCTTAAGTGGTAAAGTACAGATTTCAACTGAATGAGAAAAACTTAGGAGATAAGAACATGGAAATTTTTATTGTAGATAGATTTTAATTCATTAAAGAATTAAGAAATTAAGAGGACCTAATAAATGTTGATGGAGACTGGGTGTTGTAAAACATGTTAATTATCCTCAAATTGATCTATAAATTAAATAAAATCAGAATAAAAATCCCATTATGTTTTTCTTTCTGTCTAGAAATTAGGAAACTCAATGTATAATTTTTAGGGAAATGAAAAGGACCCAAAAAGTCAAGATGAACTTAAAGAGGCTGGATAACTTATACCACCTGTTATCTAAACTTAATAAAACTGTGAGAATTAAGACAGTGTGTTTTTGCACAGGATTGTGTTATCAAACAATGGAGAAAAATAGACTTCCAACACATGTTCAGATTTTTAACTTAAAAGTAACAAAATGGTATAGAGATGAAGGAATAAAATTTTCAATAATGGTGGTGGGTCAATTGAATTTCCATATGGAAAAAAGAAAAATAAAAACCCTACTTTATACTATTCACAGAAAATCAGTTCCAGGTCTGTTGTATATCTAAATATAAAATGTAAAACAATAAAGATTTTAGTAAATACCTAGGAGAATATCTTCATGACTTTGGAATACACAGAATTTCTTAACTAGTACTCAGAGCACACTAATTATAATGAGAAAAATTGATCAGTTCGACTGTCATCGGACCCAATTCTGTGTCCAGTTTGCTATAAACAGTGTCTCTTCATCTGAAGAAATATTATGTGGAATCCCTTGTACGTGGATCAACTGCTTCAAAAGCCCTTGAATAGTGGTGCTGGTTGAGTGAGGACATGCAGGCAGACAAGGAAAATTTATACTCAAAATCCATGTCTATTTCTATGACAATGAACCATTGACTCTTCCAAGATGGAAAGACCCAAGTAGTCAACTTGCAACCAACTAGGCAGTTTGCCCCCTCAAGGAATAGTGACATATTTGTAACTCAGTGGTGTTCTCTGTTCCTGGAAGGTTGGATATTTGGTAGCAGTGATAACTAGATCAGCCTTGGAAAGTGGGAGCACTTGTCATGGAACCCATGCATAGCCTCCATCTCTGCCATCATGACTACTTCTGTTGTGCACCCCTTGTTCCAGTACTGGGGTTGTCAATGGCAATGCTGGCTGGTCAGCTGGCTTTTGTTGTTGTTGTTGTTTACATAGTTGTTTAGGGCTTTGTGCATTCTGATAGGCATTTATATGCTATACAAATTCTTCACTCTTTATTACCATTCTCTTATGTCCATATATATGCCTTTAACCCATACTTCCTAATTCTTTATTTTATTTTATTTTATTTTATTTTATTTCAGGTTCCTGAGTAGCCCTCAATTCATTTGTCGCTGCCCATGAGTCTATATATACTCTAACCTTGGGGCATTTCTTATTTCACACAAATTTGATGGCAAGATACATGACCTGAAATTCTGCCAAATGGGAGGATTATTTCTCACTAATCTTTTTATGGCCACACCTAAATGAGGCTGTACTGCAGTTACTATCCAATGTCAAGCCAATCATCTGTCAACCAAATGTTCATTTTTCTCCCTTTTTTTAGCTAGTTGCAAGAGACTCCCCATATGGCTATGTGTAAGTGGAGGGAGGGGCACTGGAGCAGCCTTGATATGTGTCATGGGAGTCTTTGTTGTCTGCTCATGCAGCTTGTTTGGGCCCTCTGGTCCTTCTTGTGCTTGATCTCAGATAAACCACTTCCATTTCACAATGACTTACTTCTGGGCCCCTCAACCTTATGAAATGATGGATCTGGCAGGGCTCACTTCATGATCACCATGAACGGATGGCAGTGGGTGGAAGGCAGGAGCAAACTTGTCCCTAGTGGGGAACCACTCTTCTAGAGTAGTGTTGACAATTAGCAATAGCTATTGGGTCCATTTTTCTTAGTGTTACTCTTTTCTTGATACATCTGCAATACCTGATACTTTCTCTTCTACTGGTGATACCCTCTCAATTCACTACTGGTGAACATTTCATTAATTAGATTATGACCTTGTATCTGAGATTGTGCCCCACTTATCACCAGTAAGAGAGTTTTCATTGCCAGACAGACAGTAGTGATCCAGCACTGAAATCCTATCTTATCCCTTGCTTTCTTGGTTCCAACTGTCACTGGCTGGGCTATTTGGAAACAGATACTGAGACAGATGTTTATTAGGGGTCAATATTTGTTAAAGGTAGTGGAAAGAAGCATGATTGGGAAGAAGAAGAATTGAACTATAATACAGATCTGGCATAACCCCCGCCAACCCTGGGGGGGGGGATATGGAGGACATTGGATTGTCCACTATAGGGACCAAATGGCCATGTCTTTATATCGCTGACCCTCTCTATCAGCAGATGCGAGTTTCCTTGGAGAAAAATGTGAACTCTGTAAAAAGTGGCTCTCTGCAACTAAAGCAGACTCTGAATATGCTGCGAGCTAGAGGCTGTATGCTGACCATACTCCCAGCAGCCAGACAACAAACCCTTTCTTGAAGGGAGATCTAGGTGGCACACCTCCATATTAATTATCAATTTTTTTCACACAACCAAAAGCTATATAAGAGTAAGAATGAACAAACAACTACTATGTGAAATCACATGAATCTCATAAGTATAATGTTGAGTGAAGGAGGTTAGACCCTCCCCCAACAAACAAAAGAAGACTATATATAGAATGATTCCAAATATATGCATTTCAAAAGCAGGCAAAACCAGTCAACATTGTTGGAAGTCAATATATTATTTATCTTCAAATGGTTAAGGCCTAAGGTTCATATGAGGAAGTCTTCTGGTGTGTTGTTTATGTTCTATTTCTTTATTTGGGTGAAGGTTACACGTATATATTCCCTTAATGACTGCATATTTTCCTCGGTGTATATAATACTTTAAAAAAATCTTTTTAAGAAAGTTAAAATATGACTATGAAACTGATGGTAGAAATATAGTAATTATAAATTATTTTACTTAAAAGGCATATTATTCTGCACTTAGTTATAAAATTTCATAAATAGAATCATAATGTATCACTTAAGGTTCAGTCATAAATTACAGAGACCACCAACAGTGGCTTAATTTTATTTCTAACTCATGCAAGAATTTAGAGGTAAAAAGTTCAGGGGTGGCATGTTAGCTCTGCTTCCCAAAGTCCTCAGGGAGCCAGCTCCTTCTAGATGATTACTTCCCATTCCTAAGGTATGGACTCTGTCCTCATGGCATATGATAATGGCTAAAACTATAATAACAATACCCTATTTTAGCAGTAGAGCAGAGGAAGGAATGAAGAGAAAGGAAAAAAGGCATGAGGCACATGTCATTTAAGGAAAGTCCTGAGAAACGTCCATAAGGCTATTTCTATTCAGGCCATTGGCTCAAAATTAGTCACATATCAATCACTTGGAACAAATAAGTTTGGGAAATAAAAGATTTACTTTGGGTGGTCATGTGCCCATCTAAAATACTGAGAGTTCTTTTGCTTTGAGAGAAGGAGAAAACAGCTATTCGGTTCAGCCATCCATCTTCATCACACAGGGGGAAGTAACAATTTTTGTGTACCTGCTTTAAAAATAACAGTAGTGAGCTTTAAAATGTCACATTCAACATAGGAACTTTAGGGAAGAGTTAGTATGAATTATTCTAACATCATTTAGAAAAAATTGATCACCTAAGAGAATGTAATGTAATAAAACATATAACTAAGACAAAGGAGTGTGTCACTAATGGATTGTTATTAATTTTTTAAAAAGTATTCTGTATCTAGCTGATAGCAAACACTTTTGAGGAGTGCCAGAGTTTCAGGAAACACAAAGTAATAAGTAGAGGAAAATAGATGTTCTCACAGATATTACATTTCATTATCTTAATCATATTGGATAGTACCCAAGAAAATATATTTCCCTTATAATTTGTTAAGGTGAAGAAGTCATGTTCACAGAAAATTGCTCCTGATTTAACTCATCCTGAGATGAATATTCTGAAAAGAGAAATACTTTTACATTTCTCAGAGTTAAATTACAGCCATATGCATTGCACACATACAAGAAATGTAAATATGATGTAATGAAATGTATTTTGAAACATGTAAGAAATTATTTTCTGTTTCTATAAAATTATGCTTAATAATCCTCCCCCAGTTCTCTGTCCTCCTCTACCTACAATTTTATCTCCATTTCTTTAAAAAGATGACTTTCATCACTATTTCTAGATCCTTATCTATCATTTGTTTTTTCTGATTTTGCAATCTGGTATCTTACCACTGCACTGCATCAGCTCCCACAAATTCACCATTAATAATAAAGCTCTCTGATATTTTTCAGCCTTTATTTTTTATAATAACTGCATAGCATTTGATAGTCCTGACCCCTCCTCCTAGTCATTTACTCTTAAAATCCTGATCTTTTCCCTACTGTGCAATGTACATGGTACATTATTAATGCATATACGATGGTATATGAAGGCCTGCAACATCTATCCCCTATTCCTGTTGCCTCTCTAACCTCACCTCCAGATACCCTTATACTGTTTTTAGTGGACCAACAAGCCTACCTGCCACCATGAAAACATTGTTTTAGAAAAGTTGTATTGGAAAACCTATTTGATTGCCTAGGGAGAAGGGAAATTTACTGACCAGCCAAACCACAGAAAATGCTAGAGTGGAGGTTGTCTTGGGATCAATCAGGACAAATTGTCAATGCTCTCAGTACTCACTCTGTCAACACTATTTATTTTTCCTCATTGGCTTCATTTTTTCAGACTGCCTTTCTCCACCAGGTGGGAGATATAACTTCCTGACAGTTCCTAGACTCAGACCTTCCCAAGTTGAGCTCTAATGTGAAAAATTAAAGGGAGACCTTTGACTAGTGTTATGGACTTCATTTGTATCCCCTCAAATTTATATGTTGAAACACTTTTCCCCATTGTGATGGTATTTGGAGACTGGGACTGTGGGAGGTAATTAGGTCATGAGGGTGGAGACTGCAAGATAGGATTAGTGACCTTATATTACAATATGAAGAGACAGGAGAGAGCTTGCTTCTCTCTCTGCTCTCCATCATGTGAAGAGACAAGGAGAAGACGGCCACCTGAAGAACTCTCACCAAAAACTAAATTTGCTTTCATCTTGATTTTGGACTTTACAGGCTACAGAACTGGAAGAAAAACGTTTGTGGTTTAAGCCACCCAGTCTGTGGTAATTTGTTACAGCAGCCCAAGCAGACTAAGCAACTAGCTTGGCTTGAAGTGTGTACAAGACTGGACTCAGAAAACTGATTATTTTGTTCAAATCCTACCTCTAATACTTATTAACCATATGACTTTGGAAAGTTACTTAATTTTTCTAGGCCTTATTATTCCCAGCAGTAAAATGTAGATAACAATAGTGTCTATCCAATACAATCGTTGTGAGATAAATGAGTTAATATAAGTGCCTAGAAATGCTAACAATCAGGGGCTCTCAGAATAAGATTTTATACCCCTATTAGAATTATATGTTTGGAATGAAGAGGGGTATTTCCCCAAATTATGAGGGGTTTCCATGCTCCAAAATTAGAAAGAGTACAAGTTAGAAAAACACATTGCAAACTATTATGAGAAAAAGGTTGAATGTGATACATTCATAATATATGAACACTGATGTACTTAGGCCACATGTAACCATGGTCTAACACTAATAATATATTGTAATTGTTTTGAGTTTTTTAAAAGCTTAATAGCAGATAGAATTGGTTTGTTAAGTTTGATAGAATATTTTGTTGGAAAATCTTGACTTTATTAGGATCTTTATACGGGAACCACCTGAAAACACTGAAGGCTAAATAAATGATGTGCAAAGGAAAACATCATTCAAGTGAGCACATTAAGAGGTGTCACTGCAGTGTTTTTGGAAGCCTGAAACCATAGATCTAGTTCATGTAACAAATGACTGTTGGAATACTTACGTATGTCAGCATAGCACAAAGGAAGAAGGGGATTGGTAGTTATTCCATTGTCGGAATTTATAGTTAGCTGATCAGAATGATTCAGGACCTCTTGTTTTGCCAGCAGTACAAGTATATTATACTATGCTAAAATAAGGTTGCAATACTGAGAATGTTTGGGTTCATAAAGCTCTGCCATTTGCCAAAAATATATTATTCTAGTCTTAGAATTCAAATGTTTATTGCTCTTCTCTAGTGTCTATTATGTAATACTGTGTTTAACTATAAGAGTGGTTAGATTTGTTTCTCTTTGTGGTTCCAACATAAAAGCCCTATCACCAAGAGACCCTCCATGGTTAGAATCGGAAGTAGCCAGATACCACCAAGAGATTTAATCCAAATATTGTGCATGGAATTGTGGTTTCAGAGCATACACCAAGACATGTGATTTGATATTATGTTTGAAAAGAACATACACATTTCGGATTGTTAGAGAGTTCATAAAGGAGTTTATGTTACAAAGTTCACAAAGTTTATTATGCCTTTACTAGACTCTCTTAAATTGAATACAGAAAATAAACACAGGAAAAGTGAGTTGATTGAAAATATGTGCTAGAACAAGCTAAGTAATTTGACGTGACAAAAAGGAGTTCTGAATGTTTTCAGTAATATTATTCTGTGTTTGTGTGTGTTAGTGTACATGTATGAATTTGCTTTCACATCTGTGTGAATATATATTTAAAATCTCAGAGGTGCTGATGGCTTCCACAGAGTTAAGCCATCAAAGTTAGGGTGTCAAGTCCTTGTGATTCCTTGTGACTATACACACTTTCAAGATGGTTGCAATAAGATATCCACTCTGTGCAGTAGAATAGATTTTAGTGTGGAAGTTAAAAGCTTAATAATAACAATAACCTTGTATTGATTATTTTACAGGGTATTTTACATATGTCTAATTCAAACAATGACATATTAACTAGATTATTATTTTTAAAATTTCTTTGTTAACTTGACTTATATCTGTTTCCTCTGTTGGACTGTAAGCTTCACAAGAATGAAAGGTCAATATTGATTTTGTTGCCTATTTTACTCTAGATCTTAGACTGCAGCTTCTGACTCAATAAATACCTGGTGATGAATGACTCTCCATGATATAGTTAATTAATTTATGACTCAAAAAGATAAGTAGCTTGCTCATGGACCCATGGTTAGTAAGTGATGGATCTGGATTAGAATTAAGATAGAACTGAATTTAGAGTTAATGCTTTTTCTTCCCCTACATAAACTTATTAAAAATTATCATGATAAAATACATATTTAATTACCAGTTAGAGGAAAATGAACTGCCAAGAGTGAGTGATTGACAAAGAATTGCCAGATAAATAGAAATAAAACTACCAGAAAAGTGCAGTATAATGGAAGCCCATGGAAGAATGGAAGACTGAATACCACTGAGAATTAAGTTAGACCCATTTTGAAAACTGTTCTTTAGATTTAGCATCATAGAGAGGATTGCTAACTTTAGGGAGACCTACTTCAGCAGTGGTGGAAGAAGAGTCAACCTTCAATAGATTGAGAAGAAAATGAAATTAGAAAAAAATTGAGAAGAGTTTTTGAAAAGTTTGGCTGTTAAGGGGAAATGGAGTATAAAGTTTGAAAAGCAAGAAAAGAATATGGAATCAAGGAGGATTTGGGGAGTTTGAAAAAATGAGCATATTTACATACTAGTGAAAAGGATTCCACTCAGAGAGCATTGATACTTGGCAGCGATCTGGAGGAGATATGTCTAAAGCACAGTGGGGAAAATATATAGGAGCAAAAAATTAATGTATGTATAAAAGTTAAAAGTGTAATGATAGGTTAGATTCTAGTAGCTTTATAGTTTTGTAGTGGTAAGTAGAAAATGATTGCTTCAATTTTCTCTGGAAAGTAGAATGAAAGATTATTTGAAGGGTATTGGGAGAAGTCTTTGCAAAGGAGAGATCCCAAAGTATATCCCAGTCTCTAGGAAATCTCTGGAAGTAAGTGAAGCAAAATTGAGTCTGTGTAACCTGATACAAGAGAATCACATTGATATGGGATTTTCCTATTTGGAAATTGCTTTCACAGATACCATGTAATTGATACCAATCAATTAGTTGAGTTTAGAGCTCTGCAGCAGGTGTGATGTTTTCTCCATGGTTGTGAGCCACATTGTTGTTATATCCATGGATAACAAATATCCAAAATACTGAGAGTATTAAAAAATTAAGTGCTTTGCCTTGGGTATCTTTCCTTGTCTTCTTTTGTTAAAACTATGTTCTCCCAGGTTCTTTGCCTCTATCTGATGATTTCTAAAAAGACCTTGTCATCCTAATCTTTAGGAATCTACTTTTAAGAAACAGGGGATCTTTTCCTTGTCTACCTCATATGTGTAACTGACCAATAGTATTCTCCATGATAAATATTAGGTTCCAATCAAAGAGGAAATCAAAAAATACCTAGAAACAAATGACAATGAAAACACAATGACCCAAAACGTATGGGATGCAGCAAAAGCAGTTCTAAGAGGGAAGTTTATAGCAATACAATCCTACCTTAAGAAACAAGAAACATCTCAAATAAACAACCTAACCTTACACCTAAAGCAAGTATAGAAAGAATATAAAAAAAGAACCCAAAGTTAGCAGAAGGAAAGAAACCATAAAGATCAGATCAGAAATAAATGAAAAAGAAATGAAGGAAACAATAGCAAAGATCAATAAAACTAAAAGCTGGTTCTTTGAGAAGATAAACAAAAGTGATATACCATTAGCCAGACTCATCAAGAAAAAAAGGGAGAAGACTCAAATCAGTGGAATTAGAAATGAAAAAGGAGAAGTAACAACTGACACTGCAGAAATAAAAAGGATCATGAGAGATTACTACAAACAACTCTATGCTGATAAAATGGACAACCTGGAAGAAATTGACAAATTCTTAGAAAAGCACAACCTTCTGAGACTGAGCCAGGAAGAAATAGAAAATATAAACAGACCAATCACAAGCACTGAAATTAAAACTGTGATTAAAAATCTGCCAAAAAACAAAGCCCAGGACCAGATGGCTTCACAGGCGAATTCTATCAAACATTTAGAGAAGAGCTAAAACCTGTCCTTCTCAAACTCTTCCAAAATATAGCAGAGGGAGGAATGCTCCCAAATTCATTCTACGAGGCCACCATCACCCTGATACCAAAACCAGACAAAGATGTCACAAAGAAAGAAAACTACAGGCCAATATCACTGATGAACATAGATGCAAAAATCCTCAACAAAATACTAGCAAACAGAATCCAACACCACATTAAAAGGATCATACACCATGATCAAGTGGGGTTTATCCCAGGAATGCAAGGATTCTTCAATATATGTAAATCAATCAATGTGATACACCATATTAACAAATTGAAGAATAAAAGCCATATGATCATCTCAATAGATGCAGAAAAAGCTTTTGACAAAATTCAACACCCATTTATGACAAAAACCCTCCAGAAAGTAGGAATAGAGGGAACTTACCTCAACATAATAAAGGCCATGTATGACAAACCCACAGCCAACATCATCCTCAATGGTGAAAAACTGAAACCATTTCCACTAAGATCAGGAATAAGACAAGGTTGCCCACTCTCATCACAATTATTCAACATTGTTTTGGAATTTTTAGCCACAGCAATCAGAGAAGAAAAAGAAATAAAAGGAATCCAAATCAGAAAAGAATTAAAGCTGTCCCTGTTTGCAGATGACATGATACTATACATAGAGAATCCTAAAGATGTTACCAGAAAACTACTAGAGCTAATCAATGAATTTGGTTAAATAGCTGGATACAAAATTAATGCACAGAAATGTGTTGCATTCCTATACACTAACGACGAAAAATCTGAACGAGAAATTAAGGAAACACTCCCATTTACCACTGCAACAAAAAGAATAAAATGTCTAGTAATAAACCTATCTAAGGAGACAAAAGACCTGTATGCAGAAAACTATAAGACACTGATGAAAGAAATTAAAGATGATACAAACAGATAGAGAGATATACCATATTCTTGCGTTGGAAGAATCAACATTGTGAAAATGACTCTACTACCCAAACCAATCTACAGATGCAATGCAATCCCTATCAAACTACCACTGGCATTTTTCACAGAACTAGAACAAAAAATTTCACAATTTGTATGGAAACACAAAAGACCCCGAATAGCCAAAGCAATCTTGAGAAAGAAAAATGGAACTGGAGGAATCAGGCTCCCTGACTTCAGACTATACTACAAAGCTACAGTAATCAAGACAGTATGGTACTGGGACAAAAACAGAAATATAGATCAATGGAACAGGCTAGAAAGCCCAGAGATCAACCCACACCCATATGGTCACCTTATTTTTGATAAAGGAGGCAAGAATATGCAATGGAGAAAAGACAGCCTCTTCAATAAGTGGTGCTGGGAAAACTGGACAGCTACATGTAAAAGAATGAAATTAGAACACTCCCTAACACCATACACAAAAATAAACTCAAAATGCATTAAAGACTTAAATGTAAGGCCAGACAGTATAAAACTCTTAGAGGAAAACATAGGCGGAACACTATGACAAATCACAGCAAGATCCTTTTTGACCCACCTCCTAGAGAAATGGAAGTAAAAACAAAAATAAACAAATGGGACCTAATGAAACTTAGAAGCTTTTGCACAGCAAAGGAAACCATAAAAAAGAGAAACCTCAGAATGGGAGAAAATATTTGCAAATGGAGCAACTGACAAAGAATTATTCTCCAAAATTTACAAGCAGCTCATGCAGCTCAATATCAAAAAAACAAACAACCTGATCCAAAAATGTGCAGAAGACCTAAATAGACATTTCTCCAAAGGAGATATACAGATTGGCGACAAACACATGAAAGAATGCTCAACATCATTAATCATTAGAGAAATGCAAATCAAAAGTACAATGAGATATCACCTCACACCGGTCAGAATGGCCATCATCAAAAAATCTACAAACAATAAATGCTGGAGAGGGTGTGGAGAAAAGGGAAGCCTCTTGCACTGTTGGTGGGAATGTAGATAGATACAGCCCCTATGGAGAACAGTATGGAGGTTCCTTAAAAAACTAAAAATAGAACTGCCATATGACCCAGCAATCCTACTACTGGCATATACCCTGAAAAAACCATAATTCAAAAAGAGTCATGTACCACAATGTTCATTGCAGCTCTATTTACAATAGCCAGGACATGGAAGCAACCTAAGTATCCATTGACAGTGTCCATGAATGGATAAAGAAGATGTGGCACATATATACAATGGAATATTACTCAGCCATAAAAAGAAACGAAATTGAGTTATTTGTAGTGAGGTGGATGGACCTAGATTCTGTCATACAGAGTGAAGTAAGTCAGAAAGAGAAAAACAAATACCATATGCTAACACATATATATGGAATCTAAAAAAAAAAAAAAAAAAAAAATCATGAAGAACCTAGGGGCAGGACCGGAATAAAGACGCAACCCTCCTAGAGAATGGACTTGGGGACACGAGGAGGGGGAAGGGTAAGCTGGGACAAAGTGAGAGAGTGGCATGGACATATATACACTACCAAATGAATGTAAAAGTGATAGCTAGTGGGAAGCAGCCGCATAGCACAGGGAGATCAGCTCGGTGCTTTGTGACCACCTAGAGGGGTGGGATAGGGAGGGTGGGAGGGAGACGCAAGAGGCAGGGGATATGGGGATATATGTATATGTATAGCTGATTCACTTTGTTATAAAGCAGAAACTAACACACCATTGTAAAGCAATTATACTCCAATAAAGACGTAAAAAAAATATTGTGTTCTGTTCTTGTTTGTTTATTTATGTATTAGTTTATTTAACTTAGACTCAGAAGCCCACATACACCCCTCCAAACTTGAAAAGATCCCAAGTAAACCAGGAGGTGTTTCAATGTCTGGAATAACTGACCTCCAAAGGGAGATGTAGCCAGTTTTAAAATAAATTCAATATATATTTAATATATCTATAATATATATTATATATAAATATATATAATATATATTATATATATTTTCCACATTGGTCTAGATCGTTCAAATAAATTGCTAAATTCAGATAAATATATATAAGTATATATTTAATATATATTATACATATAAAATATATATTATATATATTTTTCACTTTGGCCCAGATAGTTCACATAAATTTGGCAGATTATAGAGCTAAACATCTTCTTTAGAAATAAACTAGTATTAGACTTTTACTGTGTTATTCTAAAAGTCTAACTGGGAGAAATTTTTAACGTATTTAGAGGACCTAAACTTTAAGTTATATTGAAATCTCAAATGTAGAAAACTATATTTAGTGTTTATAAATTTAAAAATATGAATTACAAATTTTCAAAAAAATTTTGTATCTATATGAGGTGATGGATGTTCATTAACCTTATTGTGGTCACCATTTCATGATGTATGCATGTAAGTCAAATCACTATTCCATACCTCTTAAACTTATGCAGTGCTGTATGTTGATTGTATCACAGTAAAACTGGAAGAAAAAAAAGTAGCTAAAATGGTTACTTCTCTAGGAAATATAATTCCTTTATTAGCAATATGCCAATGTTATAGTGCTTTGCTAATAGATCAAAGATTTTTGAAGCCAATAAAATAAAAACGACAGTGAATCCCAATTTTAAACAACAGATGTGCATATGAGAAGAACATCCAAATAAGTAGAAACAAATTTTATGAATTACCCCTTATAATGTCACATTTAAAAGTACATTTTTCATTTGTAACTCAGTTGAATATAGTATTTCCTTTTTGGAGGGAGAATAGAGGAATCTTTTTCCTAAGTGTGTAAAGCATTATCGGCATCTATTAATAGAACTTTAGTGCTTAAAAGATGTTTTTATAAGTACTAAACTATAACTGGCGACGATTCTTCAATATTAGAGTAATATTGTGGCAATAAATTATCTGCTACCTATTTATAATGAGTTTTTTTATTCCTCAAATTATCTTAAATGTGATACTGATACGTTTCAAGTTAAAAGTATGGCAAGAATATAATTCCTATGTGTAAAATTAAGACTGGGGTCAGTGATCTAATAATTTGCATTTATGATGATGAGAAAATTGTAGAACCAGTGATTTCACTCCACAGCACACAACTGGGTATAACAATATCCTGCCAGGTTTTCCTTTCTCCTTAGAAATGGACCTACATCATCAATCATTCGATTTATTCAACGCACATGATATTCACTATATACTAAGCACTTTGTTGAATGCTGTTGTGCAAAGTGCATTTAGATATAGATCCTGTCCTCAGGATGTCACAGCCTAACACATTGAATCTATTTCTATGGATCCATTGTCCTCTGTGTCATACATAGAGGAGAATGACCTCAACATTCAACTAGAATTCCTTGCTAGCCACTTAGTTGTTTTAAAGGTACTTAGTGCTTATATTCACCATTAAAATAATTATGTCAAGAATTACTATTCCGCATTATAAATAAGAACTTTGAGCACTAGGAGATTAATTAGCAAAGGTAAAAATGCCAGTAAGGAAAGACCCAGTATTAGAAAACAGGTCTTTATGATTCCATAATCTTTGATAATATTAACATCATCAAATGTCAGCAAAAGTCAGCTCCCTGGGCTTCCCTGGTGGCGCAGTGGTTGAGAATCTGCCTGCTAATGCAGGGGACACGGGTTCGAGCCCTGGTCTGGGAAGATCCCACATGCCACGGAGCAGCTGGGCCCGTGAGCCACAATTGCTGAGCCTGCGCGTCTGGAGCCTGTGCCCCGCGACGGGAGGGGCCGCGATAGAGAAAGGCCCGCGCACCGCGATGAAGAGCGGTCCCCGCACCGCGATGAAGAGTGGCCCCCGCTTGCCGCAACTGGAGAAAGCCCTCGCACGAACCGAAGACCCAACACAGCCAAAAATAATAAATAAATAAATAAATAAGAAAATCCTTAAAAAAAAAAAAAAAAAAAGTCAGCTCCCTATAAATATAAGGACACGAGTTACAAAACCTTCTGTCAGTATCTCTCCTCTCCATTTTCTAAACCAATCCTACTCCTTATCAGGGCTCCTAGCCTAAAACTACTACTGATTCCAAATCCCAGCCAGGCCTCCTATTGTCACACACATAGTTGATCCAGGTAGGGAGAAGAGTCAGCTGCACATAATTACTGATGTAATAAATTCAATTTAGTAAAGTGTTTCAGACACCTAAAGACCTGAGGGCCAACTCTGGTCTATAGGCTGTTCTCATAACCACAGTCTTTTATGATCACAGCAAAGTATCTGTGATCATAAAAGACTAGTAAATCTTGTAAAACATTTAAAAAATATTGACTGCCCCCGCCCACAAATAGACATAACGCTAAAATGCCCTGTATTCACTTGTAGCCATGGGGATTACGAACCACAGCGATGGGATTGAATTTTCCTTGGACAGTCTGTTTACACAGGAAAAATGTATTCAAAACCTGGAACTTCTCTTGGCACTGACTGGGGTTCAGAATATTTCCCCCATGCTCTGATCATATACGACATTTCACACATGGAAGATCATCTAATCACACAACAAGCCAGATTGCTCAGAAACCCTGAGAATTCCTACAACCCTACGTGTGTATACATGATAAGTCCGGAGTTGGAATAGAGAGATTCCCTTAATGCGGGGTAGTAACTTTACTCAGGGCTGAGTGAAATGTTTTATCAGCTGGGATTTTCCTGTGCAAGATTTTCCACTCTTTATATAGCAACACAGAAAACTCAAGAATATTAATACCTGGGCAAAACAGATTGTAGTTATAGTTGTAAAATTAATATGGGTGGGGGGGGGTAGGCAAAAGATAAAAGAGAAAGGAGAACATATGTTAAGCCTAAGCATTATTTGCTTTCCCAAAACATGTTTTAAGTAATAAGATGATTCCTGGTACAGCTTGAAAAATAATTCTGTAAGCTTTTTAATATCCATACGATAAAAGTAGTACTGTTTTGACAGTGTGTTCGCTTAAACATTCTTTGTGCCTAAACATCTTAGGGATTTGACTCTCTCTCAGGTTTTCTGAAAGGTAGACTAATTAGAAGCATATATTAATTCAAGCCAGAGTACATATAAGGTGTTCTAAACATGTCTCTCACCCCTGAAGGATCATGATAAATTTAATCCTGTCTGCATCTGGGGGTGTATTGCCCTGCAGTTATTCTGTAAATCCAAGAGGCAGTCTGCTGCTCTTCTATTATAGTGAATACTTCATTCATAGGGTTTTGTATTATGTAGAGTTTGTCCCCCGAAGGCATTTCACACAACAAGAGCCGTCTCTGTTGAAAATACTTTATCCTTTAAAGTACAACAGTTCATAATAATATGGGAAATTTTAACTATATAAGCTATAAAAATCTTAACAAATTGCCAGCAGTTACACCCTTACTGATGCACTCATTTCCTTACTTTCCAGGGTCATCTGGGTTAACATAACCATTTAGATCAAAACATTGTAGAGTAGCTGATGGATCACACTTTTCCTTAAAGATGCTACAGGAAATAAGAAGTAATTGGGTGCTACTCCATTCACTATAATAGCTGGTATAAAATATTAGTACAAGGTGGCCAAGAACTGTTCACCTAAGAACTTACCTAATTATAAAGGATAACTTTATTTTGTGCATGAAACTTGGTTCTTAAAAATCATGGGTATAGGTCATAATGTCAAAGAAAACTGAAACTGACCAAATACAGATGAAGCTAGAAAAACAAAGATCATGGCAATTCCCTGGTGGTCCAGGGGTCAAGACTCTGCACTTCCACTGCAGGGGGCACAGTTTCCGTCCTCCCTGGTTGGGGAACTAAGATCCCACGTGCCCCTCAGTGCGGCCAAAAAAAACCAAACCCAACCAATACAAAATAAACAAAAACACAAAGATCACTTTTTATAGTTGATATTAAATGGTATGCATTGCTAGATATCAGGAATATATACAGTGATCATAATGATGAGTTTATGGGTCTTTCTGTTTTCAAAGTAACAGTGCATGGCAACTTAGTCTTCTCTTGAATTTCAAACATTGGTTTCGTGTCTGAGAACACTGGTATCCAGTCTTGGTATTACAAACCTGTGGTACAAATTCTAATTCTGGAATTTTGTTCAAGCTTCCTGAAATTTGATCTAATTCCTTTCATTGACCAGTTTTCATCATGTTTGCCATATGAGTTTTAACCTAGGTAGGGATCTAGTTTCATTTCTCCAGATTCTGCCCAAGCTTTCTTCTTTGTCATATCTAGTTTATCTAGACCAGTTATTCTCAATCAGAGGCAATTGTCCTCTCCAGAGGATACTTGACAATGTCTGGATATATTTTTGATTACTACAGCTGGGAGGATGCTCCTGGCATCTTGTGGGTGGAGGACAGGAATGCTGTTACAACATCCTCCAATGCGCAGGAAAGCTCCCCACAACAAGGAATTATTCAGCAAAAAAAATGTCAACAGTACTGAGGTTGAGAAACCCTGATCTAGATCTAAATTTCCCCATTCTCCTGCCCAAATGGTTGACAATTAGCAGCATGGTTATAGTAAAAAGATAAAGAATAGGGGAGGGATAATGTACATTCTATTCATTTTTTAAAAATCTAGTGTACTGTGGAAAGTTAAATTTTACAAGTAGGCATATCTTTTATTAATTCCAAATTTTACTGAGATTAACATACATAGAGAAAAGTACACAAACCATAACTGTGCAGTTTCTAAAAAAATTCAAAATAAACACATCTAAGGAACCAGAACTCAAACACAAAATGTTGCCAGGACCCTAGCAATGTCCTCCTAACTTTGAATATTCAGCCCTGGACTTATTTCTGAGTTCTAAATTTATATATTCAACTATTCAACTACCTCTTGACATGATGCCTTTTTACCAATTTTAAGGGAAAGTTGGAGAGAAATTATGGTTTTAGCACCATCTTAAGTCAAAGTTTTTGTTTCTTTTTTCTTTTTTAGTAAGCTTAAGGATAAATTAGAGGGAAAGGTAAACATCGAATTAAAAGAATATTACACCATCATTTTTTAAACACAATCACTGATATGTATTTATTTATAGTTTCTGTAGTACCATAAATTGTATAAGACAGATTTTATATATATATAAAACACTGTATTGATTTCTTTCTTATGGGTCAAAGCATTTATGCTTTTATCATTTTAATAGATATCAGCGGATCTCTCTTCAAAAAAAGCAGTATCAGTTCCCATTTTCTTCTGCAATGTATTAAGTATACTTTCCCTCTATATTCCCACCAGCCATAAGTATCACTATATGATACTTCACAATACTACTGCATGCAAACCATGCCCAATTATATATAATGAATTACAACAATAAGCTGCTAAGTAAGAAATATTCAGATCATATATATTATATAATTTATTTAAAATAAATATAAAGTTCACATAGGTATAGATAGAGATGTGATTACCTAAGTATAGACAAAGTTATAGGAGAATACATACCAACTTACTGAAATCAGTTCATGAAATAATGAGGGAAGAAGAGAAAATCAGCCAGTGTGGGAGCAGGTGGTCTTAGTATTTTCAGAAATAACTGAACAAATGCAAGTAAAATGCTAAACATATTCATCAAAAATTGATAAGTAGAAAGAAAGAAATATCCCAACACAAACTAAATGAAACACTCAGGAAGTTCTGGAATTGTACTGGAACTCTCTCCTTAGGCCAGCTGGTTAAAGGTTGTTAACAAGTTCCTTGGTGAAGCAAAATAGAAAACATATCAGAAGCCACACTCTGCCCTATATATTTAACTTTATATTGGTATCTATATTATGCTGTAGAGTGTTCTCATTAAAATATGCTCCATAAAAAAGTATCCAGCTGCAACCTTGTGGTTTTAGCCCAGAGAGATCACAGAAATGGTGTCTCAGCTCTTTTAATCCATTATTCTTAGTAGAAGTCATGTAGGCAAACAAATATAGGGAGAGCATTGGTAGGTCAGCATTCTCTACATGATATTTGTACCAGACACCAGCTGGAAGCTGGAAAAAAAGTGTTCTCTAGTCAGATGTGTTTGGGAACACTGGGTTAAGCAAAATTAAACAGATTGCTTTACTTTAGAGCTTTAGTGGGCAGTGTGTAATAAAAGGCCCTAAGGGAATATAAATGGAAAACTGTTGGCCCTATTTTGAGGAAGTAGATAAGTGGAGCTGCCCCTTGTACTGACACAGCAAGACTTTCAAGGTGTAGAACCAGGCCATTAGAGCATTGAGCGGTGGCTTGCTGAGAAGCAGTATCACTGCCTTATAGGACGGCACAAATTGTCTCCAGGTACTGATAAGGTTAGGGATGTAACAGTACTGCGTTTGCTCTTCTGGCTCCTCTGACCTGGCAAATGTTTTGGTCATGTGTGCTGCCAGGACCGCTGACCTAGTTGTGCCAACTGGAGGAGTCCACAGAGATCTACTCCATCCCTGAAACTTTCCCTTATATTTACCTTTTGCTTCTTGGTTAGTGATTTCTGGAGTAAACCAAAACAAATACAGTGGATTTGGAGACCCAACAGAGGCTTCTCAGAGATTTTAATATGCTGTTGTGGATCCCAAATTTCCAAGGAAGACAGAGTAAATGCAACATATTATGCAATTTTACACTATTGAATTGTTGAGTCAGCCATACATTTCAAGGGCAAGCAATCATAGAGCACACTTTGTAAAAGAATGCCAAAAATAGTCAAAGAATGTATAAAAGTATTGCAGTAGCACAGGAAACTGTTGATACTAAGGAAGCAGTGTTAATGTAGTTGGAAAAATATTTGGAAGATAATCTTCATGCTTTTGTTGTGTATGAACCACCTATCAAAAAATGGTCATTGTAATAGATTTACATATTAGAAAATTCTACTTATAAGTGGAAGGATGGAGGTTTGCTGAGAGACAGTGTTTGTGAAAGGTTGAGGTTAAGTGCCACCATAGTGTTTTCTAGAAGTTACTGATTATACAGAAGATCTGCATGATTATTTAAATTTACAGAAAAAAAGTAAAATATTTTTACAACTGTATATTTTTTACTATGGTAATTTTTTTTTATTTTGACCATGACATTCAAAAATGTTGTTTATATCCCCATATAGTTAATCATTCTAAATACTTCCTAGCATAAGAGCATATGCACAATGGAACTGGAGGGCCATAGCTTGTTAACAAAAATCAGTCCTTAAAAACCAATAAAATGAGTCCCTCCTACAATATCCTAACTTAAAATAGAAACTTCCATAAAGAGTTATTTTGAGTGTTATGATGTCTAATCAGACCAGAACCCCTGGGATAAATCATTCTTACTGAGATTTTCTTGAAGCAGAAGGCACACAAGACTGATCACTGTCTGATTGCCTTGATGCCTTTTGCCTACTAAAGTAGAGTATTTTGGACTTCAAGAAGACTCAAACTCCTATGGGAGAGCTATGCATATTTATACATTTTCAAGATAAAACTCAAATCCCTATCAGTATGGATACTTTTCCATAATTTTATGTTACCTTTCCATGAAGTTAATTCATTTGTACAAGAGATATTTATTGCATGCTGATTGTTTGCCCAGTCTTTTGAGGCATATACAGTGGTAAGCCCCTGACTTCCTAGAATTCGCCTTACGGAACCTAGTTGATTAGACAAATACTGTAAACTTTAAAAATAAATGAATAATGACAAAGTATGATAAATGACAGTAAAGAAACATATAGGGAATATAAGGTGAATAAACAGAGGTACAAATGAGTGAGGAACTCTTTTACTTCGTGTGATATGTGGAAGACTTCCCAGAAGTGATATTTAAACTGACATATAAAATATGAAGGAATAGTGGATGTTTCAGAGGGATAAACATTTTCAAAGGTAATTGAATTAGCAAAGGCTCTGCACATTTTGAGAATTCAAAGCAAGTATGGTTGGAGTAAAATGAGGTAGGAGAAATAGGGCATGAGATGAAGAAGAGTGCAAGAGGTAAATTATGAAGGCTATGTTCATAATTTTGCATGTTATTATTAGTGAAAGGGAAACATTGTGAGTGAGTTTATTTTTTTTAATTATATTGGAGTATAGTTGATTTACAACCTTGTGTTACTTTCAGATGTACAGCAAAGTGATTCACTTATATATATACATACAGTCATTCTTTTTCAGATTCTTTTCTCATATAGGTTATCACAGAATATTGAGTAGAGTTCCCTGTGCTATACAGTAGGTCCTTGTCGGTTATCTATCTTGTATATAGTAGTGTGTGTACGTTAATCCCAAGCTCCTGATTTATCCCTCTCCCCACCCCACTTTTCCCCTTTGGTAACTGTAAGTTTCTTTCATTCAGTATCTGTAAGTCTGTTTCTGTTTTGTAAATACGTTCATTTGTATCATGTTTCTTAATTAGATTCCACATGTGAATGATATATGATATTTGTCTTTCTCTGTCTGACTTACTTCACTTAGTATGATAATCTCTAGTTCCATCCATGTTCCTGCAGATGTCATTATTTTGTTCTTTTTTACTGCAGAGTAATATTCCACTGTATATATGTACCACATCTTCTTTACCCATTCCCCTATTGGTGGACATTTAGGTTGCTTCCGTGTCTTGGTTATTGTAAATAGTGCTGCAGTGAACATTGCGGTGCATGTATCTTTTTGAATTATGGCTTTCTCCAGTTATATACCCAGAAGTGGGATTGCTGGATCATATAGTCATTCTATTTTTAGTTTTTTAAGGAACCTCCATGCTGTTCTCCATAGTAGTTGTACCAATTTACATTCCCAGCAACAGTGTAGGAGGGTTCCCTTTTCTCCACAGCCTCTCCAGCATTTATTGTTTGTAGACATTTTGATGATGGCCATTCTGACCAGTGATACCTCACTGCAGTTTTGATTTGCATTTCTCTGATAATTAATGATGTTAAGCATCTTTTCATGTTGTTTTTGGCTATCTGCATGTCTTCTTTGAGAAATGCCTACTTAGATCTTCTGCCCATTTTTTGATTTTTTTTTTTTATTGGTATAAAGCTGCATGAGCTGTTTGTATATTTTGGAGATTAATCCCTTGTTGGTTGCTTCGTTTGCAAATTCTCCCATTCTGTGGGTTGTCTTTTCATTTTGTTTATGGTTTCCTTTGCTGTGCAGAAGTTTTTAAGTTTAATTAGGTCCCATTTGTGTATTTTTATTTTTATTTTCATTACTCTAGGAGTTGAATAAGTTTTAAGAATGAGAGTGACATGATCCAGCCATTTAAAAACACGCTTTTTGACTGCTTTGGGGATATTGGAAGATTAGTAGGTCAAAAAAATCTGGAAAAACAAATGCCCCAATAAATAGAGGGCAAAAAAGGGAAAACTATAACCTGTATTAAAAGCAATAATGATAAAATTTTAAATATAGAATTTGAATTAGCAAACTAAAACCAAACTTGGAAAGATAAAAAGAGAAAGAGAAAGAGAATGAATATTTTAAACCAATGAAGGAAATGATAGACATTGAGTGAAATAGCACAGTCAAGCCAAATAAAAGGCTATCTAAGAAGGAAGCAGATTAGTTTTAAAAATGCATATCTCTGGAAGAAAGGACATTTAACATTCAGGTTCTTTTACTTTTATTTATTTATTTATTTATTTAAATTTATTTATTTATTTATTTTTGGCTGTGTTGGGTCTTCGTTTCTGTGCGAGGGCTTTCTCTAGTTGCGGCGAGCGGGGGTCACTCTTCATTGCGGTGCGCGGGCCTCTCACTATCGCGGCCTGTCTTGTTGCGGAGCACAGGCTCCAGACACGCAGGCTCAGTAATTGTGGCTCACGGGCCCAGTTGCTCTGCGGCATGTGGGATCTTCCCAGACCAGGGATCGAACCCGTGTCCCCTGCATTGGCAGGCAGATTCTCAACCACTGCGCCACCAGGGAAGCCCAACATTCAGGTTCTTGACTAAACTACGTATGAGAAACTTGTAGCAATTTGTATTCATATCAACAACACAAATTGTTTTCTTTCCAAACTTCACCCACTTGGAAAAGAAAAATGGAATATTATATTTATGTCTTTACTTATAGGATGAAAATTTATAGATTTATAATATAATAATAGAAATTGTGATAGTATCAATAATAGCTGAATGCTTAAAATATGCCAAGCACTGCATTACTTTATTTGATCTTTCTCACAAATCTAAGAAGTTGATACTATTATATGTACATTACACATGAGCTATTAATATTTAAGAGGTTAAGTAACTTTTCCATGGTTAAATGGCAAACGTAGTAAAGCTGCAATTCAAACTTGCTCACTTTTAAATCAGAGCTCTGAAACTGTACTCTATACTGTTTTTTTGTATGAATTCTTTAAATATTAAGGATGTTATCATTTCTCATTCATGCCTATTAAAAGCTATTATTCAAGTTGCAGTCTGGAGTTTTTGTTTTTAACTATATCAAACATTTTTTTCTTGAATATTTTACATTGTATTTATCACTAGAACATCACTTGCCATCTGATTATGTTAATATCCATGTCGGGTTTTTAAAAAATATTTTAATACTTTGAGCTCTAAGCTTGCTTAAGAAAACCTACCTGACATTTATTTCAATGTATGCTGCAAAGTTGGGATATAAATTAATTGTTAATAATGGATTAATATTTCAGTGCTATTTATTTTATCACACACCCATTACCTATTAATTAGTAATTCTTACCTGTAATTAAAGTATTTTAAACACTAGAATTTTATCTGGGCAATTATATATCATGGATCAAAACACTTATGTGCTCTGATGACTGTGTAATATATCTTTTAATTATATGTGAATATCTGGAAGAGCCGGTACACATTTCTACTTCTGTTTTCAAAATATTATGAGCTTACTGATCTGGTTTGTTTTTCCAAGATAAATCTGTATTAAATCCTGGAATAGACCCAAACTACAGAACAAGTGCTCTTTAACATTTTATTATACTGCCATTTCTGTGAGATAGATGGATAGATACGTATAGATAGATGGATATAGATAAGGTACAAATTTCTACTAATATATAGTATATATACAGAAAAACAGACAGATATACATGTGGCTAAATGAATTATTGCAAGTGGAATGTCTGTGCTGCCCATAAACTTTCCTTGTGCCTGTGCTAAGTCACTACTCTCTCTTTTCTCCAGAAGCAACAACTATCTTGAATTCTTAAACTGTGGATTAGTTCTGTCTGATTTTTAACATTGTCTCCCTTATCTATATAAAACATATAATTTGTATTAATTTGCTTTGGCAGCCAAAGGAAAATTCCACAGACTGGGTGGCTTTAATAACATACATTTATTTCCTTTCAGTTCTGGAGGCCAGAAATTCAAGACTACGGAGAGTTTTCCGAGGCCTTTCTTCTTGGCTTTCAGAGAGCCACCTTCTCACTGTCTTTTTTGGATGTGACAGCATCCTTGTTGTCTTATATAGATATTTTTATATCTTATCTCTGTCATCTTTATAAGGCTTGTTTTATTTTGTGTCTGGTTTCTTCTTTCAACATTATATTTGTGATATCTGTAAATGTTGCTCTTTGTAGCTGCAATTAATTTTTTTGCCATTCTTGCATATGATTACATTTTATGAATGGGTCATTACATTTTTAAAAATCTATTCTACTCCTAATGTTTGGGTTTTCTTCCAGTTTGGGCTATTAAGGATATTACAGGTATGCACATTCTGGTACAAGACACAAGGTTTATTAAACATGTGTAAACCTCTTGTTGGGCTTACATCTAAGACTGGAATTATTGTGTCATAGGTCATATGATCAACCTTATGTCATAGGTCATAAGCCAACCTGTTTTTCAAAGTTGTAACAACTTGCATTCTCTCCAGTAGTGTATGAGAGTTCCCGGCATTCCATGTGTTTACCAATACTTGGTATTGTCATTCTTTTAATTAGGGCATGAGTCAGTGGTGATTGTGACATGGTATCTCATTGCTTTTAATCAACATTTCCCTGACTAGTAATGAGGCTGAGTATCTTTTTATATGTTTATTAACTCTTTGGATGTCTTCTTTTGTGAAGTGCCTATTCAAATATTTTGTCCATCATTATATTGGAAATCTTTCTTTTTCTTATTAATCCATAGGTATCTTTTTCCACTTTGGACATAAGTTCTATGTCATATACATGAGCTGTAAATTCATCTTTTGCTTTAGAGCTTGTCTTTTCACTCTGTTATTGGTATGTTTTGATTAACAGAAATTTTATAATTTAGTTTAGTCTAATTGATCAACATTTCCCCCTATGGTTAATTTTTTTGGGCGGGGGGAGCTGCTTAAAACGTTTTTCCTGGTTTAGGGTTGTGAGGATATTGAGGATATTTTTCTCTATTTTCTTCAGAAGGTTTATTGTTTTGCATTTCACATTTGGATCTATAATATAAATGTGACTCAACAAAATCAGTTTGTTTTATGGTTTTTGGCTTTGGCTATTTTAATAGTCAGCATATCTGTGTCTGGGTGAAATTTTTGAAATACTAACCAATAATTGTTGATCTCCGTGGTCATAGTTGCTCCTGCTTAGTCTAACATTCCCAATCTATTTAATCACAGCTATTCATGCTTTAGGAAGAAGTTAGTTACACACTAGAACAAAGGTATCTGTGAGTTGTTGAATGGATTTACAACTCACATCAGACACAGTAGACCAAAGGCAAAGAGCTTTTGGTTTGCAATAGCTAGACACTTGAGAAAAAGAAAAATTTGCTTTGAGTTTTAAAAAGGACTTGACTTGGCTTGGCTTGACTCCAGACAGAGATAGAGTCTGAATTTCTGAGCAATAAGGTTATTAGCAAGCAGAAAAGAACACAAGATAGGGCATAGAATCAGTTTCCCAGCTTCTAAAAAAAAAAAAAAAAAAAAAAAAAAAAATATATATATATATATATATATATATATATAAAACTCAAAAGGTTGCTGAATGGATAGAGAGAATATGAGAAGGGAAAAAGGAATTAAACCAATATTGCCTTGAGACAGTCTAATCCTTAGCTCTCATTCAGTACTTAATGTTTTAGCATGAGGTCCTGGAATAGAGAAACTGACGTGGTGTTTCAAAGATGTTCAAGGAAAAGGAATTAGGTCCCACTTTGCCTGGAATCCTGAAGTATGAGGACTCTCAATGGGCCATGTTGATATGGCCGAAATGGAGGAGAAATGTCGGTAAGATAGGTCATGAAGAGTCTGGTTTAGCGTTCACCCCACACTTTGTTCCGATATTTCCTTTCCCCTGGGTTCTGTGTATGCTCGGATATCCGAGTGTCCCCACAGGCCCTAACGGAGTATTCAGAAGAGAGTTGAGAGTGCTGGCTATCAAGCGCCTCTGGGCGTGTAGGCGAGGGGGAAGGGATGCACCATTTAGCTGAGGACCTTGGGTTGCCAGAGCTAGAGATAGGGTAGGAGTTGAGTCACACCTCAGGGGTTTTGTGTCACTGCTGTATGTCAGGGCAGAGTCCTAGTCAGGTGAGAGAGATGCAGGCAGAAATGGCCAAGCCCCCAGGGACAAGCACCATGAATTACCCTTGCTGAGCAGTATAAATAATAAGTTACAACATTGGTGGATGCAGTGGGAACATGGGTAAACTTAGGTAGAAATTGTCCCCACAGCACTGGCCTTAAAATTACCAAAGAAGAACATGTGGAACCAGATGGCATTGCCCAGTTGCCATGATGTTATATAAGCTTCTGCTAAACACAGATTTCACTGAGGGCAAGGAGAAGGAAAAACTGCAGAAAGAAGCCTAAAAATGTTGTTTACACCAAAGAGACTGAGTTAACCTGGAAATAGCCAAGCTATTTTTAATTTGCTTTAATTAATTTGATTTTACTGTGGGGCAGAAATTGGGGCTCAACAGCTGAGTGAATAATATGAACAGAGAAATAAATACAGTTATATCTTTGCAGATTTGAGTGTAGAAACTGTGATTTGTAAATCTGCTCTAAACCTAAAAGGAGGAACCAGAAATAACTCTCATTCTTTTCTGCTCTAGGCATATCATATACTGTCATGTCCTTCAGCTTCTACACCAAAACCTATAGTAAAACATTACTATTTCTCTTCAAATCGACTTTCAAATCCAAAATCACCTCACCTAACTTCAGTGAGAAAAAGTTTTTAAAAGTAATTTGTTTTGTTCTTTTTTTTTCTCCAATATTGCAGTATGTGATATAGTCATATGGAACTGTCTGAAAACCATAGTCTGAATTCCTTTAACTTGCATTTTTGTACCCTGCACTTCAGTGTTATTTAAATTTTGTTTTATAGTCCTTGATTTTAAAAAAATCTATTAAACAAGCTTATTAGATTTATTAACTTTGAATAAAAATCTTAAAGAATAAACATGCACAGCCAATATACCAACCTTCAAATTTCTTTTCCACTTTTAGAACTAAACAGTGAACATTGAATCAGGAGTAAGTTTAGGTCTCTCGGATCATTCTTCATCTTTGATTATATGTCATATTCTCTTTTCTGATTCCTTGCGACGAAGATTTTACCATTTTCCTGTCTATTTCCCTCATTCATCATTCTGATTTTTATTTTTTACTCCTACCGGTTTTGAGTTAAATTTGTCCTATGCTAAATGACATTTGAAGCTTGAAACAGAAATCGATCCTACAAAGCATGCTTCATTTAATTTACTTTCGATAATCCCCACACTAATGGCTCAAAACAAATTTACAGTAAAAATCAAATTAACACTTGAGGACTAAGTGTTCAAATACACTCCTTCCTAAACCAATTTTAAAATAATTTTTTGAAAATAAAAGTATAAATTAAAACAATTAAAATTCCCCATACTGTCACTGACTGGAGATAATCATTTAGCATTCTCTTCTATTTATGTATTTCCTTTTCCGTATACTGTTCTGCTGAATACTTTCCATAATGTTTTCTCTTAGTTAATCTTTTTTTATTTGTGTTCTGTAAATTCAAGAAGATTTTTAACATGGCTGTTTCCTGTGTAGATTCTAATAATGAAAATTCTGTGGGAGCTAAGCTAATATCATCTAGTTATGAAACATTTTACTAATCGGAACTGAGATTAGCATATAGCTTTGCTTATGTGGAATTGATGAACACCTTTCCATTGGACTGTCTTTCTTAAACACAGCTTCTGCCAGCCAGATTTATATGGGAGTAGAATGATAGCAAGTCAAGGTAGACTCTTTCACAGAAGGCTGTGATTTTAGGGCTCTGGGTTCCTGACCTGGGGAGGATTCATATTCTTTGGATGTCGCTTAGTAGGATTTAGCTTGTGTTTTCAAAATTGAGATTGCTGGAGGAAAAGCTACCCTACTTAGATTCTGAGATAGGAGTAAGGATTACAGAAAAGCAGACCCCAAAATTTGCTCAAGGCAAAATTTTAAAGCTTCTCCAGTGTCTAGATAAGCAGTTAAGACCTGAAGGTCCATTCCTTAGAGAACAGTGTCTCTAGTACCTGGCAACAGAACTTAGTGAGGGGTTTCAATAATAGATAAAGAAGAATATCAGAGAATAACAAAATGAGAAGTGAATAAGAGTGAAGAAAAAGTCTACACTACTTTTCAATCAATTTGAAAGAGAAAAACAAAGGAGATGGAGTGGCAGCTTGAAGAGGCTCAAGGAAAGGTTGTTTGTTGCAGAGTTATACTAGGCTAGGCTAGGCAGTGCTACAATAGTACAACCACAAGTTCTCAGAGGCTTAGAAGCATAAGGATGTTTTCCTGTTCACACTGCATGTCGATCATGTTGACTAATCAGGAACTCAGGCTAATGTAGCAACTGCCTTCTCAAACATTTCTAGTTACTGTGTCAAAAAAAAAAAAAACCCTCCCCACATAGACTCAGCACACAAGGATGGAATGGGAACAGATCTACTATAAGAACACTTGATTTTGGCAAAATAAGATTGGAAGATACGTTACAGTTATTAACCCACAGTAGTTATGAAATCCCACTGGGAAACCATCAAGAATCCTCCTATCCTGAGACCAAGGATGTCCTTTAATAATACTTTGATTCTGTTCATTGGAAGGAACACCTCAGGCTATCATTCCCTGACGGCTCCTGGTCCTGCCCTACAGTAGGTTCCCACTTGTCCGTTATTTTCATTAGTCATATATGATATGCGTGAGTTGGTGGGCACTTTCACCTCACGGCCATGGAATTTTCAAAGCCCGCCACTACTCATGGAAAGTTGCAGACCCAAGGGATTTTTAAATTTGAAGAATTAATAGCTTTATAAAACTGGGTATACTTTTTTTGTTTGTTTTGAAAAATGGTTGATTCAGACTTAGTTGGCCTATGATCTATTTGCTTTTTGTGTCTGCCGTGTGCTGATAATTACACCCAAAGTTCTTTCTTAGACCTTTCCAGACTCCCAGTCCTGATCCCTTTTTCTTCCTACTCTCATTCCCTTTCTTTGAAATTAATAGCAGCTACCCTGAAACTCTCTGGAATAATAATTGGGAAGACCCTTGATCTTTTTGATCTCTTGGCTGAGTCACTTTATTGTTTTATGTAGCCAGTTGGTTTACCTCACTTTTGTTTCACAAAGTCTTTTAAAACCATATTTCTTAATATTTAGGGTCTGGAAGATGTTGATTTCTTAAACCCTATGAAGTTCAAAATGTCTGTCTTCTCTCTGTGTCCTTTTATATCTGCTTGTAAACTGGGTAATCCTTTCTCAAGCTCAACTCTTGCCTTTATTCGCTTGCTAAATAAACGTAGCCAGTAATAATCAACATACGCTATTCTGTTTCTTTCTTACCAAGAGCTAACAGATTAGTATCCCTATAATCTGCTTCCCAAATTATTGCAGGCAATAATTTTGCCAATTTTTTTTACTGTTGTTTTCTATAATAATGATTAAATACAAATAAAATACAAATTTAAAAAACTAATTTCTACAATATTGTTTTCTACTGTTAAATGGATTGCAACTATTACAGAATTCTGATAGAGAGACTATACTACTTCAAAGTAACAATTTTTTTATTTGTCACCAAAATGAATGCCTCCTCAAAATCTCAGTGACTTGCCATAAAAAAAGTGTGTATGTATGTGTGAGTGTATATATACTTGCATACACAGGCCTCTACATATACACACATGCACATAATGTACATATAGTATATACAAACAGAAAGTTTTCTTAACCAATGCAAAGTCCAGTGTGATGTTTCTGATTGGATAGCTCTCCTCTGAAAGGTAATTTCAAGAGTCTGTGCTCTTTCATCTTTTCCTACCACCATCCATTAAGTAATCAGACTCCTGAGCTGGATCTTTTGCATCTGGCCAGCCCATAGGCAGAAAAAAAGAATCATAGAGAATTGTGTAGAGGTTTTAGAGACAGAACTAGAAGTAATATACATCACTACTAACCACATTGTATTGATTAAAAATACTTTTGACTAGAAATTTTTACCTGATTCACCTAGGTGGAAAGGGACTGGGGAAATGTGGTCTCTATTTGAGCTCAGGAAAAAAATAAAATCATATATTAAACACATAGCATTGCATCCGATATGTACATTTATATTTATATAAATATATTTGATTATAAATCATTTAAACATTCCCTAGTTCTTGCCTCAATACTCTTTATTCTATTTCTGGCTAATTCTACTCCAAAACTAATCTCCAATTACTACTTTGAATTGGTGTGAATTGCCTTCTGTGTGAGAAAATTAAAAGAAAAAAGAACATAATCATAATTTCATTGATTTATATAAATTTTACTAGCTATCTCAAAGAGCAATTAAAATGTGAAATAAGCAAAATATAAGATGAAATGATAGCTTGAAAAATGAAAGTATATAATTTGAAGGACTTGTCCACTTTGAATTTACTTTATTCTTCACATTTTGCTCTCTCTTGTTATTGAACCAACTAATTTGTCCCATCTCCTTTCACAGTTCAATTCCTCCTGTTGATGCTGGTCTCATGAAAACTAATTAGTATATCTCCATATCAACAGCGACTAATTTCTGAAAGCTTTGATACAAATAGCTTTCCATCTGTCCTGGAAATGACATAATGTTTTTATTCACATACATATTAGAGATAAGAGAGAGGCTTCAAGAATCCTGGATCATTTTACTGGTTATATGGAATGAATGAAGCTGACTGTACTATCTGAATACGTTTGGATCCGAGGAAGGAAAGAAGGGGAGCAGGCCATATGCATTTCTAAAGGCTTTATATTAAGCACCTTTGCATGAATTTGCAAATATTCTGGAATATACTGGCAAGCTCCAAAGAGTGTAGAATCGATATGAAATGATATAAAATCAGAACATATTTAACTGTTCCAACATTTTGATCTCTTCCATCCTGTCATGGAATGATAGAATCTTTCCTGCTTGAGTCTCTTCTTTCAAGAAATACCTGAAGACTCTTTTAACAGACTTCAGTGATTTGGTCAGGCTTACACTTTTGATTAGTTTAAACTCCATCTGATTTTGGATCTTAGGAGGGTTTAGACTAGATTGTCAGATTATAGAGTTACGACTGGATAGAGAAGGAAGTAAAATCAGAAGAAGAAAAATAGATGTGGAAAAAATGAGTTTGGCAAGGGATTATAAGTATGTAGATCAGAGGGCAGTGTAAAGAATGATATCCTTTTGAGATAATTTTTGGTCAGGAGGGAAGGAGGAAGTGGTCTGAAAAAATTATTCAACAATATATTTGTAATACAAATATTTGTTGAGTATGACAATGTGACTGACAGTTATTGATACTGGGGATATAGGCGTGAATCAAATAGACCAAACTCCCTAACTCTGTGGAGCTTACATTACAAATATAAGTGAAACATGGGACATCAGAAGGTAACAATTATAAAGGAAGGGGGTAGAAAAAGCTGGAATTTTCCTGGTTATATCAGATTTTGGTGGGGAAGGGGGGACCTTACAATCTTAAATAGAGTAGTCAGGGAAGGTCTCTTTGAAAAGATGATATTAGAGCAAATGACTTGAAGAAGATGAAGTAACAAACCACGAGGGCAGAATTTGTAACCATACTGTCAAGATTTCAGCTGTTATTCTAAATAAAATGGAAACCCACTGAGCAAGTGGGTGGGTGGGTTCTGAGCAAGGAAATTATATGATTTCAGTTTACCGTAAAAGAATCGATCAGGCTGCTTACTGAGAATTAGTTCTAGGGTATTAAAGTGTAATGAGTTAGAACAGCAGGAAGGCTTTCTCATTAATCCAGACAAGACGTGGTGGTTTGAATGAGAAATAATGAGAAAGGTGAGCAGTAGTCAAATTCTGGATATAATTTGAAGGTGAATCTAACAAAATTTGTTACTTTTCTACTGAAAATCATCCAGTGACAGTCTGGATATAAAAATTGTTCCAAGGCTTTTGGTTAAATAAGTAGAAAGATAGACATGGGTTTACAAAGACAGGGAAATCTGTAGGAGGGGCACTTGGGGAGGAGGGATGGAACAAGATGAGGAGCTCATATTTGGACACGTTAGCTTTAGATTTTTAGTAGACGTCCATGTGGAAACATCACGTAGGTGGCCAGGAAAGGAGTTTAAGCTGCAGAGTCGCATTTGGGAGTCCTCAGCATATAGATGGTAATTTAAGCGAAAGAGGCTGATAAAATCACCTTATTAGGGGATGTAGGTAGAATAAAAAAGATCTAAGGTTTGGGCTCAGGGGCACTTCAATGTTTAGAGATGAGAGATTAGGAGGTGAGGAAGTGATATTCTTGAGGAGATTTCCTATAAAGGAAAACAGAAAAATGAGCTCCAGTGGTGCCTGGAAAGTGCAGTGGAGTCAACTGGAGTGTTTTCTTTATTTAATTAGGAAAAATAACATCATATTTGTATGATAGGAATGATTTAATAATGAGAGAGGAGAGAGAAGGGGGAAGATAGAGGGAAATGCTGAAGAGATGTCTTTAGTAGGCAAGGAAAATAGGATTTAGAAAATAAATTAAGTGTTTGGCTTTAGATAGGAACATAAATAATTCAGCATAATAATAGTAGGAGCACAGGGAAATAATAATAATAACAATAATAATAATAACAGCTGAGCATAGAGGGATCATTACATGTAAGTGGGTAAATTTGGTCTACAGGCTTGTGGAAGTGCTCTTTGTCAAGGTCATTTTTTTAGACAAGTTTTTCCTGAGGGGGCAAGTATCTAATTATAGAAATGCTCCCAGGAGAAAGCTGCTGGTGAAATGGAGCAAGACCCTATGGTCCCTCCCCTACCCCACCCCACGCCATGTCCTCAGCCTGCCTTTTGTTTGTGGAAAAACTTTAGCCAAACCATAAGTTTAATCAGAGAAGTGAGAAAATGCAGAAACAAAGGAAAACAGTCTAATGATACCAAATAATAATAGTTTAGTCATTAAGCAAAGTTAAGGACTTTTAGTTAATCCCCCTCCCTCCATTTATAAAAGCTCTTGCCCACTGATTGTCAGTGTGGGGGAGTTGTCCTTTGGACAGGAGTCTGCCCTACCCCCAAGTTACTAGTCTCCAAAATAAAGCAAACTTTCCTTTCTACCAAACTTGCCTCTTTATTGGCTTTTCAGTGGTGAGCAGCTGGACCCCCACTTTTGTTCACAGTTTTTTGGCACCCAGTGTGAGGCTGTGCTCTCATGACATCTGGCTCCCTGGGGTTTTCCTGAATAGAGCCACTGGCCATGACAAGTCACTGGGATGGTTGTGATGAGCCAGCTGCTCATGGCTAGCTGTTCCTGAGAGGGGGATTTGGGGAGATATTCCTAGCAGCTGCTGAAATCATTTGTTTTGGAGATCCTCCCTGTTTCTCCCCTGCCCAGCACTAGCTGCCAACTTACGCTTTTCCTTAGTGGAACGAAAGCATGAATGAGCATTTTACCAGTTGGGTCAGATGTGTGTCTACCGTTGAGGACTGTTTGTGAGTATGAAGCACCATTTCCAATTGGTTCTGACATGTGTCTGACGTTGAGGGTCATTTGTGTTGGGGAAGCGTTTGTTGGGCTCTGTATCAGTCATCCTCTTAGAGGATTTGTGACAGTTCTGTCTTCTGATGTGTGAATGTGTACTCCATTTGTATGATTGATATCTTTGTTGTCTTTTGTAAAATGGGAAATTCAGGTTCAATTCATTAGAAAAATTTTAGCTGTGAAATTATGACTAAGGAAAAAGAAAGATGATTTTTTAGCAATGTATAGCAACAGTATTCTTTAGACCCCAGAGAAAATTGGTCAAGATGAAACTCTTTTGAAATTCCAAAACTGTTTCTTTTTGAATATGCAGTTAGAGAAAGCTAGCTTGATAAAACAGTTTTCAGAATTCTGACCCTGAGAGAACAAAAATATGCCTAGGAGAAAGCTTGAAGTTAACTCTTATCATGTCCTTGAAATACAAACACAACCCATTTTCCTGAGCCTTCAGCCTTTGGTTAATTAGTGGAACTTCAAAATGTTTGGGTGCATTAAACACACATCTTATACCACATTAAAGAGAAATTGTGCTCTGAGAAAAATGTGTGTTTTTAGAGGTTATGGAATATGTTCTTAAGTTTGCCAATCAGAAAATGCTAGTATAACAGTTCAACTACTTGTTTCTTGGTTTTGTTAAGGTCTTTTAAAGGTTAAAAATTATAATATGTAATTAAAGCTACAAAAATGATAAGGAAAACATTTCAGTGTGCAAAGCAAGTAGGATATATGTTGCTGGCGAGAGAAGGTATAAAGACTGGAGATTTTTTTTTTTTTTTGAGGTAAAAAGGAGAATAATTTTGTCCTAGAACTTGTTGCTTATGTATGGGGAAAATAAGGGAAAAATTAATATGGGTCCAGAAAGTGATAAAGGTTTGTGAAAAAGGAACTTTGAGAAAAGAATTTTGTACATTGGCAGGATTAAAATTAGATTGAATTTAATTAGATAAATGAATTTTGTTATTAGTAATAAGCTGGTACAAGACTGGAATTTGGTTTTCTCTCTCTGTTAAGAGAACAAAGTTTTCCTGGAATATTGAACTGCTTTTGATAACAAAGTTTCTCCTCTAGCTAACTTTGAGTATTTCAGAAGGTCCCTGAGGCATCTCAGAAGAAATATTAAAGTAACTAGGATTATATGATATATTAAATTACATGGAAAACATTGTCAAGTAATAATGATAAACACTCAGGTTATACTGTATGGGTAAATGTCATTAATATAAATGTTCTAAAAGCTATTAAAGAAAGACAGGTTTTTGATAACTTTCAGATAATACTGCTAAACTGAGTAAAAAATTTAAAGAATTCTAATGGAAAATTATTGTTTTGCTCTCAACCATATTTTTGATGCCAGTGTTTAGGATGGAAAAATATATCTAATGAAGTTGTCACAGAGTATAACTACTCATGATGTATCACTGCTGGCTTTAAGTCTACTGCTTGAAGCACATGTACAATGTTTGTGTGACAGTTGAGTATAATTGATAAAATGTATAGCCTATAAAGTGTTTCCCCATCAGCAATACCTATGTGCTTGTTTGTTAAGTCTGATTAGTTTTCCCCCAATGTGGATGACTAGGCAAATATATAAACAAAAAAGTAAGCCTAGCACCAAGGGACATGAACGGACCCAGAGTAGGCAACTGAGTCAATCTGGAAATGTTGGAAAAATATATTGATTATCAATACTTTCTGTGGAAAGATTTGCAATTAAAAGGGGAGAATGATGGAAGAAATTTTCACGCATTGAGCTATGGGGAAGTTATTCTGGCTTATGCATGATTTAATTTGAACTTTAGGCTAAACAAAACAGACTGTAGCCTATTAAACATACATTGTAAAACCATTAAGGGTAAAAAATACATTCCGAGAAAAATACGAAGATGCATTTTGATTATTATCCTCACTATAGTATGTCTATTAATTTTCAAATATTTGTCCAGGTACTATGACAAAGTAATAAAAGAGAGAGGTAATGTTTTCGTAATACAAAATATTGATCCTAAGCTTGGAACTTGCGATTATTTCCAGCTCTGTGTCCATTCCACAAATGAGGCAGGACTGTGTCCCACTTGAGCAGGAAGTAGCCACAGTAATCATCACCCCATTCCCTAAAGAGTTGGGGAAAATTGGAACAAAATAGAACTAAAATCGATTTCCTCTGCCAAGTTTATGATTAAGCTCTCTATCCAAAACTTTATTCCATGTCTTTTTCTGTACATGCCCCTCCTCAAGACTGAGGACTATCAAAGAAAAGGGGAGATTGAAAAGAAGCAGGACTCTATGGTCTTCCCCCTCTCCATGTTCTCATCCTGCCTTTAGCCAAACAATAAGTTTAATCGAAGTGAGAAACAGCAAAAACAAAGGAAAACAGTCAAATGAGACCATATAATAGCAGTTTAGTCATTAAGCAAAGTTAAGGACCTTTAGTTCCTCCTCAAAGGCTATAGATAATATTCTGAGCCGTATCCTTTGAGCTGTCTTATAGACACTGAAGAAGAAGTTAATTACATTATGACCAGACTGTAGCCATGACATAAGCAGCCACAATTCTGAGAACTGGCATCTAAGAAATGGAAACAAACCGACCCTGAAACTAAAGACTAACTGTGCTTAAAACAATCAAGCTGACACTGATCAGACCACTGCATGACTAATTTCAAGATGATTGTCAGAGCTGACTGTGCTGTTTCTGCATGTAGACCCCTCCCTCCATCTATAAAAGTTCTTGATTGTCAGTGGGGGGGAGTCGGCCTTTGGACAGGAGTCTGCCCTCCCCCCAGGTTGCCAGCCTTCAAAATAAAGCAAACTTTCCTTTCCGCCAACCTTGCCTCTTTATTGGATTTTGAACAGCGAGCAGCCAGACCCCACTTTCAGTAACATTTGTGGTTGGGAAAGGAGGATAGAGAAGAAGAAGCCAAGCAAATGTGCAATGTTGGCAGTGTTCCCAAGAGTAGCTTCGGGATGATTTGACAGGAAAACACTGGAGGGTAAATTTTATTTCAGAATTTCTAATGGTGTAAGCAGAATGTGTCTGCTGTTTATGCTCCTTTTTTTGTTTCTGCTCTTTTTGTTTCTGTTGGCAAGCAAAGTCACATGGGCTTTTAAATTTCTTAGCAGGATTAATGAAGTCCGAGAGTTCAGCACTTAGTATCTCTATGGATGTCCAGAGGTAGAGTACAAGGCACCCACATGGCTGGTGTGGATTGTTACAGGAGCAATGCACCACTGATCTGACTGAAGTGATGGCAGCTTCCTGGTCACAAAGAAGCAGCAGCTACCATTGCTTCCTCCGATGCTTTGGAGCTTTGAGTACTTACCCTGAAAGCTCAACCTAGACTCTGCTTCTCCAGGCCACCCAATGGTTCTATAAGACTTTTAATCACTTGTAAGAAAGCTCTGTTGTCTTGGCTAAAATGAATTCAATTATGTAACAGGTACACATATTTGTATTAGGGTCTGCACTGGTGATATTATTAATGGTGCTTTTTTCACTCAATATATTTTAGTTTAGAAGGAAAATCTTATCATCAGCAAAGCCTGTATTGCTCAGATTCTTCAGCATATACTTGTGAATTACTTGACTATATTTTAATATTTTTTAATTGAATGAAAGCTTCTTTAAATTCTTATAGTGCTTTAAAATTTTCAAAAGTTTCACACAGATTATTTCATATAATCCCTTAATAACCTTTTTTTTAATCCCCTACTCCTATATTGCCCCTCCCCACTTCCCTCTCCCCACTGGTAACCATTAGTTTGTTCTTTATATCTGTGAGCCTGCTTCTCTTCTGCTGTATTCACTAGTTTGTTATATTTTTTAGATTCCACATAAAGGTGATATCATACAGTATTTGTCTTTCTTTGTCTGACTTATTTCACTTAGCATAATGCCCTCCAAGTCCATCCATGTTACTGCAAATAGCAAAATTTCATTATTTTTATGGCTGAGTAGTATTCCATTGTGTGTACGTGTGTGTGTGTGTGTGTGTGTGTGTATAACACATCTTCTTTATCCATTCATCTGTTGATGGGTACTTAGGTTGCTTCCATACCTTGGCAATTATAAAAATGCTGCTATGAACATTGGGGTGAGTGTATCTTTTTGAATTAGTGTTTCCGTTTTTTTCAGATATATACCCAGGAGTGGGATTGCTGCGTCACATGGTAATTATATTTTTAGGTTTTTCAGAAACTTCCATTATGTTTTCCACAGTGGCTTCACCAATATACATTTCCACCAAGATTGTGCAAGGGTTCCCTTTTCTCCATATCCTCGCCAACATTTGTTATTTGTGTTCTTTTTGATGATTGCCATCCTGACAGGTGTGAAGTGATATCTAATGGTGGTTTTGATTTGCCTTTTCCTGATGATTAACAATGTTGAGCATCTTTTCATGTGCCTGTTGGCGATCTGCATTTCTTCTTTGGAAAAATGTCAATTCAGTTCTTCTGCCCATTTTTTAATCAGGTTGTTTGTTTTTTTGATGTTGAGTTATTGAGCTGTTTATGTATGTTGGATATTAACCCCATATCAGTCATATCATTTGCAAATATCTTCTCACATTCAATAGGTTGTCTTTTTGTGTTGTCAGTGGTTTCCTTTGTTGTGCAACAGCTTTTAATTTTAATTATGTCCCATTTGTTTCTTTTTGCTTCTGTTTCCTTTGCTTTAGGTGACTGAGCCAAAAAAAATTGTTGAGATTTATGTCAAAGAGTGTTCTGCCTGTGTTTTCCTTTAGTATCCAGCCTTACATTTAGGTCTTTAATCCATTTTGTGTTTATTTTTGTATATGGTGTTAGAGAATGTTCTAATTTCATTCTTTTACAAGTAGCTGTCCAGTTTTCCCAGCATAACTTATGTCTTTTCTCCATTGTATATTTTTGCCTCCTTTGTCATAGATTAACTGACCATAAGCATGTGGGCTTATTTTTGGGCTCTCTATTCTGTTCTAATGATCTATGTGTCTGATTTTGTGCTGGTACCATGCTATTTTGATGGCTGTAGCTTTGTGTACTATAATCTGAAGTCAGGAAGTGTGATTCTTCCAGCTCTGTTCTTTTATTCTCAAGATTGTTTTGGCTATTCGAGTTGACTGAGTATCTTTATCTTTACTGAACAAATTTGGGGGATTATAATAGGGGAAGACTGTGGTTTAGAATATACTGGAACCTCAAAATTTGAGGTTAGAAGGGAGAGCAATGAGATGGATGCTGGGACTTGAGTAACTGACCAAGACTCAAGATTAAATTTGAAGAAATGGCTACCCTGTTAGAACAAAATGAGAAGGTCGGGACAGAGGTGGATACTTCCTTAACTAAAGGACAAAATTTAACCTCACAAAAAAAGGGCCAAATTACAGCAGAGGTCCCTGACATGATGGACCAAGACAGCACATCATTTATGCAGCATTCATGCCAAAATATTTAACTCGATTCCAATCATGAGGAAACAATTAGAAAAAACCAACTTGAAGAAAGTTTGGCCAAAAATCTGTCTTGGACTCTGTAAAAATGTCAATTTTAGAAATATTTAGAATAAGAAAAGCCTGGGAAAATCTAGATCAAAGAGACCAATGAAACATGACAACTGAAATAAGATATGACATAGTAGATTCTGGATCATTAAAGACATAGTAAAATAATACAGGTATAAAGGATAATATTGAGACGAATGCAGAATTTTATTTTATTTTTTAATTAAAACTTTTTAAATTTAATTTAATTTTTTATTTCTTTATTTTATTTACTTCTTTATTTTATTTCTTTATTTTTATTTTATTTATTATTTTTGTATTTTTATTTTTTTGGCTACACTGGGTCTTCGTTGCTGTGCGCAGGCTTTCTCTACTTGTGACGAGCGGGGACTACTCTTCATTGCAGTGTGCGGGCTTCTGATTGCAGTGGCTTCTCTTGTTGCAGAGCAAGGCTCTAGGCACGCAGGATTCAGTAGTTGTGGCGTGCAGGATCAGTAGTTGTGGCTCACAGGCTTAGTTGCTATGTAGCATGTGGGATCTTCCCAGACCAGGGCTCGAACCCATGTCCCCTGCATTGGCAGACTGATTCTTATCCACTCTGCCACCAGGGAAGCCCCAAATGTGGAATTTTAAATTTGGACTCCATATTAGAGAAAATATTGCATCAGTGTTAAATTTCTTTAATACAAAGAATGTATTACAGTTGTTTTCTTTTTAGTCAGTATATGCCACAGTATTTAAGAGTGAAAACTCCTGATGTATGAAACTTTCAAATTCGTACACATACTCACATACAGACTCAGACATGCACCTATACCTACACACACACACACACACACACACACACACACACACACACACACGCACAGAGTGAGAATGCAAATGAGAGGAAAACTGTTAAAAACTGATGAATATAGGTGAAGAGCATATGTCGTTTATTGTACCATTTATTATAGCTTTTCTGAAGTGTTAAAATTTTTCAAAGTAAAACACAGAAGAACAAAGATAATGTAAAACGATAGCAACTCTGCAAAATTAAAGTAACTCTAATTATATTGCCATTGGTAAATCAATTAAAAATATATAAAAGTCACAAATAACCAGATTATATGTCCACCAGGAAATACAATCTATCACCTCATGTTTTATGCAAAGTAACACCTGAAAAGCTCTGGATCTTTGGTTCTCAATTATCAAGCCAACTGATCAAAGTTATTGTAAACAAAAGTGATAAATTCAAAGGTACTTGCTTATATCAATATTATATCAATGTGAGCTGAACAATAAAACAAACAAACAAAATTCCCCTGGCATAACTTTACCAAGTGGGTAGTACTATTTCTGTTGATGTATGTGAGCAATGAGAAATAGTTACCTTGTGCTTCCAGAATTGATACTGTTCAGAAATTTAATTTAAAATGTGTCTATGCTTGCAACCTGGGTTTTGAGTACACAAGTTTTTACATTACTTTTATTCTTAATATACTATGTATATCAAAATATATATTTTAAATAATACCAAACTATTAGTATTAATAAATTTATGTTAATAGATGAATGATTATTTAAACAAATATTGTAATACCATTATGTGCATCATCTATCTTTAACATTATTTTCACTTTTTTCTTAGAACACAAGGTATGAGAAAATTCTACTTGCTCTTAGTCTAATTTCTCTGAAATTTGTTCTAAATTTCACTATAGTTGAAGTTATTTTAAACAATTACATGCATTTAAAAATCAATTTAAATTGAAGGTTAAACTTCAGAATATTGGATATTGCAGCTGTTCAAATAGAAGCAGAAAAAAGTATTCTCAATGCTACTTTGTTAGTTTGCTTTGTGAAAGAAATTAACCAGTATATATAATAAGTTCACATTTTTGTTTTGGATTGAGCTATCTATGGAAATAATTTTGGTTTTTGTTTTGTTGTTGTTGTTTTGGGTTTTTTGACTACATTGTTTTTTGAAGTAATAATACAGAAAGCCTCACATATGATTCACTGAATTGCATTCTGCTTAAAATAGCCCTGATATTTTACATTGACCAGTGATTAAAAAGATTAACAAGAATCTAAAATCTGTTTATAAGGTTTTAGGGAATGTATAACAAAGCTATAGTAAAGCAAATACTAAGATCTATGTTTCATAATAACAAGGAGACGACCACAGGATATGATATAAAATCTGTCACTATTTAAAACATCTACAATACTACATTTTTCTTGTGTCCATCCTCAATGATGATTTATGTTCCAAAGTAACCAAGTGCTTATTAAATTCCAGGAATCCATTTTTCTTATCTCTGAAAACCTTTACCACCAGCTGATCTGCAGACCACCAAAGCATTCTAATTTTTTTTTTAAACTATGGCCAAAGGAGTAGTAAGAATAAAACAAATTTGAAATATCATTAAGGACAAAACTAAGAAATAGAAATATGGATTGAAACAGTTAAAAGTGTAGAGAAGCAGAAGAGTAGATATAAAATAAATGTTTGATTCAAAATGAGTATTCAGGAGTCAATGATATGGAAGCTAGTGACAGGAAGAGCCAATTAGGGAAAGTATATTAAAACAAGACAACAATAGCAAAACTAAAAGAGCAAGGTGGTTAAGGCAGAGCAAACCAAACCAAGACAAAAAGTAAAAGAAGAATCTGTTTGTCATTTAGCCCCAAATGTGCTTAAAATAAAAATACTCCCCCTAACTTCTTTCCAATAATTATTTACCATGTGAAGCAACTCTTAAAATTACTACTCTGTTTTCCTTTATAATATATAATACAGAAACAGGGAAATGCCTTTCTTGATTATTCTCTTCTCCATTGCTCTTAGAATAGGGCATAACTTATTAGCAAGACCACCATGACCCTGAACCAACTGGACTTTACCTGGCCTTGTCTCTCTAGTCTCAGCTTCATTCAGGTCCCCCTGTTTCTTGTGCTCTAACAATGGGTTAACTTCACCTCCTGGAGCATATCATGTTCTTGTTGATATGGCATTTTTACACATGGTAACCCTGCCTGGCATTCCCTCTCCCTACTCCCTTCATGTTTTCTAGTTAAGTCCAAATTATGCTTACATATTAGCTTAATAATCTTTTCCTGAAGGTACTATTTTTTGACCCTCAAGTAGTCAAACCATTCCATTAAACATCCTTATATCAAACTAAATTTCCCTCATACATTATTGATTGCAGTTTTACACTTAATTGTGTTATTCTCTATGATTCTAAGAATTGAAGATTCTCTAAGTTTGAATGTGTATATATGTATATATCTTTATAAACAGATATATGACAAGAAAAGGACCATATCTGCTTGGTTCCACATATAAGTGATATCATACAGTATTTGTCTTTCTCTGTCTGACATTTCATTTAGCATAATGCTTTCCAAGTCCATTCATGTTGCTGCAAATGGCAAAATTTCATTCTTTTTTATGGCTGACTAGTATTCCATTGTGTGTGTGTGTGTGTGTGTGTGTGTGTGTGTGTGTGTGTGTATTTATACCACATCTTTTTTATCCATTCATCTGTTAATGGACACTTAGGTTGCTTCCATATCTTGGCAGTTATGTACTGGGTTGGCCAAAAAGTTCGTTAGTTTTTCCGTAAGATGGCTCTAGTAGCACTTAGTTGTCTTTAACGTCATTCGAAACAATTTTGTTAGATTGTGTTGTGACAGCTGTCATATCAGCATGCATTTTTAAAAAACCTTATCAAAATTGGTGAATTTTTGTGTAGACATTTTAATATTGTAGATGGAAGGAAAAAAAGCAACATTTTCAGCATATTATGCCTTATTATTTCAAGAAAGGTAAAAACGCAACTGAAATGCAAAAAAAAAGATTTGTGCAGTGTATGGAGAAGGTGTTGTGACTGATCGAACGTGTCAAAAGTGGTTTGCGAAGTTTTGTGTTAGAGATTTCTTGCTGGATGATGCTCCACAGTAGGGTAGACCAGTTGAAGTTGACAGCGAACAAATCGAGACATTAATTGAGAACAATCAACGTTATACCACACGGGAGATAGCTGACATACTCAAAATATCCAAATCAAGAGCTGAAAATCATTTGGACCAGCTTGGTTATGTTAATCGCTTTGATGTTTGGGTTCCACATAAGAGAAAAGAACTTCTTGACCATATTTCCATATGTGATTCTCTACTTAAACGTAATGAAAAAGTTCCATTTTTAAAACAAATTGTGACGGGCAATGAAAAGTGTATACTGTACAATAATGTGGAATGGAAGAGATCTTGGGGCAAGTGCAATGAACCACCGCCAACCATGCCAAAGTCCGGTCTTCATCCAAAGAAGGTGATGCTGTGTATATGGTGGGATTGGAAGGGAGTCCTCTATTATGAGCTCCTTCTCGAAAACCAAATGATTAATTCCAACAACTGCTGCTCCAATTAGACCAACTGAAAGCAGCACTCGATGGAAAGTGCCCAGAATTAGTCAATAGAAGACGCATAATCTTCCATCAGGATAGCGCAAGACTGCATGTTTCTTTGATGACCAGACCAAACTGTTACAGCTTGGCTGGGAAGTTCTGATTCTTCTGCCATATTCACCAGACATTGCACCTTTGGATTTCCATTGATTTCGGTCTTTACAAAATTCTTTTAATGGAAAAAATTTTCAATTCCCTGGAAGACTGTAAAAGGCACCTGGAACAGTTCTCTGCTCAAAAAGATAAAAAGTTTTGGGAAGATGGAATTATGAAGTTGCCTGAAAAATGGCAGAAGGTAGTGGAACAAAAGGGTGAAGACATTGTTCAATAAAGTTCTTGGTGAAAATGAAAAATGTGTCTTTTCTTTTTACTTAGAAACTGATGGCACTTTTTAGCCAACCCAATATAATCCTGCTATGAACAGGGTGAATGTATCTTTTTAAATTAGTGTTTTTGTTTTTTTGGTTATATCCTCAGGAGTGGAATTGCTGGGTCGTATGATAGTTCTATTTTTAATTTTTTGAGAAACCACCATACTGTTTTCCACAGCGGCTGCACCAATTTACATTCCCCCCAACTGTTTCTCCACATCCTTGCTAACATTTGTTACTTGTTTTCTTTTTGATGATAGCCATTCTAACAGGTGTGAGGTGATACTTCACTGTGGTTTTGATTTGCATTTCCCTGATGATTAGCGATGTTCAGCACCTTTTCATGTACTTGTTGGCCATCTGTGTGTTCTCTGGGAAAATGTCTACTCAGTTTTTCTGCCCATTTTTTAATCAGGTTGTTTGTTTTTTTGGTGTTGAGTTGTATACCATGATATAGAGATAATAATGCAAATTGATCTTGTCTGAACAGGGTTTAGAGTTCTGGGTAACAGGAAATACTCTAGCTATTTTAAGTACAAATGGATTTAGTTTAGGGAATCTAGTGTGTAAAAATGGTTGATAAGGATGGAGCAGCAGGTTCCAGGTTTAACTTTCAGATCTTATCCAAGAAGAGGCTCATGTAGGAAACTGTTATCTCTGCCACAGTCAGAAAGCTACTGATTCTGGTGCTAATTCCAGGTTACACCAAATTAACCATGGCCTGATGATCAGAAGTCATACCAGTTACATTGACTTGCAGTCAATCTGCACCTGCAAGATGTGCTAGAGCTTCCCCTCTCTTCCCATTGAACTCAGTTCCTAATTCAGATTTTGCACAAGACATTGGAAGCCTATGACAAGGGATTCTGGGAAATTTAGATGTAGCTGAAAGTTTTCCAGCCTCTGCAGTAGAGTTGCTATCTTGGACAGTAAAAAAAAAGAATGGCCAAATACAAAATTTCTTTTTAAAATAAAGATACACATTTTGAAATCAGGATAATTATTTTTCACACATTCCAAGAAAATATATATGTATATTTTATCACTTGATTAATACAAATATACATTTATATTTTCCACTTTGCCTCTTTAATCACAACCTTAGGCTTGTCGAACTCAGGAAAGATTACTCTTTTCCTTTGTCACTCCCATGCGTAATCCTGATCTCAATTATGTGATTGTTTAAGGGGAAGGTATTTTGTCCTGAATTACATCAATTCAAATCCACTTTTATTAATATGAAATATAAATCTGAAAATAGAATTTTCTTCCTTCTTTCTTCTTTCCTTTCTCCCTTCTTCCTTCCACTTTTTGTTTCTTTCTTCCTTCAGCAAATACTGTCTGACTTCTATAAGCCAACATCCTTGCTAGGGACTGGAAATATAAAAAGGAAGAGGCCAACACAATTCTTTTTTTTTTTTGCAATTTAGTCTAGCTGGGAGAACAGATTAAATAATTAAGTAAAAGTGAGATTGGTATTGTAGATATGGAAAATACAATATACGTATCAGTCAGATTTCTGCCAGGAAAACCAGTCCTATGAATACCAGTTCAAGAGAGGGACTTTAATACAGGAAATTGAGCACAATGATATTAAAGATGAGAAGTCAAGACTGTGAGTCAACCAAAGATGAGCCACAACAGGAAGCTCCTATCACGCTAGAGTTGCAGAGACCAATGGAGGAAGGTGAATAAAAAAACCTTCATGGATGGGGCTAGTTGGTGAGAACTGTGACCTTGTAAGAGACCTGCTCACCTGAAGAAACGTTTCCCAGAGCAGAGAGAGGAGGAGAGATATCCTGTTTCCTCCTCCAAGCTTCCATTAGCACCTCTATTGAAGGAACCCAACTGGGAGATTTTTGAAAAAGGAATAAGAAAATATATGTTTCAAAAGTGAACTCTTGAAATACGCAATAGAACAAGCGAAGGATAGGAAGTGGATCTGAGAAGAAAGATGCAACTAACCAACACAGGATATTATGAAAACATAGAACCAGTCTAGGGGTTCAGGGAGTGACATCTGAATTGAGACCTACAATTTGAAATTTAAGTTTATCTGGGGAAAACCTGGGGAAAGAGTGTCTCAGGAAGAGAGAACAGTGTATCCAAATGCCTGAGAGCAGTGAAAAGGGGAGTCTTGTTTTCTCTCTTTCTATTTTTTTTTTAAATCACATTTCAGAGAACCAAACTATACCTTATATTGAAGGAATAAAGCAAAGCCAGTTCACTTTCTGGTCCATGCATATATATGTCCATTTTATTATTAATGATAAGTAGCATTGAGATTATTTCCTTAGCCCTTAATCATTAAAGAAGAAAAAGGAAAAGAGGAAGAAGAAAGGGAAGAAGAAGAAAAAGAAAGTGAACCTCTTTTCAAATTCCTTAAAATATATACTTAGCGTATATTTGAATATAAGGCATACAGATTTCTGTCACCTCTTTTGTGGTTTACTGATGCATGATAATCATTTCCAAGTAATTTCTGATGTTTGCTTTATAGCGTTAAATTACTCTGAGTCTTCATCAATAAATTTTTATCATTTCCCTCAGGAAATAGATAAAGACTAATTAAAATGTGATAACTTATTCTATGTATTATTTTTACTACGTTCCTTTTTTATATGCCATGGCAGAGTCAGTGATAAATACAGGGAAGTGGTTTCCATAATAAATAGTAAATCTCATCAGAGTAGACCATTTAGAATAGCAATTGTGCTCTACTGAAAAACCATAAATCCCTACCTATAGTCCCCAGATAGAGTGCTATTTTAAATGCATGGTTTTATCATCATTCCCAAAGTTTTTCCAACTATCATTCATGAATTGTAGGTTTTCAAGTCCATAGCATAGTACTAGAAGTAGAAAGTGTGCATAAATATGCAGTTAGAGAATGAGGAAACCTTTATTTCAACACGGGCTTTTATTGCATAGGAGTAACACAAAATGATATCTAAATTGCTTTCCCTTTTACTAGCCTTAATGTCAAAAGTTTGAGTTACTCAAAATTGGAACAAAGGTTTCAGTTGAGTCCACAAGCATTTGGCTGTGTGGGCAAAAATCGTTCTTTTCATGAACAATATTCTTGTCTGATTCTCAAAGCACAATGCAATCAGCATATATCCCAAGAACTCTATCAAAAAGTCAGTCAATCACACTTTCTCCTCAAAAAGGGAAAGCTGAAAAAAGGCACTTAGCCTCTCTCCCACCAGTAAAAATGAGCATTTATCTAGAAGTCACTTTTATCAGATTTAAAAAATATATTGGAATATGGGTGAATTGAACATTGTTCCCAGTACCACTGAAGTATTTCTTGTTAGGAACGTCCCCATGACTGGAAAAACCTGTATGATAATAAACAGAGATTTTCCCACTCCAACTGGAGTGCACTTACTAGAAGAAATAGACTCTATAGCCTTTAGGTTAGGGGAAAACAATTCAATAATATTTGTTGGCAAGGGTATGTAGAAAGTGGTATTTAGGCATCAGTGGTGGCAATTGAAATTAGAAGAAAACATTTTCTTCCAGTTTAAAAGAAAAGCAAGCAAACAAACAAAACAAAAAATTGTGTAGGGAATTATAAACATAATTATAGCACTTAGGAAATTAGGTCTAAGGAAATTATAAAAAATAAAAACAAAATTTACAAAAAATAACTGGGGTGTTTTTCACTATATTGGTTTTTTTAATGGTTTTTACCTCTATACTGAAGTATAACAGGCATACATAAAAATACACAAATCTTAAGTTTACAGCTTGATGACTTTTTGCACATATGCACACTTATGTAATCACCACCCTGATTAAGAAAAAGATCATTTTCTGCACACCAACAGCTCCCCTTTTACCAATCAGTAACACGTCCTCAGAGTTAACCCTTTATCTGATTTTCATCATCAAATATTAGTTCTCAAACTTCATATAAATGTACTTTTTGTGTATTAATTCTTCCACTGAACATTATGGATGTCCTTTTCATTCATGTTTTATTTGAGTGCAGTAGGTTTCCTCTTTTTAACTGTATTGAGTATTCCATTTGCTAAGTATACCGTAATTTATTTATACATTCCACACTTCATGGGAATGTGGTTTGCTTTCAGTTGGGGCATGCCGTTATTTTTAACAGATTACATAATTAAAAACATAAGTGTTCAAAAAGATTCCAATTTAAAATGTGATATAATGGATTATTATGGAATGAGAAAAATAGATAATTATGAAAACTGTGTAGCAACATGGAAAATGTAAAGAAACAATAAGCCAAGTGCTAACTTGAACCTAATTTATGATTACAACTGTGTAAAAATTACATGCTCAAATGAAAATAAACTGGAAAACTACATGTCAAAATGAAACCACTTAATGTGTCAGCATGGTTGGGTTATAAAGTAATTAAAGTCATTCTAATAATTTTTTGCAATAAATGCATTTTAAGATTTAATCAATTTAGATGAGGTAAAATTTATATATAATAAAATTCATCCATTCCCCATTCCCACTCTTGGATTAACACAAACTCTAATCTGCTTTGTCACATTAACCAGCTTGCCTGCTCTAGAATTTCACATAAATATCTGATTTCTTTCATTCAGTATGTTTTTGAGATTCATCCATGTAATTGCATGTGTTGGTGAGATGTTCTTTTTTGTTGCTGATTAGTATTCAACTTCAGTGGATACACAACCATTATTTCCATTATCTGTTGATGGATATTTGGTTTATTTTTAGACTTTTGACAAACATGAATAAGAATAGTTTGGATAATCATGTAAAACATTTTGTTGGATATGTTTTATTTCTCCAAGTAAATTCCTAAGAATGAAATCCCTGGTTCAAAGGTAAGTAAATATTTAAATTTACAAGTAACTTCCAAAATCACTTCCAAAGTGGCTCTACTATTTTGCAATCTTACCAACAATACATGACAGTTCTAGTTGTTTTCATTCTTGCAAACACTTATTATTGCTATCTTGTTTAATGTTAGCCATTCTTATGGGTTCACACCATGAGGGACATCCCATTGGGATTTTAATTTATACTTCCCATATTACTAATGGTATTAAGCATCTTCCACTGCCCATTTTAAAAATGCATTATTTGTCTTCTTATTGACTTGTAAAATTCCTTCATATATTCTGAATAAAGTTTTGGGTCATATTTATGTGTGGGGAACATTTTCTCCTTCTCTGTAGTTTGTCTGTTTATTTTCCTAATGGTGGTGTATGAAGTGCAGAAAATTTAAATTTTGATAAAATGCAGTTTATCACTTTTTTTGTTTTTTTCTTTTGTATCTTAATTAGGAAAGCTTTGCCCACTCGAACCTTCTATGTGTTATCCTTACTTTTAGGTTTATAATCCTTTAAAACCCTATTTTGTGAATTGGGAAAGATAAAGAAAGGTGTTTTTAAAAATACAAATATCTATTTGTTCAACCACATTTGTTGAAAAGAATTTCTCTACTTTAATTTAATCACTTTGGCACCTTTTAGAAAATCGATTGAAAGTATACATTTATAATCTATATTTAAACTCTGTATTCAGCTCTGCTGCTACACATGCCTACATAATTGATTCTTAAAACTACATGAATTACTCTAAAAGTATAGGGGCTTTTAGGGATCCCTCAGAAACTTCAAGTAGTTCATGAAGCCTTTACAGTAGGAACTTATTTGCCCTTTTCACTGTTAACAGTTACATTGGTGATACAAAAACAGTGGTGAGTAAAACTGATCATGTATTAGCTCAGACTGAGAAAATAGCATGAAACTATACCAATACTCATTACATCTTCATCACCACACACTCACAAGGGAAAAAAAATAGCAATCCTGTGCTAAATTTTTTTTCATTCTATGGGAGAAGTGGGAAGTACTCACAAAAGAGTTCTGATGCATACAAAGATATGATGGTTGTCTCAAGGAAAAGTACTTCTGTGGTGGTTGAAGTTCATAGCTGAACAGTTTTGGTTTTTTTTTCCAATGGAACACTATTTTCACTTGAAAAGATAATTGGCAAACTATGATTATTTAGAATGGTATTCAGTAACACTTCTCTCTGGATGCTTGCAATATTTTCTGTTTGTTTAGTATGCAAAAGTTTAATTATAGTGTGTCTTGGCATGGATTTCTTTGGTTTTATCTATTTGTGATTTGCTCAACTTCTTGTATCTGTAGATTTATGTGTTTCATCAAATTTGGAAAGTTTTAGCCATTATTTTTTGAATACTCTTGTAGCTCTACTCTTTCACCTCTCCTCTTCTATGATATGACTGTTGGATCTTTTGTATTTCACCTGAGACTCTATTCTTTTTTTTCTCTCTCTAATATATTTAGTCTCCTTTGTTGAGATTGGGTAAATTCTATTGATCTGTCCTCAAAGTCATCTAATCTACACTCTGTCATCCCCACTCTAATAATGAGACCACCCAGCAAGTTTTTTTCTTATTTCTACTATGTTTTTAGTTTTATAATTACCATTTTTATAACTTATCTTTCTTTGTTGAGACTTTTCATTTTTCATTTATTTCCAGAGAATTTGTCATTTGTTACTGAAGCATTTTTATAATGGCTCCTTTTAAACTCTTGTCAGATAATTCCAACATCTGATTAATCTGGTTGTTGATTGTCTTTTCTTATTAAGTTGAGATGTTCCTGCTTCTCGTTATGATGAGTGATTTTTTTAAATTGTATCTTGAACATTTTGCCTATTATGTGAAAAGACTTTGGGTCCTACTTAAATCTTTTATTTTAGCAGGCTCATACTGGTTTAGATTTAGTACACATGTCCTGGACAACTGTTGAGGGCTATGGTTCCAACAGCTGTTTAATTTTCAGAGCCTTTGCAGTGTTAGTTTGGTGTTTGGGTTATCTGATGACATTGGGGTTTCCAATTAATCCTGCTGGTGCTGCCCATGAATCAATAAATAATTATTGAGCAATTTTCCTAGAATATATTTATGTTCTAGGCAATGGGCATACTACAGTAAATAAGGCAGCAAAACCCTTCTCCTTTAAAGACTTATGTTGAAGTGGAAAAGACAGAACACACATGTAAATAAACAAATAATTGAGGAAATAGTTGCAGGAGGAGGAACCTATGTAAGAGGATATGATATGAAATCGACTTTCTGAGGAAAGAAAATATGAACTAAAACCTGAATGAGAAGAAGCCAAATATAGGACAAATTTGGGAAAGAGCATTCTAGGCAGAGACAGTAATGATGTGCAAATGTCGTGAGAGTAGACAGAGCTTGGCATGATTACTATCAGGTTATGGCTATCAACAGCTGGGTCTTAATCCTACTGGAAAGCCTCTGAGAAAACATATGAAACTCAAAATTGTCCTTTTAGAGGATAAAGGAGAAGAAACATCTGTTGACAAATTACAAATCCCATTGCCTGAGGGTAAGCCCCATTGCATGAACTGCCTGCAGGTCATTATATAACTATGAGCAGCCAAGCAAGATCCTGTGTTAAAGATCCTATGTTACATAATCATAAAAACAGAAAAGGAGCATGATTGAATTATGGCATGATTTTCTTAACTTTAAAAAATTATTTAATATTAAAAAGTAGAAACATAGCATATAAGTATATTCAGGGACATCTACAGATTAATCCATTTAGAATGGTTCAGCTGGTTGAAATATTAAAGTTACCTACTTTATTGCAAGAGAGACTCCCGCAAATATGCAAGTCACATACATTTTATTTCCTATTCATCAGCTAGGTAGATAACTCAGAGTAGAGACAGATCTTTATTAAATTATATTAGTTATCTTTGCATCAAGCACTTCTAAGTTTTATACAGCATGATTCTAAAACCATCCTAATTATGACTTAAGTATATAAACTAAGTAGGTACATATTGCATGATAAATTCTCATGCCTGCCTGTGGTTCAATTTTTGCAACATTCTAATCTTTTTACAGTAAAACTTGTGAAAATACAAACATTTTACTGTTTAATTTTTCTTTTTTTAAAGAAAATGAAAGGCACAGGAGGTACTAAGATGTACACCTAGTACATAAAATTAGTAAAACGTACACTTCATAAAATTAATGTAACACTGGCATATTATGCCCAAAGTAGGCACTTCGCTTCAAACTATGTACTTGAATTTTTTAAAAATGCAAATGCATTGAATAAATGGTACAGAATAGTAGTTATTGTACATTTCTGGAATTAGAATTTAGGAATTTGAATTCTGAATGACTCACCAGCTGAGTTAACCTGAGCAAGGTCTTTATTTTTTTAATCTAAGTTACACGCTCTGTAATAAGGGGACAATAATTATATCTAATCTTCAGTTATTTTAAGGCTTAATATAATCCAATTTAAAGCACAATGGATGGTACAATGTAAGTATTAAAGAATGTTAGCTGATTATTATGACTGTTATTCATTTAGACATATCATACTTCCTTAACTTTCCTGAGCGTGGTGATACATGCAGTGCTTAAAACATCTGAATACTCAAAAGGGTATGCAACAATAATGGCTTCACCATTTCTAAAGGTTGCTGCCACTGGGGAAGAAAGCAAACGTTGCTCTTGGTGTTTTTATGTCAACTAAAAAACTATTCCTTTGAGGGTGACTGGGGCATAGAATCTGGTGTCTCAGTTGGTAAAGGTTTTCAGTGACTTTTCAGAAATTGTGCAAAGGTCTGCCTTTTATTAGGAAAATTGATCTTGGCTCTTAAAGGTCAACAAAGTATAGACTTGACTCTGATTCCTGAGAATCCCACAAAATAAGCTGCGTGTAAGATAGTTTATCTGCTTTATGAGTTAACCCCATCTAGATTTGCACCTGTGATTTCTGGGAGCCTATACATTTAGAGCATGCACTTAAAATGCTAAGAACTTCCCTTCAACTATGAAGAACAGAGTTTTAAAATTACAAATGTACTCTAAGAAAAACCTTTTCTAAGCCACTTCATTCAGCAAGAGAGGGTAAAAATGATTGTCCTGCAAGCAGGTGGCAGTGTAGAATTTACTGGTGTAGATCCATAGTACCATTCCCTTCAGCTAAAGAATACATGAATGTGCTCACATTCTGGCATCTAGCCAAGATCAGAGCACTTTGCTGTCATATCCAACTTATTCAGTTCAAGCACATTTCTCTAATGCTTTATAAAAATAAAAATTTAATGCAGAGAGTTTCATGAAAGATGGCAGAGTAAATACGTGTTTTCATAGCTTCCCTGCCCAAAACCTACTGAAATGAATGAAAATAATTAGAAGTAAAAGACTGCCTGTATGCTTATCATATATATATCATAACCCCATACAGTAAACTCTGAGAAATATCAGTCAGTTCTAAAAACATTTGAATCAAGCTGAGAGACTCTGATTATCATAGACATATCCACAGTTGGGAAGAATGTATAGTGTAAAACATGAGAAAAGGAGTTCTGAAGGGGTCTACCAGGAGCTCCTAGTTAGGGAGAGGCTGGGGAGTAAACACATCATAGGAGGAATGAGAAAAACATCTTGTGAGACTAATTCTGCTAGAATAAAATGGCAGGCGGAAGACTTCGTAGGCAAGTCACATTATTTTGTTTAAGCTGATTTTCTCATACAAGGAAAACCCTGGATAACCTCCTACCAATCAAAGGAATGTGAAAAATGAGAGCATCCCCACAGGTCAAAATATCCAATAAACTTAGAAACTGCTTGATGACAACAGCTACGGGTAGCCTCAGCTCCTTTTTTGTACTTCTCAATCAAACAAGTGATTAAGAAAGTACAAAGCCAGCAATTCTTACATCTAAAATTTAATTCCTAAAGGACTAAATAATAGCTATGAGGGAAGGGGGGCAAAGGAGAAGGAAGTGGGGGAAATAGCAAGAGTAATTTTTTTTTTAATTTACTCACATCACTGATATTCTTTTTTTTAAATTGATGTATAGTTGACTTACAATATTGTATTAGTCTCAGGTGTAAAACATATTGATTCTATATTTTATAGGTTACACATAATACCAAGTTATAATATTGTTGACTATATTTCCTGTGCTGTGCATTACATCCTGTGACTTAATTTTTTTATAACTGTTGGTTTGTACCCTTTATCATTTTCGCCCCTCTCCCCAGTCTTCTCCCCCTGGGCAAGCACTAGTTTGTTCTCTGTATCTGTGAGTCTGTTTCAGTTTTGTTATGTTTGCTCATTTGTTTTGTTTTTTAGATTTCACATATAAGTGAAAACATACAGTATTTGTCTTTCCCTGACTTATTTCACTTAGCATAATGCTCTCTATGTCTATCCAAGTTGCCACAAATGGCAAGATTTCATTTTTTTTTTATGGCTGAGTAATGTTCCATTGTATATGTATACCACATCTTCTTTATTCATTCATCTGTCAATGGACACTAAGGTTGTGTCTATATCTGGCTACTTTAAATAATGCTTCTATGAACATTGTGATACATATATCTTTTTGAATTAGTGTTTTCATTTTCTGTGAAAAATGCCATGGGTATTTTAATAGGGATTGCACTGAATCTGGAAATTGCTTTGTGTAGTATGGATGTTTTAACAATATTAGTTCTTCTGATCCATGAGCATGGTGTATCTTCCCATTTATTTGTGTCATCTTGAATATTTTCATCAATGCTTTTATAGTTTTCAGAATACAGGTCTTTTACCTACTTGGTTAAATTTATCCCTAGGTATGTTATTCTTTTTGATGCAGTTATAAATGGGATTGTTTTCTTGATTTGTCCTGATAGTTCATTATTAGTGTATAGAAATGAAACAGATTTCTGTGTATTAATTTTGTATCCTGCAACTTCACTGAATTCATTTATTACTTTTAGTTTTTTGGGTGGAGTCTTTGGGGTTTTCTATACATAGTATCATGTCATCTGCAAATAGTGACAGTTACTTCTTCCCGTCCAATTTGGATACATTTTTTTTTTTAATTTATTTATCTTGTCTGATTGCTGTGGCTAGAACTTCCAGTACTATGTTGAATAAATGTGGTGAGAGTGGGCATCCTGCCTTGTTCCTGACTTAGAAGAAAAGCTTTCAGCTTTTCACAATTGAGTCTGATGTTAGCTGTGGGCTTGTCATAAATGGCCTTTGCAATGTTAAAGTATGTTTCCTCTGTATCCACTTTGTAGTTTTTCATCATAAATGGATGCTTTCAAATGATTTTCCTTCATCTACTAAGATGATCATGCATTTTTTATCTTTTGAGAAACTGATATAAACTATAGACTCTTTTCCCCAGGAAACTTGAAACTCAATTATAATGTTCTATGGACTCCTGATTAAGAAATTTTGGCACTAGTACCTGACAGTTTGAGTTCTGGGGTCATAATTTAAAAGTTTGAATGCCGTGACTGTGTTGCTCTGTCATTATAGTTTCCTCATATGTAAAATGGGGGCAGTCTACCTCATGTGGTAATGATGAGTGTTTTGTGAGTTAATGCACACAAAGTATTAGTAGCCAGAATATAGTAAGTGTTCAATGCATGCATGGAAACTTTAATTAGCACAGTACCTGGCATATAGTACAAGGTCTCAATAAGTATTTGTTAAAGGCATAAATAAGTGTTCTTGTCTATTTTTGAAGATTGTGAACATCAAATTGTTGGCATTACTTTAGAAATAATAATGCAGTATATAAACAAGAGGTATTCTTGCCTAACCTTGGAGGCTCAGAGATGCTCATATGACAGGCATCAGAATTCTGCTGTAAACATAGTGCTTCCTTTGCAAGCTTCATCCTGGTCATTACTTTCATACGAGAAAGTTCTCCAATTATGTTGACCTTCTGGTAGGCTCTGTAGTACCATATTGTATTATAGTTCTCATGTGTCCCTATTCTCTTATTTTTTTCTTTAAGAATTGTGTTTTTAATCTAACATGCAAAAGTTTGATTTCTAACACTGAACTGTATTCAAATGCTTTTGAGTATTCTGACATCTGTTTGGAAATCAGATAAAAGCAGAAGTACTCTTGATTGCAAAACTAGACTTTCTCCTTTCCTTCAGTATGGGAAGCCAGACAGTGGACTTTATTTTACTTTCTTAAAATCTCTTCAAGATTTGTGTTAATTGGAATTCAAATGTGAAAAACAGATTAGGTTTCTTTATATTATGATGAGTGGTTTTGACATTACAACAATGTATCTCTGATATATTAATTTCTACATTTGTTTAAAATTTTTCAAGTATACGTAAAATTTTGAAAGAATAATAAAGTGAGATCTTTATACCTTCCATTTATAATAAATAGTGTAATATTCTATGATTTCCTTGTTTTTAGGAAGTTTCAGTTATGGTGACATTACCCTAAATAATTCAGCATACATAACCACAATGTTATATTACATCTAAGAAAATTACAATAATTTTATAACATTATCTAATATCCTTAAACCAACCTCCCCAGTGTGAGTCAATTTGAGCAACAAAAAAGAAAATAAAGAATTGAATATACCACATTGAAATGTAAAATAATCTCTGAATCCACAGAAAGAAGAGGAGAGGGCAGGGTTTCTTTACATAAGAATGCCAGATATCATATGTAGAAGCAATAGTAGAATTTTTTAAATCAACATTTTATAATTCCTGTGGAGGGAAAAATAATTGCTCCCCAAATATGTCTAGATTCTAATACCTGGAGTCTTTGAATATGTTACTTTACAAGGCAAGAGAGACTTTACAAATATAATTAAGAACCCAGAGATGGGGAGAGTTTCTTGGATTATCTGTATGGGCACAATCTAATCACATGAGTTCTTAAAAGCAGAGAAACTTTGCCACCTGTGGTCACTGGGAGATGTGACTATGAAAAGAGTGTCAGAGAAGTGTGATGTGAAAAGGACTCAATCTTTGTCACTAGTTTTGAAGATGAAGCAAGAAGACTATGAGCCATGGAATAAGAGTAGCCTCTAGAAGTTGTAAAAAGTCAAGAAGACATAGTCTCCCCAGAGCCTCCAGAAAGGAATGTGGCCCAGCTAATGCATAGACTGTAGCCCAGTGAGACCTGTGTCTGACTTCTGACCTTCAGAACTGTAAGATAATAAGTTTGTGTTATTTTAAGATACTAAATTTGTGGCAATTTGTTATGGTAGCAACAGAAAGGTAATTTAACTACTATATAACAATTGATTCAGCAAGGCTCAGCAATGGATATTAAAAGCTTTGGATAAAATGTTGTTGAGTAATAGGATAGTCACATGGTGCCAGAGCATCACCCTACAGATCACTCATTAATTACAAAAAAAAAAGGATGTACCTTTACAATGGGATGGAATGGCATTTACCATTATAATCAAGAGCTCAAACTTAGCATCTTTAATCAGGGGATGTTCTTATAGCATGTGTTTCTTGATGTGATGCTCTATGGAGTTCAAAACATCCATGTAAAGTATTCTTACCAAATGTTTTATCTGGGTTTTTTTTTTTTTAATTAATTAATTTATTTATGGCTGCATTGGGTCTTCGTTTCTGTGCGAGGGTTTTCTCTAGTTGTGGCAAGCGGGGGCCACTCTTCATCGCGGTGCGCGGGCCTCTCACTGTCGCGGCCTCTCTTGTTGCAGAGCACAGGCTCCAGACGCGCAGGCTCAGTAGTTGTGGCTCACGGGCCTAGTTGCTCCGCGGCATGTGGGATCCTCCCAGACCAGGGCTCGAACCCGTGTCCCCTGCATTGGCAGGCAGACTCTCAACCACTGCGCCACCAGGGAAGCCCCTATCTGGGTTTAATAACACCTATAGGCCTAACTTCCTTATATTTATAGGAAATTCAGAAAAAAATTTAAAAATATGAATAAACAGTCACATCCAGAATATGAGATAACACTATAAGAAAACTGGCCTGCTGTCTTCAAAAAGTCAGTGTAATAGGGAGAAAAGTAGAGGGTCTGTTCTGAGTTAAAAGGTAATACAGGGCTTCCCTGGTGGCGCAGTGGTTGAGAGTCTGCCTGCTAATGCAGGGGACACGGGATCGAGCCCTGGTCTGGGAAGATCCCACATGCCGCAGAGCAACTAGGCCCGTGAGCCACAACTACTGAGCCTGCGCGTCTGGAACCTGTGCTCCACAACAAGAGAGGCCGCGATAGTGAGAGGCCCTCACACCGCGATGAAGAGTGGCCCCCACTTGCCACAACTAGAGAAAGCCCTCGCACAGAAACGAAGACCCAACGCAACCAAAAATAAATTAATTAATTTAAAAAAAAAAAAGGTAATACAGAGATATCACTGTCAAATATACTGTGTGAACTTTGATTGGATCCTGGATAATAAAAATGAGAGAAGAAGAAAGGAAGGAAGGAAGGAGAGAAAGAAAGAAAGAAGAAAGGAAGGATAGCTGCAAAGTATTTTAGGGATATATTAACTCTTAAAAATCCACAATTCCCACTGGCATCATGTTTTCCTTTTGTAATCATGAATAAATATATTAGCTGTGTACTGTGGAAAAGAGCATTGATTTGGAGTTATGGGATCTTTGTTCCATTCCTGATTATGTTTATTAATTATTTAGGAAAATGGTATTTAATCTATCTGACTGTCGGCTTCCTTAACTGGATTAGGATAGATGATCTCTACTGAATCTGAAACTTGAACATTCCTTGAGATTTCCCTCAGAAAAAATTTTGGAAAACTTTTGACTCACAATTCTGGTGAATTTCAAATGACAAATTTCCTGAGTTTTATGTTTTCTATTGTTGTGTAACGAAATACCACAAATGGGGTGGCTTAAGTCAACACAAGTGGATTACCTCAGAGATGTTCTGTAGGTCATACGTCTGGACATGGTGTGGCTGGATTCTCTGTTCAGCGTCTCATGGGCTGAAATCAAGATGTTGGCTGGGGTTGGCTCAGGGTTCTCTTCCAAGTTCTCTGGTTGTTGGCAGATTTCCTTTCCTACAACTCTAGGACTGAAGTCTCCATTTATCCTTCTAGCTGCTGGCTGGGGTCAGTGCTCAGCTCCTAGATGCTGCCCAAAGTTCTTTACCATGTGACCACCAGAAGCAATTCACAACATGAATGTGTGCTTCCTTCCAGAACACCTGGAGGCAATCACTAACCACATCTTCTGATACCTGCCTGGAGAAAACTCCGCTTTGAAAGGACTTATGTGATTAGCTCAGGCCCACTGAAATAATCTCTCTGTCACAAGGTCAACTGATTTAGGACCTTAATTATATCTGCAAAATCTATTTTGACCAGTAACATATCCTAATCACGGGAGTGAAATTCATCATATGCAAAAACCATGGAGTTTATTCAGGGCATGTTCACCAGGAAGCAGTAAATCCTGAGGTCCATTTTAGAACTCTGCTACTACATGGCTATCTCAAATCCATTATATAAGAAAATATAATGCATTCAATTGTCATAAGTATGTAGAAAGTATTTTGAAATATACACAATTTTCTGTGGAAATCATTAAAAATATGGTCAAACATATTTCTTATTTTGAAGTGGTAGAAACAAATTAACTCAGTTTCTCTAAAAGCTTAAGACACAGAAGTATCAGAAGAGAAATTACATCTAAAATTATGACAAATATGGATTAATACATCAGAACAATAAAGTGATTTATGTTGAAAACCTGCAAAAGTATACTCTGTCACATGTTAAGAGCAATCAGAATGTCCAACCAGGTGCAAAGAGTTTAGATCAAAGAAAAAAATAAACACCTATTTAAAGATTTTAGAAGTTGTTTAAAATAATTCATAAATATAAAAGATCAATCTAGGCAAACACATTCCATGTCCCCCACACATAGAGAATCCAACTGTCCTGCAACATCTGCTGAGACATCATCAATCAAGGTGCACTCTGCACATCCTGAATAAACATCTTTGAAAAGTTGTATTTGAATGTTCTTTATATACAGTCCTAATTAGTCTCTCTATGTACTATATCTTTGATTTCACTTCCATCTCTTCTATCTCTTCTTCTGCTGAACAGATCATTGAATATTTTTTAATTACTCTTCCTCTACTTCTAAATTATTCTTCTTTTCCAAGCTAAATACTCCCAATTTCACTAGCAATCAGACATATTTCTTGCTGCTAAATATTATCATATTAGCTTTAGATAACTCTTTCAGCATACAGAAGTCATTTTGGAACTTGATTATAATTGAACATTTCTCCCTTCTGTAAATTTGCTGAGAATATTTTTATAATATCATCCAATAAATCAAAGGGAGTAAGACAAGAACAGGTTGGATCCTGGTGCACATCTTTGGATGCCTGCTTTGCAACTGAAATCAATTCAATTCTTAGCTTGATTTCTGGACACTGGAATTATTCCAACTTTTTTTTTTTAAAGTAGTGAGACTCTTAGATTAATTTATTTTTAAATTTATTTATTACCTTTGGCTGCATTGGGTCTTCGTTGCTGCGTGCAGGCTTTCTCTAGTTGTGGCGAGCGGGGCTACTCTTCATTGCGGTGTGCGGGCTTCTCATTGCGGTGGCTTCTCTTGTTGTGGAGCATGGGCTCTAGATTGCGAGGGCTCAGTAGTGTGGCTCGTGGGCTCTAGAGCGCAGGCTCAGTAGTTGTGGCACATGGGCTTAGTTGCTCCGCGGCATGTGGAATCTTCCAGGACCAGGGCTCGAACCCATGTCCCCTGCATTGGCAGGTGGATCCTTAACCACTGCGCCACCAGGGAAGTCCTGGAATTATTCCAAATTTTCCAAAACGAAATTAATATTGGGTTTAAGAAATGTCTTGTTGAAGTCTAGTTGTAATACGCCTATTGCATTTCACTAATCTACTTGAATAGTAACGTTTTTCCATAAAGAAAATGAAGGTATTTCGATATGCTTTGTCATTACTGCAGCACCCCAATGCCCTTTGATTCTGAGATCAAGTGTCATTCTAAAACCCCCTACAAAGAGCTATCACAGAACATATCCACTTTGAGCCTAACATTGATTTAATCATTTATATCACAGAAACACAGTTTTGGATGTGCATTGTGGCAGTAAAGTAGCAAAATACTGGGGGGAAAAAACAAAAAGTCCCTGAAGTTGTGGCTAGCTAAATGACGAGTATGCAGATAAACTTTATCCTTTGCAAAATTCATCCAGCAGTGTGTCTCTTTAGAAAGCAACACTGTGCAAGGCTGGGGTTTTCTGATGCATAAAGTTATGCTCTAAAAATGCCAGGGAGCTAGAACACTCACTGTCGTTCTCAGTGGAATGTCCTGTTAGTAAACCCTGTGGAAGTCACAAAGCTACCATGCACACTGAGTCATGAAGGTCACCCTGCATGAATCTGTCTACATTCATGAGTTGCTACTGCTAACTGCCACTAAGCCAAGCTCAGCGTACACCCCATGCTGCTGAAATGGGAGCCCTCACTGGCTCAAATCCCAGCTACTGCATTCACATTTCTTCTTATGGCAGTACAGTATCTTTAAGGCAGTACAGTATCTATTCAGAAACATGACCTTGAGAATTTGCATATCTGAAATGGTATTTTATTAATGCCCCTATGATTTGAGAGAGGCATCTATTCTTGGGTGTAAACAATTCAAAGGAAAGATACTGGTTATAGCCCCTTCTACAGAGATATGACATAGCACATTCTTGGTTTCTTTCAACAATGACAAATTGAAATAGCTAGACAAAGAATTATAGTTTTCTAGGTGCTGACAACTAAAGATGATAATTTTATATCAAAATAATAATAGTTTTAATATAGTGTGGTATATGTTTTGCATATTTCACAACTTAAAATTTCCTTTAAACATTATTTTATTTTAAAACATTATTATGGGGAAGATATTAATTTTCCCATTTTGTAGATATGAAATACATTCAGAAAGGCTAAGATACTTGTTCAAAGTCACACTATCATGACTTGTATTTAAGATCAGATCCAAATGCCATGCCATTTCAGTTTTGGATTTCTGATTTTCAAGATTGTGAATGTGTAATTTTTAATTAATCTCACAATTATTTAAAAACTACATAATCATTTCTCTGCTATTGAATTCTGTCCTTTACTTGTTTAGATATATTAGTTTTTTTAATTGTTCAATTATTAAATATATATAACTCATCTGTGAATATCATTTCCTATGTTTTAGCCATATTGTATTATCTGAGGTGTATTCTGTTATTTAAAAATCAGTTGTAATATAGTGTTTAAATTTTGATTATTCAAACCCATGTCATGTTATAAATTAATAGTATGTAGGTAGTTCAAATCAAATTCCTGAATACTCAAGCCTGAAAAACCAAATTCATAGCATCAAGAAAAACACAGATAAGAAAAAAAAAAAAATTCCAGAAATGTTAAGGGAAACAAAACAAGGATGTGAAAGTTAAAGAGAGAGGCAAGGACAAAGAAATTCAATATGTAAATAATGGATGCCTCTGAAGAAGGGAATAAAACAATTAAAACAAAATGTTCAAAGACATAATGAAAATAAAACCACTGACTGAAAAGGACCTGAATCTGCAGATCAAAAGGACTTAATAGGGCTTCCCTGGTGGCGCAGTGGTTGAGAATCTGCCTGCCAATGCAGGGGACACGGGTTCGAGCCCTGTCTGGGAAGATCCCACATGCCGGGGAGCAACTGGGCCCGTGAGCCACAACTACTGAGCATGTGCGTCTGGAGCCTGTGCTCCGCAACGAGAGAGGCCTGCACACCGCGATGAAGAGTGACCCCCGCTTGCCACAACTAGAGAAAGCCCTCACACAGAAATGAAGACCCAACACAGCTAAAATAAATAAATAAATAAATTTATTAAAAAAAAAAAAAAAAGGACTTAATATTATATAATGGTTAAGAAGTAGAATTTTGAGCTAGAGACAGTTGTGTTGAATCTCGTTTCATCATTATTACTGGTGTGGCTTTAAGTAAGTTATTAAAATCGTCAAGGCTTCACTTTTCTCATATGTAAACATCAGGTTGTACTGAGGATTGAATGAGATCATGTTTATAAATAGCTTAGTCAAGTTTTTGGTAAATTAAAAGTGTTTAATACATGCTTATGCTCATCATTATGATGACAGAGGTGATATTTAAATTATTACAGACTTGTGTAAAGTATTAATTTAAAATAGTTAATATCTATTTTCTATTGAAATTTTTAATGTTGAAGAATTTTGCAAATATTTTGGCAGAAAAAAAACAAAAACAAAAATCAGACATCACTTAACTGAAATTCCATTGGTAAGGAAGTTTAGGTCCAAGAAGTATTTAATACCTTTTTTTTTTTTTTGAGAATCTAGAAAAGGACACTTTATATAAAATTTGACAAGACATTTTAAATTAATGGAAAAACTTTATTCAATAAATGGTGTAACTATTTGTAAAAACAACATGAAAAACATAAGATCGTAGGATAGAAACATACACAAAATTCCAAATCGATTCAAACCACAAAAGTGCTTAAGAAGGATAAATGTAATCTGGATGTGAAACAAAAGGCAAAACAAAACACAACGAAACAAAGAGACAGCCTTGACTATGTATTATAACTTTTGTGGCAAAAGCTAAACATGAACAAAGTTAAAAGATAACAAACAGGACAAATATTGAGTGTACCAGAGGGAATCTATCATTACTATATAAAGATTCTTTATAGGTCATTAGAATAAAAAGGGACAAAGGAAACAAATTGGCAATTAACAAGTGAAGTAATACAAATGGCAAACCTCTTAGTCAACATAAATAATAATTTTAAAATATGTAAAGTAAAATGAAACTTTTTAGTAACCAGTCAGATTAGCAAAGTTTAAAAATTATTTTTAATTCCTAATGATGTTATGAAAAAAAATAGGTAGTTTAGATTTTAATTTTTTTAAGACACTATTTTTTTAGAGCAGTTTTAGGTTCACAGAAAAATTGAACACAAAGTACTTGGTTTCCATATACTCCCTGCCCCCAGCATGCACCACCTTTGCCACCATGACCACCCTGCACCAGAGTTATACTTTTGGTGTAATTGATGACCTACACTGACACATCAATGTCGCCTAAATTCATAATTTACATTAGGGTTCACTTTTGGTATTGTATATTCTATGGATTTTAACAAATGTATTTACAATGACATGTGTCCATTATTATAGCATTATACAGAATTTTTTCTCTGCCCTAAAAATCCTCTGTGTTCTGCCTATTCACCCCACCTTCCCCCAACTCCTGACAAATCCCCTTATTGTCTCTATCATTTTGCCTTTTCCATAATGTCATATAGTTAGAATCATACAGCATATAGTCTTTTCAGTTAGGTTTCTTTCACTTAGTAATATTAAGTTTCCTCTGTATCGTTTCATGGCTTGATAGATCATTTCTTTTTAGTGCTGAATAATATTCCATTCTCTGTATGTATGGAAGTTTATTTAACCCTTCACCTACTAAAGGATATTTTGGTTGCTTCCAAGCTCTGGCAATTACAAGGAAAACTGCTATAAACACAAAATTGCGCTCTCTCTCGCTCTCTCTCTCCATATGTGTGTGTGTGTGTATATATATATATATATATATATATATATATACACACACACACACACACATATGGAGAGGGCATTTTCTACATAACCAAAATACATAAGTGCATAATCCTCTCAAGAAATTTAGTATTGTACAATTCAGTTATGTAGTATAAATTTCATGCTCAAATATCACACATTGTTTCCTAATTATCTTATAAGGGCTTTTCTGTTTCTGTATACAAGATCCAACCAAGGATTACAAAACTAAATTTAGTTGTCATGCCTCTTTAAAATATAACAGTACTCAGCACCCATCATTTTATATATTTATTTTCTTCACAACAGTGACTTTAAAAAAATCTAAGCTAGTAGTTTTGCTAAATGTTCCTTAACTTGTATTTGCTCAGTTGTTCCTTCCTCATTGCTGGCAACACTGTTACATACGTGATGCTGTGCCTTCTCAGTGCTTTTCATTAGAAGCTTGATGTCAGTTTGACACGATATTAGTGATGCTAAATGTAATCATTTGGTGAGTCTGTAGTTTTCTTCATTGTAAAGATACTTTTAATAATGTGATCTGTGGAGTAACACTTTGAGACTATGGAAATAATTTGTTACTCAATCTTTCACTCAATTTTAGTATCCATTGACAAGCCTTATCTGAGTCAATTATTTCAATGAGAGCTGCAGTTATTTCTTATTTCTACCATTCCTTCTTAATTTATTAAGTTTGTATTTTGTATAAAGAGCTTTCTCTTCTGCCTGCCCTTAACACTATTTTTAGTACTATTATTAAATTATAGATTATTTTATATGTACTTTGTTATATAAAAGTGTTATTATACTTTTTGATACTCAAACTGTCAGTAATTTGGCCAGTGAGGCCCATTATACTGGTTCTTATGTCTTTTTATTTTCTCTACCAGAATTTGAGCACTTGTTTTTTTCCATTCTTGCACACAAAAAAATCTCATCTTATACTTCTCTTGTCCAAGACCCCAAATAAGCCTTTCTTTAAAGACTCATAGATTCAGTACTTTTACTGAGAAATGATCTGCTAGGTATGCTTATTGCTGCTGGGGAATTCATTTTTATTATTGGAATTATGATAGTAAATTAAAATAAATTTAATTTAATATGAATACATTAAGGCAAAAATCCCTGAGCAGTTTTGTTTGGTTTGGTTTGGTTTTTTATTTGAGAGAGGGATAATCAGGAGAAAACATAGATCATAATAATTTTCCCAAAGGGATAAAAAATAAAATTTCACTTAATTATTTTAGTTGTTAGCCTGAGAAATACAGATGTAAATGTATTGTGTAGAAATGTGACAATAAGTATTGTAGATCTAACTCAGTCTGTATGGCTTCTCAATTCTACAAGAAAACTAAAACAGATGAAATAACAAAGAAATTGTCTTGAAGGAAAAAACTCAATTAAATGAGAGAGGGAAAACTAAATATAACCTTATGTAACTACATGTTAAATGGGTCTACTAAAGATGAAAATTACAGATTTAACTCAGAAAATAAGATTCAGCTTTATTCTGCTTTAAGAAAATTACCTAAAAAAGTGTGACCCTTAAAGATAAAAAAGTAGGATTGGTTCAAGATGGCGGAGTAGAAGGAAGTGCTCTCACTCCCTCTTGTGAGAACACCAGAATCGCAACTAACTGCTGAACAGTCATCAACAGGAAGACACTGGAACTCACCAAAAAAGATACCCCACATCCAAAGACAAAGGAGAAGCCACAATGAGACGGTAGGACGGGTGCAATCATGATAAAATCAAATCCTATAACTGCTGGGTGAGTGACTCACAAACTGGAGAACACTTATACAACAGAAGTCCACCCACTGGAGTGAAGGTTCTCAGGCCCACATCAGGCTTCCGAACCTGGGGGTCCAACAACGGGAGGAGGATTTCCTGGAGAATCAGACTTTGAAGGCTAGTGGGATTTGATTGCAGGACTTTGACAGGACTGGAGGAAAGAGAGACTCCACTCTTGGAGGCCACACACAGAGTAATATGTGCATCAGGACCCAGGGGAAGGAGCAGTGACCCCATAGGAGACTGAACCAGAGCTACCTGCTAGTGTTGGAGGGACTCCTGCAGAGGTGGGGAGTGGCTGTGGCTCACTGTAAGGACAAGGACACTGGCAGCAGAAGTTCTGGGAAGTACTCCTTGGTGAGAGCCCTCCCAGAGTCCGTGATTACCCGACCAAAGAGCCCAGGTAGGCTCCAGTGTTGGGTTGCCTCAGGCCAAACAACCAACAGGGAGGGAACCCAGCCCCACAAATCAGCAGAGAAAGGGATTAAAGTTTTACTGAGCTCTACCCACCAGAGCAACACCCAGCTCTACCCAACACCAGTCCCTCCCATCAGGAAACTTGCACAAGGCTCTTAGGTAGCCTTATCCACCAGAGGGCAGACAGCAGAAGCAAGAACTACAGTCCTGAAGCCTGTGGAACAAAAACCACATTCACAGAAAGATAGACAAGATGGAAAGGCAGATGGCTATGTACCAGATGAAGGAACAAGATAAAACCCCAGAAAAACAACTAAATGAAGTGGAGATAGGCAACCTTCCAGAAAAAGAATTCAGAATAATAATAGTGAAGAACCTCGGAAAAAGAATGGAGGCCAAGATCGAGAAGATGCAAGAAATGTTTAACAAAGATCTGGAAGAATTAAAGAACAAAAAAACAGAGATGAACAATACAATAACTGAAGTGAAAACTACACTAGAAGGAATCAATAGCAGAATAACTGAGGCAGAAGAACAGATAAGTGACCTGGAAGGCAGAATGGTGGAATTCACTGCTGCAGAACAGAATAAAGAAAAAAGAATGAAAAGAAATGAAGACAGCCTAAGAGACCTCTGGGACAACATTAAACACAACAACATTTGCATTATAGGGGTCTCAGAAGAGAGAGAGAAAGGACCCGAGAAAATATTTGAAGAGATTATAGTCGAAAACTTCCCTAACATGGGAAAGGAAATAGCCACCCAAATCCAAGAAGCACAGAGAGTCCCATACAGGATAAACCCAAGGAGAAACACACCGAGACATATAGTAATCAAATTGGTAAAAATTAAAGACAAAGAAAAATTATTGAAAGCAGCAAGGGAAAAACGACAAATGACACACAAGGAAACTCCCATAAGATTAACAGCTGATTTCTCAGCAGAAGCTCTACAAGCCAGAAGGGAGTGGCATGATGTACTTAAAGTAATGAAAGGGAAGAACCTACAACCAAGATTACTCTGCCCGGCAAGGATCTCATTCACATTTGATGGAGAAATCAAAAGCTTTACAGACAAGCAAAAGCTAAGAGAATTCAGCACCACGAAACCAGCTCTACAACAAATGCTAAAGGAACTTCTCTAAGTGGGAAACACAAGAGAAGAAAAGGACCTACAAAAACAAACCCAAAACAGTTAAGAAAATGGTAATAGGAACATACATATCAATAATTACCTTAAATGTGAAGGGATTAAAGGCTCCAACCAAAAGACACAGGCTTGCTGAATGGATACAAAAACAAGACCCCTATATATGCTGTCTACAAGAGACCCACTTCAGACCAAAGGACACGTACAGACTGAAGGTGAGGGGATGGAAAAAGATATTCCATGCAAATGGAAATCAAAAGAAAGCTGGAGTAGCAATACTCATATCAGATAAAATAGACTTTTAAATAAAGAATGTTACAAGAGACAAGGAAGGACACTACATAATGAAAAAGGGATCAATCCACGAAGAAGATATAGCAATTATCAGTATATATGCACCCAACATAGGAGCACCTCAATACATAAGGCAACTGCTAACAGCTATAAAAGAGGAAATCAACAGTAACCCAACAATAGTGGGGGACTTTAACACCTCACTTACACCAATGGGCAGATCATCCAAACAGAAAATAAATAAGGAAACACAAGCTTTAAAAGACACAGTAGACCAGATAGATTTAATTGATATTTATAGGACATTCCATCCCAAAACAGCAGATTACACTTTCTTCTGAAGTGTGCATGGAACATTCTCGAGGATAGATCACATCTTGGGTCACAAATCAAGCCTCAGTAAATTTAAGAAAATTGAAATCATATCAAGCATCTTTTCTGACCACAACGTTATGAGATTAGAAATCGATTACAGGGGAAAAAAACATAAAAAACACAAACACTTGGAGGCTAAACAATACGTTACTAAATAAGCAAGAGATCACTGAAGAAATAAAAGAGGAAATCAAAAAATACCTAGAGACAAATGACAATGAAAACATGACAATCCAAAACCTATGGGATTCAGCAAAAGCAGTTCTGAGAGGGAAGTTTATAGCTATACAAGCCTGCCTCAAGAAATAAGAAAAATCTCAAATAAACAATCTAACCTTATACCTAAAGGAACTAGAGAAAGAGGAACGGACAAAACCCAAAGTTAGCAGAAGGAAAGAAATCATATAGATCAGAGCAGAAATAAAAGGAATAGAAACAAAGAAAACAATAGCAAAGATCAATAAAACTAAAAGCTGGTTCTTTGAGAAGATAAACAAAATTGATAAACCATTAGCCAGACTCATCAAGAAAAAGAGGGAGAGGACTCAAATCAATAAAATTAGAAATTAAAAAGGAGAAGTTAAAAGAGACACCACAGAAATACAAAGCATCCTAAGAGACTACTACAAGCAACCCTATGCCAATAAAATGGACAACCTGGAAGAAATGGACAAATTCTTAGAAAGGTATAACCTTCCAAGACTGAACCTGGAAGAAACAGAAAATATGAACAGACCAAGCACAAGTAATGAAATGAAACTGTGATTAAAAATCTTCCAACAAACAAAAGTCCAGGACCAGATGGCTTCACAGGTGAATTCTATCAAACATTTAGAGAAGAGCTAACACCCATCCTTCTCAAACTCTTTCAAAAAATTGTGGAGGAAGGAACACTCCCAAACTCATTCTATGAGGCCACCATCACCCTGATTCCAAAACCAGACAAAGATACTACAAAAAAAGAAAATTACAGACCAATATCACTGATGAATATAGATGCAAAAATTCTCAACAAAATACTAGCAAACAGAATCCAACAACACATTAAAAGAACCATACACCATTATCAAGTGGGATTTATCCCAGGGATGCAAGGATTCTTCAATATATGCAAATCAATCAATGTGATACACCATATTAACAAATTCAAGAATAAACCCATATGATCATCCCAGTAGATGCAGAAAAAGCTTTTGACAAAATTCAACACCCATTTATGATAAAAACTCTCCAGAAAGTGGGCATAGAGGGAACCTACCTCAACATAATAAAGGCCATATACGACAAATCCACAGCAAACATCATTTTCAATGGTGAAAAACTGAAAACATTTCCACTAAAATCAGGAATGGGACAAGGATATCCACTCTCACCACTGTTATTCAACATAGTGTTGGAAGTCCTAGACACAGCAATCAGAGAAGAAAAAGAAATAAAAGGAATCCAAATCGGAAAAGAAGAAGTAAAACTGTCACTGTTTGCAGATGACATGATTCTATACATAGAGAATCCTAAAGATGCCACCAGAAAACTACTAGAGCTAATCAATGAATTTGGTAAAGTTGCAGGATACAAAATTAATGTACAGAAATCTCTTGCATTCCTATACACTAATGATGAAGAATCTGAAAGAGAAATTAAGGAAACACTCCCATTTACCATTGCAAAAAAAAGAATAAAATACCTAGGAAAAAACCAACCTAGGGAGACAAAACACTTGTATGCAGAAAACTATAAGACACTAATGAAAGAAATTAAAGATGATACCAACAGATGGAGAGAGATACCATGTTCTTAGATTGGAATAATCAATATTGTGAAAATGACTATAATGACTACCCAAAGCAATCTACAGATTCAATTCAACCCCTATCAAATTACCAATGGCATGTTTTACAGAACTAGAACAAAAAATCTTAAAATTTATATGGAGACACAAAAGACCCTGGATAGCAAAAGCAGTCTTGAGGGGAAAAAACAGAGCTGGAGGAATCAGACTCCCTGACTTTAGACTATACTACAGAGCTACAGTAATCAAGACAATGTGGTACTGACCTAAAAACAGAAATATAGGTCAATGGAAAAGGATGGAAAGCCCAGAGATAAACCCACTCACCTGTGGTCAAGTAATTTATGACAAAGGAGGCAAGGATATACAACTGAGAAAAGACAGTCTCTTCACTAAGTGGTGCTCAGAAAACTGGACAGCTACATGTAAAAGAATCAAATTAGAACACTCCCTAACAGCATACACAGAAATAAACTCAAAATGGATTAGAGACATAAATGTAAGACCAAACACTATAAAACTCTTAGAGGAAAACATAGGAAGAACATTCTTTGACAGAAATCACATCAAGATCTTTTTTGATCCACCTCCTAGAGTAATGGAAATAAAAACAAAAATAAACAAATGGAACCTAATGAAATTTAAAAGCTTTTGCACAGCAAAGGAAACCATAAAAAAGACGAAAAGACAACCCTCAAAATGGTAGAAAATACTTGCAAACTATTCGATGGAGAAAGGATTAGTCTCCAAAATATATAAAGAGCTCATGCAGCTCAATATTAAAAAAACAAAAAACCCAATCCAAAAATGGGCAGAAGACCTAAATAGACATTTCTCCAAAGAAGATATACAAATGGCCAAGATGCACATGAATAGCTGCTCAACATCACTAATTATTAGAGAAATGCATATCAAAAGTACAATGAGGTATCACCTCACCCCAGTTAGAATGGGCATCATCAGAAAATCTACAAATGCTGAAAAAACAACAAAAACTGAAAACAACAAATGCTAAAGAGGGTGTGGAGAAAAGGGAACCCTCTTGCACTGTTGGTGGGAATGTAAATTGATACAGCCTCTATGGAGAACAGCATGGAGGTTCCTTAAAAAACTAAAAGTAGAATTACCATATGACCCAGCAATCCCACTTCTGGGCATATATGCAGAGAAAACCGTAATTCAAAAAGACACATACACCCCAATGTCCATTGCATCACTATTTACAATAGTCAGGTCATGGAAGCAACCTAAATGCCCATCGACAGACGAATGGATAAAGAAGATGTGGTACGTATATACAATGGAATATTACTCACCCATAAAAAGGAACAAAATTGGGTCATTTGTTGAGACGTGGATGGATCTAGAGGCTGTCATACAGAGTGAAGTAAGTCAGAAAGAGAAAAACAAATATCGTATATTAACGCATATATGTGGAACCTAGAAAAATAGTACAGGTGAACCGGTTTGCAGGGCAGAAATGGAGACACAGATGTAGAGAACAAACGTATGGACACCAAGGGGGGAAAGTCGCAGTGGGGTGGGGGTGGTGGTGGGATGAATTGGGCGATTGGGATTGACATGTATACACTGATGTGTATAAAATTGATGATTAATAAGAGCCTGCTGTATCAAAAAATAAATAAAATCTGGATCAAAAAAAAAAGACAAAATTAAATGTTTAAACAAAGATATAATTTACAAATGAAAGTTACAAAAGTTCTTTACAAAAGAAAATGAGTATAAATCATGCACATGGACAAATAAGTATTCATTATAATTTTTCATGTTTTATTAATGAAAGACACAATGTTGTGTCTTTCAGGAAAATACAAATAATATGGAAATTAATAAAATAACGTTATAACCTGGAAATGTAAAGCAAATAAGAATCTGAGGGAAAATATATGCACTATTTACAGTAAGAAAAATAAAAAGTCCAACTACCAACATATTTTCACACTACATTAAATAAATTTGTATCAAAGCAAAAATTAAAACAGTGATTGAGGGCTTCCCTGTTGGGTCAGTGGTTAAGAATCCGCCTGCCAGTGCAGGGGACATGGGTTTGAGCCCTGGTCCGGGAAGATCCCACATGCTGTGCAGCAGCTAAGCCCGTGCGCCACAACTACTGGGCCTGCGCTCTAGAGCCCGTGAGCCACAACTACTGAGCCTGTGTGCCACAACTACTGAAGCCTGCATTCCTAGAACCCGTGCTCCACAACAAGAGAAGCCACTGCAATGAGAAGCCTGTGCACCGCAACGAAGAGTATCTCCTGCTCGCTGCAACTAGAGAAAAGCTGGCGAGCAGCAATGAAGACCCAGTGCAGCCAAAAATATAATAAATTAACATTTTTTTCAAATAAATAAATAATAAAATAAAAAATAAAAGTGATTGAAAGCACATTTAAATATATTCCTTAAAAAAACACATACACAAAATGAAATTATTTTTAAAAATACAAGGTAATTAATAAAGATCTAAATATGTGTTAATAAACTAGTTGGCAAATGAACAGCAGAAACAATAATAAATCCAAGGGTAGATTTTTGGAAATACAAATTAAATAGACAAACCACAAACTATTCTATTCAGGAACAAAAAAGAGAAAACAATATCAAAGATAAAATGGTGATAATCCACAATTAAAAATAAAAGGAAAATAATTATTTGGTCACATAAAAACGTTTTCCATTCACAAGCAAAAAAAAGTTGACAGGACATCCTTGTCAATATATTTCAATTGCCAGACAAATGTCATTTAACAAAATAATAGATGATAAAAACATTGGCACCTTTCAAGAGCTGCAACTCAAATAGATATTGGTACATTCTAGAAATGTTACTGTAAAGATATTTGGGGCCTAATCTGATGACTGCAAATTATAATTAGATTTTCCCATCTTCCTACATTTACTAAATTGTAGAAAAACTACGCAGAAATTTAAAAGAAAGGCATTTACAGTCATGCATTTCAGTCTTAAAGGGAATCGCTTTGACTACATTTGAAATTTCAACTGATTGTTCAACCACCAAAATTCATCCCATATGCCAATAATATCTTCAGAGTTTCATAGCATAAAGTCATTTTCAAATTCTCCACAATGGAGTGTAACAATCTTCTGAACATTGCCAAGCGGTATGAAAACAAACAAGACTTTTGATTATCTTGGCTTAAAACCATGTTGCAAAAATATTTTAATGTGCCAGATATATATTAGAAAATATATTCAAAACCATGAATTCAGAATGTTACTTTGAGATTATTTGTGGGACAAATACTATCCTTCATTAAACATAACATCTATTATGTACTCTATCTTTTTTTTTTTATTTTTTACTGCAGTATAGTTGATTTACAATGTTGTGTTAGTCTCCGGTATACAGCAAAGTGAATCGTTTATACATATACATATATCCACTCTTTTTTAGATTCATTTCCCCATATAGGCCATTACAGAGTATTGAGTAGAGTTCCCTGTGCTATACAGTAGGTCCTTATTAGTTATCTATTTTATATATTTTTAAGTTCTCTTGGTAGCATATAATTCAATATTCCTCAATGTTTCTGATGATAAACAGTAACAATGAACATCATTACTGTATCTAACTTTCAGCTCAGTACATCCAGGACTTTTCATAAATCGAGGGAAAGTTTAGATCATAGCTACAGAAACAAAAGTGCTCACATTAAATTGTATTTCAACTTAATATAGTATAGCACTGCTTCACTTTATAAAGTATTTATAACATAATACTAGTATTACAGTAAGTTTATCAGATAGATAGTGTAGGTATTGCCAGTCTTGTTTTATAGATGAGGAAATTTAAAACCAAATGATTAAATGACTTCTTTAAGATCACACAACACAAGTTAGCAATATAAGTATCAAATCAGGTCTCCTGACAATACTGGTTTCTTTCTACCACACTACTCCAGAAACAAATATATCTCATTCTATACTGGAGTTTTTGTTTCAGTAAAGCCCTTAGCACTTTCTTAAAATTGGTTGAGTAAACCAAGTGTTATCAGTAATGGTAATTTATAGAAAGAGGAAGGGGTATTGTCACCTTAACACAAACTCTGGCTTGCCAGATTTCTGTGTTAATTTCAATCTGATTACACCAACTTTTAATGCCTACCTGCAGACGTGGAGTATACACTAGAACAGCATCACTGTGTACCATGGTTCTCGTGTATAGAATAATAAAGAAACAGTACGACTCATCAGGTTAAACAATGAGCAGGAAATTTCAGGATCTGTGAATTCTAATCTGTAGAACCTTGGTGACTCATGAGGGCTTAAACACAAGAATTTAACTGGTTAAATCCCATCTGTAGTTAAATTGAGTCAATTTAATTCAGGAAAAAGGCTACATTTTAGGTACTAATTTTATTTGAATGTTCTTCCTCTCTCTCATTTTCTCTAGACAACAACTAACCTACTGATGACCTAAGAATCCCCTGTTGAGATATGATCACAGTTAAAATTCCCTAAAAGGAATGCTGATATAAATCAGGGTTATGTGTGACAAAGCTATGTCTATCTCCAGCAGATGGCCCGTGATAACAGTGCACTGGTGATCTGATTGATTTCTATGATAAATAATTTTGGAAGATAAATGCTTTCTCTGTATGCAGTGCATTCTAAAACCATTCCTGTAAGCAAAGTTGGGATAATGTGCTCTTTGCATTCTAATCCCTGCTAAAGTGTTATAGATGCTACAAAGAAATATCCACCCTTTCCACTCTTCCAATAAGAAACAAACAAAACAACTTTTCCAAACCTCTAATTAACATAACTCACAGAAATAGCAGAGAATTTAGATGAGAAAATATAAAGATAGAATGTTCCTTTGGGAAGGAAAAGTGAGGCAATATTACAAATCCTCACACCTGGGGAGAGGACTGGTGGGTGGGGAGACTGGAGCTAAAATTAAGCATCTAGATGTCAATGATACCTCAAAAAAGCAAGAGAGAGGCACGGAAGTAAGAGAAATTAAAGCTAAACTAAGAAATGTATAAGCAGTGAGTTGAAAGACTAATGAGAATCTCAATCCCTTTCAGCCTCTAACTCCAGTCAAAACAAAGAGGACTGAGGATAACAACTCAATAATAATTCACACTGAGGATGATGTGTGTCGTTTTGTGATATGTTTCTCCATACAAAGTTTCTTAAAAATTTTAATGAGGTTGTAGAAATTTAAATGAGTAACAGTTTTTGTTTTTAATCTGTAAAAAAAAAAAAAAGTAAATAAGTTTTTCTTTTCAGATTTCTTCTGTACATCATGCATTTGTACCAAGTCTTACATTCTTTCTAGAAGAAGAGCAGGCTGTGTGCCTGAGCTACCAAATATTCATTGAGGTTTGTCAGAGTGCTTCTGTTCAAGAGAATAACATGTATTTAGTCATTATTATTTCTCTTTCCTTCCCTCCTTCCTTCCTACTTTCTTTCCTTTATCCCTTCCTTTTTTCCTTCCTTTTTTCCTATCTTCCTTCCTTCCTCCTATTCATCCAAAAAACATGTATTTTATATGCAAGTGTCAGCATCTTGGGTTTGAATATAAGATACTATTGTTCCTTCATTTTCCTCTGTAGCTAACAGTTTCATCCAGGGAAATTTAGGAACAAATCAAGAATCATAATTAGGCTTTGTGTCTCTCTACCCACAGTGATGGACCCTGAGGACAGAAGAAAGATAGACATTATCTTTGACAGCTTATTCTGTGTTGAAAAATAAAGAAAACCCCTCCATCCCTCTCCTGGAAATAGACACTATTTCACATCAAATTCTCACTTAATATTTTATCTATAACCAACATAATCTTGGACCTTTTACTGAGAATTTATCTCACCTGTAGCCTCTGACTTATACAAATATTTCAATTTTATTTTTATGCCCAATGACTCAGACATGAAAAAGTATTTTCCCAGACCTCTTGAACTAGAAGTATAGGAATCATAAATTCTATAAGGTTTAAAATTGAGGAGAGAAGAGACTCTAAGCATCAATGATCAGTCTCCAAATGTTTCTCTAACAGATTTAACATAATGCTGAACAGTGAATATTCACAAGTTCTCCAAACATAGTCCCTACTCATATAATGTCTAGTGGGGGAGACAGATATATAAAGTTTAAATATATTAATGAATAGCATGTATATTGTTTCAAATGCAAATTGGAAAAACAGGGCTTTATCCAAAAATATAATAATATGAGGCCAAATTTAGGTTAAAATTTCTGAGTAATGATATGTAAGCTGAAGTCTTCAAGTTGAATAGGAATTAGCCAATGGTAATTATTGGCTGAAGGGAAGATACAGGGATTGAGGAAGATTCATTCTTATTGGAGGGAAAGTCTTATGCAAATGTACTGCTAGGTCAAAGAGGTTAGTGCATTAGAGAAGCTCAAAGTGACCCTTTTCAGTTGAACAAGTGGGGGAGTGATGTGAGAAGAATTTGAGTAGAGAAGCAGAAGCTGAATTAGACAGTCTTGAAGGCCATGTTACATTCTTTTAAATTACAATTACTAAAAGACATCTTTTGTACTAATAGTATCCAATAAAGAATACTATTTAAAAAATAACATCCTGACTGTTATGTAAAGATTGAATTACAGGGGGCTACATTATTTTTCTCCAGCCAATGTCAAATAACATTTTCTCTATGTGAGTATACCACAAGGAAAAACAACAGTTATAACCACGTGTTTCTTAAACCAGAAAAATATATTACCTTTCTCAAAAGAAAACAAAAGAAAGAAGGAAGCAAAGAAAGAAAGAACAAACAAACCCATAGTGTTGTGCCTGGAATACCATACACGGTAGCCAAAGATAAGACCAGTTGTTATTAACTGGGGACAATTTTGCCATCCAGAGAACATTTGGCAATGTCTGGAGATATTTTGGATTGTCACATCTTGGGAGAAGGGGGATGGTACTGGCTATTGGGTAGAAGACTTAGATGTTGCTAAACATCTTACAATGCATAGCCCCCCCCCCCCGACAATAAAAGTTCTCAGTCTAAAATATCAATAGTACTGAAGTTGAGAAACTGTGCTGTTGGTCATCAGGACCATCACTGGATTATTCGTATCTTACCACGTACTCCCTCGTCTGTAAACGTTTCATGGTCATCGAATGACCAAGAGTGAATTCAAGGTTGAGGACAATTTCAATCCTTCCATGGTGAAGTAGACATGGATCTATAATACAAAGCAATTTTCAGCTTGAATCAGTTATATTTTTGCTGCCAAAATTAAACTGATAATCAAAACAGCTAATTGTGAATCCCAGCTTACAATATAATCAATACTCATGTTTGCAGGAAATAAGAATGAGATGAGCTGGAGTTCAGGCAGTAAGGAAAATCTTAGGTTAGCTGCAACAAATTAGATGGTGATTGGCCTTATGCTGATGAGAGTGAGATACTGAAGAGACCAGATTAGATTTATCATTCAATGAAAAGTTTTCTCTTTCTCCCTCTCTCTCCATCCCTCTTTCTCTGTGTTTTAAATATTTGCAATAAATATGCCTTGTGAATTGCTAATTACTATATGGTCTTTAGACTAAAGTACATTTTAAAACCTAGTATGTAAAAAGTAATTTGTTTTCATTTTATAAATAAGAGTTAAAAAGTATATATGCTCTACTGGGTCTCCAGGTCACAATAACTTGAAATGCAAACTCCAGTGTAAAAGCCACCACAGTAGTAAGAGAAACAATGACTATAACAAAGTGATCATGAGGTTCTCTGTAGTGTATTGAAATGACACTTCAGCTCTACAAGATGATAAGACCTTCTCACAGAGACTGTGCTTGAAATTTTCTCTTAGCCACAGACTAGTTTATAAAGACTTAAATTGAACAAAGAGTAATCAGAAAACACACTTAAACTACTGAATTCAGAGCCAAAACTTAAACTATTTATACAGGAAATATGTTAAAAGAACCAGTCTCAGCACAATAGCAAATTCAGACAGCTTAAAAGTTACAAAGTTTTTCATATGCTCTAGAAATCTTTTTTGGGTAATAAAGAAATTATTTCACACCTCCGCACTCAGGGAATATCAAGTTTTTCATTCAGTTTCTTCACCATGAAAAAAACTATACAAACACACAAATGTTGGTTTGCAAACTCGGAAGCTTCCAGCGTGAAATCTGAAACTGGCCTCAGTACTTGGAGGTCAAGGAGAAACTTAAGAAAGAGGCAGATTCCTCCAGATTGGTAGGTGGCAGTTTTAATAAGCGAGGGAATTTACAAGCCTTGTCTTTTGTGGCTGCAAGACGAGTAGGTCTCTATACTACCAGCCAGAATCGTAAGTTTATGTAGAGGCCTTAACTGGGTTCAGTCACACTCACCATCCAGAAGGTCTCAACAACGCATTGCTCTCTCAAGGCTGTGTCCCTGAAAATGGATCCCACTGTGGGAACCATGGGCAGAACATACATTCCAAAGATGGGGGAGGGGATGAGGAGCCTCCAATTGCCTAGGTACAGCTAGAAGGTCAACTGGTGGTCACACCCTCTAGATAATTTCCTCCAAAAACAGAAGTTGGATTTTTATACTAAGGGTGAACATTAAACTGAAATAATTAGTGGAAGCTGAAAATACAATGACTGAACTGACTTGGAAAAAAAATTCAGTAGAGGTTTTCTTACAAAATAATTTTAGAACTAAAATTCTAATAACTTTAGAATTAAAATTATAATTATGATTTTGCTTTTAAGATTTTGCTACCATTTAAACTTCTGTGAAACATGATTCTACATCCAAATTAGCTATCATACATTTTAAATATTTATTTATTTTATTCATTTATTATTTTTTATTATTTATTTATTTTTTGGGGAGGCTATGTCAGGTCTTAGTTGAGGCACATGGGATCTTCGTTGTGGCATGTGGGATCTTTCATTGTGGCATGCGGGCTTCTCTCTAGTTGTGGCGTGTGGGTTTTCTCTTCTCTAGTTGTGGCACACAGGCTCCAGAGCATGTGGGCTCTTGTAGTTTGCAGCACACGGGCTCTCTAGTTGAGGCGCTCAGGCTCAGTAGTTGTGGTGCACGAGCTTAGCTGCCCTGTGGCATGTGGGGTCTTAGTTCCCTGACCAGGGATCGAATCTGCATTGGAAGGCGGATTCTTTACCACTGGACCACCAGGGAAGTCCCTATCATACATTTTAAAGGCACATTACAAAAGTTTAAATGTTAAAAATAAAAACTCAGTGTTACATATATATATATGTTTATTTATAAAATATATAGTATTTCTAAATGACCAACATATGGCATCCCTAAAGGATTTTTCATAAGTATGTAATGTGAGAGCAAAACAAACACTTAAAATGAAAACTTCACTAACTTGAAATAATTATTTTTTTAGGTATTTCTTGATATCTGAATTTTTTTAATCCAGTTAGGTAATACCAGGTCAATTAATTCACCTCTCCCGCCACAATTTTCTCATCAATAGAATGCAAATAAACATGATTATCTCACAGATACGTTATAAGAATTAATTGAAATAATGTATCTAAAATGCTCAGAGCAGTTATTAGCACAATTTGTTTTTGGTTTCTGTGTAGGTTTCTACACCTTGTCAGGGGTTAGCTAATTGCTTCCTTCTCCAGATATGGCACTTTGCTCACAGTAAAAAAGACAGCTTTCCTCAGGCTTTCCCATTCCTTAGATCTTGCCAATTTAAGGAAAAACTAAATTAAAGATGTGTAAAGAAAGCATCTGCAGAAACCTCCCTCCAAGTTTCTTTAGGATCACAGATTCTAGGGACTTTAATTTTTTCCAGTTTGCCTTTCAATATCCACTTTATGTTTTCAGTTTGAAAATATGCATTAAGCCCTAGTATTCTAAAACTTCTAACTAAAGTGGCAACAAATTGATTTTTATTTTATTCATTTATTTATTTTATTGAAGTATAGTTGATTTACAATGCTGTGTTAATTTCTGCTGTACACCAAAGTGATTCAGTTATATATATATATATACACATACATACATATATACATCCTTTTTATATTCTTTTCCATTATGGTTATCACAGGATATTGAATATAGTTCCCTGTGCTATACAGTAAGACCTTTTTTTTTTTTTTTAAATGCATTTTAAATTTATTTATTTATTTATTTTTGGCTGTGTTGGGTTTTTTCGTTTCTGTGCGAGGGCTTTCTCTAGTTGCGGTGAGCGGGGGCCACTCTTCATCACGTGCGCGGGCCTCTCACTGTCGTGGCCTCTCTTGTTGAGGAGCACAAGCTCCAGATGCGCAGGCTCAGTAGTTGTGGCTCACGGGCCCAGTTGCTCCGTGGCATGTGGGATCTTCCCAGACCAGGGCTCAAACCCGTGTCCCCTGCATTGGCAGGCAGACTCTCAACCACTGTGCCACCAGGGAAGCCCAGTAAGACCTTTTTTCATCCATTCTATATAAAATAGTTTGCATCTGCATCTGCTAACCCCAAACTCCCATTGGTCTCTCCCCCACCCCCCTCCCCTTTGGCAACCACAAGTCTCATCTCTATGTCTGTGAATCTGTTTCTGTTTCATAGATAGGTTCATTTGTGTCATATTTTAGATTCCACATATAAGTGATATCACATGGTATTTGTCTTTTTCTCTCTGACTTACTTCACTTTGTATGATAATCTTTAAGGCCATCCATGTTGCTGCAAATGGCATTATTTCATTCTTTTTATGGCTATGTAATATTCTATTGTATATACCTACCACATCTTCTTTAACCATTCATCTATCAATGGACATTTAGGTGGTTTCCATGTCTTGGCTCTTGTGAATAGTGCTGCTATGAACATAGGGGTATATGTATCTTTTTAAATTATAGTTTTGTCTGGGTATATGCCCAGGAGTGGGATTGCTGGATCATATGGCAATTCTATTTTTAATTTTTTGAGGAACCTCCATACTGTTTTCCATAGTGGTTGCACCAGCTTACGTTCCCACCAACAGTGTCAGAGGATTCTCTTTTCTCCACACCTTCTCCAGCATTTGTTATTTGTAGACTTTTTAATGATGGCCATTCTGACTGGCATGAGGTAGTATCTCATTGTAGTTTCAATTTGCATTTCTCTAATAATTAACCATGTTGAGCATCTTTTCATGTGCCTCTGTCTTCTGCCCATTTTTCAATTGTGTTGTTTTTTTTGTTGTTGAATTGTATTAGCTGTTTGCATATTTTGGATATTAAGCCCTTGTCAGTTGCATCATTTGCAAATATCTCCTCCCAGTCTGTAGATTGTCTTTTCATTTTGTTTATGGTTTCCTTTGCCTTACAGAAGCTTGTACGTTTGATTAGGTCCCATTTGTTTAACAAATTGATTTTTAAAAGCATGAACCAACAATGGCAAAGGACAGAGGAAAGGAGAAAGCAAAACAAAATTTTGAAAGCTAAAAAGTAGGTAGATGGGTAGTAACTCAGTAATAAGATCAAAGGAAGCTGATTCCCTATCTAGTGGTAAAACCAAGAAATTACCCAATTTATGTTGAAGAGACCCCTAAAGGCTCAGAAGTCCATGGCATCAAGTCCATCGAGAAGCAATCACGAAGAGGGTGACCAAAAAATAGGTGGATTGTTTTTTGTTTTTGTTTTTTTTAAATCTATTGTTGTAAATTTTATTTGGAGTTTTTTTTTTTATAAATTTATTTATTTTATTTATCTTTTTAGCTCTGTTGGGTCTTCGTTTCTGTGCGAGGGCTTTCTCTAGTTGCAGAGAGCGGGGGCCACTCTTTATTGCGGTGCACGGGCCTCTCACTGCCGCAGCCTCTCTCGTTGCGGAGCACAGGCTCCAGACGCACAGGCTCAGTAGTTGTGGCTCACGGGCCCAGTTGCTCCGCGGCATGTGGGATCTTCCCAGACCAGGGCTCGAACCCGTGTCCCCTGCATTAGCAGGCAGATTCTCAACCACTGCGCCACCAGGAAAGCCCCCTAGGTGGATTGTTTAAATGTCAATTTATAAGGTAATTAGACACCAACTCTTCATAGCTATTGACTGTCAGTCTTCCACCATGATGTAAGACCCAAAATTCGGTGTCTAGAGATAATAAAACAAAAGTTTTTGGGTTTTAATAGTTGGAGTATTAAACTAAAAGCAAAAGGATTGAAGTAAATTTTACTACTAAATATTGAGCCTTCTAACTTCCTTCCCTCCTTTATCTCCTGAAACTTTGGCAGCTGTACTTCCAAGCAGAAGATTGATACAGTCTTTTGTGGTTAATCTGACAAGTTAAAGGAAGGAGATTGGGAAAAAAAATACCCCCCACAAATGACCCAAATTATCTTCCAGGTAAGCCCAAAGTCCTTCTGGGCACATAGTTTCCAATCAGCTTCTTTACATATCATCTTAATTATAAATAGACAGTAGAGGATTGCCAAATATCAAGCATTTGGTATGAAAGACAGAAACCAAAACAAATAAGCAAAAGAAATTTGGAGAAAACATACACAATGCAAAATGAAGACAACTTTCCAAAAACCCTATTATTACATACCTCAGAAATATGAGAAGATATTGCATGCATGAAACAACAACAAAATATTATTATAAAACAATGTGCAGAAAATAAAACAAAAAAGAGCTCTGTAAAATAAAAATTGTTATAGTGGAAATGAAAAACTAATGTATTTGGATAGTAGTGTTTAGGAAATCTTCCAGAAAGAGCAAAATAGGAAAGAGCAAAAGAAAGGAGGAAAATAAAACAGAAGAAAAGTAGAGGACCAGTCTATGAGAATGAAATTGATACATAATTGGAGTAATTGAAAGAGAAAAGAAAACAGAAAACAGGACATGATCAAGTACATATTAACAGAACTGAATCAAAAAGAAAGGAGCATAATATTCATTTGTCCCATTAATGTTAACTTTGATCTCTTGGTGAACGTGGAGTACATGAGATTTTTCCATTGTAAAGTTTCTCCTTTCTCCTTTCTAATTAATAATTAATTTGTTTTAGCATTCATTGAAATTCTTGAGTGAATCAGTCATCATTATGAAGAGTGACAAATGGAGATTTTTTTGAGTTTCATCTTTTCTTCTATATCTATTAGTTGGCATGGAACATCTTGTTCCAGCAAGTATCATCTATCTATCTGTCTGTCTATCTATCTATCCATCTATCTATCTATCTATCTATCATCTATTATCTATCTATCATCTATTATCTATCTATCTATCTATCATCTATTATCTATCTATCTATATCAGTATTGTCCCAAGGATTCCCATTTCATTCAGTGAGTTATAACCCCTATCCGTCCTTATTGATTTCAATACTCAAATTGGCCAGTGGAAGCCCGGTTAACCATGCTTATGTGTCTTTTTGACATGTACACTTTTTTCAGTAATTTCCTTTTCTTTTTTTTTTTTTTTTTTTGAGTACTTCCCATCTAGCCTACAAAGATGTTCCACACCATTCTGTTCTCATATTTTCTCTATTTCAGTCATCAACTCATCCATTTCTCTAACGAACTCTGGATCTTTTCATCAGAGAGTGCTGGTCAGAAATAATCAAGAATGGGTCTAGAATGCTTGTTGCTGGCCGGGGGGATTATTGATTCTAGGCTTTCTCTGCAGAGATATCTATATACAGTTGATGTAAAATATTTTCTTTACCAACAGGTCTAAATGTTTTAAAATTTATAACACAACTTCTGGTTTGGGCATGGATTATTTATAAATGTTTTTAATTCACAGTATATTTTTTTAAAGTTAGCTTTGTTACTGATTTTTAATTTAACTCAATTGTGTCCCAAAAGTATAATCTTCGTGAATCAGTGTTCAGCATTTTTTGAGATTTGCTTTATGCCAGAAGGCACATGTAGTGTAAATTTGAATCCCAAAACCCAAGAGAGGGAAGACCAGTGCCTTCATATTCTCAAAAGAAATTTTAAAAAAATGTTTCACCCAGATTCTAGGCCATGACAAACAAGCTTCTTCCTAGTCTCATTATATAAGAGAGTGGGGTTTTTTTTTCCTTTTTCACTTAGGTATTTGTCCTTTGATTGTCCTGTTTTTTGTTTGTTTATTTTGTTTTTGTGTTGTTCTTGTTTGCAACGGTCTCATACCATCTTACATTGTGTGTGCCCAATTCCTTGTTTTTCTATCTTGCCAGGGCATAAAAATCAAGCCAAAGAGAGATTAGCAAAAAGACTCAGTGGCTGACACATCAATTTATGAGTTCCCTGCTCTGCCTTTGGCTTCTTTTTTATTTATGCTCTCGGATTTTTAACATTTTTATTTAACATCATATTTATATTATATATAATATTTTTTCATAACATAACATGTTATATCATGTTGTATTCAGTAATATGTTAACTGGTAAATGTTTAACAACCAGGTGGGTGGAAGAAGAGGTATCAGCCCTGATTTGTAACAGTTGAGAACTTCTGTGCTATAAAAGGTTTGTTACTCTCAGCATCGCCAATTCCATGGTGCCAACATGATATCACTGAATGCTGAGTTGGGAAAAGCACAGTACACATCATTATATAGTATGACCATTGTACATATACAATAGACATAACTTCAAAAGTATAGATAATAGTAAAAAATATAAGAATTAATGAGTTTTGAGTATTTATTATCTTTGTTTCTAATATAACACATTTAATGTAATTTAAAATCTTTAATATAATAGCTGTTTTCACAATTGGCTCTCAAAATTTTTTTTTTAAATCTGAAGATTTTATAATCAACTCTCTAAACCAGTATTAGCTGGCTCTAGCACACATTGTTTATGTCCAGAAATCCTAGGGGTTTTCTAGTCTTTACATTATCTGTTCCTCTATGTTGTCTAAAATATAGCTCTTTAACCCCTTAAAAAATAGGCTGATAGTTTATTAAAGGAAAACATTTTTTTCCACATATCAAAGGTTCATTTTACAAAATGAGCCTGCATTACACAAAATAAAGAGAATTGGAAGATCGCTTTTATTTTCCCCAATAATTTAATTTGTTCAATAAATATATAAAATTAGCCAAGCTCATTTCATTCAAATCACAATACAGAGAATTTTCACTTTAAAGGAAAGCCCTTCTTCAGATACTTAATGATTCCTCTGAATACATTCAATACTTCAAAGATAATGAAAGAAATGGTCTTTCTTCTTTTACTAAGTAACTTCCAAAACTAAAATATATCCTTTTTTCGAGGTATATATTAACCAAATTAATATATTAAATTATCTATTTAAAGGAGTCTTCTTTTGCACTAAACTATTAAGTATTAAACTATGAAATAGTCTCACCTTAAAAGAGATATTTTAAAATGTTAGAATCATGAAACCTAGACAATGCAAAACAAGGTTGTGAATTAGGCATTTTTAAAAGGAAAATAAGCACTAATTTATGGTAAAATACTGCCTGGCTAGTAGACCACAATAATATGAAATCTCAAATACCAGACTCTCTGGTTCATAACTGGTCCTTGACCCCCCAAGTGAGGATCAGAGGTGAAAAACTATATAATCAGGATAGTAAAAAATAGCAACAAAGTTGAAACTTACTGAGTACTATGGGCTAGACATTGTGTCAAGTGCTAAAAATGTATTTTATCATTAAATCTTCCCAATGGCCATAAGAAGTAGATCCATTTTACTGAAGAATATATTGAGATCCACAAAAGTTGAGGAATTTGCCCAAGATCAGGCAATTATAACTGAGATTTTTGTTAATCTGACTTCAAAGTCTGTCAGTTTTTCTGTCCTTTGTGCTTGTATTTACTTAATACTCTTCATCATTACAGCTAAATCTTGCATCAGTCTAGTTTGCAATGTCTCCCATTTCTTCCTTTTGCAAACTTTACCCTTCATCCAGACTCCTTTGATACATGTCTGAAATACACACAGCTTCCACTAACACTGTTCCCTCTACTTGAAATTTTCATCTCCATCTCTTGCTTCTCCTCAGAGCCAATCACAAAGTTCTTTGCAAGTTTCCCTTATCTGGGATATATCCTTTGATCAATAGAGCAACTATAATCACTCTCCCTTTTGCACAAACTATACTCATTTATCACATGTGATGTTGTGTTTATTGGGTTTATTTTTCAGTGGTTCTTAAATTGTAGCACTTAGACACAAAGTATCAGCATCATCTAGGTACTTGTTAACTTGTTAAAAATATAAAATTTTAAGGCCCCATCCCGAGCCCCTAAATTAGAAACTCTGGGGTGAGGCAGAGCAAACAAGAGTTAACAAATCCTCCAGGTGATTCTGAAGCATGACAAAGCATAAGAGCCATTGTACCATACCATATAAGGAATTTGTTCTTTCCTACCTATATAATATACACATATACATATACATATATACTAACCTTTTGTGATTAAATTGATAGGTTATATACTTGCTACAGAAAAAGGCCTTCCCTTGAAGGAGGGGAAATTACAGTGTTAAACATCTTAAAAAGGTGTTCTTTTTGTTCTTTTTTAATGGCTGAGTAATATTCCATTGTATATATGTGCAAAATCTTCTTTATCCATTCATCTGTCGATGGGCATTTAGGTTGCTTCCATGACCTGGCTATTGTAAATAGTGCTGCAATGAACACTGGGGTGCATGTGTCTTTTTGAATTATGGATTTCTCTGGGTATATGCCCAGTAGTGGGATTGCTGGATCATATGGTAATCCTATTTTTAGTTTTTTAAGGAACCTCCATACTGTTCTCCATAGTGGCTGTAACAATTTACATTCCCACCAACATTGCAAGAGGGTTCCCTTTTCTCCACACCCTCTTCAGCATTTGTTGTTTGTAGATTTTCTGAGGATGCCCATTCTAACTGGTGTGAGGTGATACCTCATTGTAGTTTTGATTTGCATTTCTCTAATAATTAGTGATGTTGAGCAGCTTTTCATATGCTTCTTGGCCATCTGTATGTCTTCTTTGGAGAAATGTCTATTTAGGTCTTCTGCCCATTTCTGGATTGGGTTGTTTGTTTTTTTAATATTGAGCTGCACGTCCTTACACCTTAATATAATAGAAATTTCTTACCCCAGGAGTTTTGAATTTGGTAGGGCAAGCATCTAGCTTTGCAATCGTGCCACAGGTGATTTGGAGGCTGATTTGAGAACTGCATGTAAGTTCTGGGCAATGAGCTCCAGAGAGAAGCCACATTGAATGTTACAACTAAAGTTGCAACTTATTGTAGATCTCTATTAGGTTATTCTTCAGTGAAGAATTGTTTAGAAAAAACAATTTGGTCTGACTTAGGATTAAAGGAAATGCATGTGTCCACATTTAGGACAACTCTGTAAATACCTCTCTGTAAATTTACCATGGTGGTGGTCATTTGTAGGGAGGTCTAAAGAGAGAAAAAAACTTTGGAATGATGGAAGACCTCACTCATCTCAATAAGTGTTGGGTGATTTTTCATAAAAGGTGAAGACAAATTTTTGTCTTTCTTCCTCTAAACAGGTTATGGATTTCTTAAAGGTAGAAATTATACTTCTGTCTTGTTGGTATCATCATCATAATCATGATCATCATCATCACTGTTATCCTACTCTAACTTCCAGTATTTGGTACAAAATATGTTATGCAGTAGAGAGAGAAAAATGAGAACTAACAAGTATTAGGGGCCTACCATGTGCAAGCACTTTATTATACACTTAAAATACATCATCTATTTAGTCTTCAGAGCTCTTCTTTTAGCTGCATTATACGCTAAGGAACCTGAAGCTCTGAGAAGGAAGCTATAATAACACTTAAGTAAGCAGCAAAACTAGTTTTTGAATCTTGTAGCCTATGGTTTTAAACATTTTACCCTATGGTTTTTCCATGACATTTGTTTGGATCTTATTTATGTATTCATTAAAAATTATTGATATTTAAACAATGATCATAAATCATTAATAGGAAAAACAATGGCATGGTACAGCATACACTATTCTAAGAAATGTTTTCTCCTGTAGTAGAGCTATAAGCCCAATGAGGCTTTCCTCTTCTCCACTTTCCTAAACATTCCCCATCCATATGTGTATTATCGGGTTTGGCTGCTAGTGAATAAATAAATAAATAAATAAGTGGCCTAAGCAAGATAGAAGTGTATTTTTCTCCATATTGCATGTCACAATCTGAGAAGGTGGTCCAGTGCTATGTCATGCTCCTTAGAGATTCTGTCAGGGATCCAGGCAACTTCCACGTCTCCCGGATGGCACTCCTCATAGTTCAAAATGATTCCAAGCTCCAGGCATTAGTTTAGAGAGATGGATAAAGATGAGAGCAAAGGAACACTTCTGGCAGCTAATATATGGAGCTTCTACTGACATCCTTCTTGGCCTGAATTTAGCCACATAACCACATCTAGATGGAAGAAAGACTATGAAATAAAGTCTCCATTTTTATATAGCTGTATTTGCAGCTAAAATTCTGATAATGGAAGAGAATTGAAACAGATATTGGGGAAAACCATTAGCCTGTATGACAAGATCTAAGCACTTTTAGGAGAAAAAACTAAAATTAAAAATGAAGCCTAATTCCAAAATGCTAAAACTCAGTGTTGGTTGAAATAATGAAACTAGGATTGCTGAAAAAATCTGAGGCTACATCTAAGAGAGACAACTCAATGAACATAAAGCAGAGGTTTCTCCATGGAGCAAAAACACATAATTTAAGTAACAATAATCATACCATTTCATTCAAAGTCTAAGCACTAAAATATAGAATGGTAAATTGCCTGAATTTTTGTATGAGTGCATATTCTTGTTATAATAAATAATTATTGGAAGTTTAATGTTGGAAAACAATATTGAGGCTTTTAAATATATCAGGAATCTCCAGCCAAAATAAAGTACATGAAATTCACCCTGATTTGGCACATTCCTAAGAATAACATGGGACTGTTTCTTTGCACATGTTTAGTACAGCCTTTGGCACTATTATGATTAAGTGTTACACAATTCATGATGTAGCACTACTCTCCAGGAAAGAAGGGGAAAAAAAAAATAAATTCTGTTGGCCTTTTGGGACTCTGTTAACAGAAAAGCAAGAGATATTCAGTCCAAGCTCTGCTGGAAAATGGAAAAGACAAATGACGAGAATGAAAAAAAAAAAAGTAAGGAAATACAAGAACATTTTCCAAGGCTCGTTACATGGACTAGGAGTATACCATGGGGAAAAAAAAAGTTTGGAAAATTCTGAGAAAAACAAATAATACAAGTTGCCTCAGTATAGGAAACTTCTGAGGATCTTGAATGTACTGACAGGTATTGTCTTTCACTATGAGTGTGTGCTGATGAGGTGTTTCCCAAATTATTTTATTTTAGAAGATGCTTCGTCAGAGAAACTAGTAAAATTAAGATCCCATGGGTCACCTATTCAGAAGACACTGATTTAGAGACATATCACCACTGACTACCCATCTTGCCTCAGTTCACCTGAGTACCGAATCACACTTCTCTCAAGCGAGAACTTCACCTTCTGCTCCTCAGAATGCCCTTCTCCATCCATGTCCCTACTGAGATCCTATCTTACATGTTTCAAGGACTTATCTTTGCCCCACCCCATTCTTCCTAATCCCCTAAATTTTGTCAGTATTTTTCTGAATAATTGTTAGGACTTTATGCAATACCTAAATAAATAGACTTCTTTCTTTTTTAAAAACATTTTATTGAAATATAGTTGATTTACAATGTGCTAGTTTCAGGTGTACAGCACAATAATCCAGTTATACATAGTACGTAAATATATATATTCTTTTTTAACATTCTCTTCCATCATAGGTTATTATACGATATTGAGTATAGTTCTCTGTGCTATGTATATAGTTCCCTGTATATATATACAGTTCCCTGTAGGCCCTTGATGGTTATCTATTTTCTATATAATAGTGTGTACATTTTAATCCCAAACTCCTAATTTATTCCTCCCCTTCCCCTTTGGTAACCGTAAGTTTGTTTTCTATTTCTGTGAATCTATTTCTCTCTTGTAAATAAGTTCATTTGTATCATTTTATTTTATTTTTTAGATTCCACATATAAGCAATATCATGTGATATTTGTCTTTGTCTGGCTTACTTCACTTAGTATAATAATATCTAGGTCCATCCATGTTGCTGCAAATGGCATTACTTTATTAAATGAATAGATTTCCTTCTTAAATGAAGATGTATGCCATTAATGTTCAAAACGTTCAAAGCCTCCTACGTTCGTAGGAGTAGGTAAGTCATCCAAATTGTACCAGGAATTTGAAGATGTGGTCTGACTTGAAGTTCAGTGGCAAGCTAGATGTCACCAGCAGAGAATGTACAGAATACAAAGAATAGAATCAAGTTTCTAATTCTCCTTGGGACATCAAATTGAATGAGAAAGTGAATTATAAGGAGTGTGTGTGTGTGTGTGTGTGTGTGTGTGTGCATGCACGCGCACATGCGCACAAGCATACCCATTGACATGGTTCTTTCATCTAGCTTCCCGATTATAAAGATTATGTTTTCTGATTTTTAATCATCCCTTGAATTTATACCATGAAAAAAAATCAATAACAAACCTGTACTGAAAAATTGCAGAATTAATTCTCTTGATAATATGTGGGCTGTGTTTAACATGAATTGAAGAATAACAAAAAAGTGTTATTTATGAAATGAAGTTATCAGTAAAAATATCTTAAATTATTATATTTTATTCCCTTTTTCTTCCTGTTTTATTGAGATATAATTGACATACAGCACTGTATAAATTTAAGGTGTCTGGCATTATGATTTCACTTATATACATCATGAAGTGATTGTCATAATAAGTTTAGTAGAAATCCATCACCTCATATACGTAAACATTTTTTAAAAATTGAAAAAGGGTTTTCCTTGTGATGAGAACTCTTAGAATTTGCTCTCTTAACAATTTTAATATATAACATACAGCAGTGTTAATCATATTTATCATGTTGTACGTAATATCCCTAGTACTTATTTATCTTATAACTGTAAGTTTGTACATTTTGACTGCCTTCATCCAATTCCCCCTTCTCCCACCCCCACCTCTGGTAACCACAAATCTGATCTCTTTTTCTATGAGTTTGTTTGTTTGTTTGTTTTTGAAGTATAATTGACCTACAACACTATGTTAGTTCCTGTTAACACAACATAGTGATTCGCTATTTCTATACATTTCAAAATGATCACCATAAGTCTAGTTAAAATATGTCACCATACTAAGATATTACAGAGTTATTGACTCTTTTCTCCATACTGTACATTTCATATGGGAGACATTTATTTCACAACTGGAAGTTTGTACCTCTTAATCTCCTTCACCTATTTCTTTCCTGTCCCCAGCTCCCTCCGCTATGGCAACCACCCGTTTGTTCTCTGTATATATAACTTTCTGTTTTGTTATGTTAGTTCATTTGTTTTGTCTTTTATTTTCCACATATAAGTGAAATCATACAGTATTTGTGTTTCTCTGACTTATTCCACTTAGCATAATACACTCTAGGTCCATCCATGTTGTTGCAACTGGCAAGAGTCCATTCTTTTTTATGGAATTGTATATATATACACCACATCTTCTTTATCCATTCATCTACTGATGGGCACTTAAGTTGCTTCATATCTTGGCTATTACAAATAATGATTCAATGAACATAAGGGGGATTATATCTTTTATAATTAGTGTTTTCATTTTCCTCAGATAAATACTCAGGAATGGAATTGCTGGATCATATGGTAGCTCTATTTTTAATTTTTTTGAAGAATCTCCATCTGTATGTCATTTTGTCTATTCAGATCCTCCACTCATTTTTAATCAAGTTGTTTGTATTTATTTTTTAAATGTAATGGTTTACCAAGTGGTATGTGATTGATTAACATGGACCAAACACTATGTTAGATGTTATGGAAAGGAGATGTGTAAGCCATAACCACTGCCCACAAAGACTCCTCAATCTAGTACGTATTGAAAGTAAGGAGAGATAGTCAAATATAAAGCTAAATGATAAAATGTGAAAAGATTGATATTCTAATATAATGGTGACTTGAACAAACGGTTACCGGATTGCAGTGCCAATAAGGAAAAGAATTAATTTTGCTGAGGCAGGGAAGGTAATCTGGAAGATTCCACAGAGATAGCAACATCTGAGCTATGAACTGAAGTAAAAGTAAAGACTGAGGAAGAGATGAGAGGAGACAGTACGAGTAATGCCTGGGAGGGATAAATGTGAATGAAATATCTGAAAAGAGCAAGTAGAGCAGTAGAATCCAGCAAAATGTCCAAACATGATAGGTCCTTTGTAGTTTCCTTTTATATGAATGAATGTGAGGAAATGAATGAATAAATGAAATACAGATGGGAGGTGGTTGAGAGAGGAAGATGGCTAGTAGAGAGAAGTAAGCAGATGAGATTCAGAACGTGAAGGACTCCACTTGCTATAGTTGTAAAAAAGTGGTCTAAAGTCAATTGGATATCCATATGCAAAACAAAAAGGAAGAACCTAGACACCAACCTTACCACCTTATTCCCTACATAAAAATTGACTCAAAATGGAATATAGACCTAAATGTGAAACATAAAACTGTAAAATTTCTAGAAGAAAACATAAAGGAAAATCTATGTGACCTTGGGTTTTGTGATCAATTTTTAGCTACAATACCAAAAACATAACCAATGACAGAAAAAGTTGATTATTTGGACTTTTTTAAAAAATTAAAAACTTCTTCTCTGTAAAAACAGTGTTAAGAGAATGAAAAGACAAGTCAGCCTGGGAGAAAAAAATTGCAAAACATAATTGTGGTAAAAACTTGCATCCAAAATATACAATAAACAATAATTATGTGATGCGATGGATATGTAAATTAGCTTGATTGTGGTAAACATTTCACAATGTATATGTATATCACAACATCATCTCATACATCTTAAATATATACAATTTTTTTTGGCAATTATACCTCAATAAAGCTGAGAGAAAATAAGATAAAAATACAAAAAGAACACTTAAAACTCAACATTAAGAAAACAGCACTGTTGGTGGGAATGTAAATTGATACAGCCTCTATGGAGGAGAGTATGGAGGTTCCTTAATAAACTAAAAATAGAACTACCATATGACCCAGCAATCCCACTACTGGGCATATACCCTGAGAAAACCATAATTCAAAAAGTCGTGTACCACAATGTTCATTGCAGCTCTATTTACAATAGCCAGGACATGGAAGCAACCTAAGTGTCCATCAACAGATGAATGGATAAAGAAGATGTGGCACATATATACAATGGAATATTACTCAGCCATAAAAAGAAACGAAATTGAGTTATTTGTACTGAGGTGGATGGACCTAGAGTCTGTCATACAGAGTGAAGTAAGTCAGGAAGAGAAAAACAAATACCGTATGCTAACACATCTATATGGAATCTAAAAAAAGAAAAAATGGTTCTGAAGAACCTAGGGGCAGGACAGGAATAAAGGTGCAAATGTAGAGAATGGACTTGAGGACACAGGGAGGGAGAAGGGGAAGCTGGGACAAAGAGAGTGGCATGGACATATACACACTACCAAATGTAAAATAGATAGCTAGTGGGAAGCAGCTGCATAGCACAGGGAGATCAGCTCGGTGTTTTGTGACCACCTAGAGGAGTGGGATAGGGAAGATGGGAGGGAGAACCAAGAGGGAGGAGATATGGGGATATATGTATATGTATAGCTGATTCACTTTGTTATAAAGCAGAAACTAACACACCATTGTAAAGCAATTATACTCCAATAAAGATATTAAAAAATAAAAAGAAAGAAAACAAACAGTCCAATTTTAAAAAGCTTAAAAGATCTAAGCACACATCTCACTAAAGAAAATACACATACAGATGGCAAATAAACAAAAAAATACTCAACCTCATTTGTCACTAGGGAAATACAAATTAAAACAACAATGTAATACCACTATATACTTGCAGGTGGCTAAAAATAAAACAATAAAATAAAACTGATAATACCAATAGCCAGTGAGGCTGTAAATCAACAGGAGCTCATTCTCAATCATTGCTGGTGAGAATGCAAAAGAGTTCTTATAAAGCTGAACAAGTCTGGAGAGCACCAAGATTTGGGGAGGTAGATGAAGTGAAGTTAGGAATATACATTGAAAAAGAACCAATGTATTCATAGTTGACCTTCTTGCTTCTCTCCAACCTTCAGATCACATAATGGACTCCACCTAGCTAATAAGCAGGAAGGGAGAGTTTTATCCTACAGCATTAGGTAGACTACAGAATCTCGGACTCTGTACTACTACTCTTTGCTGGGCTTCTAGAAAGAATTTTGGTGGAGGTGCTGGGGAGAACCTAGTATCACAATAACTCTGTCACAGTCAGAAAATGGTTGCCAGCACTAAAGAGCTCACTGCCTCTGCCACTCCCCAATGCCAGTAAATTAAAGGCTCCATGCTTGCCCTTTGCTGCAGTATAATTTTGTCGTGAACCAGTATCTCCATGTATATCTGAGTGAGAGAACCCAAATCACATGATCGCATATCTGCTCCCCAGGGGAAAGGGAAGCTAGGAAATAGAGAGTTTAGTTTTCTATTTTTTTCTTTGTTTGTTTGAAGGCCCAAAGTGTATTCTGAGAAACTCTCAAATATAAACAGAATTTTCAAAAAATTTTGAGTGGCCAAAAATAATCGATGTCCTTACCCACCTGTAATGGTGGGAGTCAAATAAAGGTCATAGAAACTCTGAAGATGGAATTGGAGTAAAATATTGTTAATTTGTAGACAGGGTAGATGGTAATCATTTGCAATTTTCATTAGGAAAGTATAGAAGCCAGTGGTAGGGATGGAGGAAAAGGATGATTCAGTGCATTCAGTGTAAGAGAGTATAAAATTTAACTTAAAAAAAAATTCCTTTAGAGTCTATACATTACCTCTTCAAAAATTAGTGCCAGACTAGTAAATGTAATAGAATCAGTTGAACTAATTTTATTTTGAGCATGTCACACTCAACTAGAAGAAGAAAATCTATACTCTGGTGCTCTCTTATTTTAAACAAAATCACAGAAATCACATTGACTGAATAAAATTTTGGGGAATGCTAATATAGCATAAAAAAATCAATTTTGCAGCTGAAAACCAATCTGATACACTTTGATATACTCATTAGTTAAGGTAATACTGTTCTAAACTTTAGACAGGTCAATGTGTAAGTCCACCACTAATATATTTATAGTTTTATATGGCTATATTCTAGCTTCCAATTTTTTGAGTTAAAGATGGTTGAGCATTTTTTTAAATAACCAGTGTCAAGAGAAATTTCCCCTGATGTGATTGCTGTTAGTTAGAGATTTAAGGGGAATCAGTGTTTAGAAAAATAATTGTATTTACTTCTGACAATTAGTGTGTTTTTCTATTGGTGTCTTCCCTTTAATATGAGATCTTGCACTGTTGAAATCATTGTTTCCATTTACATCGCTAATCTAATATGGAATATCTTGAAACTTTAATTGGATTTTTGGGGTCAGATATATCCCCTAAAAATTCACCAGTGAGCCAAAATGAATAGTCTTGTAAAATATACATAATGAAGAACATGTTATGCAGATAATATATAAAACCTATGCAACGTCAGGATAACCAACTGGAATTACATCATAAAAATTTTCCAGAAAATGTCACTCTGACAAATTCCATTTTTACTATTACAAATAAAACTATATTTGGGGGGGGGGTGCCTAAATTCATAGGTAATGATGGCTTTAGGATGCTCAGCAAATGAACCTGTGATGAATTAGGACTGAATCTCTTCTTACCTTCCATGGCATTAGGAAATCTTTATCTTCGGGTGTGGTTAGATCAGATCAGACAGTCATTATTCTGAATTAAATAATTGCATCCTGAATAATAATTTTGGGGAGCCTAACTAAGCTCTCTTAACAACTTGATTCTCATGCTCAAGTATTTAATAGTCAGTGACTTTAGGTTTTAAGCAGCTACCTGCTTAGTCAAATTTTATGCTGTGAAACAAACAAAACAACAGCAACAACAAAAACTGAATCAGTAGTTATGTTTCAATACCTAGCTTGCAATAGCTGATGCTGGGATGGTATTACGAGGATTCACTTAGGAGGTTCAGAAATGCTAGAGGGAGCAGTCATGCCTTCTACAACAGTAAATGATAATAGTTTTGCTTTCTACTGAAAACATTATCACTTTGTCAAGTGTACTGTTTTTCAAAAAAGAAATTAGCTCCAGGCAGTCAGTCTACTCTAACAATTAAGCTAATAAAATAAGAAGTAACTAAAGTACTTTTTGTTCTTCTGAATCACTGAAATAGCAAAGTGAAGAGGACTTCCAGGAAGGCTGAGACTTTTTCCAATAAAACTCTAATCTGAAGTCCTCATCCATAATATTAAGGCCAAAGCTGAATATATGTGTTCCTTAAACTTCTCTAAAGCACTGTAGTAAAAGCTTTATTTTAATTTATAGAAAAGGAAATAGCCACATAGAATATCAGATTTAAACATTTTTTCAATATATAACTCAGATATAATAACTAAGAACATTGTTAAAATAAAAATCTGAAAAAATAAAATAAATTTTCTTAAGAAAAACTCAAGATTCAGAGTAAGCAAAAACTACTGGAACTTAATAAATGTTATTTTTTTAAGATGTCAGTAATTTACAATTTATTATCAAATGTTTGAATTCCATTCTGCCCATTATTTTATGACATTTTTAATAAAAAATTTTTTTGTCAGTGTATGGTCATAAAGTTAGAGATAGGAAATTTTTGTAATATTGGAATTGCACATCACATAAAGTTTGAACCAATTGCTTTTCCACTTCCAATTTTTAGGCAAGTAATAAATGCACATGGTAGAAATAAAATTTTACGGAGGATTTATAACACATCCTATGCCTCACAAACCCAAGTCTTCTTTTCCTGTAGCAACTACTTTCAACTATCTCTGTTTTGAGTTTCTTTTGGTAGTTAACTCCTTAATTCTAATAACCAACATAGATTTTTATTTCTTCCTTTGTCATTTTAAGATTTTTAAATTTTTTTATTGGAGTATAGTTGATTTACAATGTTGTGTTAGTTTCAGGTGTACAGCAAAGTGAATCATTTATACGTATACATATATCTACTCTTTTTCAGATTCGTTTCCCATATAGGCCATTACAGAGGACCTACTGTATAGCACAGGGAACTCTACTTGATTTTTTTTAAAGAAAAGGATTTATCAATATCTCACACAATGTCTTGTCCCTTCCCAAAGTTGGTATTTTAAATCCCAGTGCTTCTCCATCAACTCTGCCCAGTCTTTTGTTTAGTTGATCACTGTGTTCAATTATGAAAATTATAGTGCACCACTCCTTTGACATATTTTACTTATCCTATCCCATTTGTCGTATTTTTAGGTGAACCTTTACTTTTAAAAATGCCATGATAGATAACATTTACATTCTCTTCTCTAATCATATTTTAAGAATTCAACATTTGGTCTGTAGGTTTATTCTGAAAGTTGAAAGCAAATAAACAGAACTTTTAGGGGAAATATTTACTCCCCATGGTTTTCATTTGGAAAGACCTGCCCTAAAATATTGACCTCTCTCCATCGCCTCTCTAACTTCTCACCAAAGGATCAATGACTTATTTGATAAGCAAGTCTGGAAAGGAAAACTGAATATGCTAAGCACAACCCCTCCCTAGCCTACTTTTTAATTTGGTTACAATTTTTTTGCTATTGAGTTATAGGAGTTTGTTATATATTTTGCAGATTAACCCCTTATCAGATATATGGTTTGCAAATATTTTCTCCTGTTCCATAGGTTGTCTTTCTTTAAGTTTTGAGAAATGGGTTGAATTATGAATCCACTTCCACAGCACACATTATTTCTCCAAATATACAAATGGCCAACAAGTATATGAAAATATGCTCAAAATCATGAGGTTGTGGAGAAATTTAAACCCTCGCATACTATTGGTGGAAGTGCAAAATCATGCAGCTGCTATGGAAAACAATATGGCAGTTCCTCAAAAAATTTAAAAAGGAACTATGACCCAGCAACCCCACTTCCGGGTATGAATCCAAAAGAATTGAGGATATCAAAGAAATATCTGCACTCTCATGTTCATTGCAGCACTATTTGCAAGAGCTAACTATGGGGAAAAAACTAAATGTCCATCAATGAATGAATAGCTTCCAGGATGGAATGTAGACAGTGGTAAATGAATTTAAATATATTATGAATATAAACATAGCTATCCTAAGGGGAGTGAAAATTTTTTAAAAAGGAGCTTGGGTAAATAATTTTGGAAAACAATATTTTCACTGGAAACTGTAAAACTATAGATAACGGAAGTGTACACCAACACCATATTTCACAGAGATGCAGATAACAATTCTAAAACTGCTTTACATGTATACAGAGATTGAATAAATAGGTAAATGAATTATAGTGACTGCAAACTAGGTTTCTTACTGTCAGAGAGGGAAGGAAAGAAGACTAGAATGAACCCTGTGGTATTGAATTGGAATGAGAGACATAGTATGCATCTTTAACATTATATATATATACAGGTGAAGAGATACAGAAACAATTATAGATTTGTGGGTTAGTATACAAGCATATATTACCTAGCTGTGTGCTGAAAGGACTCGGAGCAATGACTCAGTGGCAACAAACACACCCATTACCCAGATCTTGGTTTCTAAATACCATGCTCTAATAAAAAGAACTAGGGCTTCTTAGGAAAAAATGGCTGGTTTGGGGGGAAAAAAATGTAGCAGGGATAACACAAGATGAGCCAGAAGAATTTTGTGGTATCAAAAAGTAGGAAAGGCTCAAAAAAAAAAAAAATACGGAGACATTTCAAAGAGATATACACCTGTAGTAGCTAACATGAAAGAGCTCCCATTGGTCAAAGCTGAAACAATTTAACAGAATAAATAATATAACATAAAATGAAATATATATTCATTCACAATAATATAAATACATGATTGAGTAAAGAAATAAATAGGGGAAGAGGGAGTAATATCTTCCTTATAGATGAATTCCAAATCATATATATGTAGTCATCTCCCTCTCCAGGAGGTAGAACATAATTCCTATCTCTTAAGTGTGGGCTGTGCCTAGAGACTTCGTTCCATAAAGGAGAGGAGGAGAAAGAGTAATCTTACGGTGGAGAAACCTGACAAGGACCATCTTGACTGACTGATCTCCAGTTTAATTATGAGAAAAACATCAAACAACCACAAATTAAGGGATATTCAACAAAATACCTGACCAGACTCCTCAAAACCGTCTACGTCATAGAAGACAAGGAAAGGCTAAGAAACTGTCACAAAGGAAAATGGCAAAACAAGACAGTTATATTTAATGTGGTACCTGGATGTGATTCTGGAAGAAAAGGAGGACATTGATGAAAAAGTAGTGAAATTCAAATAAAGTCTGGAGTTTAGTTCATAGTAACGTACCAATGTGAATTTCTTAGTTTTGAGAATTGTACCACAATAATGTAAAATGATAACAACAGCATAAACTGTATGAAGAGTATAAAGCAACTCTCTGCACTATCTTTACAACTTTTCTGTATATCTAAAACTACTCCAGATAAAATGTTCATTAAAAAGTAGATGATGAGATACAAGGGTTTTGACAGTTTTCATCTTCACTAGGTTTCGAGAAGCAATAAATATAGCTTCAGGTGAAGATTCTGCTAAGAACAAGTGTTTTGATGGGGAAAATAATGTGAAGGGGAATCCTTCCTTAAGTGGCAGATTTCATTAACCTAAGAAATTCCAGAGCAAGAGACAGTGCAAACAGCATTGTGCACTAATAACACCAGCCACGAGAAACTATCATTAATCAGCTCTCAAAACAGATAGAGCACTACAGTTTGAGGAAAATGAGACTGATAGAAAAACAAAAAATTAGAAGTTTAGTAAGCTTCTAGAAATGGAAAAGAAAGAAAAAGAAAATTCTCAAGTTTTCCACTCTTACAAATTTATAAACTTTGCAAGAATAGCAAAGTCTCAATTGTTTCTAATAAAAAGGAGTCTTATAGATAGTTGAATTTCATCTGCAGATATAGGAAATAAACAGGGTCATTGTCAGCCTCCTGTTTGGAGAAATATCACAATGTAAGGTCACAGATCATGTAATCTAAAGTAGTGATCCATACTGGCTGGTATCTTGGTGAAAAGAAATTGAAGTTTTCCTTCAAATAGCCTCTCTCTCTTCATACACTAAGGTTTTTGCTATGATTTTTGACAACACTAAATACTAGAAACTGAATATATAGTTTTGCCTGGGATAACTACTCTAGTAGCTAGGCATTAGCTTATCTAAATTTTTTGCTAATACTATGATAATCTAGCATGTCTTAGTAAATTTGATTTTTTTTCCTTAGTGACACACATGAATTATTTAAAGTTTATTTTCTGGTGGTTGTTTCCTAAGAGTAGAAGACTGACCAGGGTCTCTGTAAAGATCACTGGCTTATCAGCATGTCAACCTAAATATTTTATTTTTAGGTTAAAACATAGGGGGCTTCTGGGCTTCAAAATAATGGGCCCTCAAATTCCAGGATGGGGAAGGCTATACAGAGAGCATTATTCAACTTCCAAGAATACTACAAGTTGGTTCGATTTATCTAGGGAAAAGTTTTGCAGTTTTCTGACTAAGAGTAAAAGGCTGAGCTGCCAGCAAAGTCCCCTTTCATATGTCCTGCCACAGTATGTATTCTCTGAAAATCAGACTCTGAGAATGAGACTGTAAACAGCTAATGCAGAGTGTTTACTAAGAAGGATCCTTGAGATCAATACCTGTGGAAGAAGGGAGAAGAAGAAAGAACTGGGCAGAGAGAAGTCAAGCTTCAATGGCAACTCCACAAAAAAGCTCAGGATTGAAAATGACCCATCAGGTGTGTTGTGCGATGGGTCAAAATGGCTGGCCTTTTATACCTCCAGCTCTATCACTGGCTGTGGGTCTCCCTAAGGGTGTGACCAGGGGCAAGGCAGCTTTCTGCAGCAGGGGAAACCCTGCAGGAGCTGTCATCTGACTCCATTCTGTTAAGCCAAAATAAAAGAATCCTTCCTCAAAGGGAGACCTGGATAGTGCATTACTGTATCTACCACACAGCTCAGTGCTCCAAACCTACTTCCTAGAAATATCCTTTATATACAGAGCCCCATGTTCAATTACTGATATTTTATATGCATCTAATGTTCATGAAAATGCATTGCCTCATTCTATAAATGCTCATATTTTAAGTAATAATCTCTTTATAATTTAATGTTTATTTTATATTGGGGTATAGCTGATTTACAATGTTGTGTTAGTTTCAGGTGCACAGCAAAGTGATTTAGTTATACATATATATATATATATATCCATTCTTTTTCAGATTATTTTCCCATATAGGTTATTACAGAATATTGAGTAGAGGTCCCTGTGCCGCAGCAGGTCCTTGTTGATTATCTATTTTATATATAGTAGTGTGTATATGTTAATCCCAAACTCCTAATTTATCCTTCCTCCCCCACCTTTCCCCTTTGGCAACCATAAGTTTGTTTTCTATATCTGTGAGTATGTTTCTGTTTTGTAAATAAGTTTATTTGTATTATCTTTTTAGATTCCACATATAAGTGATATCATATGATATTTGTCTTTGTCTGACTTACTTCCCTTAGTATAATAATCTCTAGGTCCATCCTTGTTGCTGCAAATGCCATTATTTTGTTCTTTTTATGGCAGAGTAATATTCCATTGTATATATGTACCGCATCTTCTTTATCCATTCATCTGCTGATGGACACTTAGGTTGCTTCCACATCTTGGCTATTGTAAACAGTGCTGCAATGAACATTAGGGTGCATGTATCTTTTCAAATTATGGTTTTCTCCAGATATATGCCCAGGAGTGGGATTGCTGGATCATACAGTAGTTCTATTTTTAGTTTTTTAAGGAACCTCCATACTGTTCTCCATAGTGGTTGTACCATTTCTACCAACGGTGTAGGCAGGTTGCCTTTTCTCCACACCCTCTCCAGCATTTATTGTTTATAGACTTTTTGATGATGGCCATTTTGACCAGTGTGAGGTGATAGCTCACTGTAGTTTTGATTTGCATTTCTCTAATAATTAGCAATGTTGAGTATCTTTTCATGTGCTTCTTGGCCATCTGTATGTCTTCCTTGGATGGCTTCACAGGCGAATTCTATCAAACATTTAGAGAAGAGGTAGCACCTAACCTTCTGAAACTATTCCCAAAAATTGCAGAGGAAGGAACACTCCCAAACTCATTCTATGAGGTCACCAAAACCAAAGATACCACAAAAAAAGAAAATTATAGGCCAGTATCACTGATGAACATAGACACAAAAATCCTCAACAAAATACTAGCAAACTGAATCCAACAATACATTAAAAGGCTCATACACCATGATCAAGTGGGATTTATCCCAGGGATGCAAGGATTTTTTAATATCTGCAAATCAATCAGTGTGATACATCACATTAACAAATTGAAGAATAAAAGATTGGAATTGACATATATACACTAATATGTATAAAATGGATAACTAATAAGAACCTGCTGTATAAAAAAATAAATAAAATTCAAAAATTCAAAAAAAAAGCAAAACCATATGATCATCTCAATAGATACAGAAGAAGCTTTTGACAAAATTCAACACCCATTTATGGCAAAAAACTCTCCAGAAAGTGGATATAGTGGATATAGAGGGAACCTACCTCAACATAATAAAGTCCACATATGAGAAACCCACAGCTAACATCATACTCAGTGGTGAAAGGTTGAAAGCATTTCCTCTAAGATCAGGTACAAGACAAGGATGTCCACTCTCATCACTTTTATTCAGCAATAATCTCTTTTATCAGACATTTGGGTGGTTGTTGGTGGTGGTTTCTCATTATAAACATGCCATGATGAACATCAGTGTATCAGGATTTTTTTATACCCTCCGCAGTATGGAACACATTAGTATGCCCTGCAGTGAAACTCAGTAAATATTTGAAAATGATACAATATAAAAGAAATTACATGGCTTTAAATTTATAAGAATTTGTTTGCAAGTTCCAGTTTGGTCAATCATCAATTATCTGAAATAAAAGAGTGCTAAAGAATAATAAGTAGTAAAAGAATGCCTGTTCTATTTACTATGCAGAGAGTTTTGAGTAACTAATGATATTATGTATAATTGCTAACTATTATTAAGAGTCTCCTGTGTACTAGTCACTGTTAAAAATCTTTGAATGCATTCACTTAATTAATACTTAAAACAAGGATTGTTTTTCACATTACTGTTTATGCATATTAGGAAACTGAGAGAGAGGAAATAATTTTCTCAAGGTTATATAACTAATGAGTATTGGAGCAAGGATGTGAACTCAGACCTGCTCTTACTACTGCACCATACTGCCTCCCCATAAGCATTATTCTTTACATTCTGAATGCACCAATGTGGGTTATTATTAAATTCAGATATGTATACTTGATCTTTCATAATCACTGTACATATTAAGAAGTAAAAATCATAACTGTCCATTAAACCATTTATTCCCCAAAGTCTTTGAGCTTCTAATATGTGCTAAGCACTTATTATCAAGATGCTGGTGGTAAAGTACTAAATAAAACAGTAATTCCTTTTTTCATGGAGCTTATATCCTAGGGAAGGAAACAGACAATAAAATAAAATAAGTAAAATACATGGCATGTTAGATGGGTTATATAGAGATAAATGCTAAGAAGAAAACAGTTAAACAGGAAAGGTGTTCCTGTTTAACATAAAGTCAGTGCATGAAATTTTTTGATAGAGAGGACAGAGCCCACCTCACTGAGATGAATTTTGAGTAAAATTTTTGAGCAGAATTTAATTGCTCAGTCAAAACCTAGCGTAGAATTTTGCATACATTCTCAATAAATATACATATTTTTAATGTAAGAAACTAAAGAAAGAAGAAAGTATTCTAACCATAGCCATAGATATAATGACCATATATAACAGTGTTTATTGTGATTGCAATTCATGGTAATCCTTTTGTGTGGAAGAAACTGTTTCGAACAGGTGCATATTGTACCATTTAAGCAAATGTAAGCAATAGGAAGAAGCATCACTTCAAAAATTTCACAAATATAAAATATAGATTTAAATTACATATTTTATCATAATTTGCCCCCAAATTATATTAAATAGATTCTCACATAATATTATTTCTTTTTGTGTCTTAAGTTTAGCAATTTACTCTTCTCCTAATACTCAAAATTGTAAGGAATTGCTGACTATACTGTCACACCCACATTTTAGATTTTAGATTTGTTTTCTCTCTATTTTAATATATTCTCCACTTAGTTTCAGGATTCTAACATGCACTGCACGATCACACACTAAAAATTGCTATCACTTATATAGTGTTTACTATATGCTAAGTACTGCTCTGTGTCCTTTTAATTTTTAATGTACTTCTTATTCTAAGATGTAGGTATTTCAAGTATCCAATTTTATACATATAGAAACTAAGGCATAGAGTGGTTGCACAGAGAATCAGTGAGTATCACCTAGTCTGTTCCAAAACACCAGGATCTTAGCAATTACATTAATCTGCCCCTCTTCAAAAAATTTTTTCCTAGATAACTTTCAATTTCAGGAAATTAATGTATGGTTTGTTGAGGTAAAATAATGCTCATCAAATTCTATTTTCTTTTTCCTTAAGAAAATGTGACATTTTTTTATGTGTTATATATCATTTTCAAGGATTCTGGTTTGGAGAAAATGAAATACATATACCCCACCCTGTTTTTCTCAGTGAATGCAAATATAAATCCTGGATAGAATGCATAGAACAGCTATTTGAGAACTCCAAAAAGTAAATGGTAGCAGCAGGAAGGGAGATGGAGATGAGAACTTTTAAGTTCCCTTGAAATGGAAGTGAGTTTATTTTCTTTTCTTTCCCTAAGGGTAGCTAAGAACCCAGACATGTGTACTGGATACAGATAAAATAAACTCCAGGAGAAGCTCTTTATTTCTGGTCCAAGTAACAGGAAAGGGTTTATCTATGAGTTATAGAGAGTGAAGGAAATCTGCTTATTTTTCTTCCCCTTCCCTACCACCCCAACACCTTGGCAATAGCATGGCAGCAGTGATAGCAAAGTCATGGCAGAGATGATGGGTAGTTACCTAAAACTTTAAGGGGGGAGGACTCTTCTCTCTGATGAGAGAAACTATGATTCAAAGAACATGAGGCAAATTCCTGTTGCTTTTTCCTTTCTCTGTCCTCGCACTACAGTAATAGAAAGTGCAGAGCGGGGCAAGGAAACTCAAAATATAAACTAAAGTGGAAAGCTGAAAAAATTTAATAACATAGAAAAAGACTGGAAAAGAGAAATAGAACAAAAATAAAAGGAAGTGTAGCAAACCAAAAAACAAATACTAAAATGTTGGTAGCAAATGAAACACATCAAAACAATACAGTAAGTGTAAATGATATAAATATACCAATTAAAAGATATAGTCTGATTGATTTTTTTTTAAAAATTCAATTGTATGCTGCCTACAAAAAAACCCACTATAAATCTAATGATGTAAGTAAGTTAAAAGTAAAAGGATGGAAATTGATATATCATGCAAGCACTAATTAAAAGAAAGCTGAAATGACTCCACTAATATTAGATAAAGTAAACTTTAGAGCAAGGAAAATGACCACAGGTAAAGGGAAACATTACATAATAATAAAATGACCATTTCACAAAGAATACATAGCAATCTAAAGATGTATGCACTTAAAAACAAGTTTCAAAATACATGAAGCAAAACTGGTAAAACTGAAAAGAGATATGGGAAAATTTACAATTATATTTGGACGCTTCAACATTCCTGTCTCAGTAATCAACAGAACAAGTAGACAGAAATCAGCAAAAATATAGAAGAACTGCATAAAACAACATCATCAGCTAATTGGATCAAATAACATTTATAAATACTCCAAAAAATAACAGAAAAATACACATTTTTCTCAAGTGCACGTGCAACATATAGCAAAATAGACCATATCTCAAGGCATAAAACAAGTCTTAATAGATGTAAGAAAAATGAAAAATACAAAATATGTTCTCTGACCACAAAGTAAAAACAAACCAATAATAGGAAGATAATTGGAACTAAACAATATTTTAAATAAAAGAATTAAACATACTTTTTAATAATTCATGGGTCAATGAGGAAGGCTCATAGGAAATTAGAACACATTTTGAACTGAAGTAAAAGGAAAATATAAAAAATCAAAATTTGTGGTATGCAGCCAAGCAGTGCTTAGTAAGAAAATTACAGTACAGTATTACATGTTTATATTATAAAAGAAGAAAAGTTCTCAAATCAGCAATCTAAGTTTCTACCTAAAGAAACTAGGAAAAGAAATACCAAATAAACTCAAAGTAAGCAGAAAGAAGAGGATAATAAAGAACAGGAATCAGTTCAACTGAAAACAGCAAATCAGTAGAGAAAATCAATACAAACAAAAATTGATCCTTTTTAAAATAATTAATAAAATTGATAAGCTTCTAGCCAGACTGATAAATAAAAAAAAAAATAGAGAAGAAACAAATCACCAATATGAAGATATTGTTCATAATAAGTTAGTTACGATATATCTTATGCTTATTAACCTATACCTGTCGCAGTCACATTCATTGTAACTTAGCCCACATTTCAATTATCCAGTGTAAAGAATGAGGATCTACAATATTCAGTCTGAATATTACAAATTGAGTAATATTACAATTTACTCACAAATGATTTACCAGTGTACCTATTCCGTCAACACATTCTTCTCCAATGGAGTAATGGAGTCAAAGTGACAAATGAAAAATTTTACAAAGCAATAAGATTATAAAATAGTAAAATTGACAGAGATATCCTACAAGATTTAAAGGGAAGTTTAGAAGTCATAATACTATCACAGCAATGTTTCTAAAAAATTAAAAATGCATTCTTCCAGCTGCTGATATAATTTTTGACTAATAGAGACTCACAGTCAGTCTATTCCCTATTATCTGCATTTCAACTTTAATGAGTTCTACAGTAACATAGTGACTGATGAAAAGTTAACATGGGACCAGTGGTTTCAGCATAATTATAACACGTCATTCATTAGATTGTCAAAGTCTCCTTCCAGATATCAGTCTGCTAGTTTAATAAAGGAGGTAAAAAATCAAGACCCATTATTACCCCTACATGAGAGCCCTCAGGGAGGAGAGAAAATTCCTCAACCTAGTGTACAATGACATTCTGTAATGAGCAGCAGCTATACCCATGAAGTGAAGGTTGGACTTAATGGCATCAAATCCTCTGTCACTTTTCTTCACAGACACCCACTCAAAGTCCCAAGGCAGCATTCTAAAGCAGGAGAGTGCTCCAGCAATGGTTAATGAAACTATGATTTTTCCCTATGGGGAATACCCTTCTGAACTAGAAAACAGGCAAAACTAGTCCATTAACTCTCCTTTGAGAGGTGTGTGCTTTTGTGGCTTCATAAAAATAGCAATGCAGAGTTGGAAAAACAATAAAAATCTCAGACTTTAAACACTAAAATGCATGCATTTGGTAATCAGCTTAATGAATGCTTAGTAAGTAAAGGGACTGCACACAAACTTATATATCCCTGAGAGAATAGTGTAAAACCCACATTGCATGAACAAAGAAGAGCTTTTCCAGAAGCAAAGATATCTGAGTTATTTACCTTTTCCTATGGCTCCTCTGCATTTATTAAAGGCACAGACGCAGATGCATGAAACTTGCTTGCCCAAGGGCAAGTTTGGGAGCATATTTGAACTGTGTTTTTTCTGGTCTCATCTTAGTTCCATTGGAGTCTTGATCATTATTTTCTTGTGATGAAGGAAATATATTGTTTGAATAAAGAACAAACTGCAGCAGATTTCATAGACAAAGAATTGACTCAATTTATATCAGTATGAATAACACCTTGCTTAGGAAAAGAGCCCTTGAGGTGGAAAGATGAAATTTTCCTCACCCTACTCATTCAGCATATACTATTTTCTGAAAGAAAAGGAGAAAACAGAATTGATTTTTTCTGCGTACTAAATGAAGTGGAACGTGGTTTTCAACCATACCCAAGAATAATGTATAAGGAAAGAAAGAAAAGAAAGGAAGGAAGGGAGGGAGGGAGGGAGGGAAGAAGGAAGTAAGGAAGGAAGGAAGGAAGAGAGAGAGAGAGAAAGAAAGAAAAAGAAAGAAAGAAAGAAAGAAAGAGAGAGAGAGAGAAAGAAAGAAAGAAAGAAAGAAAGAAAGAAAGAAAGAAAGAAAGAAAGAAAGAAAGAAAGAAAGAAAGAAAAAGAAAGAAAAAGAAAGAAAGAAAGAAAGAAAAAGAAATGTGGAAAATTTGAGAAGAGAAAATGGCTGAGCAACGAGATTGACACTAGGATAATGATTGCCAAAATGTCTTTAACATTCTCCCAGGCTTCACTAAACTTTAGACAGCCTTCTTCCTGACTTTAGTTCCCTGACTTCTCTTTTCTTAGAGCTTTTACTTTAGAAAATTCTAAATTCTTTCTCTGCCTCTTTGAGATGTAAAGCTTCTCCCATCCTATGGCCTATTTAACAACTAGGAATGTCTTTCTTAAGGACCTGGAAGTCAAGCCTTTGAAATGTAATCATTAAGATAGAGCCCCTCAACCCCAGTCTTTATGGGAGGGTAGGAGCCTAACTTTGACAAGCACACATCAATCAATTAATAAACACAAAGTGGCCTAATCACATTGACAAACTTCCCTTCTTAAGACCTCCAGTACTTTCCCACTAGCTTCCCCTAGTACTTAAACACTCTCCCACCTTCTGTTTCAGTAGAGTAGACTTCAGTCTCCTATTGCATTAGTCAAGTAAAGTCTTTCTTGAGTATTTAACTCTGGCTGATACAATTTTGCTTTGACACTAAATGATTTGTGTGTCATCCTACAATAGGCTACATCCCAAGAAAATTTACAGTAAAGATTGCTACCTACACTAGCCTTTGTAGTGGTTCTTTGGAAAACAGAAAAAGTGAGGCAGTGTTTAGCAGGAATAAACTTTATAGAAGAATGGGAAGAAGAATGAGGTATGTCCTGACTCTTGAGAACAAGGCATTCCCTTGATTAGTCACAAAAATTTTTGGTAAAGACCACCCAAAAGTATGGGATTGGAGATAAAGTCATATTTAAAAAGAGACAGTGACTCCAGCTGGTTGAAGGACTTGGAGACCCTCTGTCAAACAGTAAGGATATACCTTATGTGCACAAAGCTTACGTTTCTGATTATTTATTGTAGCATTCAGTCTTAGTAGTGTTATTGCTAGGGAGAATTCCTTGCCTGTAATAAGCTCTGAAAAATACTTATCATGAGCTATTAGTTACTAGAAAAGGCTTCTTTTTATACTTACCTGGTACTACAACTATCTCTTTCTATTATTGTCTCCTGCATCTGTGTTCAAAGTTCTAGATTGGTAGATGGGGCATTTATATATTACTCCCTTTGGGATAGGAAAAATGATTTCCAGGTTAGGATTTGAGCTACAGTGGGTCACCCCGTTGGGCAGAAACCAGGACACCACAGCTCTTCCTTTGACATCATTAAATATCTACAGTATCCACTATGGCACCCAAAGCTCACAGGTTTTTATTGTTTATTTCACAACTGTTGTAGAATTATTTGTAATAACTCTGAGAGAAAAAAAGTCAAAATAAAATATGGAGAAACCAGACAGCCGTCAAAACGTGATTGTAAGAAAGAGACTATTTCACAACAAAGAAGGTATATCTTCGGGAATTTTTTTTCCTCTTCCTCCAGCTCATTTATTCAAATATCTCATTGCACAAATTCTTCAATCTCAGTAATACTCCAACCTATAGACCTACAAAACTGTCTGTACTTCTCATGTTGCTCAACTGAAATTACATGATATATCATTTTAACTGCTTCTTTACAAACAACCTTAATATCAATATATATTTCTCTCATCTCATCTTATCTAATGGAAAATTGATTCATTGTTTCTCTGAAATTCAATAAGATATATGGGTTGTAGTCCCAAATTTGCCCTGGATGATGATATGCCAATCCAGAAAATGAAATAATTCACCTGGTTGTTATCTAATCTTCCTTCCAAATCTAAATTTCTTTTCTAACTACATGTCTCACTTCTTTTCTTCTTTCCTTCCTTCCTTCCTCTCCCCTTTCCTCCCTTTCTCCCTTCCTTCCTTCCACTTTGCCTCACTCTATCCCCCTTTTTCTGGATTTTAAAGGTAACTGCAATATTTTCTATACCTCCAGACGATTATGGGTGGTAAGCCACAATATTTTGAGAAAATATAAGGAAAATATTATAACGTCCATTGTCAACAGTGCAAAACAGTTAAAATACTGCAGAAGAGGAACATCAGCTTTGTGCCTCTATAGCGGTTGTATGTTGTTCCCTAATGAGAAATAGATTTCCAGCTGGCAGAGGCAAACAGATTATTTTGAATGTACAGTATTAATTTAGTGCAATTACTATGATTAATGTTTTTAGAACAAAATTGTGAGGTTTTCCTAATAAGTGAAGCTGAAATATTTATTTTATAATAATGTTGTAGCATTGTATTAATATAAGTGGGACAAAAAAACTACAGAAGCATAGAGTAACCAAACTATGAAATCTGAACACTGAAAAAAAAATTGCTTTTAAACATCATTACCTCGCTACTATAAAATTTCCTAAATTGAAATGTAGAAAGTTTATTTGATATTTCCAATTGATATACTATTTCTTGAGGCTTAAATTTAATTTCCAGAAATTAAAACTGTGTGAAAAAAAAATCCCAGTAAAAAGGCATAATTACAGATAAAAGCTATTAAAATAGCGTCATTGTACAATGAGAGATGTAAATGAGACAGTGTGATACTTGCAAATAGTAAAGAGTTATGGGCATTTCTTTCTGCATAGAATTTAATAAAAATAAATGGACTGTAGTACAGTGGTTAAGAACTTGGTTTCTGAAGTCAAGAATTTTGAACTACAATTAATCTGTGTGGCCTTTTGCAAATTATTGAAATTTTCTAAATCAATGATCTTAAAACTTGGATTCCTGAGTATACATAGAGTCTTTCCAAGGGCACAGCATGGGTGATTTAAGAAAGTCAATTTCCAGAACCTCAGACATGTGCTGCCTAGTCATGTACTTCCAGTGAAGGTACCACACAGGATTTCCTTTCTTACCTCCTCCATCACAATTATCCCTTCTTCTGGTTGACAAAGTAAGGGGAAATTCTCATCCAATTCTCATCCATTGCTGCATTGGGTCTTCGTTGCTGTGCGCGGGCTTTCTCTAGTTGCGACAAGCAGGGGCTACTCTTCATTGTGGTGCGCGGGCTTCTCATTGCGGTGGCTTCTCCTGTTGCAGAGCATGGGCTCTAGGTGCAAGGCCTTCAGTAGTTGCGGCTCGCGGGCTCTAGAGCGCAGGCTCAGCAGTTGTGGCACACGGGCTTAGCTGCTCTGCGGCATGTGGGATCTTCCAGGACCAGGGATTGAACCCGTGTCCCCTGCATTGGCAGGCAGATTCCTAACCACTGCGCCACGAGAGAAGCCCCAAAACTATTCTTTATAGATAATAAAAAGAAAACACTTCTGTCCATCTCATCCTAGATTAAATAATAACAAATTAAATAATCACATATTTGTTAGCATGCAAAAGAATAAGATTTCATGTTTCATTATGTGAGAACTTGTTATATCCGTTCCTCACTGACCAAATGAAGTAAGAATTCATAGAACACCTGGGATCGTAATGCATTTTCATATTACTAAATAAAAGGATAAGAAAAGCCTTTTGAACCACAATGATTTCTTGGTCACGTAAATTTCTCATGTTATGAAGTGACATAATTTCCAGCAAAGTTATTAAATAACAGTAGCAAACTATCGTTCACCTTTATTTGTTTGTCTGTGTATTTATCTTGTCTGAGAACACTGCTCTTAGAGTTTATCTCAATGAAAACATAGGAAGATATCTTCTACTCTGTTCAAAGTCTGCTCAAAACAAACATTAGAGTATATTCTATATTAAATTCTTTAATTATTTTTGTGGCTTAAAAACTATGCTTAATATCCACATTTCCTTTGCGTCACTACTGTAGAAAGCATGGAATAATTTAAAAATTGGAGTTTTAAAAAAAACTTGGGATAGAGAAAAAATTATCAGAGAGTGATTTTTGAAATTTGCTTTTACTCATTTTTTTTTTTTTGCTATACTGTTGCATGCTACAGTGAAGGAATGAAATGTCCTTCCCTATATTCAAAGTCATCTGAGTAGCCTGAATGATGTTTCCCATTATTTTATTTAATAAGCTTGGTGTACAAGACAAAATTCACAGGGAATCGATAACAGCTCTTGTCTTTGTTTTTGTTTTGCAAAGTCAGACTTAGCCCGAATACAGAAAACAAGAAGAAGGAAGAAATAGAGTGTGTGGGCTATTGACTTTTAAGTACAACATAGAGTTCATAATTAAAATATGATCTCTAATTGCTGACAAGTTCATTGGCATAAACATAGAGACAACTGTAGTGTAAGAGTACATATCTATAAAAACAGTTTTAATATCTACTTCATTATTTCTGTAAATTAAATGAGTATAGCAGCTAGTACTATCCAGGAGATGTTCAAAAAATTGTGGCTATTGTGTGTAATCACCTCTTAATTTGACATGAGTACTACTCACGTTATGGAAAATCATTTAACATGCTATGCAGTAGTAGTTCCCCAACATAATTTTGCATCAGAATCACCTGTGTAGTTCTTTAAAAGCAAATTTCCAAATTATATCTGACAGGTAGAATCAGAAATTCTGAGGTTGCGTCTCTAAACCTTGATACACTGATCATTTTTTAACCAATTTCCTGGGAACAGTGGCTCTAGACATTTAAGTCATCAGAGATCCCTTTACAAGCAAGCCTCCTTCCATGTCCCTTAGCATTGGTCAGATTTTAGACTTTTTGATGCATGCCCAGGATTAAAATTTTTAAGTACAGAAACGCAGAAGGATCTTATAATTAACATGAAATTCTTAAAAATACTTTTAATATTTTTCTGTAGGTATATTTTTTGTCTTTTTTTTTTGTTCTATGAATATATATGAGAATTACCATAGGGAGGCAACATCACATGGAACATCATCAAATCTAAGATGCCAATGTTTGTAATGTGCAGAATTATTTTATGAAATACTTAAAGAGAAAAAAAATAAAATTTGACAAAATGCCTTCTTAGGACACAATTTTTATTAGACTCATTTCTGGTACTACTTTAGACTTATTAAGGCATAAATGATATATGACCCAATCAGCTTGGGCATTTTCAGTATAATTTTGTGCTATGGCAGAGAAAGTTTTGTTAGCATTTCCTATTTGTCTAAACTAATGGTTTTATTTTTTCACCAGTTGAGTCACATGTTGCTGAAGGCTTTGCAGCCTTTGTTGAAAGTCAGCAAGAATTTTCTGTCAGATTGATATTTGATGCCTTAATGATAGTTCTACACTATGCATGAATCTTTCACACCAGCAGTTCATTGCTTAGAATTGTCTTCCATTATTAAATGGAACTAGAAATTTTCTCCTTTCAGTCTCCACTCTTGTCTGGTAATGAGAATTCCTTTTGCAGATAACCCAGTAACAAACATATCACAGTTTCATCTACTTATTGGGAACGTCCATTTCCTTGAGCAAGTGAAACTTTTTCTTGTTGATTTTCAAGGATCATAGAGTATCTGTTCTATTTAGTACATATCATATAGTTTTCAAAAGTAGCTGAAACTTATATCAACAGTGTGTGGAGTTATGGTGATCCACATGGCATTATTAGTAATGCTATTTTTAACTATTCTGGTAGTGATGTAATCATATCTTCTTCTTGATTAACTTACATTTTTGTAATTATTGTTAATTGGGTATCAATGAGATTAAGCAACATTTTAAATGTTTCTTGGGCATTTTTATGAACTCTCCTTTGAAGTGACTTTATTTCTTACAGCCATTTTTCTTTTAAAATTTCTATTTTTTCTTAACTATATAAAGTTTATATTTTCAGAAAATAGGCACTTTTTATTATATGTATTGTAAATATCTTCTCCTACACTGTGGCTTGCCTTTTCACTATCTTAGTTGTGTCTTTGAATAAACAGAATTTCTTAATTTCAAAGTACTCTAGCTTATGAATATTTTCCTTTATGGTTAGTTACCTTTTGTGTTCTGTTAAAGAAATGTTTTCTTAACTCCTCCAAAAGGGAGGCACTTTTCTATATTATTTTATGGTGGACTTATTGATTTCCCTTTCACATTTAGAGTTTCAGTCCACTCAGTATAGAGTGTGAGGTAGGGGTTAAATTTACTTTACCTTTTTTTCACTTGCATATCTGACTAATCCAACATGATTTATTAAATACCTATTATGTTCCAACTGCTCTGAAAATTTACCTTTGTTATATATTGTCTATGCTTGTCTGTTAATGAACTCTAATTCTGCTTCTTTTCTCTATGTGTCTATCCTTCCACCAACAACTGTCTTAACTATACTAGTTTTGTAAAAAAAAAAAAGAAAAAGTCTTAATATTTAATAGAGCAAGTTCTTCCTTTTTTTCTTCTACTTCAGACTGTCCTGCTAGTCTTGAATCTTAATAATTCTATATAAATTTTAGAATAAGCTTTTTAAGTTTTGAAAAAATAATGTTGGGATTTTGGTTGAGATTGCACTGAATCTACCAACCAATTTGAGGAGAACTGACATTTCACAGTATTGAATCTTTCAATCCATGAACAGTTTTATTTAATAGTAAGGGGTTTTTTTTACATTTTCTGTTCATTATAGTTTATGTGTATCTTTGTAGAGATCTTGCACATTTTAGTGAAATTTATTCTTATGTTTTGCTCTTTTAATATTTTTGAAGTTATTGTATATGATACTTTTTAAATGACTGTAAGATTTTTAGTGATGTTTCCTTTTCCATTCCTCTTATTGATTGTTATGTCTCCTTTGTTTTTTATTATTCTTCAGTTTATTCAGGTGCTTATCAGTGTTTTTGTCTTTTCAAAGAATCAGGTTTTAATTTTGTTAGGGCTGTATAATGTGTGTTTGTTTTCCATCTTAATAATTTTGGGGTTTATATTTGTAATTTATTTCCTTATATTTTCTTTAGGTGTCATTTGCTGAAATTTTCCCAAGGTATTAAAAGCAATGCTTTAACTCATTAATTTTTACCTATTCACCTTTTCCGACACAAGGCTATACATATTTTTCAAATCATAGTTTTCATTGCACTCCAGAGTTTTAATATATAATGTTTTGTTGTCACTCAGGTCAAAATATTTTCTCATTTTCATTTTAATTCATTCTTTGACCCATACATTATTGTAGAAATATATTTTTTAATTTCCAAATATTTACGGATTTTCTAGTAATGTTCTTTTATTGATTTATAGCTTATTTGTATTGATTTCAGTTTTTCTTGGACTAGAAGAAGAATGTAAAGTTAATGAGAAAGTATAGAGACATAAACTGAATGGTTAGCTAGTTAGATGTCAGTAAGCTGGTAATGATATTGGGATTGCATAGAAAAGCCAAAACAGTGTTTTGTGTTTTTTTAACCCATACTGATTTATAGTGAAATATGATTATTTATTATTCCATGAGATTAGTTGTCAAAGTATGTTGAAATCAGCATGATAGGAAAAAATAAAGGTATTTTAAAAAGTTTTTTTAAAGGTTCTAAATCCCTAGAGTGATGAATTTTGGAGGATAAATCTTTCCTAATTCTTTAGGTTGTAATATTTATAAACTGAATCATTTGCTTATTTACTTGGCCAACATTTGTTGAGCACCTACTATGTGCCAAGCATTATGTTATTTTGTTTGGGTCTGATCTGAACAGAATAACTGTGGATATATTCTAAGGCTTCCTTAGGAAAAATAAAAATGATATAGTACCATATACTTTTCTTTTAATAAACTCAAATTTTACAATCATAACTTTTTCTAGCATGTGAAAGACTTAACCACTTGTGGACATAATTATTTTTTATGTAGCATAGAATTTGGACTTTGAAAATACATTACTTAAAATAGTCAGAAATTATTATTACTGGAGTTAAGTTTGCACAGATTTGCATCATCTAAGCAGAAGCTAAAAATATTGTAAGGCAATTCAATAATACATTTTATTCCATTTCTTAATATCACCTTATGAGAGTTGCACCTTAAGACAAATTGTATATGATTGCCTGCTATATCTACTGGTCAACTTTTTTTTCTATTCCTTACCAAGTGGGAAAGTAAGCCCTCATAATAAGTATCAATAAATATTAATATATCAGTATAAGAAAAACAGTTAGACAGCCTGCCAAATTAAGTGGAGAAAACATATAAATCAAATAATAAAAAGGATTTATTTCCTTTCCATCTTGTTATAACTTGAAAAAAAAACTAAGTAGAAAACATAAAGGAAGAAAATAGGACAAAAGTACAGTCAGTCTTCTTATTACAGATTCCATATTAACAAATTCACCTACTCACTAAAATGCTTTTGTAACCCCAAAATCAATATTCAAAGCAGTTTCATGCTCATTTGTAGACATGCAGAGTATCAGAAAAAAACACACATAAAATGAGATTCTGTACTGATTGACTGACAAAAAATGTGACAGCAACTCCCAGAAATCTAACCCTGAATTTCCCCTAAGAGCAATGTGATTCAGTGTTCACTAATTTCGTGTTCACAGCAACTTTATAAAATATAACTACCATGAATAATGAGAATAAGTTGCACTTTAATAGGAGATAAGAAGACAGAAGTTTGGTGAGCATCTGATAAGTCTATACATGACAGTACTTATGAGCACCTAATTTTAGCCCCCAAATTTTTCTTGTTACACTTAATGAAAGAAACCAAACCAGGAGGAGCTTCAAGATGGCAGAAGAGTAAGACGCGGAGATCACCTTCCTCTCCACAGATACATCAGAAATACATCTACATGTGGAACAGCTCCTACAGAACACCTACTGACGCTGGCAGAACACCTCAAACCTCCCAAAAGGCAAAAAACTCCCCATGTACCTGGGTAGGGCAAAAGAAAAAAGAAAAAACAGAGACTAAACAATAGGGATGGGACCTGCACCAGTAGGAGGGAGCTGTGAAGGAGGAAAGCTTTCCACACACTAGGAAGCCCCTTCACGGGCGGAGACTGTGGGTGGCAGAGGGGGGAAACTTCAGAGCCACAGAGGAGAGCTCAGCAACAGGGGTGTAGAGGGCAAAGCGGAGAGATTTCCACACAGAGGATCGGTGCCGACCAGCACTCACCAGCCCGAGAGGCCTGTCTGCTCACCCGCTGGGATGAGCGGGGGCTGGGAGCTGAGGCTTGGGCTTCGGAGGCCGGATCGCAGGGAGAGGACTGGGGTTGGTGGCGTGAGCACAGCCTGAAGGGGGCTAGTGCGCCACAGCTAGCCGGGAGGGAGTCCAGGAAAAAGTCTGGACCTGCCGAAGAGGCAAGAGACTTTTTCTTGCCTCTTTGTTTCATGGTGCGCGAGGAGAGGGGATTAAGAGCGCTGCTTAAAGGAGCTCCAGAGACGGGCGCGAGCTGCAGCTATCAGCACGGACAGCAGAGACAGGCATGAGATTCTAAGGCTGCTGCTGCTGCCACCAAGAAGCCTGTGTGCAAGCATAGGTCACTATCCACACCTCCCCTCCTGGGAGCCTGTGCAGCCCAGCACTGCCAGGGTCCCGTGATCCAGGGACAACTTCCCCGGGAGAACATACAGTGCGCCTCAGGCTGCTGCAACGTCACGCTGGCTTCTGCCGCTGCAGGCTCGCCCCGCATCTGGCGAAAAACTGCCAGAGATCTCCATCTCAATGCCAAGACACAGCTTCACTCAATGACCAGCAAGCTATAGTGCTGGACACTCTATGCCAAACAACTAGCAAGACAGGAACACAACCCCATCCATCAGCAGAGAGGCTGCCTAAAATCATAAAAAGGCCACAGACACCCCAAAACACACAACCAGACGTGGACCTGCCCACCAGGAAGACAAGATCCAGCCTCATCCGCCAGAATACAGGCACTAGTCCCCTCCACCAGGAAGCCTACAAAACCCACTAAACCAACCTTAGGCACTGGGGGCAGACACCAAAAACAACGGGAACTATGAACCTGCAGCCTGCAAAAAGAAGACCACAAACACAGTAAGTTAAGCAAAATGAGAAGACAGAAATCACACAGCAGATGAAAGAGCAAGGCAAAAACCCACCAGACCAAACAAATGAAGAGGAAATAGGCAGTCTTCCTGAAAAAGAATTCAGAATAATGATAGTAAAGATGATCCAAAATCTTGAAAATAGAATGGAGAAATACAAGACACATTTCACAAGGACCTAGAAGAACTAAAGAGCAAACAAACAATGATGAACAACACAATAAATGAAATTTAAAATTCTCTAGAAGGGATCAGTAACAGAATAACTGAGGCAGAAGAACGGATAAGTGACCTGGAAGATAAAACAGTGGAAATAACTACTGCAGAGCAGAATAAAGGAAACGGAATGAAAACAATCGAGGACAGTCTCAGAGACCTCTGGGACAACATTAAACGCACCAACATTCTAATTATAGGGGTCCCAGAAGAAGAAGAGAAAAAGAAAGGGACTGAGAAAATATTTGAAGAGATTATAGTTGAAAATTTCCCTAATATGGGAATGGAAATAATCAAGTCCAGGAAATGCAGAGAGTCCCATACAGGATAAACCCAAGTAGAAACACGTCAAGACACATATTAATCAAGCTATCAAAAATTAAATACAAAGAAAAAATATTAAAAGCAGCAAGGGAAAAACAACAAATAACACACAAGGGAATCCCCATAAGGTTAACAGCTGATATTTCAGCAAAAACTCTGCAAGCCAGAAGGGAGTGGCAGGACATATTTAAAGTGATGAAAGAGAAAAACATACAACCAAGATTACTCTACTCAACAAGGACCTCATTCAGATTTGATGGAGAAATTAAAACCTTTACAGACAAGCAAAAGCTAAGAGAATTCACCACCACCAAACCAGCTTTACAACAAATGCTAAAGGAACTTCTCTAGGCAGGAAACACAAGAGAAGGAAAAGACCTACAATAACAAACCCAAAACAATTAAGAAAATGGTAATAGGAACATACATATCGATAATTACCTTAAATGTAAATGGATTAAATGCGCCAACCAAAAGACATAGACTGGCTGAATGGATACAAAAACAAGACCCGTATATATACTGTCTACAAGAGACCTACTTCACACCTAGGCACACATACAGACTGAAAGTGAGGGGATGGAAAAAGATATTCCATGCAAATGGAAATCAAAAGAAAGCTGGAGTAGCAATTCTCATATCAGACAAAATACACTTTAACATAAAGACTATTACAAGAGACAAAGAAGGAAACTACATAATGATCAAGGGATTGATCCAAGAATAAGATATAACAATTGTAAATATTTATGCACCCAACATAGGAGCACCTCAATACATAAGGCAAATACTAACAGCCATAAAAGGGGAAATCGACAGTAACACAATCATAGTAGGGGACTTCAACACCCCACTTTCACCAATGGACAGATCAGTGAAAATGAAAATAAATAAGGAAACACAAGCTTTAAGTGATACATTAAACAAGATGGACTTAATTGATATTTATAGGACTTTCCATCCAAAAACACCAGAATACACACTATTCTCAAGTGCTCTTGGAACATTCTCCAGGATAGATCATATCTTGGGTCACAAATCAAGCCTTGGTAAATTTAAGAAAATTGAAATCGTATCAAGTATCTTTTCCAACCACAACGCTATGAGACTAGATATCAATTACAGGAAAAAATCTGTAAAAAAATACAAACACATGGAGGTTAAACAATACACTGCTTAATAACCAAGAGATCACTGAAGAAATCAAAGAGGAAATCAAAAAATACCTAGAAACAAATGACAATGAAAACACGATGACCCAAAACCTATGGGATGCAGCAAAAGCAGTTCTAAGAGGAAAGTTTATAGGAATACAATCCTACCTTAAGCAACAAGAAAAATCTCAAATAAACAACCTAACATTACACCTAACCCAATTAGAGAAAGAAGAACAAAAAAAACTCCAAAGTTAGCAGAAGGAAAGAAACCATAAAGATCAAATCAGAAATAAATGAAAAAGAAATGAAGGAAACAATAGCAAAGATCAATAAAATTAAAAGCTGGTTCTTTGAGAAGATAAACAAAAGTGATAAACCATTAGCCAGACTCATCAAGAAAACAAGGGAGAAGACTCAAATCACTAGAATTAGAATTGAAAAAGGAGAAGTAACAACTGACACTGCAGAAATACAAAGGATCATGAGAGATTACTACAAGCAACTATATGCCAATAAAATGGACAACCTGGAAGAAATGGACAAAGTCTTAGAAATGCACAACCTTCCGAGACTGAACCAGGAAGAAATAGAAAATATGAACAGACCAATCACAAGCACTGAAATTGAAACTGTGATCAAAAATCTTCCAACAAACAAAAGCCCAGAACCAGATGGCTTCACAGGCGACTTCTATAAACATTTAGAGAAGAGCTAACACCCATCCTTCTCAAACTCTTCCAAAATATAGCAGAGGGAGGGACAGTCCCCAACTCATTCTACGAGGCCACCATCACTCTGATACCAAAACCAGACAAAGATGTCACAAAGAAAGAAAACTACAGGCCAATATCATTGATGAACATAGATGCAAAAATCCTCAACAAAATACTAGCAAACAGAATCCAACAGCACGTTAGAAGGATCATACACCATGATCAAGTGGGGTTTATCCCAGGAATGCAAGGATTCTTCAATATACGCAAATCAATCAATGTGATACACCATATTAACAAATTGAAGGAGAAAAACCATATGATCATCTCAATAGATGCAGAGAAAGCTTTCGACAAAATTCAACACCCATTTATGATAAAAGCCCTGCAGAAAGTAGGCATAGAGGGAACTTTCCTCAACATAATAAAGGCCATATATGACAAACCCACAGCCAACATTGTCCTCAATGGTGAAAAACTGAAACCATTTCCACTAAGATCAGGAACAAGACAAGGTTGCCCACTCTCACCACTATTATTCAACATAGTTTTGGAAGTTTTAGCCACAGCAATCACAGAAGAAAAAGAAAGAAAAGGAATCCAAATCGGAAAAGAAGAAGTAAAGCTGTCACTCTTTGCAGATGACATGATACTATACATAGAGAATCCTAAAGATGCTACCAGAAAACTACTAGAGCTACTCAATGAATTTGGTAAAGTAGCAAGATGCAAAATTAATGCACAGAAATCTCTAGCATTCCTATACACTAATGATGAAAAATCTGAAAGTAAAATTAAGAAAACACTCCCATTTACCATTGCAACAAAAAGAATAAAATATCTAGGAATAAACCTACCTAAGGAGACAAAAGGCCTGCATGCAGAAAACAATAAGACACTGATGAAAGAAATTAAAGATGATGCAAAAAGATGGAGAGATATACCATGTTCTTGGATTGGAAGAACCAATATTGTGAAAATGACCATACTACCCAAAGCAATCTACAGATTCAGTGCAATCGCTATCAAACTACCTCTGACATTTTTCACAGAACTAGAACAAAAAATTTCACAATTTGTATGGAAACACAAAAGACCCCAAATAGCCAAAGCAATCTTGAGAAAGAAAAACGGAGCTGGAGGAATCAGGCGCCCTGACTTCAGACTATAATACAAAGCTACAGTAATCAAGACAGTATGGTACTGGCACAAAAACAAATATTGATCAATGGAACAGGATAGAAAGCCCAGAGATAAACCCATGCACATATGGTCACCTTATCTTTGATAAAGGAGGCAAGAATATACAGTGGAGAAAAGACAACCTCCTCAATAAGTGGTGCTGGGAAAATTGGACAGCTACATGTAAAAGTATGAAATTAGAACACTCCCTAACGCCATACAGAAAAATAAACTCAAATTGGATTAAAGACCTAAATGTAAGGCCAGACACTATCAAACTCTTAGAGGAAAACATAGGCAGAACACTCTATGACATAAATCATAGCAAGATCCTTTTTGACCCTCCTCCTAGAGGAATGGAAATAAAAACAAAAATAAACAAATGGGACCTAATGAAACTTCAGAGCTTTTGCACAGCAAAGGAAACCATAAACAAGACCAAAAGACAACCCTCAGAATGGGAGAAAATATTTGCAAATGAAGCAACTGACAAAGGATTAATCTCCAAAATATACAAGCAGCTCATGCAGCTCAATATTAAAGAAACAAACAACCCAATCCAAAAATGGGCAGAAGACCTAAATAGACATTTCTCCAAAGAAGATATACAGATTGCCAACAAACACATGAAAGAATGGTCAACATCATTAATCATTAGAGAACTGCAAATCAAAACTACAATGAGGTATCAACTCACACCAGTCAGAATGGCCATCATCAAAAAATCTACAAACAATAAATCCTGGAGAGGGTGTGGAGAAAAGGGAACCCTCTTGCACTGTTGGTGGGGATGTAAATTGATACAGCTACTCTGGAGAACAGTATGGAGGTTCCTTAAAAACCTTAAAATAGAACTACCATACGACCCAGCAATCCCACTGCTGGGCATATATCCTGAGAAAACCATAATTCAAAAAGAGTCATGTACCAAAATGTTCATTGCAGCTCTATTTACAATAGCCAGGACATGGATGCAACCTAAGTGTCCATCCACAGATGAATGCATAAAGAAGATGTGGCACATATATACAATGGAATATTTTTTAGCCATAAAAAGAAACGAAATTGAGTTATTTGTAGTGAGGTGGATGGACCTAGAGTCTGTCATACAGAGTGAAGTAAGTCAGAAAGAGAAAAACAAATACCGTATGCTAACACATATATATGGAATCTAAGGAAAAAGAAAAATGGTCATGAAGAACCTATGGGCAAGACGGGAATAAAGACACAGACGTACTAGAGAATGGACTTGAGGATATGGGGAGGGGGAAGGGTAAGCTGTGACAAAGTGAGAGAGTGGCATGGACATATATACACTACCAAACGTAAAATAGATAGCTAGTGGGAAGCAGCCACATTGCACAGGGAGTTCAGCTCGGTGCTTTGTGACCACCTAGAAGGGTGGGATAAAGAGGGTGGGTGGGAGGGAGACGCAAGAGGGAAGAGATATGGGAACATATGTATATGTATAACTGATTCACTTTGTTATAAAGCAGAAACTAACACACCATTGTAAAGCAATTATACTCCAATAAAGATGTTAAAAAAAAAAGAAACCAAACCAAAAGTGGATCAGAGACAGAATAAAATGCAGCAAGGATTTGTCTCTAGGGGGACCAGAGGAAGAGAAAATTGAAACTGAGGCATCTAAATCTTTAAATAACTTTGGAAACTAGTCCAAAGTTCTCTACTTGAAGAAAGTTTACTAGAAATCTTCAAAAGGGCATTCAGTTCCCATAGGATTCGTCATTATCTCACCCTGGGTGGTTTAAGATATTGATGCTAGAAATGTTTCCTTATGCATAAGAATACATTTATTTTGTGTTTTTATTCAGTTGGAGGGTTTATGCTTTTTTTAAAATTGATTTCACAAATAGCAACTCAACCCTATCTATGTATGTAGCCAAAATTCATCCAATGCTTAACATCAAGTACATGCTGTACACACTAGGTCTCTACAAATAGCTGATGAATTTTTATGAATTAGTGAAAAATGAATTACATACATTTGGGATTCAGAGGTGGAGACAGATGTGCCTGGCCATCAAGAGGCTATTTTTAAAGTCATAATACTATTCATCTCATGAATGAAGCAGTGCATCAGGAAAGTCATTTCAAGGAAGTGATCTGCTAGGCAGAGAGAGCTCCAGCCAAAAGTAAGATAATTAAAATACCTTTTTTTTTTTTTTTAAAGTACACCATTCAGTTGTTTTTAGTATATTCACAGACTGGTGCAACCAACACCAGAACCAATTTTAGAACATTTTCATCAACACAAGAGATAATCCCACCCCCCATAAGCAGTCATTCCTCATTCCTGTCACCCCTGTCCCTGGTCACCACTGCTCTGCTTTCTGTCTCCATGGATTTACCTCTTTGGGTCATTTCATAGAAATGGAATCATTCAATATGTGGCCTGTCGTGTCTGGCTTCTTTCAGTGAGACCATGCTTTCAAGGTTCAGCGATGCTGTAGTGTGTGTCACTATTTCATTCCTTTTTTTTTTTTTTTTCTTTTTTAGTATTAGTTGTTCTGTTTGTTTGTTTGTTTGTATTGCAGGTTCTTATCAGTCATCAATTTTATACAATCAGTGTATACATGTCAATCCCAATCGCCCAATTCAGCACACCACCATCCCCACCCCACCGCGGTTTTCCCCTGTTGGTGTCCATACGTTTGTTCTCTACATCTGTGTCTCAACTTCTATCCTGCAAACCGGTTCATCTGTAACATTTTTCTAGGTTCCACATACATACGTTAATATACAATATTTGTTTTTCTCTTTCTGACTTACTTCACTCTGTATGACAGTCTCTAGATCCATCAACGTCTCAACAAATGACTCAATTTCGTTCCTTTTTATGGCTGAGTAATATTCCATTGTATATATGTACCACATCTTCTTTATCCATTCCTCTGTCGATGGGCATTTAGGTTGCTTCCATAACCTGGCTATTGTAAATAGTGCTGCAATGAACATTGGGGTGCATGTGTCTTTTTGAATTATGGTTTTCTCTGGGTATATGCCCAGTAGTGGGATTGCTGGATCATATGGTAATTCTATTTTTAGTTTTTTAAGGAACCTCCATATTGTTCTCCATAGTGGCTGTATCAATTTACATTCCCACCAACAGTGCAAGAGGGTTCCCTTTTCTTCACACCCTCTCCAGCATTTGTGGTTTGTAGATTTTCTGAGGATGCCCATTCTAACTAGTGTGAGGTGATACCTCATTGTAGTTTTGATTTGCATTTCTCTAATAATTAGTGATGTTGAGCATCTTTTCATGTGCTTCTTGACCATCTGTATGTCTTCTTTGGAGAAATGTCTATTTAGGTCTTCTGCCCAGTTTTAGATTGGGTTGTTTGTTTCTTTAATATTGAGCTAAAGGAGCTGTTTATATATTTTGGAGATTAATCCTTTGTCCGTTGATTCGTTTGCAAATATTTTCTCCCATTCTGAGGGTTTTCTTTTCGTCTTATTTATGGTTTCCTTTGCTGTGCAAAAGCTCTGAAGTTTCATTAGGTCCCATTTGTTTATTTTTGTTTTTATTTCCATTACTCTAGGAGGTGAATCAAAAAAGATCTTGCTGTGATTTATGTCAAAGAGTGTTTTTCCTATGTTTTCCTCTAAGAGTTTTATAGTGTCCGGTCTTACATTTAGGTCTCGAATCCATTTTGAGTTTATTTTTGTGTATGGTGTTAGGGAGTGTTCTAATTTCATTCTTTTACATGTAGCTGTCCAGTTTTCCCAGCACCACTTATTGAAGAGACTGTCTTTTCTCCATTGTATATCTTTGCCTCCTTTGTCATAGATTAGTTGACCATAGGTGCGTGGGTTTATCTCTGGGCTTTCTATCTTGTTCCATTGATCTATATTTCTGTTTTTGTGCCAGTACCATATTATCTTGATTACTGTAGCTTTATAGTATAGTCTGAAGTCAGGGAGTCTGATTCCTACAGCTCCGTTTTTTTCCCTCAAGACTGCTTGGGCTATTCGGGGTCTTTTGTGTCTCCATACAAATTTTAGGATGATTTGTTCTAGTTCCGTAAAAAAATGCCATTGGTAATTTGATAGGGATTGCATTGAATCTGTAGATTGCTTTGGGTACTATGGTCATTTTCACAATATTGGTTCTTCCAATCCAAGAACATGGTATATCTCTCCGTCTGTTGGTATCATCTTTAATTTCTTTCAGCAGTGTCTTATAGTTTTCTGCATACAGGTCTTTTGTCTCCTTAGGTAGGTTTATTCCTAGGTATTTTATTCTTTTTGTTGCAATGGTAAATGGGAGTGTTTCCATAATTTACCTTTCAGATTTTTCATCATTAGTGTATAGGAATGCAAGAGATTTCTGTGCATTAATTTTGTATCCTGCAATTTTACCACATTCATTGATTAGCTCTAGTAGTTTTCTGGTGGCATTTTTAGGATTCTCTATGTATAGTATCATGTCATCTGCAAACAGTGACAGTTTTACTTCTTCTTTTCCAATTTGTATTCCTTTTATTTCTTTTTCTTCTGTGATTGCCGTGGCTAGGGCTTCCAAAACTATGTTGAATAATAGTGGTGAGGGTAGACATCCTTGTCTCGTTCCTGATCTTAGAGAAAATGCTTTCAATTTTTCACCATTGAGAATGATGTTTGCTGTGGGTTTGTCGTATATGGCCTTTATTATGTTGAGGTAGGTTCCCTCTATGCCCACTTTCTGGAGAGTTTGTATCATAAATGGATGTTGAATTTTGTCAAAAGCTTTTTCTGCATCTATTGAGATGATCATATGGTTTTTATTCTTCAATTTGTTAATATGGTATATCACATTGATTGATTTGCGTATAGTGAAGAATCTTTGCATCCCTGGGATAAATCCCAAAATGCCTTTTATTGCCTGTAAATAAATTATAAATATTTGAGAAGAAATCTCAACTGTTCAAAGCAAAATTACATAGGTCCTATACTTGAATTCTCCCTGAATCAAATTAAAAATAAAACCAAATGAATTAAGAAAAGCATAATCCTTCTAGAAAGAATCATTTTGCTTTTGAATAGTAGACTTCGTTGTCTCAACATTTTCATCAGTTTAAAACTACAAGGAGCTTGGCAAATGATTAGATCTGATTTAGAGTCCATTCTCTTTAAAATCCCTAGCTATGAAGAAATTAATAGACCTTTCACTATACCAATCATAACTTTCAAAGGAGGGCAAGGCTTGCTGTGAAATTAAGACTGGCATGAACCAGAACTGGCAATTATTTGCAAACTGAGACGTTAATCAGGGTCAGAAGACAGTCTTTGTGCTTAAGAGTGGCAATAATACATTATATACTTATTCTAGAACAGAGGTGAACGAACTCTGGCCCTTGGGACAAATCTAACCAACAGTCTGGAGTTATAAATAGTTTTATTGAAACACACCCATACTTATTCATTTATGTGTTCTTTGCTTTCTCACTACAACAGCAGAGTTGAGCAATTGCTTTAAAGACCTTAAGGCTCACAAATCCTAAAATATTTACCATCTGGACCTTTACAGAAGAAGTTTGCCAACCCTGTTCTAAACTAATATTACCTATGTAGGGTTAAGAATAAAGCTCCATACATTCTGTTTTATTTACCTTTTTTTGTAGATGTTTTCAATATTTTCTTCATATTGAGTGAAACATGTAATGTAAAATATCAAATTTGATTTCCATTGAATGGCTTCCTTCCTTTTTGCTAAATAGATATTAGATCACCATACATTTTGTTTTTGTTTTTAGCCTCTATCCTATAATAAATGGTATTGTTTTATTAAACCAAATATTTCTGATACTAATTACAGAAAATTAGATTGAGAAAACAGAACATTGTATGATATAAATAACATAAAATATGATTATGTGATTTGCATCCCTTTCTTTTTCTACTTTCATTTTTCTACTCATGGATGGAACTGATGCTGAAAAATTAAAAATAGTATTATAAATGTTTGTCTCTGACCTAAGCTTGTTGTCCACCTTGTACTCAGTTTTGCTGGAGTTTCAGTTTCTTCTCTCTCATATATTATTTTTTAAATAATACTTCATTTTCTTCAAACTGATTTGAAATTTTGTGTTGCTCTCATTTTTCAGAGGCATTATTTCCTTTTAACCCTGAAAAAAATATTTTATTAAATACTCTTTCAGTGCACTAATTTGTACTGCACTTACTGAAGACATATAATAACCCTTCTTAGAAAGAAATCAAACTTTGGGGGAAATATATGTCAAATTATTTAAAACAAATGAAGAAACAAAACTCTAGCCTAATATTTAGTGTTATATTTTGCCAAAGATCGTATTATAATGACACAAGAAAGAATAATACAAAGCACTTAACAAAAGCACAGACCACATAGTGTGTGGGTTGCCAAAGACTTTGGTAAACTCTGAGCCAATTGATAACCTTAATTTAAGAAGATGTGAACTCAAGGACATAAAATTTTGTTAGCCAAAAGAAATATTATTTTACATTTGATTGTCTAATGCTGTCTTTTGGAAGTAAAGTTAAGTGTATGCAAATAAATGCATTTTCCCAATTTTGGGGACCATCTAAAGATATGTAATGGAATGGAACTTCAGTGGATCATAATAGAATGGAATCTTTTCCGTTGTCTCAGAATTCCTGCTGAAGATAAAAAAGAACATTAGCTAATAAGCTTCTCCACATTCTGAAGAGGAGCTTTGAGACACATAGTCACAGGATTTACTAATATTTGACCAGACCTTCTGCTTCCTTCACTCCCATTACTCCTTCTAACCCAAATTTAAAAATGACTCAAATTTGTCAGAGGAAAGAATTCTTCTGAGTGTTCAGTTACTATTAAGAAACATGTTGGTACTTTCTATCCCAAGCAAAGCTAATTGGGCTCCAAGAAAATCATGCATAGAAATTGGGGAGCCTACTGAAAGCAAAGCTCACATAACATTCCCCAGATGGATGGTTGCTGAGCTGGAGAAACTTGTCAAGGTGGACTTGGGTAGAAGAGTTTTTGGTTAGACTGCCAGGTATCCCCTTGGAGTTTCAAGGCATATATGAATGTAGAGGCTGAAAGCTGATTCTCTTCTACACATTTCTGAAAATTAGATTCCAGATGGAGTAACCACATACAATGAGATGACAAGAGAGAGAAGCATTGGGAGTGCCATATAAGTCCATTTTTAGTGGAGTAAGAATTAGGGTTGACATAAAATACAGGGTGCCCAGTTAATTTTGAATTTCAGTTAGACAACAAATAATGTCTAGTGTAAACATGTCCTAAAAATTGCAGGGGACATACTTATCTTAAATATGATTTCTTGTTTATCTGAAATTCAAATTTAAGTTGATGCCTTTTATTTTTATCTGCTAAATCAGAGAAGCCTAGCTAGAAGGCATGTGTGAATTAGTTAAAGTACTGCTAGCTACTATGACAAACTCCAAAGTGTATTATACTTCCAGTATGATAGAATTTATTTCTTGCTTATGAAAATTACAAAGGAGCTTTTCGTTAATTGGATCCAGATTTATTTCATTTTGTGGTTCCATTATTTTCAAAGGCTCCTTCCAAGGTCTCTGTGCTCATCTAGGCAGATGTAAAAAGGACATGGAGGATTGTAGATAGGAAGTTTTAGTGCACCAGGCCTGGAAATGGCACTTACACTCACATTTCATTGGCTAGAACTCATCCATATCCATATCAGTTTCAAAGAAATCTGGGAAATGCAGAATAGCTTTGTTTCCAGAAAGGAAAAGAAATGGGTTTGATATACAACTAACCAATTTCTAGTGCAGTACGTTCCCATGTACCAGTGGAAAGTCTGGAAATAAGCTTCACCCAAAGTTTCTTTAGAGGAACTTGTCAAAGAAGGCATCCTCCACAGTGAGGAGATTCAGCAATGAGACATTAGAGTGTATACCTGTGGGTGAAGGTGAAGTGGAGAGAGCTAAAGAAGGGTTTCTGTGGTTAGATGGAGTATATTTCCATATCATAAACTGTTCAATATAAGGATGCCAATAGACAGTCTCCATAAGCCCACAAGTTCAAATCAAAAGAAATTCAGCTTTTAAACACTTGTAACAGCACCTCAGGCTCCAAATGATTACTCCTCTTTCCTCCATGACTTCTTTACCCCAGTAGGAGCCAGGAATACAAGGAAAGAGGATAGCAAGAATGAAGGAACAGATTATACCATCCACACTGTAGGTCAGCTCAATCTCAGAGGCAGGAAAAATGGGGAAATAAAATCTTTCAATTGAAGTGAGAATGAATTTATTTGACTCAGACTAATTGACACATAAAGCTGTCATTTCTACTCAGATGGACTCAGGACTCAAGAAGGAAAATCTAAAATGGAATTGAAGACAATGGTTGATGAAAGACTGATTAATACCTTGTTTATATCCTACACCTATCATTCAGATTCCTCAATAAACTGGTTACATATGAAAAAGAGAAGTTATCAAGGGGTTCTTCTAAATTCCAATATTTCTAGCCTCAAGTAATACCTATTAGTATACAACAAGTGTCTCCTCAGAAGCAAACTTTTCTTTTCAAATTCTATTGAATTTGAAATAGCCATGTGTGTTATATATGATTGAATTCCAGCCAGGAACAGCTTAAGTGTGGAACAAGATGGAAGTTTTGCGTCATGTTGTCTGGTGGAGATTGATCCCAGGAGCCAAACTCTCTAGTTCAAGATTTAATTGTAGGAGGGAAAACAAAAGAAAAGAAAAGAAAAAAAGAGGAAGGAGAGTTATGAAAATTGGCAATAAAGATTGCTACAAATCATAACTGCTAATAAAAGACCAGAGCTGCTCTTCTTACATCATGGGCTCACAGCATATAAAGTTTCTCTGAGTTGTGCATAAAATATTTTAAATCTCATACTAGGGTTATTAAAACTTAACAGAGTGTACTTATATTTTAAAAAGTATTGCTGTTTTGGTGTATATGAAAATAGGGTTATTAAAACTTAACAGAGGAGAGACCTTCAAGATGGCAGAAGGTAAGACATGGAGATCACCTTCCTGCCCACAAATGCAACAGAAATACATGTACATGTGGAACAACTCCTACAGAACACCTACTGAACACTAGCAGAAGACCTCAGACTTCCCAAAAGGCAAGAAACTCCCCACATACCTGGGTAGGGCAAAAGAAAAAAGAAAAAACAGAGACAAAAAAATAGGGACAGGGCGTGCACCAGTGGGAGGGAGCTGTGAAGGAGGAAAGGTTTCCACACACTAGGAAGCCCCTTCGCAGGCGGAGACTGCAGGCGGCAGAGGGGGGGAGCTTCGGAACCATGGAGGAGAGTGCAGCAACAGGGGTGTGGAGGGCAAAGCAGAGAGATTCCCACACAGAGGATCGGTGCCAACCAGCACTCACCAGCCAGAGAGGCTTGTCTGCTCACCCACCGGGGCGGGCGGGGGCTGGGAGCTGAGGCTCGGGCTTCGGTCGGATCCCAGGGAGAGGACTGGGGTTGGTGGCGTGAACACAACCTGAAGGGGCTAGTGCGCCACGGTTAGCTGGGAGGGAGTCCAGGAAAATGTCTGGAACTGCATAAGAGGCAAGAGACCATTGTTTTGGGGTGCATGAGGAGAGGGGATTCAGAGCACTGCCTAAACAAGCTCCAGAGACAGGTGCAAGCCACGGCTATCAGCACAGACACCAGAGACGAGCATGAGACGCTAAGGCTGCTGCTGCAGCCACCAAGAAGCCTGTGTGCAAGCACAGATCACTATCCACACCTCCCTTCCCGGGAGCCTGTGCAGCCCGCAACTGCCAGGATCCCATGATCCAGGGACAATTTCCCTGGGAGAACACACAGTGCACCTCAGGCTGCTTCAGCATCACACTGGCCTCTGCCGCTGCAGGCTCGCCCCACATTCTGTAACCCTCCCTCCCCCTGGCCTGAGTGAGCCAGAGCCCCCTAATCAGTGGCTACTTTAACTGACTCCTATCTGAGTGAAGAACAGAGACCCTCAGGTGACCTATACGCAGAGGCAGGGCCAATCCAAAGCTGAACCCCAGGAGCTGTGCGAACAAAGAAGAGAAAGGGAAATCTCTTCCAGCAGCCTCAGGAGCAGCAGATTAAATTTCCACAATCAACTTGATGTACCTGCATCTGTGGAATACCTGAACAGACAACGAATCATCCCAAAATTGTGGTGGTGGACTTTGGGAGCAACGATATATATAATTTTTTCCTTCTTCTCTTTTTCTGAGTGTGTATGTGTATGCTTCTTTGTGTGATTTTGTCTGTATAGCTTTGCTTTCACCATTTGTCCTAGGGTTCTGTCTGTCCGTTTTTTGTTTTTGTTTTTGGGTTGTTTTTTTTTAGTATAGTTTTTAGTGCTTGTTATCATTGGTGGATTTGTTTTTTGGTTTGGTTGCTCTCTTCTTTCTTTCTTTCCTTCTTTTTTTTCTTTTTTTTTTTTAAATACTTTTTAATAATTATTTATTTTTTATTTAATAACTTTATTTTCTTTCTTTCTTTCTCTCTTTCTTACTATCTCTTTCTTTCTTTGTTTCTGTTTTTCTCCCTTTTCTTCTGATCCGTGAGGCTGACAGGATCTTGGTGCTCTAGCCAGGTGTCAGGCCTGTGCCTCTGAGGTGGGAGAGCCAAGTTCAGGACACTGGTCCACCAGAGACCCCCGCCCCCGGCTCCATATAATATCAAATGGCGAAAGCTCTCCCAGAGATCTCCATCTCAACGCTAAGACCCAGCTCAACTCAACGACCAGCAAGCTACAGTGCTGAACACCCTATGCCAAACAGCTAGGAAGACAGAAACACAACCCCACCCATTGGCAGAGAGGCTGCCTAAAATCAAAATAAGGTCACACACACCACAAAACACACCACTGGACGTGGTCCTGCCCACCAGAAAGACAAGATCCAGCCTCATGGACCAGAACACTGGCACTAGTCCCCTCCACCAGGAAGCCTACACAACCCACTAAACCAACCTTAGGCACTGGGGGCAGACACCAAAAACAACGGGAACGACGAACCTGCAGCCTGCAAAATGGAGACCACAAACACAGTAAGTTAAGCAAAATGAGAAGACAGAGAAACACACAGCAAATGAAGGAGCAAGGAAAAAACCCACCAGACCTAACAAATGAAGAGGAAATAGGCAGTCTACCTGAAAAAGAATTCAGAGTAATGATAGTAAAGATGATCCAAAATCTTGGAAATAGAATGGAGAAAATACAAGACACATTTCACAAGGACCTAGAAGAACTAAAGAGCAAACAAACTATGATGAACAACACAATAAATGAAATTAAAAATTCTCTAGAAGGAATCAATAGGAGAATAACTTAGACAGAAGAACGGATAAGTGACCTGGAACATAAAATAGTGAGAATTACTGCAGAGCAGAATAAAGAAAAAAGAATGAAAAGAATTGAGGACAGTCTTAGAGACCACTGGGACAACATTAAATGCACCAACATTCGAATTATAGGGGTCACGGCAGAAGAGAAAAAGAAAGGGATGGAGAAAATATTTGAATAGATTATATTTGAAACTTCCCTAATATGGGAAAGGAAATAGTCAATCAAGTCCAGGAAGCACACAGAGTCCCATACAGGATAAATCCAAGGAGAAACATGCTAAGACACATATTAATCAAACGATCAAAAATTAAATACAAAGGAAAATACTAAAAGCAGCAAGGGAAAAACAACAAATAACATACAAGGGAATCCCCATGAGGTTAACAGCTGAACTTTCAGCAGAAACTCTGCATGCCAGAAGGGAGTGGAAGGACATATTTAAATTGATGAAAGGAAAGAACCTACAACCAAGATTATGCTATCTAACAAGCATCTCATTCAGATTCAACGGAGAAATTAAAACCTTTACAGACAAGCAAAAGCTAAGAGAATTCAGCACCACCAAACCAGCTTTACAACAAATGCTAAAGTAACTTCTCTACGCAGGAAACACAATAGAAGGAAAAGACCTACAATAACAAACCCAAAACAAACACAAAAGAAAATGGTGATAGGAACATACATGTCATTAATTACCTTAAATGTAAATGAATTAAATTCTCCAAATGAAAGACATAGACTGGCTGAATGGATACAAAAACAAGACCCATGGATATTATATGCTGTCTACAAGAGACCCACTTCAGACCTAGGGACACATACAGACTGAAAGTGAGGGGATGGAAAAAGATTTTCCATGCAAATGGAAATCAAAAGAAAGCTGGAGTAGAAATACTCATATCAGGTAAAATAGACTTTACAGTAAAGAATGTTACAAGAGACAAGGAAGGACACTACATAATGATCAAGGGATCAGTCCAAAAATAAGATATAACAATTATCAATATATATGCACCCAACATAAATGCTATAAAAGAGGAAATCGACAGTAACACAGTAATAGTGGGGGTCTTTAACACCTCACTTACACCAATGGGCAGATCACCCAAAATGAAAATAAATAAGGAAACAGAAGCTTTACATGACACAATAGACCAGGTAGACTTAATTGATATTTATAGGACATTCCATCCAAAAATAGCAGATTACACTTTCTTCTCAACTGCGCACAGAATATCCTCGAGAATAGATCACATCTTGTGTTACAAATCAAGCCTCGGTAAATTTAAGAAAATAGAACTCATATCAAGCATCTTTTCTGACCACTATGCTATGAGATTAGAAATGAATTACAGGGGAAAAAACGTAAAAAACACAAGCACATGGAGGCTACACAATACGTTACTAAATAAGCAAGAGATCACTGAAGAAATCAAAGAGGAAATCAAAAAGTACCTAGAGACAAATGACAATGAAAACACGATGATCCAAAACCTGTGGGATGCAGCAAAAGCAGTTCTAAGAGGGAAGTTTATAGCTATACAAGCCTACCTCAAGAAACAAGAAAAATCTCAAACAATCTAACCTTACACCTAAAGGAACTAGAGAAAGAAGAACAAACAAAACCCAAAATTAGCAGAAGGAAAGAAATCATAAAGATCAGAGCAGAAATAAATGAAATAGAAACAAAACAATAGCAAAGATCAATAAAACTAAAAGCTGGTTCTTTGAGAAGATAAACAAAATTGATAAACCATTAGCCAGACTCATCAAGAAAAAGAGGGAGAGGACTCAAATCAATAAAATTAGAAATGAAAACGGAGAAGTTGCAACAGACACCGCAGAAATACAAAGCATCCTAAGAGACTACTACAAGCAACTTTATGCCAATAAAATGGACAACCTGGAAGAAATGGACAAATTCTTAGAGATGTATAACCTTCCAAGACTGAACCAGGAAAAAATAGAAAATATGAACAGACCAATCACAAGTAATGAAATTGAAACTGTGATTAAAAATCTTCCAACAAACAAAAGTCCAGGACCAGATGGTTTCACAGGTGAATTCTATCGAACATTTAGAGAAGCGCTAACACCCATCCTTCTCAAACTCTTCCAAAAAATTGCAGAGGAAGGAACACTCCCAAAGTCATTCTATGAGGCCACCATCACCTGATACCAAAACCAGACAAAGATACTACAAAAAAAAAATTACAGACCAATATCACTGATGAATATAGATGCAAAAATCCTCAACAAAATACTAGTAATCAGAATCCAGCAACACATTAAAAGGATCATACACCATGATCAAGTGGGATTTACCTCAGGGATGCAAGGATTCTTCAATATATGCAAGTCAATCAATGTGATACACCATATTAACAAATTCAAGAATAAAAACCATATGATCATCTCACTAGATACAGAAAAAGCTTTTGACAAAATTCAACACCCATTTATGATTAAAAAAACTCTCCAGAATGTGGACATAGAGGGAACCTATCTCAACATAATAAAGACCATATACAACAAACCCACAGCAAACATCATTCTCAATGGTGAAAAACTGAAAGCATTTCCTCTAAGATCAGGAACAAGACAAGGATGTCCATTCTCACCACTATTATTCAACATAGTTTTGGAAGTGCTAGCCACAGCAATCAGAGAAGAAAAAGAAGTAAAAGGAATACAAATTGGAAAAGAAGAAGTAAAACTGTCACTGTTTGCAGATGACATGATACTATACATAGAGAATCCTAAAGATGCCACCAGAAAACGACTAGAGCTAATCAATGAATGTGGTAAAGTTGCAGGATACAAAATTAATGCACAGAAATCTCTTGCATTCCTATACACTAATGATGAAAAATCTGAAAGGTAAATTATGGAAACACTCCCATTTACCATTGCAACAAAAAGAATAAAATACCTAGGAATAAACCTACCTAAGGAGACAAAAGACCTGTATGCAGAAAACTATAAGACACTGCTGAAAGAAATTAAAGATGATACCAACAGATGGAGAGATATACCATGTTCTTGGATTGGAAGGATCAATATTGTGAAAATGACTATATTACCCAAAGGAATCTACAGATTCAATGCAATCCCTATCAAATTACCAATGGCATTTTTTACAGAACTAGAACAAAAAATCTTAAAATTTGTATAGAGACACAAAAGACCCCAAATAGCCCAAGCAGTCTTGAGGGAAAAAAACGGAGCTGTAGGAATCAGACTCCCTGACTTCAGACTATACTACAAAGCTACAGTAATCAAAATAATATGGTACTGGCACAAAAACAGAAATATAGATCAATGGAACAGGATAGAAAGCCCAGAGATAAACCCACGCACCTATGGTCATCTAATCTATGACAAAGGAGGCAAAGATATACAATGGAGAAAAGACAGTCTCTTCAATAAGTGGTGCTGGGAAAACTGGACAGCTACATGTAAAAGAATGAAATTAGAACACTCCCTAACACCATACACAAAAATAAAATCAAATGGATTAGTGACCTAAATGTAAGACTGGACACTATAAAACTCTTAGAGGAAACACAAGAAGAACATTCTTTGACATAAATCACAGCAAGATCTTTTATGATCCACCACCTAGAGTAATGGAAATAAAAACAAAAATTAACAAATGGGACCTAATGAAACTTAAAAGCTTTTGTGCAGCAAAGGAAACCATAAAAAATACGAAAAGACAACCTTCAGAATGGGAGAAGATATTTGCAAACTAATCAACAGACAAAGGATTAGTCTCCAAAATATATAAACAGCTCATGCAGCTCAATGTAAAAAAAAACAACCCAATCCAAAAATGGGCAGAAGACCTAAACAGACATTTCTCCAAAGAAGACGTACAGATTGCCCACAAACACATGAAAGAATGCTCAACATCATTAATCATTAGAGAAATGCAAATCAAAACTACAATGAGGTATCACCTCACACCAGTTAGAATGGGCCTTATCAGAAAATCTACAGATAACAAATGCTGGAGAGGGTGTGGAGAAAAGGGAACCCTCTTGCACTGTTGATGGGAATGTAAATTGATACAGCCACTATGGAGAACAGTATGGAGGTTCCTTAAAAACCTAAAACTAGAATTACCATATGATCCAACAATCCCACTACTGGGCATTTACCGAGAGAAAACCATAATTGAAAAAGACACATGCACCCCAATGTTCATTGCAGCACTATTTACAATAGCCAGGTCATGGAAGCAACCTAAATGCCCATCGACAGGCAAATGGATAAAGAAGATGTGGTATGTATATACAATGGAATATTACTTAACCATAAAAAGGAACGAAATGGGGTCATTTGTTGAGACGTGGATGGGTCTAGAGACTGTCATACAGAGTGAGGTAAGTCAGAGAGAAAAACAAATATCATATATTAACGCATATATGTGGAACCTAGAAAAATGCTACTGCTGAACAGGTTTGCAGGGCAGAAATGGAGACACAGATGTAGAGAACAAATGTATGGACCCCAAGGGGGGAAAGTGGCGGGGGGGTGCGGGGGTGGTGTAATGAATTGGGCAATTGGGATTGACATGTATACACTGATGTGTATAAAATTGATGACTAATAAGATCCTGCTGTATAAAAAAAAAAAAAAATTTACAAGCATTTAACAGTTTAATCAACCATGTAGTTTGTACCAGAGTACAAATGGTCTTAAATTATTGCATTTTTTTGGAGTGGTTATTGTATCAAGAAAATCATACTTCACCAAAACCACAGCATCAACTTTCAAACTCTTTTCAAAGAGTTTCTGATTTTCAACTTAGAAGAGAAAAATAGCATTTCATGACTGCATCTTTTGCCTATAAGGTGCATGATAGACTATATTAGGCTCTTCACAAGAATTGCAACATGTTCATTTCCTTCTTATATCACCAAAAATAAGCACACAGTGTAAATATGAAACAAACAAAAAAGAATAATTAATAATTGTTGCAGGCAATCTTGTTTCAAATATTTTCTTCATTTGCTTCACAGAGCCCATTAAAAAACTCATACTGACTCATGCAGGATTATTTCCCAGGCTCTAAAACACTGCAAAAAGTTTTATGCCACCAGGAAGCCATAGTAATCCAGTTCCAAGGATAGAATAGAAAATGCTGCATACAAAGCATATACCAAACCACCTCAATCTGGTATGAAAACTAAGGGACAAAACATCCAGGATCTCTGTGGTCAGGCTATGCTCTTTGTCACCCTGGTCACTCAGGAACCTCTGCAGCTTCTTCCTGGCCATTTTCCTAGGCTGCACTGCTGTCTATTCCTAGGAGTAGAATGGCTAGGTCATATGGCAACGCTATATTTAGTTTTTTGAGGAACAACCTAACTTTTTTCCCATTTTACCTTTCCATCATTTTACATTTCCACCAATAATGTACCAAAATTCCAGTTTCTCCACATCCTCATTAACACTTGTTATTTTCATTTTTTAATTTTATTTTCTTATATCCATCTTAGTACATGTGAAATGATATCTTATTGTGGTTCTGATTTTCATTTCTCTAGTGACTAACGATGTTGAATGTCTTTTCATGTTCTTATAGGCCATTTGTATGTCTTTGGAGAAATGTCTATTCAAGTCCTTTGCCCATTGTTTGTCTTTTTGTTGAGTTTTAAGAGTTCTTTAAATACATTGAATTTTAAATGTTTATCAGATCTAGGATTTGCAAATATTTTCTCCCATTCTTTAGGCTGTCTTTTCAACTCCTTGATAATGTCCTTTAACACACAAAATGTTTAAATTTTGATAAAGTTCAACTTATTTTTTTGTGGTTGCTGCTGTGCTTTTGGTGTCATATTTAAGAATCCATTGCCAATCCCAAGGTCATGAAGATTTACCCCTATGTTTTCTTCTAAGATTTTACAGTTTTTAGCCCTTATATTGTTGATCCATTTTTAGTTATTTTTGTATATGAAATAAAGTAGGTGTTCAATGAAATTCTTTTGCACGTAGAATTCCAATTGTCCCAGCACCATTTGCGGAAGAGATTATTCTTTTCCCATTGAGTGGACTTGGCATCCTTGTCAAAAAGCAATTGGCCGTAGCTCTATGTTTTATTTCTGTACTCTCAATTCTATATATACAATTTTCTGGAGAATGGGTTAATTGCTTTCATGGGAAGATGCAGGGTTATGATAATCTCTCCCTCCCAGCAAAAGAGTTAAGTTCCACTATTTTAAAAGAAAACTAACATTGTCAACTTTTTTTTAAAAAATGCATCTGGTAAACATATGGGAAAATAATGGAAGGGGTAAGGGGAAGGGGGAGGGAAATATATGATTATGATGGAAAACTCAGAATATTGATCTTCATTATTGAATAAAATAAAATATATATAAATATGTAAAATAAAATATCTTTTTATTTCTCTTGATTTAGAAAGGAACAGAATCAATCATATTCTGTACTAAGGTTGTCTTTATAAATAAAACAAGACCAGTTAGATAACTTTTATTAAATATACATATTTTCTTTTAGTGTCTTGGTCTTTGTGTGGATATAGAGCAATAGTTCTTAAATTGTGGTCCTTGAGCAGCAGAAACAGCAACTGGATGCTGGTTAGAAATGCAAATTCTGTGGCTCCAGGCTAGACCTACATAATCTGAAACTCTGGGAGGAGGCCAAGCAATCTGTGTTTTAACAAGGAGATTCAAACCAGGGTAAAATTTGAGACCCACTAGTAAATAAAGATAATAAAATGTCCATGACCTCAGATGAATGGCTTCTCTACTTACCTCCTTTAATTTCCCCAAACCAGCATCAGATCAGAGGACCTGAATATATTAAGTATTCAACAAATGTTTATTTTGAATAGGCAACTATTACCTAATTAAACCCTGAGTTAGATTCTGGGAACAAGAGAAAGAAAGAAAAGCATCAGCACTCAGGGTGAAACAAACTTGCACAAAAGCCTTCTGAATCACTGATAAGCTGAGGGCTGTAAGAGTTATCCCCAGAGAGTGTCATTAGAACCCAGAAGAGTTTGACTTAGCTGCCTGGGTGGAAGAGGAAAGGATAGTGAAAACTTACTCAGAGGAAGAGAATCTAAGCTGAGTTTTTAAGGATGAATAGAAGCTTTAGAGAATGACAGTGGGTGAAGGGTATTTCTTGCAGGGGTAATTGTACATGAAAATATGATACAGCAAGGCTTATGTGAGGATTTGGGAAATAACAAGTCTTTTTCCTTTTGGAGGAGGTATAGTGCACATAGAAGCTGACTGTGCATGGCTGAAATTGAAATTAGAGAGATAATAAGGTCTGGATCATGAAGGGCCTTGACTACCATGCTTAGGTAGGTGGCATTCATCCAGTAGGTAGGCACTGTGCGTCATGGAAACATTTTAAGCCAGAAAGTAAAACAAAGATCCTTAAATTTTAGAATAATGATGTTGACAGCTGATTAGTTGATAACTGGGAAAGGAGTCAGAGCAAAGAGAGAGAAATGTGTTAGACGTTTATTATGTATTTCTTTCAATAACTTCCTAATACATCTAAAGTGAAACAATAGTTTGAATACATATAAATATGAATGTGTTCAGAGCACAAGTATTTGTAGTTTAAAATATGAATTTTCTATTATTTATAACGTTAGTGATGTCTTCATTGATATAAGAGGTAAAAACTCTTAAACAATTGTATTAAAGATCTCAGTAAAGAATGTAGTGACTCTATTACAAAGTAATTTTTTTAAGTCAAATGAAGAAAAATACTTGCATAGATGATTTTTTTGTTTTTCCTCCAAATTTGTAACTTCAAGGTGTATTTGAAATGTATACTTAGAAACATTTACTTAATAATTGGTTTATAGGATATGGTCCTCAGTTTAGGAAAGAAAAAGGTTAATCAGTTGGATTCAAAATAGTAATATATAGCTTTAATAGCATGGAATTTTCAATAGACATACCATTTTCTTTCCTCTTATTGTTCGTATATTGTCAATTGATTATTTTTAAATTGGGGTCTATGTCTTACTTCCTCATAGAAAAAAATTTTCACAACTAAAACTAATGATTCTCCTCTTTTGTCTTTTTATTCTCCCTTCCTAATATTTCCATCACCCTTATTCAAGGCCTTTAAGTAAAATAAAGATCTTCTTTCCCCTTTTTTTCTTTCTTCCTTTCTAATTGTTTGGGACCTATAGATTCAAGGGACCCATGCACCTAGAACTCATTTCCCATTTTTGTACACAGAGAAACTCCTGTGATAGCCAGTTATAGCTCAGGAAGGGTTAGAAGTTATATGTGTCTAGATCTGAGAAGACCAAAAGATATCACCATTAAATTGCAAAAAGAACACTCACTTCTGCTTAAGCAGATAGAATATAATATTTCAGGAAGTCTAAACTCTCAAGAAAAGGTTATTATTTAGTAATAAAAGAAAATGAAATATTTAATAAATTGTTATGAAAAATAAACTATACTTGGAACTAAACCAAAAGGAGGTTATACTGAAACATTGCCTAGTAGACCCGCACAAAAATCATTTAATCATCTAGGCCTATGTTTGACTTGCTGTTTATTATTAATTAAATCTCAAAGTCTATGAAGTTACATCTTGACTTGTGGATTTTTGTCTAGTAGAGATGTAAATTGTCTTCTGTCTGATAGAACCGATTGCCCCAAAGCTTATAGTTTTGTTGCCTTATTGAACATTAACCAGTTTGTATCTTACCATGTCCTTGCTCAGCAGAAGGAGCTAGGAATATCTCTGGAGCCTCTTTTATGGGACACCAATCTCATTTATGAGAATATCTCTGTAGCCTACCATATCTGGAAACATACTAGAAAGGCAATTCTGGAGAATGTAGTTTATCCTAGGCAAGTTGACACACCACAAAAGCCATATCTGAATATTTATAGACTCTATTCTAAGGTCTGAGTGTGTTCTCCCCAAATTCATACATTGCATCTTAACTCCCAAAGCTGATGGTATTAGAAGGTGGGATCTTTTGGGGAGTGATTGGATCATGAGGGCAAAGCTCTCATAAATGAGAGCTCCAGTCACTTATTTTGCTTATAACCCACTCCATCTGACTGGTTTAGCCAGGTTTAACAGAGACAGGAACAATACAAAGGATATGATGACCAGGTAAGCTACTCTGGTCAAATGCTGCATCCTATCAGTCAGTTGAAATCAACAAGATGGAATGGCAAGTAAGAAGAAACTCTGGGAAAGGCCAACCGTTTCTATTAAGTGTTTCTGTCAGTTGAGTCAAAAACATGACTCAAGATGACTTTTGGCAGCTGGAGGGACAGAAAAGATTGTTATTTTTTCCAAATGAGGCCTTGGAGAGTTGCATCTGGTGAACAAGCATACTTTTAAAATAGCCCTTGAGATTAGAAAAGGATGGGTAAAGTAGGGATGATAATTAGAAATTGGAGGAAATGAAAATGAGTAAGAAAAGGGGGGGTGGAAATAATGCAGATGAAAAGAGAAAAAAATGACAGGGAAAAAATTCTCTTTCAGATCACTGCCCTATACCACAAAGAGGAAAGCAACCAGTCTGTGGGATTTTCTGTTGGTGACTCAACAGTGGCATAATTAGTTGTAGCTCAGATAGGGGCATGGTTTTTGAGCCAACTAGGACTCTTTACTAGACAGGGAGGGTGCAATGGGGGAGAATTGGCGGACCACCACTCCTTGTGACTGAAAGAGGAAGGGTGTAGTCTGTTTGCACTTATCCTGCATTTCATCAATTCAACTTGTGATGTTTTCATTCACTTAAAAAAAAAAAATGATGAAGTGCTCCCCAATGGGTGTGTTTCAGTTTCTAAACAATAAAGACGTCTGTTTTTTTGGTGATGCTAGAAGAGTACATTTTCACCAACCGCTTTTTCCACATTACACAGGGAGGGTATCCAATATCCAAGTGGGTGGCTCCCTGAAAAGGACCAATTTTGGAAGCACCCACCTAGAAAAACATTTTAGATTTTTATGGTTCTTTTCATCCAAAGATCTCAAGGGATTACCAAGCAAAATATGAGATCCTTGACAACATTTCATGGTGGTAGGAGACAAGAGTTGCTGACATCCCTTGACGGATGAAAAAACAGTGGGCAAAATGAGGGTACTGTGAGGCAGAAAATAACAACAGAACCAAGAATCCTATGCCTCAAACTACTACTGCTGCCTCTGAAACTTTTGTATACCTCTGTCGTAACATAGTCTCGGTGTCTTTATGTACAAAATAATACCCCTTTATTAAAGTACCGCCATTACCTATGTGTCAGTGTGTATCATAACTTCCTGAATGAGGCACACATTTTCAAGGTCAGGGGTAATTTCCAGTATGTATGTTACATAAGTCTGAATATTTAGTAATTTTTTACCTTTAATAACCATAAGATTCCTTTGGTTGCTATAAATTTACTTGTGTGATTAACAGGCAATTTGGAAGGTTAATTATGCATATGAGAATTATAGGGTTTTATGTCACTATAAACTGAACTTTCAGTAGAATATGCCATTTGGCTTTACTTTGCCAGTGGATTATTTTAGTTTGATGAATGGGAGGGGAAGAAGATTAGCAAATACATCCGTTTATGTTCCTGAAATAGCTATGCTTTATTTTAAAAGTGAATTTTCTTCATTTCCACATAAACCTTTTTGCATTTCACTACACTGTTGACTATAATTCAAGTTGACTATAAGCTTGAGAGTTTTCCCAGGAATAGGTTAAATCAATTAGCATTGGTCTCGTCCAGTCTCTGAAAATGCAAAACATATCTCCAGAATATTAAATACACTTCCTTTAAGTTCCAGAGCTCAAAATCAAAATATACCCCTCATGACCTAAAAAATATATAATCAAATGAGCTGCAAAGAAAGGTCTTTTTTGTAATATTAGGGAAAATGTTTGCCAAATTAGTCTCTGTTCCATGTTTCAGAAAATTCCTCATATACATATTTCAGTATATTTAAAATGCTGAATCTAGAATTGGAGACTGTTAAATGGCTCATATTTATTTTCTTGAATGTCAAAATGTAGCCAGTGCCAAAAAGCCTCTGGGTGTATGTACAAAATTTGTAAAAATACATAAAAACCTACTGAACCAAAACCACAGTGGAACTCACAATAACTTTCCAGACAGCATAATTTACCACTTAGTCACTGGGGAATGCCAATCTCAAAAGATAGGTTTTACACCAGGCCAAGAAGATCAACAAAAATAGACCCTTCTTGGACTAGGAAAAAAAGGAAAGTCCAATTCCAATGGCCTTAAAACAATACTAATATTAATGATAATCATAAATTAACTGTCTATTTTGGTGTGCCAACATTTAGTTGAATGATTTTTCTAAACATTGTGCCTTTTGAAATGATAATGAATAATTAAGACTATTAGTGTATGTGGTATTAATGCATTTTCTATTTGTTGTACATTGAGCTCTCTATTTTTTTTTCGCAGGTTTCATATTAGATTAGCAGAGAAGCTAAATTATATGTGTTTAGCCACAAGAGATAATTATAGTGAGTTTCTGACCTCTCTTATCCCTCTGTAGTCTGAACCCAGGTAAGGAGTACAGAGAGTCCCATATACTCTATCTCCAGCACAGATCCTAGCTTGGCTACCTCTGTCTCCTTTCCCACTGCCCTCCTTCAGACTGGAGGGATCTCTTGCATGGGCGGCTGTAGCAGCCTCTTTTCTGCTGCTGCTCGTCTTTACGTTCCTGCTCCACCACAGCAATTTCTCAACTTGGTCTCTCCTCAGCAGTTCGATTTATCTTTTAAGAAATGGTCTTCAGACCACTTCATCCTCTAGCTTATAATTTCCAGTAGCTTCTCATTGCACTTAGGATAAAATCCAATTCCTACAAGAATCTATATTACAATGTGTGTAGCACCTGCCTCTTTCTCTATTGAGCATATGTATATACAACCTGCAGGACTGCAGTATAACACTGAAATGCTGAAGTTAAGATGAGTTGTTAGTGTGTTAGGCTTCTGTTCTTTAAATGTACTACACACATGCATAAATCTAATAAACTATATTGTCGATGTGGATTTCAGGTGGCTTACTAAGAGAGAGGAGTTATCTTGTTTTAAAAGATAAAACATGGGAAGTTATATTAGGTATGTTGTGCATAAATCTGAAATTCTGGATGTTGCCATTTCACTTACTATGTCATTTTGTGCCTTTCCTCTGCTACACCAAATATAGAATGTTCATGTAAATAATTTATAAAAGTCTATTCTTGGGGAACCTAGGGCAGCTAAAACAAAAATAAAATAGATAACAGAGTAAAGTATATCAGAGGATTACCATGACATATTACAGGAACTCAAAGGAGTTCTAGTTTGTTCTAGGTTCTAGTTTGTTTTTGCCAGATGTGTGATCCTAGAGAAAAATAATGTCTTAGACTCTATTCCTTTGTCTGTAAGATGTAGTAATGAAGATTTCTGTATTCTTCATGAATGTACTGTTGAAATGAGATGCATGAATGTGTAGTGAATGGCACTTTGACATTCAACTTTCTTTTTTCCCCCATTCCTATTACTCTTATCCTTCTCTGCACTGTTAAAATGGTAGGAATATTAGCCTTGGGGTCCTGAGTAGGGCATCCAAGTATCACTTAAAACAAAGAACTCAACTGAGAAGCTAAATGGATTTTGAAATTCATAAACACAACTGTCTAAAAGTCAAAGAGTTATTCACATGTTAGACCCCAGGCATTTATTATGGGGACAGTTTTCAGTTTGTGGTTTTGAATTACAAAATAGACTTGTCTTGGAAGAACAGGAGACAGAGCCTAGAAGACTAAATAAAGTCTATGAAACAAGCACAGAGTGAAGGAGAACTGAGGGTGGTATCCAAAGAGCAGCTTCCCTGCTACACAGGGAATAGCTAAACACACACAGACCTCTGGACAAAGAAGGAGTTTGGAGAATATTTGAAGGTAATAATTTAAGGTTTCGATGCTCTCTGGATTCCTGAGAAGAGCGCCAGATCCCCTCTTTTGAGTCTTGACCTGTTGACGTGGGGAGAAAAGAAAATAGGATATAAATACCCAGAAGGGATTGGCAAAATCCCAGTAGAGAAAATTTATACCTTACATCACAGGAAACATCTAAGGAAATTTCAAGCTTTTTGAAATTCTTTATTTGGAGAGGTGCCTGGACGTCAAGACACACCTGGAGAGAGATTAAAAACTGGTAAAAGAGGTGTTTCCATGGATGAACCTAAGGACACACCTTACAAAGTCCAGTGGGGGTAAGAGTGGTAGCGAGGGCAAATGAGATCACACAACTCCCAAGGGGTGAGGAGAGGTAGAAGCACACTCACAGGGTCTTCTTTAGACTGAATGAACTTTGGCAAGGAGTTGGGACAGGTGGAGAGACCACATGACCAGAGACCACAGGGACTAGGGAAAGTAGCTGTGGATGTCAGTCTACAGAGCCCCAGAATCAGACAGAACAAGAAATACCATCGCAGAGGGAAGTCCAGACAATGGCACTTATGTCAGACTCCCTCAGGAGGGAGATTGTTGGCAAACCAGAAGTGACTTCGTTTTCTAGAAGTTTCTAGATTAAGCATGTTACATTGTGAAAATGGGAGTTCCACAACCTCGTTAAGTTCACTTATTAAAAAATAAAGACAAAATCAACTTAAATAAGTACACATCTGAATCGTGACTGCAAAATATCTAGTCTCTTATAAATATGCATCAAGGTATCTAGCAGAAGGAATTTTAATTTATTCTTGTTGCTGTTGTTGTTGTTACTGAGATAATGGATCACTGAAAACTTACAGGCTGCTGCCACTTCTAGCAGCAAAGATGACAAATCTCTGCAGAGCAGTATGCCCGTCCCTGAGACTGTTGATCAGGATGGCAGCAAATTACGTGGACCATCTCTTCTTCACTATGTATAGCTAGAACAGAAAACCAACTCTTTTAATTTCTCTTTTTTCTTCCTTTTCATAGGGAGAATTTAGGGGAATGTGATAGCTTCTATGAGAGAAAACACAACCTTTCATACAATAGTGATTCATAAAGGTATCCCTTAATGTGAACGTAAAGGCTTGTGACATTCTGGAGCTCAAGCTGTTGAAGGAGAATCTCATATTACAAAGGAAATATTGCAACTTACTGCCTGGGAGAGGAACAAATATTAAGGGATAGTCAAATTATATATGTTTTCTTTTTTTTTTTTTTAATTTTTTTTATTTATTTATTTTTGGCTGTGTTGGGTCTTTGTTTCTGTGCAAGGGCTTTCTCTAGTTGCGGCAAGTGGGGGCCACTCTTCATCGCGGTGCGCGGACCTCTCACTATCGCGGCCTTTTTCTTGTTGCGGAGCACAGGCTCCAGATAAGCGAACTCAGTAGTTGTGGCTCACGGGCCTAGTTGCTCCGCGGCATGTGGGATCTTCCCAGACCAGGGCTCGAACCCGTATCCCCTGCATTGGCAGGCAGATTCTCAACCACTGCGCCACCAGGGAAGCCCTGTATGTCTTCTTTAACTACGTAAAATCTTATGAATGTATTTAAAATGAGGTTACAAAAAATTGAATAAGAAACATTAACTATGCAGCATAATCCATTAACTCAAGATTGTCTGTAATAAGATACTAAATACACTCAAGAGACTTACTCTTATACACTGGTGCTAATTAAAAGTATGATTCTAATTCTCAGTCACAGATAGGGAATCCTTTATTCCATTAACTTTACAAATTCTTAGACTCATTAAGACTTACTATAGGTACCCTGAAAAATCACTCAGCCTTCACTCTGACTATGTGAAAAGCAGGGCAATGAAAAAGAAAATCATATCACTTGATTATATGCCAAGTGTAGAATTGTCAGGATTCTATGAAAAAATGGGGGGGTGGGTAGAAAATGAAAAGGGGATATATATTTTTATTTTCCAAATGTTTGAAACATTGTTGTCTTGAACCAAATACACTCTGATAAGAAATGTAAACTAAATAAAATGACTGTTCGGGAAACAATGCCAATAGCTAAAGGATCATAATTGCATATGGACAATTTTCAATGCTCTAGAAATATGTTTTAAATATTCTGCCAACATATGTTTCAATTGCCAAGTCTTATAAAAATATAGTCTTTCCTGAATATTTTGAAAAATATTTGTAATAGCTATATTCAGTAAAACCTCATTTATCTGACAACAGCTCGTTCAAAATAGAGTAATTTGAAGAACTACTATGCTATAGTTGGAGAGATAGAGTTTTTCTGTTAATATTGATCATATATTTTGAAATAAAGTTTCAAGGTTACAGAAGTATATGTAAGGAAGTCAGATGGCTACTCACCAGTTGTGAAACTATGCTATACTTCTCCATATGCAAACATCACAAAGATCAGGACATTTTCCCTATACATTTAAATGGCTTCACAGTAAAGCCCAATCACCATGACTGAAATAGTCACAAGGTGGTCCATTTGTTCTCAAGGTCACTAAAATAAATGGGCTGACCCTGACATTTCTACTCACATAAGAAAAAGCAGCCTGACTTAGGGCTATATAATGGAGAAAAAAAAACCCTATAAATATTGCTCTATGTTGTTATAATATTAAACTTTTACTTTAGTATCTTCCCCAAGACCACAAACAAATATATTTAAAATATTATTTTATAACCAGGACATGGAAGCAACCTAAGTGTCCATCGACTGATGAATGGATAAAGAAGATGTGGCACATGTATACAATGGAATATTATTCAGCCATAAAAAGAAATGAAATTGAGTTATTTGTAGCGAGATGGATGGACCTAGAGTCTGTCATACAGAGTGAAGTAAGTCAGAAAGAGAAAAACAAATACCATATGCTAACACGTATATATGGAATCTAAAAAAAAAAAAGGTTCTGAAGAACCTAGGGGCAGGACAGGAATAAAGACGCAGACATAGAGAATGGACTTGAGGACCCGGGGAAGGGGAAGGGGAAGCTGGGACAAAGTGACAGAGTGGCATGGACATATATACACTTCCAAAAGTAAAATAGATAGCTAGTGGGAAGCAGCTGCATAGCACAGGGAGATCAGCTCGGTGCTTTGTGACCACCTAGAGGGGTGGGATAGGGAGGGTGGGAGGGAGACGCAAGAGGGAAGAGATATGGGGATATATGTATATGTATGGCTGATTCACTTTGTTATAAAGTGGAAACTAACACACCATTGTAGAGCAGTTATACTCCAATAAAGATGTTAAAAATATATATATTATTTTAAATTAACAAGAAAGAAAAGAATAAATACCATAGCTTTTCTTTTTAATTTTTAGAATTTATTTTTCTAAAGTTGTAATAAATGTACAGGGAACAGAGTTCAAATGATATTGATGTATATACGATTAAAAGTAATTTTCTTTTTTACTTCTGCCCAGCTTTTGCCCCAAAGGCAACTGCTATTATTAGCTTCTTGGATATCCTCCTATAGATATTCTATATACAAATAAGTATTTATATGTAGATTTTTTAACATAAATATTAGCATATGGAGCCTTTTTTTGTCTTGAATTTTTTCACTTTATATAAATAGGAGATCTTTCAATTTCATTGCATATAAAACTTCTTTATTCTTTTTTATATTTGCATAACATTCCATAGCATGGATTTATAATAATTTATTTGAACAATCCCCATTGATATACATTTTTCAGTGCTGCAAAGGCTATCCTTATACATACATTATTCTGTGCATGTGAAAGTATATCTGTAAGATAAATTCCTAGAAATTGAATTGCTGAGACAGAGGACATGCATTTACATTTGTGATTAGATAAAGATGTATTTAATTACAATTATATCAATTTATGCTCTCATTTAAAGTATAAAAGATCCACACTATAGGGTTTAGAACTGATTTATTGCCATTTTGAAAGTCACCAAACTGAAGACTTATTCGCCTACCACTGCAAAATTTAAAGAAAAGAAAGAAAAAAATATAAACATGAATTAGAATTGAAAGGTTTACATGTTTCCTTTTAATAAAACCAAATATAATCTCCAAATCTGAATTTTCTTTGAATGCATAAGCTGACATCATTTTTCACAAAGCCAAGTTATGTAAGACTAACAATTTTCTCCAAATTTCAGCATCATTGCAAATAAACCAAAATAAAATAACTTCAATATGAATGGAAACAGTATAATCCATAGAAAGCTATGCAGTTCTTCATTTATATTGTAATGAGGTAGAGAATGTTAGTAATCAATTTAAGATTATTCAACAGTGGCGTAGTGGTTAAGAATCTGCCTGCCAATGCAGGGGACACTGGTTCAAGCCCTGGTCTGGTAAGATCCACATGCTGCGGAGCAACTAAGCCCGTGTGCCACAACTACTGAGCCTGCGCTCTAGAGCCTGTGTGCCTCAACTACTGAAGCCCATGCGCCTAGAGCCCGTGCTTTGCAGCAAGAGAAGCCACCGCAATGAGAAGCCTGTGCACCGCAAGGAAGAGTAGCCCCCGCTTGCCGCAACTAGAGAAAACCCAAGTGCAGCAACGAAGACCCAATGCAGCCCAAAATAAATAAATAAATTAAATTAAATTAAATTTAAAAACTTTACATAAAAAAAGATCATTCAACAGACATCAAATATTTAATTCTGTTTTTCCCAGTTTACTTATTTTCTCAGTATTTTATCTTTTTTTCTAGAATAGGAAAACCTGGGGCTTTAGTTTCTCCAAATAAAGTACACTCTTAGAGATTAAAAGAAAAATCTTCAGCAAAACTTTTCCTCTTTCAATGACTAATTCTTTTAGTAATTTTTTGGAACAAATTTGTGGACTTCTGCATAGAAACCTTTACTCTCAACTTTAATACCTGAGGAATTTCAAGACTACAACACCTGATTAAGAGTTACTTATTAACAATATTTTCCTGTAAACAAAATCACATTTAAAAATTAATCAATTAAAACTGATCAAGTTGATAAATACATTTTTGCCATATTATACCTTCGTATGAAGTTTTTATATTCAAAAGAGCCATGTGGATGTAAAATATCCTGAATGCCTTTGAGGTGTTAATATTTTTCTGTTTGTCCATTAGACATGGGAATAAATTTTCAAGCAAGGAGAAGAGAACTTCTTGAGCATTTAACTATGTGTTGTGGATAAATTCCACTGCCCACAATTATGTTTATTTGCTACTTTATTTTCTCTAGGTTGGCTAACTTTCTCTTACATTTCTTTTCATATCAATACACATTCAGAGTAGCGTTTGCTCTGATACAGCCCTATTCATTTTAACCTCATACTTGGAAGCATGAGGCATCAGAGTTAAATGAAACTCCTTGGATGTCAAAAGTGTTCTTTTTTTTTAAATAACCCATTAACTTTAATTTATTTATTTATTTATTTTTGGCTGTGTTGGGTCTTCGTTTCTGTGTGAGGGCTTTCTCTAGTTGCATCAAGCGGGGGCCACTCTTCATCGCAGTACGCGGGCCTCTCACTATCGTGGCCTCTCTTGTTGCGGAACACAGGCTCCAGACGCACAGGCTCAGTAGTTGTGGCTCACGGGCCTAGTTGCTCCGCGGCTTGTGGGATCTTCCCAGACCAGGGCTCGAACCCGTGTCCCCTGCATTAGCAGGCAGAGTCTCAACCACTGCGCCACCAGGGAAGCCCAAAAGTGTTCTTATAAAGAACTGCTCAACTGAAATTTATATCTCTTAGAGATTCAAGAAAAGGCATGCACAAGGCTGGCTCTCTGAGCTTCTTCAACCAGAGTCTTGTGACACTGCGTGTAAAGTCTGGCAGGGGTACCAGCCTGACCTATCCTTGACCAGCGCTGGGTTGAGGGAATATCCAGGCATGACTAAATAACGGTAGCAGGAGGTTAGTTCCACTGAGGAATTTGAATGAGGCTTTCAGTAGAAGGAGAAAGAAGGGATACCTGGGGAAATAGGATAGAAAGAAGAGCCTGAGGTGTGTCTCCAATTTGCTTCAGATGCCTAGCTCCAAGGATCCTTGTCTGAGCAGAACCTGAAAGATTTTCATGAGACACTAAGGCATAATCATAAGGCTTCAGCATCTCATAAAATATTAATATTCTCCTCCACAGTGACTGTGTAGCCCCATTCTTTCAGTGAGGTTTCATTACATGGAAATAAATTTTTGGAAATTTCTTATAATTGGAATTATCAGTTACTGATATTCTCTAATTCATAAAAATATGTTGATGTCACTGGCTTCTACCATAGTACATGGGGCTTAGAGCATTAAAAACATTTGTCTATAATATCTTCCCACTATGATCCATAATCAGCAATGTTGTCAGCTGTCTTTCTAAAGTGAGGCCTTATTAAAGCTCTTTCCCAACATCGCCTACATGATTTGGTCCTCACCTACATCATTTGGTCCTCACCACCAAGAGATAAAGTCCAAACTCCTAGAGTATTTGATATACTATTCAGAATCTGGCTCCAACTAACTTCTAAGTCACATCTCTCTCCATTCACCTATACACATTTTGCATTGTGGACATTAAACACTTCTTGAAGTTCCTCAAACATAACATTTTTTTAATATAACTCTGTGCAATTGTTCTTACCAGTCTACATGGTACACTCTTATTATTTCTTTAAGGTAAATCATGTGCCACCTCTTATAAGAGTCCTCAATAATCACTATAAGAAAATTAGTAACTTCTCCCACTGTGATCCCACAAATCTACTAGAGATTGTGTTAACTTGTAATTATTTTTCTATATGTGTTTACCCTTCATTAGACTATTAGTTACTTTTCAGGAATTGATTTTCATATTTGCACACCTAATGCCTACATGACATTTGGCCCATGGTAGGTATCAATAAATGTGAGTTGAATGGATGAATAAACAATGAATTAAATACACAAATGAAGCAAAAATACACAGAAGATCTATAGAGTTAACTATTTTTCTTGTAGAAGGCTGCCTCATTTTTAATATAAATTTATAGAATATATATTTCTTAACACAGTATTTTTTTGGCCAATATTTATATAGAAAAATTTCATTTGTATCTCTAAAACTCAATATGACATCTTTAAACAAATTACATGGGAAAAAGTAATTTTCTAAATAGAATTGATAAAATGTCAAAATCACATAGACATTTTGCGAAGCAGGACAAATCTCAACAAAGGGGATATTCATCTTAGATGTTGCTGGCACTAAGAAAGGCCATGTTACTCCAATGTTTTGTTTTTTTTTAAATAAGCATATCAATTACATTTGGTGACCTGGAAGAAATTTTTTAAATAGTTAATAGACATGTATAAAAATTGTACTGTTTTTTAAGAAATTGGGAGTGTGGGCTGATGAGTAACTTGCTATATTTTTTCCCATATAAATAATGGGAAGTAAACTTCTGGTTAGTATTTTCATTCAGACTGTCTGATTTTGAGGAACAGGTTCTTATTAATAAATGGGAGATAGCTGTATTAAATTAGGTATTTAATACATTCAAATTGTTGTGTTGTATATTGTGAGAAATATAAAAGTAAAGATGATTTGTGCCCTATCTTCAAAGAGCTTCCTTTGAAGTTCAGGTCTGAGAAATATGATAGGATCACAGTTAGTCTTCATTTCCAGTGTTAACTGCATAGGGTGCTATGTTAGTAAGGATTCTGAGGCCACAGCTCAGCAGGGGAGAACGCCATGACTATTAGTGATGTTTTTAACAGAAACATACTTGCCGCCACTGTTCTAGGGATTCACAGGAAAAAGAAAGCACTTCTCGTTGAAGTGACAAATGGGAAGCTGCTGCATAGCCTAGGGAGATCAGCTCGATGCTCTGTGACCACCTAGAAGGGTGGGATAGGGAGGGTGGGAGGGAGGCTCAAGAGGGAGGGGATATGGGGATATATGTATACATATAGCTGATTCACTTTGTTGTAGAGCAGAAACTAATATAACATTGTAAAGCAATTATACTCCAATAAAGATGTAAAAAAATAAATAAAATAATTATTTTAAAAAAATCTCCTGAAAGAAGTGACACTTAAGCTGGGTAGGGTAATTTTAGAAATAGGAATGGAAAGAAGTGGTCAAAGTGAAATAGTGCCAGAAGCAGAGCTTAGAAGAGAAAGGACTAAGAAAATTCAATAAAAGCAAGTAGTCATGTTAGTTGAAGCCACATGAATTCTTCTTATCCTCAGAAGGGAAGTATAGGGTAACTCCTAAGAAAGTCTCCTTCAACTGGACCAAAATAACCAATGAGAAGCCTTTTCAGTGGAATAGCAACCTCACAATGACTTCGAAAATTAAAACTGAGAGCTACCAATTGCTAGTATATGGGAGGAGCTAATGTTAATTGTAAGACAGAATGTACTAAGTAAAGGGGAAAAAGTGAGGAAAAATCTTGACATAACCTTGATTCAGTTAATGAAACATGGACTGAAAAAAAAACATATAGCATTGTAGGTAATAATCTAATTAATAGGGAGTAGTAATAAAAAGAGGGAGAAATTTTATTTGGGACAAAAATACAAAGTTGCTACCTTTCACAAGGTAAGCTCAAAAAGACAAAGAAATTATTTCTACCTGCTGATAGACAAAAACCCCAAAAACCTCAGAGCTAAATCTTCAACAACATCTTTTCAGGAAACATTATGCATCCCACATAATTCCTTTAGACCTCCTAGGAATTATACATCCTGGGGTATTAGTCCTGATGGAAACACAAACAGCTCAGGATCATTCTTAAATTGGCCTCAGAGTCATCTTCATGAAGAGGAAATGAGAGAAAGTATATTTGCATGGAAGGCAAAAGAGGCTTACTGAGAAAATTAAATTTGTTTTGTTATCAATCAATTTACCACTTTTATTTAATCTCTTCTTAGTCTTTTCTGTATAAAAAATGCTTGCCTTCTTATTCTTAGCCTCTTTACCAGTCTTGTCTCAAGCTAATAGTAATTTTTTCAGCTCATAAAACACTTCTGTGCCTATCAGCTATCTTGAACATCACCTAATAAGTAAAATATGATTATTTTATATCCTAACCTTTCTTCTTCCCACTCTCCATTCAAATGCTTCAATGCCTGTTGGTACCAGTCTGGGTTCAGAGTATGGAAGTAGTAAGAGATATATATTAACAGATTTACTGCAGTAAAGTGGCTTACACGATCATACGGGCTAGCTAGGCAAGTCTAATATCTACAGGGCAGACCATCAGAAACGTCAGGCTGGAACTTTCCAGCATGGATTGAAGCTATTTTCCACAGGCAGAATTCCATCTTCTTTAAGGAAAGTTTCAGGTTTTAAGGCCCTGTTTTTAAGACCTTTCATCCTATTGAATTGGCCAACCAAGATTATCGGGGATAATCTCTTTTACTTAAAGTCTTTTTTATTTAAAGTCAACTGAATTTGAGCACATCTGAAAAATACCTTCATAGCAACACGTAAGTTAGCACTTGATTGAATTACTGGGTACTGAAGACTAGACGAGATGATGGTCCAAAAAGACATCATGCCCCCCCCTTGTCAACTTGGCACCCATATACATTTTATTAAACCATACTTACTATCCAAATGAAGACAATAACAAAGTCATGTTTCCATCTAACATGATACAGCTATCCTCCATACAATTGAAAATACATTAATACTTAACTCCAGAAGAGGATTCAAAGATCTTCCCTGATATTCACTATTCTCTTTTGATATCCTGTAACTTAAAAACTGTGATATACAATTAACTATTATTAATATATCTTATGTTAGATAATAAGGAGATAAGAGAGGGAAGAAAGCAAAACTACTTGGTTAATATATATGCAAACATATTTATAACAAAATAATCAAGAAATACTCATAATTATTACAGTCCGTGTTTCTGCAACTAGTAACACAGTCGTTGTAGACATTTATGACTACCTTCTTCCACTGCCCATTTTTTATTCCCTTTTCACTCAGCAACCACCTAAGCTGATTATGATTCTTTGCATAGCAAAGTGACCCAAACCTTGATTCATGAAGGTTCTGGACCATTAGCACTCCTGCCTGAATTGGGTTGTTTTACATTCGCATTGACTTTAATCATAGGACATGGTAGAACTAAAATATATCCTAAGGGATCTCCAGTGTTCCAGACAAAATCTTCCATACTTCCATTTTTCAGTAGCAACTTTCCCTTGGCAATTAATATCATCCCAGACAGTACTGTAACTCCCTTCTTTGCCTGTTGATTCAAAGATGTAAAGAGGCTGGGTGACAGTCTTAACTTTTAGTCCACAGTAATAATTGTGTCTCCTGGTGGAATCATTCTTCCCAATGGAACTAAGTCCTCCAGACCATCATAGCCTAAGGTTGTGAGGACTGGAAGTGAAGATTTTGCTGTGGAACACTAGGAGTAATAGAGAGTGGAGCCACTACCATTTCTGTGTTTTCACTGCTGGACCAGTGGATTGTGGTTAAGGGAGAAATAGCAACATATATTGGATGCTGATTCAGAGCATATGCAGCCTCTTGCAGAGTACTGCCCCAACACTGAAAATATGACCACATAGCTGACATTGCAACAGAGTCTTTAAAATGTCATTTCACAATTCTATCAAGAAAGCTGCTTTAGGTTGGTTGGGAACATGATAAAACCAGTGAATTCCATGAGCATAGGCCCATTGCTCCACTTCTTTTGCTGTGAAGTAAGTTCTTTGATCAGTGCAATGCTATTTAGAATATGGTGATAGAGAATAATGTATTTTCTAAGTTCACCAATGGTATTTTTGACAGAAGCATTGTGTGCAGGGAAAGCAAATCCATATCCAGAGTAAGTGTCTACTCTAATAAGAACAAAATTCTGCCCTTTTCATAATGGAAGTGGTCCAATGTTATCAATCTGCCATCAGCTAGCTGGCTGATCATCCCAAGAAATGCTACCATGTTGCAGACACAGTATTGGTGTCTGTTGCTGGCAGACTGGGAACTCATCAGTGACTATAGTCAGGTCAGCCTTAGTGAGTAGCAGTCCATGTTGTTGAGAATAACCTCCATCTACGATGGTCCATTGGACGTGACAAGAGTGGCTGGGGTAAGAGACTGACAGGTATCCACAGAATGGATCTTCCTATCCACTGTATTATTAAAATCTTCCTCTGTTGAGTTCACCCTTTGATGAGCATTAACAAGGGACAATGATTGTCTTTGCAATCTTTGCTCATTCAGAAAGAGCTGTCTATAAATCTCTTTCCCAGTCTTCCTTGTTATGAATTTTCTAATTATATTTCTTCCAGTCCCTGACCATGTAGCCAAATAATTGGTCAGAGCCCATGAATAGGCCTAGACTCATAACTTTGGCCATTTAGTCTTCCAGGCAAAATAAACAACTGCGTACATTGCTCTAAGCACAGCCCACTAGGAGAGTTTCCCTTCACCACTGTCCTTCAGGAATATCCCAGAAAGGGGTGTAGTGATAGAACTGACCACTTTCAGGTGGTGCCTGCATATCATGCAGAACCATCTATCCACCAGGCTTGAGTTTTCCCTTCCTCAGTCAATTCATCACAGGGAATTCCCCATGAGGTCCTAAGTGCAAGCTAAAAGATAGAAGGCAATGTAGCAGGAGTATTGGCCTTGGGTATTTGGGCTACTTCTTCATGCAACTTACTTATACCTTTCAGGCATGCTCAAGCGTGATCTCTTATAACCACCTTCATGTCATGGTTACTGTACATGCCCAAATTTATGGTTTGATGGATCAAACAACACCCAGTTCACAATGGAAAGCTCAGTCCACACGATAATTTTGTGGCTCGTGATTAAGTATTTAATATCTACTTAAGGCCCAGAATAGATAGATAGTTGATAAATAGATAGATAGATAGATAGATAGATAGATAGATAGATAGATAGATAGTTCAGTTCTATAGTTTCTGTTTCCCTGGAGAACCTTGACTAACACAGCCCGGATGAATAAATTTAGCCTGATTCAACGTTATGTTTCTTCCCCCATTACACCCTTAATATCCATTCCCACACATATTTCACAGATTTCTATCTATATAAATTGAAAATAATGCAGTTATGCAGTTTTTTTGGTACGTGGTGCAGCGCACTTCCTGGCAGGTCACACTTTGTTCCTCATCTTTTGCGAACACCTGGGTCTTGAGTCTAGTTATAAGTCTAGAAACTAAGACAGGTGGTGCTGGTAGGTCATGAGGAGAAGCAGCAGTGTTATGTAAGGTAGCTACAGCAGAGGAGGCCATTACAGGTGCTTTAGGCTAAGGAAGACTATCCTCCTCATAAGTGAATATTTGACATCATTTTAAAAATTTTTTAACAAATACACACACACAATTCATCCTCTAATTTAGCATCTTCCACATGTTTCCAGTAACACACTTCTCTACTCTGAGATGTATTGGAGACCTAAAATAATGACTGAATGATTATTAAACATTTTCTAATTTTTTTCATAAAGCAAGTTATGTTCTACTAATTGGCAAAGAGGAAAAACAAAAGACTCAGATGGAAACTGTGGCAGTTACTATTTTGCAAGAGTCCAAATCTAGCTATAAAATGCTTATCCTTTGAGGTGATTCATCTTTATGCAAATTTACATCTCCTTTGTCTTTATGTCAGTGGTTCATTTCTTAGTTCTATCTCAATCCGTCAGACTCATCACAAAACACTGTTTCTTTTATACATCAAGAACTCCCAATTGACTTCAAAATGTATTTTTGTCTTGTTTTCACAACAAATTAATCTTTACTCTCTCTTTGCACAGGGAGATTTATGTATATATATGTGTGTATGTATATATATATATATATATATATATATATATATATATATATATATATATGCATACATACACACATAAAAATACATGTATATTTTTTAAGGATTTGACATAAACAAAAACAGGATAAAAAGAATTACCTTTTATTGAGAAGTTACTATATAAAAGGCACTATACTGATTACATAAAAAGAGAGAGAGCCTTCCTTCTATAAAACCCTATTGTAGAGTCTATTGTGAAAGATGAGGTTACTATAATATTATCCCCGTCTTTAATGGAAAAGACAGATGTATAGGCATATGTCGTTATATGAGGGAAAATAAAGTGTTAGAATACAGATATGAGTAGAGTGCCCTGACCATGTGTGGTGCATGGAATCCCTAGATTCCCATCCCCTGGTGCACATGCCTGTATAACCCCTTCCCCTTGAGTCTTAATCCTGAATCTGTTGACTTTGAGTTAAGCAAAAGGGAGATTGTCCTAGGTGGGCCTGAGTTAATCAGATTAGCTCAGAAGTCAACTACTCAAAACAGCAACAGACACCCTCCTCTTCTGCTGGCCTTGAAGAAGCCAACCACCATGTTATGCAAAGGGTCACATGGCAGGAAACTGCAGGCCTCTCTGGAAGGTGGCAGTCTCAGTCCCATAACCACAAGGAACTGAATTCTACCCACAATCTAAGTGAGCATAGATAAAGACTCTAAGCTCCAGATGAGAATGCAGCTTCTCCAATATCTGATTTTGACCTTGTGAAACCCTAAATGAGAATTCAGCTACACTGTGACTCAAGTTCCAACCTACAGAAACTGAGATAATAAAGGGGTATTGTTTAAAGACCAGGTAAGCGAAGTCTGTAATAACTTATTATATAGCAATAGAAAACTAGTAGAAAAGGAACGGTGAGGAATTCAAAATGAATTTACCAATGTTTCATTTTAAGACAAATTTCCAAACTGATCAGAAGCCCCTTCTAAGTGCCTTCTCTTGTGATCCTCGCTGTTATACTGACTTGAAGCATTTCCTGTGTTTCCAAAAGAGATGTGCTGCTAGGCATACCAGCCAGTGAAACAGGCAGCCAGCCAAGTCACAGAGAAGAAAGAAAGTCTCAATTCCAATGAAATCCACTGAGGGAATTGAAGAGCAAGCCAGCCTTGAGTGTTGCCACAGGCTTACTGCTCTAGGATTTCAGAGGCCATATTTTCATCAAGTTTTGTCTCTTTCATCACTCAGACACAAATACTATGCATTCAATAAGTCAATGATTTCAAAGTGATTTGGGTAGATCTGTATACTATTGGGAAAAGTTTCTCTTCTGCAGAAATTCCTTAATTGGTGGGAATCACTTCTGTCTAATAATATTTTTTTCCCACTCCAAATATGGGTGCGTAACTTCCTTATGTATGGACTGCAGACTTAAGTTAAATGTATTTGATTATTTACATCTTCTCATGCTCACTTGCCTAGAAAAGCATTCTTGTCTTAGTTAGTGGACAGTTGCAATTGCTTTGCTTACACAAATGAACATAATTACAAGTTAATATGTGGTGATATTTAATTTTAAAAGCACCATATATTCCAATGGAATACTAAAATCTGTGTTATTTTTGCATTAATTTTAAGTCACATCATTAAATTCCACTAATGATGATTTTTCAGTAGTTGCCATCATTCAAACAGTGCTGTCCAATAGTCACTACTACACATGTGACTATTTAAATCTCTATTTAAATAAGCAAAACAAAAAATGAATTGCCTCACTCTCATTAGCTACATTTCAAATGCTCAATAGGCTAATGTGGCTAATCTCTGCCATGTTGGACAGTACAGATTATAGAATATTTCCATCATTTCAGAAAGTGCTATTGGACAATGCTGAATTAAGCCCAGATCCTTAGGCATTCTGTTAAAGCCTTTCAAGTTTTATCCCCTCTATGTTTTTATATCTAACTTCCCTCTTCCTGCCACATCTAGCCAGTACTCTAACCATTATAAATTACTTCCCTTTCACAAATCAGATATTAGTTAACCTTTGTCCATATCGCTTTCATGGTCATTAACATCATTTATTCCCTGGTCCAATTGATGAATTTCTGCTAATCCTTTAAAACTCAGCCCCACTATCACCTCCAGTGAAACACCTTTCTTGATATCCTCAAGCACAGATAAGTGTTTTCTCCTCTGACCTCCCATGACGTCCTATTCACACCTTGATTATAGCAATGTTTATATGAGTGTAATTCACTCACATGGGTTTGTCCTATAATTGATCACGAACCTCCAGAGGAAAGGGACCTTATTCTTTTCACCTTTATATCCCTCCATACCAAGTATGTAATAGGCACTAAATACCTCGTAATATATCCATTTATATGCTTATTTTCCTCATACTGTTTCCTGACTGAGTGACTTTGGGGCAATAACTTTATTTACACGTTACAGAAAGGAACCAAAAATAATCTATATGTGATTAATCAAAAGTTGACCTTATAAGAAGGAAGCGACAGTAAGAGGAAAGGTAGAGCAAGAAGCTGCCTTAAAAAAAAAGAAGTATGATTTGGCAGATAGTGAAACAAGTGAATAATTTGCTCAATGAGAAGGTAAAATTATCCTTGAAACTCTATAAAATCAGATACTATCATATGTAGAATACTGACTATACACACACACACACACATTTTATATATATATATATATATATATATATATATATATATATATATATATATATATAAAATTTACAGTTCCATGGTTCTTGGCTCCCAGAGAAAGTGGTACATAATCAGAAAATTCACTGAGGCCGCTGACTTTTCCTTTATAATTTGGTGGGGTGAGCGAAGGGACAGCTTTCCAGTGCATTGTAATTCTTTCACTATATAGGTAACCAGCCTCACTTTATAATATATTCACTTGGATATTTTCTTAAATTCTAATTATACTATTCTCTATTATGTTGTTCTGTCTCATTCTAGGAGGTGGTTAATTGTAAAAAGAGAAACTAAGATGTGCTACTAGTGAATGTTGCACTTATGAATAAAAATATTGTTTCACTGTCTCGATGTGAGTCATATTTTTTGTTTGTTTTTGTGGCCTTTGAAAAAATCAAAATGCTCTAGTAGCTTCCTGTGGCAAAAGCAGAAGAGCTCTACAGATTTTAGTCTAGCTGCCTGCCATCAGTCACAGAGCTGGAAAGGCCCTCTAGCACACAAGACCATCTGAGTGACGCAGAAGAGTCCTTTTCAAGGGTCTTGGAACGTGCAATCACTTGGCTGCCATCAGACATTTCTCAAGGAAAGGAATCCTCAAGTCCAATAGACCAGAGGGTCTTCTGGCTCTGCCAAGAAGAGTGACAGAGGCTATAAAACTGTCTGCTCTCCTTCTCTGCTAAATGTCTTGCCAGGAATCACACAGACGCAGAGCTGTTGAAAATACGGCTGCTTTATTTCAAAATGCACCCTGAAGGACAGGTTGCTGCCTACTCTCTTGCTCCATCTACTGGAGTTTACTAAAAACACTGATCTAGTTAACACTTCGGAAAATTACACTCCAGGGTAACTTCCATTCCCTTATTGTTTCCCCTTAATCATTAAATCCTCAGGGAGCAATGCGTCTGACGGCCTGAAATGTGAATTTGTTTGCAGAATATTGTTTTTAAAGAAAAAAGAGCAATGGGCCAGCTGTATAAAGCAAAGTCCATTCTGAACACATATCTGCTTTTTAAGTTCTCCTTCAGAATAACTTTTGCCTTTTACTGTTTTCTCCAGAACTCTCCTCCTTTTCTATATTTACCTTATAATTGGTGGTAATTATATCAGTAACTTGCAGTAGAGGAAGGGGTCCAGGATTTGAAGTCAGAGGATAAAAATCCAGTTCTCATCTGCCTGCCTTAATACCAGAGATACACCGGTGTTTTTTGTGTCCAGAACAGATGCTATTACTTGTGGGGACTCCATTAAAAACTCTGGTGTGACAAAAGAGGTTCTCTGTAATATCCCTACTATCCCTAAGTATGGGACATCCACCCTCATTTCTGACCCCTACCACTCTCTCCTGTTTGCCCCTTGCACTTGCCCATAATCTTTTGCAAAATTATTATTGAATAAACTTTATTTCTCAGAGCCGTTTTAGGTTTACAGAAAAAATGAACAAAGTACGGAAAGTTCCCATATACCCCATCTCCTCCAACCCTTTCACAGTTTCCTTTATCATTAACAGTTTGCATTAGTGTCATATATTTGTTATCACATATGACCAATATCATTGATGAACAGTATTATTAACTGAAGTCCATAGTTTACATTAGGGTCCACTCGGTGTTATACAGTTCTATGGATCTTGTCAAATTCATACTGTCATGTATCCACATTACAGTAGCATACAGCAGCGGTCCCCAACCGTTTTGGCACCAGGAACCAGTTTCATGGAAGACAATTTTTCCACAGACCGGGAGCAGGGGGGATGGTTTTGGGATGATTCAAGCGCATTACATTTATTGTGCTCTTTATTTCTTTTATTATTACATTGTAATATATAATGAAATAATTATACAACTCACCATAATGCTGACAGGAAGGGGAGCTCAGGAGGTAATGTGAGCGATGGGGAGCGGCTGTAAATACAGATGAAGCTTCTCTCGCTTGCCGCTCACCTCCTGCTGTGTGGCCAGGTTCCTAACAGGCCATGGACCAGTGGTGGTCCTTGGCCCAGGGGTTGGGGACCCCTGGCATACAGCATAGTGTCACTGCCCTAAAATCCCCATAAAATCCACTTATTCATTCCCTCCATCATTGATGACCACTGATCTTTTTACTGTATAGTTTTGCCTTTCCTAGAATGTCATATAATTGGAATCACAAAGTATGCAGTCTTTGCAGATTGGCTCCTTTCACTTAGCAATTTCCAGTTAAGGTTCTTCTATGTCTTTTTGTGACTTGATAGTTCATTTCTTTTTATCAGTGAATAAATATTGCATGGTATGGATGTACCACAGTTTGCTTATCCATTCATCTATTGGAGGTCATTGGGTTGCTTCCAAGTTTGGGCACTTATGAATAGAGTGCCTATAAACATTTGTATGCAAGTTTTTTATGAACATAAGTTTTCAACTCTCTTGTGTAAATACCTAGGAGCATGTTGCTGGGTTGTGTGGTAAAACTACGTTTAGCTTTGTAGGAAACTTCTAAACATTCTTCCAAAGCGATTGTGCCACCAGCAATGTGTAAGACTTCCTGTTGCTCTATATCCTCATTAGCATTTGGTATTGTCAGTGTTTGTATCTTATCCATTCTGTAGGTATGTAGGAACTTGTTATTTTCATTCCCTCCTCTAATGGCTCTCTGAGCTTCACTGTGATCTCTCCACTGCTGCCTGGTCTTGAGGGCCCTATAAGAATAAGAGCATCGTAATGAAAGTATCTGCCTTTGTCTATTTCCATATCTCCAGTGACTACAAGGCTTGGCAAGTAGAAGGTCCCACACATTGAATGCAATCTCCTGACTCCAACTGTTCTTTCCCAAATGTCCTTGGAACCAGTCTCTGTCCGGCCATATCACTCTGAGCACCTCATTTTGTGGTGGTGTGACCTTGTGCAAGTCACATAATCTCTCTGAATAGCTACTTATTTACTTATCTAAAAATGGAATTTTCAATAAGTTCCATGACAGTCATAAAGAATTTTGGTAAAGATGAAATGAGTCAAATATGAAGCTGCTTTGTATGATATACAATATAAAAGTCAATTCTTTCTTTTTTAAAAAATTTTTATTGAAGTATGTTTGATTTACAATGTTGTGTTACTTTCTGCTGTACAGCAGAGTGAATCAGTTATACATATACATATAGTCACTCTTTTTTAGATTCTTTTCCCATATTGGTCCTTACAGAGTATTGAGTAGAGTTGTGTACACTTATTGTGAAACTACGTAATTCAAGAAGCACAAAGAAATCACTTGCTTCAAAATGTCTTCCTCCCCTCTCTTCTGGGATACATTATATTATAGACACACACATACACACACACACACGACACACACACATGTATAAGCACAAGCATAAAACTAGTGTCTGAATTGAATATATAGCCAAATCATAGTAATATTTGAGAATGTGTCCACATAAATTATAATACACACCAAATATTTGCTCCTGAATATAACGTATAGGCAATTATTATAAATTCAAAAAGTCAAGTTTATTATTTATTCTTTTAGTTATTTTGTGTGAACGATTCCCCAAATATCTGATTATAATGAAAGGAGTTGATGTGGACAATGTGGCGTTGATGTTTAGTAACACTACCAAGTGGTAATCAACAATGCTTAAATATTGCTACTCTGACATAGGAAGCAAGTGAAACTATGCTTCCTATGTTTCAGAGACTGGTATAATATTGTCCAAAGCCATTAGGATCTGAGATGAAGATAACCATATGATTGTTTTCTGGACCATAGTCACTTCAAATATGGGATTACTATGTAACTTGCCACTCTTCAAACTCACAGGTATTTGGGCCATGAAATGGTTGGTTTATGTATCTTAATAATATACAAACTGACCTAGATTTGCAAGAGATCCTGCCTCTAAGAATATTAGGAAAAGAGGAGCTATTGAATTAAGGCTTCAAAGAAGCTGACTTACCAACAAATATTTACTAAGCATCTACAATGTCTCAGGCATTGCACTTTCTCAGTTTTTGTTTGTCTTAAAAAAATCTCTACTTTGCCAACGTTATTGAAGGATAGTTTCAATGGGTTATCAGTTATTTCATTTCTTTTATAATATGTCTCTGACTTCTGTATGTCTTTTAAGAAGTCAAATATTAATCCACACACCACTCTTTGAAGGTAATCTGTATTTTTTGCTCTGGATGAGTTTTAAGATTGTTCACTTTGTCTCTGATATGCTGAAATTTCATTTTAATGTGACTGAGGTTGAAATAATTATTATTTCAAGTCCTCTTTGAGATCCATTGGGAATCCTAAATCTGTTTCTTTCTCAGTTCAGATAGTTCAATAAAGTTTTATTCATTATGTTTTTATGTATTACCTCTTCTCCATTCTCTCCACCTTCTACTGGAAAACCAATTAATCATACCACTTAATCTTCCTTTGTCTTCTAACCTGTTCTACATATTTTCCATCTTTAAAGTTCTCTGTGTTAACTTAAAGATAATTTTTTCTAACTAATCTTTCAGTTCCTCTTCTCTCTTCAACTTAGTCCTCTTTTAAAATTATCCGTTGAGGTTATACTTTCATTTATTGCATTTTTTATTTCAAGAAGTTCTCTATTTTTTTTAGATTTCCTTTTTTTCTTATTTATTTTTATTGAATTACAGTTAATTTACAATTTTGTGTTAGTTTCAGTGTACAGCAAAGTGATTCAGTTATACGTATGTGTGTGTGTGTATATGTATATATATACATATATATATATATATATATACACATATACACACACATGTATTCTTTTTCAGATTCTTTTCCATTATAGGTTATTAGAAGATATTGAGTATAGTTCCCTGTGCTATGCAGCAGGTCCTTGTTGTTTATCTATTTTATGTATAGTAGTGTGTATATGTTAATCCCAAACTCCTAATTTATCTCTCGCCCTGTCCCCATTATCCCCTTTGGTAACCATAAGTTTGTTTTCTATGTCTGCAAATCTATTTCTGTTTTGTAAATAAGTTCATTTGTATCTTTTTTTTTAGATTCCACATATAAGTGATATAATATATTTGTCTTTCTCTGTCTGACTTACTTCACATAATATGATAATATCTAAGTCCATCCATGTTGCTGCAAATAGCATTCTTTCATTCTTTTTTATGGCTGAGTAATATTCCATTGTATATTTATACCACATCTTCTTTAACAGTTCATCTTTCAATGGACATTTAGGTTGCTTCTATGTCTTGGCTATTGTAAATAGTGCTGCTATGAACATTGGGGTGCATGTATCTTTTTGAATTAGAGTTTTCTCCAGATATACACCCAGGAGTGAGATTGCAGGATCATATGGTAGCTCTATTTTTAGTTTTTTAAGAAATCTCTATACTGTTCTCCATAGTGGTTGTACCAATTTACATTTCCACCAACAATGTAGGAGAGTTCCTTTTTCTCCATACCCTCTCCAGTATTTATTATTTGTAGACTTTTTAATGATGGCCATTCTGACTGGTGTGAGGTGATACCTCACTGTAGTTTTGATTTGCATTTCTCTAGTAGTTAGTGATATTGAGCATCTTTTCATGTGCCTGTTGGATAGAAGTTCTCTGTTTTTTAAAAAAAAATCTTTTGGCCATTTTTTCACTTTTCTACATGTAGATATTTTCAGGCTTATCTTTTTATTTTTTAAGCACAGTAAGTATATTTTATACTCTGTCTCTGAAAAGTACAATATCTCTAATCTTTGTGGCTATGTTTCTGTTATCTGTTGTTTTTGCTGATTCTGACATGTAATGCTATGAATCCTTATATGCTTGGTATTTTCAACTGTGTGCTGCTCATGGTCTTGAAATTTTACAGATGTGGATATTTTGAAAATTTTTAAAAAGGGATCCTTTTCTAGAGATTTGCATTGGTTTCTTGCAGACACCTAGGGGCGCTACTACTCTGTGATCGCTTTGAAATGTATTCACAGTTTGTAGGTTATTTCATAACTATCAGATGATATTAATTTGAGCTACAAATCTTTTATTCAAGTTGGTTATAATTATCATTTCTTAGGGCTTCCCCCACACTCTGTTCTACACATTTCTAAGGCAACTTTCCCTAATGTTCAGGGGATGGAAGGGAGATTCATTTCTGATTTACTATTACTCTAATGCTGTAGTTCTCTGAAGCTCTAGCTTAATGTAGGGAAAATCTCTTATCAGATTTGTGTGGTTGACAGATTTTGGGCTTTGACTTCTATTCCCCTCATGTTTAAGCCATCAAAACTAAAGTACAAATTAGCCTTGATTAATAATTGCATCTCAGGCAAAAACAATTTCAGTACTCCTTTACCTCTTGCACTCCAGGTTTTCCTTGGACTTTGGCTTGGTAATCTCATCAGATTTTTGATGGTTTTTGAAAGGTAGTCATAAAATATTTTATCCAGCATCTGTTGTTGGTTTCAGTGGGAGGACTGGTTTGAATAACCCTACCTGCTATAACCCTGGAAAGAGAACAAGACATGCAACATTTTCTAAACAAATTGCTTAAATTGAGTTTGAGTCTAAGTCTGATTCAAAGTGGAACAGGACGCTTTGTGAAAACAAACCTGACCAGAAAGTAAATTCATGAACCTACCCCAGGGTCTCAGAAATAGTGATACTATTATTCTGTAATAAATATGTGCTGGCAAGAATTTTGCAGTGTGCTTTTCAGGGACTCAAAGTACAACTGAAAACTGAATTTAAAAAATCAACTCTGTACTTGAAGAGAAATTTTTGCAATTGTGGATAGAAAACAAAGTGTGTCTCTAGAACAATAATAAAGTGTCTTATTCAAAGAAATGACAATTCAACCTAAGCTGTAGTGGTACAAGAATGGGATGGAATAAAGAGAAGACTATTAAAACACTGCTAATAATTAAAGAAGATAAATTGGAGACATTGAAACCAGTCCTGCCAGAAATTCTTTGTTTCATAACTAAAGATTTTACCAATTTCATAATGATGAAACATTACAATTTCACTCTATATCATTCACAAGTTTAATTTCATTATATAATTCTACTCTAATTAATTTAAAGTAAATTATGTATAACTCCCTTACTCTAATTTGAGCGCAGTCATTTTTTTTTTAACCTTATTTATTTATTTATTTATTCATTTATGGCTGTGTTGGGTCTTCGTTTCTGTGCGAGGGCTTTCTAGAGTTCTGGCAAATGGGGGCCACTCTTCATCGCGGTGCGCGGGCCTCCCACCATCGCGGCCTCTCTTGTTGCGGAGCACAGGCTCCAGACGCGCAGGCTCAGTAATTGTGGCTCACGGGCCTAGCTGCTCCACGGCACGTGGGATCTTCCCAGACCAGGGCTCGAACCCGTGTCCCCTGCATTGACAGGCAGACTCCCAACCACTGCTCCACCAGGGAAGCCCCCCGCAGTCATTTTTTTTACCAATCTTTTTGTAGTCTATATAACATCTCAATTTAAAGAGTATCTCCAGGAAGTATCACAGGTAGATGTCTGGATCTAAAGAGCTGTACTTCTTTCAGAATGTTATCAAGTCAGGCTTTTTTTCTGGCTGGCTATCTACAAAAGTAAGATACAGATATATAAAGGACAATAAATGTTCAGTATTTCTTTATTTGTTTGTTTTGTTTTGTGTTCTGGACAGGAGCACAGGAAATTGATTCCCCAGCAGAAATATCCGTACTTTGGAAGTTCTGTAATTATGTAATGTACACATTTCTTTCTATTTATCTCTGTTTTTTAAAAATTCTATTATCTAAATTTTGACCTCCATAAGACTGCATATCAAAATCTTGATCATAACATTTCAAGTTAAAATGGTCTTATGGAAACCTTCATTACTTGAAAGGCTTTGTCATCCACTTTCTTGATCAAAATAGGTAGTGATCTGTAAAGCAGCCAAGAAATTTATATTTGGAGTGCTTTCTCCTGATGGATGAAGGAGCAGGCAAAGATTCTTCCTGGTAAAGTGTGGGCGGTTAATTTTATGTGACAGACTCATTATGAATGAGGCAATATGAGCATGAAGTAGTTCACAGCACTTACTTCTATCAAGTTCTACTGATTAAAAAAGCAAGGTGTGGTTCAAAAATATCTGAGTCTCCAATAATTTTTGGCTTCTCTGCAAGTCAGACTACACAAGAATACCCTAGAGGTTCTGGACAGGAAGCCATGTCATCATTGGCAAGAAGGCTTCTAGAATTGGCCCCAGTTGGTTTAACTGAGCCTTCCAATGCAGCATGAAGGATGGAACTGGTGCATGTAATGGCATGAAGCCTTATGTATTAAAACTGAATATCACTCAAAGCAATTGTAAGTTTTATCAGAAATCCTAGACACAGGCATCTTTTCAAAAGCTCAAACATTGAAAGGATCTTTTATAATATTGCATACCGTATAACAAACATTGTTGTCATCAGCAGGTTTGGATCTTCTGGAAGTCTGCATTCTGTCAAGGCTTTTGGCAGAGATTCAGGTAGAGAAACATTTACTTTAAAATGATTAATGATTCCCAACTCTATTTTGCCAAGGACCAAGCTTTTTGTCCTCTCTTTTTAGTCATTGATCCTGAAACACTTCTGCAACTTACTCAGCTTTCAAATTAACATATATACTTTGAAAAATACACATACTTGATTAGATCTTTCTTTTCCCTGGAAACTGATCATAGCAGACTCTGGGGCAAGCACTATGTAAATATCTATTTCATTAGTATTATTATTTGAATGGAGTAATTTAATTATTCTAAACCACATTCATGGGCCAACTGGTGAAGCCAGGATTCCATGCTATGACCTTGATTGGATAGGGCTTTAATAATACAGTTATTGTAACAGTGTGTATGTATTATACAGCAATACCATTAAACTATTTCACAATAAACAATAGAATAATCTAAGACTCTTTTTTTCTCCAGTACATGTGACCTGCAGCTAAGAAGTCAAAATCTCAGGTGGTTATAAATATAAACTTTGTTGTAATTCATTTATACTAGTATTGAAATATACTTAAAAACTTTCAGGCAAGTGAAAATTTTTGCTTCATGTCTCTATCAGATGTGCTTTGCTGTGAGGGAAAGTTTTCTCTCTCCCTTTAGGTAAGGGAAGAAGGGGGTCAGAAGTATTGTGTTTTCAGGTGTTAGTGTGTGTGTTTCTTAATATGACCAGTTAGTGAAATAATGTAATTCATTAACATAATTTACTACACTTACATTTAAATACATGTTTAAGTCGAAAGTTTTAAAATAGTTTAATTTTTGTTCGGGTTGGGCAGAAAAAAATTAAATAATAGGAAATTATTCTGGAGTCAAACTTTCTCATCAGCTTTTATTTGTAGGAAAAAAGATTGGTCAAGGGAGATAATTTACAGGACATCCACAAACTTGAAAAACTTGATGGGAAAACTTACTTAACACCTAGGAAGAGACAGTCCATGCTTGGCTCAAACGTGGTACAATTTGCAACTCCTAGTAGGAGGAGGGAACATATCCAAACTTTTCCAAGAATCAATAAAATTAACAACTTTTCCATGATGATGATTACATTATACAGTTAAGAATTATAAAAACTCTTCATCTTTATTGTCTTTTGACTTGTACTTATATTATAAAAAGTGATTTTTAAAATCAAAAACTATTGAAAATAAAATCTTGAAATCTTCCCCATACAAAATTCTCACATCCATGAATGAATACAGGTATTCTTATAAATTAACCATTACTGGATTTCTCTGGTTGTAATATGTTGTAGTGGTTGTAGTGTTTACCGGTTGTAGTGTGTTTTCACTTCCTAGATCATTCAACAAGTATCTATTAAGTGCCTACGTGTACCGAACCCTGTTCTAGATGTGGGAATTTGAAAATGAACAAGCATACAAAACTCCTATGTCAAGATTTATAGCAGGGATCCACAATCTATGGCCCCTTAGTGAAACCTGAGCCCCTGCTCTTTTTTAAATACATTTATTAAGGTATAATTAATACATTAAGAATAGCACATAATTAAAATGTATAATTTGATGAATTTGAACATATGCAAACATCCATGATAACATCACCTCAATCAAGGTAATAGACATATCCAGCTGATCTCAAACTTTCCTTGTGCCCCATTGTTTTTGCTTGATTTTTTTGTTGTTGTTGGAAGAGCACTTAACATGAATTCTAACTTCTGAACAAATGTTGAAGCTCACAACAGTATATTGTTAACTATAAGGCATTATGTTGTACAGCAGATTTCTAGAACTTGTTCCTCCAGCATAAGTGAAACTTTATATCCATTGAATGATGCCTTACTTCCCCTTCCCCTCAGCCCCCAGCAACCACTATTGTTTTCTCTATTTCTATGAGCTGGACTATTTTAGATGCTTCATACAAGTGGAATCTTACAGTATTTGTCCTTCTGTTGTGCAAATTGCAGATTCCCATCTTTTTTAAGGCTGAACAATATTCCATTGTATGTATATACCACATTTTCTTTATCCATTTATCTGTCAATGTTCAGTTGGGTCATTTCCATATCTTAGCAATTGTAAATAATGCTGCAATTAACTTGGGAGTGCAGATATCTCTTTAAGATCCTGATTTCAATTCTTTTGGATATATATCCAGAAGTAGGACTGCTAGATTTTATGGTAGTTCTATTTTTCATTTTTTGAGGAAGCCCTATTTTCCACAGATGCTACAGTATTTGACATTCCCACCAACAACATACAGGGTTCAAATTTCTCCACATGCTCACCAACACTTATCCTTTGTTTTTTGGGGTAATAGCCATCCCAACAGGTATGAATGGTATCTCATTGTAGTTTTACACTTCCCTGACAATTAATGATGTTTTTTCATACACCTGTTGGCCATTTGTATGTCTTCCTTGGAGAAACATCTGTTCAAGTCCATTGTCCATTTTTAATAAAGTTATTTCTTTTTTGCTATTGGGTTGTAGGAGTTCCTTATATTTTTTTAAAATTAACTCCTTATCAGATGTATGATTTGCAAATACTTTGTCCCATTCAGTAGGTTGATTTTCATTCTGTTGGTTGTTTCCTTTGCTATGCAGAAGTTTTTTAGTTCAATGTAGTCCCACTTGTCTATTTTTGCTTTTGTTGCCTGTGCTTTTGGTATAATATCCAAAAATCACTGCTAAGATCTAAGTAAAAAGCCTTTTGCCCTGGTTTCTTCTAAGAGTTTTAGGTTCAGGTGTTATGTTTAGTCTTTAATTTTTTTGAGATAATTTTTGTACATGGTATAAGATAACATTTTGATTACATTTTTTTCATTTACATGTAGATATTTAGTTTTCTCATCACCATTTGTTGAAAAGAGCATCCTTTCCCATTGTGAGTTCTTGGTGCACTTGTCAAAGATCAGTTGACTTTATATGCATGGGTTTATTTATGGGTTCTCTAGTCTGTTTCATTGGTCTATATGTCAGCCTTCATGCCAGTACTACACTATTTTAATTAGCATAGCTTTGTAATACATTTTAAAATCAGGGTGTGTGATGCTTCAGGCTTTGTTTTGCTTTCAGTATTGCTTTGACTATTCAGAGTCTTCTATGGTTCCATATAGAATTTTAGAATATTTTTGCAAAAAGTGTCACTGAGATTTTGATGTGGATCCCTTTGAATCTGTAGATTGCTTTGTGTTGTATGGACATTTTAACAATATTGAGTTTTCTAATCCATAAACATGGGATGTCTTTCTACTTGTTTGTGTCTCCTTTAATTATTTTCATCAATGTTTTTCAGTTTTCAGTGTACAAGTCTTGCAGTTTATTACAATTGAGTATGATGTTAGCTGTGGACTTGTCATATATGGCCTTTATTATATTGAGGTTCATAGCATCTATGCTTAGCATTTTTTTGTGGAAAAGTGTTGAATTTTGTCAAATTATTCTTCTGTAACTATTGAGATAATCCTGTGATTTTTATCCTTCTTTCTGTTACTGTAGTGTGTCACATTTATTGCTTTGTGTATGTTGAAACACTTTTGCATCTCAAAGATAAACATCACTTGATCACAATGTATGATACTCTTAATGTGCTGTTGTTTTGGTTTGGTAGTATTTTGTTGAGGATTTTTGTATCTATGTTCATCAGGAATACTGGTTTGTAATTTTTTTCTTTTGTGTGGTGGTGGTTTTGTCTGGCTTTGATATCAGGATAGTTCTGGCCTAACAAAATGAGTTTGGAAGTATTCCCTCTTCTTCAGTTTTTTGGAGGAGTTTGAGAAGAATTGGCATTAATTCTTCTTTAAATGCTTGGTAGAATTTACTAGTGAAGCCATCTGGTCCAGGGTTTTTAGTTGTTGGAAGGCTTTTATTACTGATTAAATCTCCTTACTCATTACTCTTCTGTTCAGACTTTCTTTTTCTTCATGATTCAGACTTGGTAGTTTGTATGTATCTAGCAATTTATACTTTCCCTCTAGATTACCCAGTTTGTTGGTGAAAAATTCATAGTAGCCACCTATAATTCTTCTTATTTCTGTGGCATCAATTGTAATGTCTATTCTCTCATTTCTGATTTTATTAATTTGAGGGTTTTCTTTTTTCTTGGTTAGTCTAGCTAAAGATTTGTCAATTTCTTTCTCTTTTTCAGAAACCACTCTAGGTTTCATTTATCTTTTCTACTGTATTCATAGTCCCTATTTCATTTATTTCTACTCTAACACATATTATTTCCTTGCTTCTGCTAACTTTGGGCTTTGTTTGTTCTTCTTATAGTTCCTTGAGCTTTACATTTAAGTTGTTCTTTTGAGATCTTTCTTTTTCAATGTGGCTGTTTATTGCTATAAACTTCCCTTTTAATATTGCTTTTGCTGCATCCCATAAGTTTTGGCATGTGTTTTTTTCATTTTCATTTGTCTTAAGTTATTTTTCTGATTTCTCATTTGATTTCTTCTTTAACCCATTGGTTGTTCAGGAATGTATTGTTTAATATTCATATATTTACATATTTTCTCATTTACCTTCTCTTATTGATTTCTAATTTCATACCATTGTGGTTGGAAAAAATACTTAGTATGATTTCAGTCTCTTTAAATTTGTTAAGATTTGTTTTGTGACCTAACATGGGATGTATCCTGGACAATGTTTCATGTATATTTGAAAAAAAAATGTGTGTATTCTGCTGCTATTGGGTGGAATATTCTGAATATGTCTGTTAGGTTCATTTGAGCTACAGTTTTGTTCAAGTCTCCTTTTTCCCTACTGATTTTCTACCCAGATGTTCTATCCATTATTGAAAATTGGGTACTGAAATCTCCTACAATTATTGTGTTGCTATGGATTTCTCCCTTGAGTTCCTATAATTTTTGCTGTATATATTTTGGGGCTCTGGTGTTGGGTGCATATATATTATAATTGTCATATATTCTTGATGAATTGATCCTTTTATTATTATAAAATGTTCTTCTTTGTCCCTTTTGACAGTTTTTGACTTAAAGCCTATTTTGTCTGATATAAATATAGCCACCTCTGTTCTCTTTTGGTTACTGTTTACATTAAGTATCTTTTCCCATCCCTTCACTTTCAGACTATGTGTGTCCTTAATTCTAAAATAAGTCCCATTGTAGGCAGCCTGTTTTGGGGTCTTGTTTTATTATCCATCAGCCATGCTATGCCTTTTGATTGAGGAGTGTAATCCACTTAATCCAATTACTTTAAAAGTAATTTTTCGTAGGGAAAAACTTACTATTGCTATTTTGGGTTTTGTCCGTTTTGCAGTTTTTTGTTCTCTTTTCCTTCTCTTGCTATCTTCTTTTGCGTTACTTGATTTCCTGTAATCATATTCTTTGATTTCTTTCTCTTCTTTTTTGGTGCATATTTGTATGTATTTTTTGTACCATAAGGTACATTTTTATGTACCTTGAGGCTGACATAAAACATCTTATAGTTATAGCAGTCTATTTTAAGTCAATAACGATTTAACTTCATTTGCATACAACAGCTCTATTCTTTTACTTCTCCTGCCCAACACACTCTACGTTATTGATGTCACAATTTATATCTTTTTATATTGTGAATCCATTAACAAATTTTTGTAGCTATAGTCATTATTAATATTTTTGTTTTTTAACTCTACTGTAAAATTAAAAATGATTTACATACCACCATTATAGAATTATAGTATTTTATATTTATTTTTATATGTACCATTACCAGGATTTTATACTTTCATGTACTTTTGTATTGCTGTTTAGTATCCTTTTGTTGCAATTTGAAAAACTCCCTTTAGCATTTCTTGTAAAACAGATTAGTAGTGATGAACTCCCTAAGCTTTTGTTTGTCTGGGAAAGTCTTTATCTCTCCTTCATTTTTGGAGAACCATTTTGATATGTATAGTATTCTTGTTTGGATTTTTTTTTTTTAATTCAGCACTTTGAATATATCATCCTACTCCCTTCTGGCCCACAAGGTTTCTGCTGAGAAATCTGCTGATAGTCTTATGGGGACTCCCTTGTATGTGATGAGTTTTTTTCTCTACTGTTTTCAAAATTTATTCTTTGTTTTTGAATTTGTCAATTAGATTATAATGTGTCTCAGCATAGACTTACTTAGATTTATTCTATTTGATGTACTTTGTGCTTCATGAATCTGAATGTCTATTTCGCTCCCCAGTTTGGGAAGTTTGGGGCTATTATTTCTTTAAATAAGCTTTCAAATAACAGTGGCGTCCAGAGTGGTAGCAAACAGATTTCTTATGAGATGCAACACTGATCTCATCACCCCTTTAATTAAAATTGCATGACTTATAGCTCTTTTAGATCTGGGTCCAGCCCACCTTTTCAAACCCCTCTCTCCCCAACACTTCCCTCTCCATCCTTTGAAGCATAAACAGGTCATCCTGGAAAATTTTTATCTTAAGACCTAAAATATTCTCAACTTCTTCAAAAATGCTTACAATGGCTTTGCTCAGCTGACTAGTTGATACATTAGCAGATTCCCTCTTCCCAAGGAATCATCTATGTTCTTCTGTGGCACCAGCATTTCTCCCTATCAATTATCACAGTGTATTCATTCATTCACCTGACAATATTGAGCACCTAGTATAAGCAAGCATTATCCTAGTTGATGCATAGATATTACTCTTATCCTTTGAAACTTCAATATCTAATAGCATGTCAGAAATGTCAGCCTACTTACTTCCTATCTCTCAGTCTTCTCTGTGACTGGGATTCAGAAAGAGCTATTTATAATACAAGCACAATTTAAAAGACAATAAAGTTTAAGAGTTTTATAATTCTTTTTTTTTTTTTTAGGAGTAAAATCTTTTTTTTTTTAACATCTTTATTGGAGTATAATTGCTTTACAATGGTGTGTTAGTTTCTGCTTTATGACAAAGTGAATCAGTTATACATATACATATGTTCCCATATCTCTTCCCTGTTGCATCTCCCTCCCTCCCACCCTCCTTATCCCACCCCTCTAGGTGGTCACAAAGCACAGAACTGATCTCCATGTGCTATGCGGTTGCAATTCTTAATTGTACAAAGTGATCCTCATTTTCTTAGTTTGATAGGTGCTTTAGAAAGCACTCAATTCATCTCAATTCATCTCTAAGCACAGAGTTAGCTAATAGAAATATGATTTCTGAATGAATAATGAAATAGATGTTCACCTCTAATAGGTGTTCAAACACCTCCTTGGATCTGAGTTGTCCATTTTATATTTTTCTTGTCTTTTTGGTAGTCTATCCTTGTTGATAAAGAGACACCTCCAAGGAGCCATTGCTCTTCTAAAATTTCAAGGCTGCAGGTGCAGTTCTGTAGTACAATAAGACCTCCCTATATCACACATTTAATTAACATACCTGAGACCCTCTAGTATAGGAGATGCATATTCCTCAGAGACTCTGCTCCTCCAGGAAATAATGCTTGATCTATTTTTCCTAAGACTACCTGTTTCTCAGCAATTTTATTTCTCTTGTTATCTTGCTTTTTGGCAGAAAAAAAAAACACTGTTGTGTACTTACAAAGCAAAATGCTTGAAGATAGTGACCAAAAAATCTCTTTAAAAAGATATTCTAAGGGCCATCATCAAAAACAGTCCTCTACTAAATTGTTGATATCACATAACAGATTCCTAGCAAACATGACATTTTGGCCATGTACGAACAAATAAAACTAGAATAAGGGAAAATATGTAGAAAAATATTTTCTTTTTCTTATTAACTAGAACCTTTGAATGCACTGAGTTGTAACATACTGATTTAACATTAGCCTCATAGTAGACTCTTTACGAAGCAGAAAACAGGACCAATTCTGTGATCTCACACATGGCAGCCTTTTAAAATCCTAGAGCAATGGGTGAGGTCCTAAAGTAGAAACCCAAAAAATGAAACCATATGCAAACTGCATCACCTCCGTGTAGGTCATCTATCTTCTGGTGTTTTTATGTCTGCTTTATTACCAGTTTTATTTAGGTTGCAGAACCACTGGGTTGAGGCCACATCTGTCTTTGTGTTGTGGAGAGTTCTTCACACATTGTAAGTACTTAGGAAACATTTTCCAATGGTAATGATTCAACAAAACAAATCACAAGTAGTACATTCTGTTGTATGATACATTTATTTATTAGTTCTCTCAAAATATAGATTATTATTTTGCAAACTCTACCTGTTTACTTATTTAATGCATTTTCCTAGCCAAGAAGCAATTTCACACCATTCTGAAATACACTCTGTGCCAGCTACTTGGGTGCAATTAAGTGTCACATGAGTTTTTACCTAAATTCTTGTTTGATACTTTCTCAAAGTTTAATAAATGTCTGTCTCAGGTATGGTCTTTCTTCTTCGGAGTCTTTTTAGGTCCCGCTTGAGTTTTGCAGTTTGTATCAAAAATCATTTGTATTTAACATACGCTATATTCCTAAACTTGTGAATAACACGATTTTATAGACTTTTTAAAGGAAGCTCACATTTCATTGCCTGACTGACAAAGCTTCATGGAAATTGTGGCTTAGAAGTCTGTAGTCACTTTTACCAGAAGTTTGACACTGATATCTTGGCTTGGCCTCTTCATATGGTTCAAAAAACTTTAATTCCTACAAAATATCCTGACATTTCTGAGTCAGTTTGGGTCCCTTGCATTTTTAAATTAATTAAATAGAATTTTTGAACAAAGGCAATATTGTATTACTTAGTTTTGATGAATATAATGAAAATACACAGTTACTCAAGAAATATTTTAATTTGTAAATAGTACACTTAGCTTTTTAAATGTTGTACTTCCTTGTCAAAATCCAGAATATGTTAGGTGAGTGGAAAGAGAGACTCTATAAAGGGGACAACTTTTAATACAGTTTCTGAAAGTTATGTAGTAGAAATGTGAAGTTGATGGAGGAGATAAGTGCAAGTTCAGGGCTAGTGGTAAGATATTCCAATATGAGCAAGTCCTTCAAGGAAAGATAGAACAGGAAATATTCAAAGAAAAAAGGAAAGCACAGAATGCATGAAGGGGGATTGCAGGAGGTAGTATCAGAAAGGTAGCTTTAGGTCAAAACTTGGCAGTACTTGGGACTTCCCTGGCTGTCCAGTGGTTAAGACTCCACTTTTCCAATGCAGCGGGCACGGGTTCGATTGCTGCTCAGGGAACTAAGATCTCACATGCCGTGCAGCGTGGCCAAATTTTTTTTTTAAAAAACCAACTTGGTGGTACTTAAGAGGTTGTGGAGAAAGACAAGCAAGATTGTCCAGTGAATAAATCTTGAGGCTCAGACTGCCTTGCAAAGGACTGACGGAGACCAACCACTCCTCTGTTTTGGTGGCAGAGACTGCAACCCCAGCTCAGCTTCCTGTGGGTCTAAGTTAAGTCCCTTCCCCAAGCAACTGGCATTTTCCAGACAACTCTCTGAAGAACTGGCATGAATACTCATATTGAACTTTGACTCTTACCTCTCCCAAAGTGATTCTCCCCATGCACAACAAAGAGGTAGTCTAGCAGAGAGACAGTTACACCCACCTGGAATACAAACTCTTGTTGTATCCAGAAGGATCCTGTCATCAAAGAATCTCTCTAGGGGGTAATGAGACATCAGGAGATGACTGTCTTCTCTTGCTTCACCTTGCTATATGTTTCCCTATCGAAGCCTATTCTTTATACTCAGACCCTTAAACATTATGGAATTCTCTCTGATATACTTCCCTACGGTTGCTGGGTATTTTTAATCACTATAAATCGCTGTTAATTTTTGAACAGTGAAATTTCATTACAGAGGCATTCACTATCCTGAAAAGAGTACACATGAGAAAGAAACAGCTAGAATCGAAGAGATAAGTCAGGAGCTGGGTAAGATTAAAAGATCTTAGGAGCCCTAAAGCTTGAACATTTTATGGTATTACCTCCCCTAACTGTGGGTCAAAAAGAAAAATCAACGCTTAACTATTAAGAATGAAACATGTGTAGCAAAATTTCAATATATTTTTCGAGGTTTTCTAATAGAGAAATCCTGGAAACTTTCGTCAAAACTGAACTCTATGATATACCTGTTTTGTGGTGCTCTAAGGCTATGCTTGACTGCCTTTTGAGTAACCCACCCTAGGTTTGGGGCTAGTGCTTTCTAGATCAAAGGCATGGACATATATACACTACCAAATGCAAAATAGATAGCTAGTGGGAAGCAGCTGCATAGCTCAGGGAGGTCAGCTTGGCGCTTTGTGACCACCTAGAGAGGTGGGATAGGGAGGGTGGGAGGGAGACACAAGAGGGAGGGGATGTGGGGATATACGTATGCATATAGCTGATTCACTTTGTTATACAGCAGGAACTAACACAACATTGTAAAGCAATTATACTCCAGTAAAGATGTTTTAAAAAAAAAAAGAAGTCATAGGAATATTAAACGTGAGTGGCAGTGAGCATGAAATGGTGGAGACAACTAAAGGATGTGGGAGTGAAATTGACCTTAGAAGGAAATTAATTGGAAAAGTAAAAAGGCAAGGAAGACAATGAATCATGACCCTGGTTTTGAATGTCGATGACTGTGAATCAGTAGCAGAGCTGTAATGGCATTATCAGAGAAGCAATGGATATGAGGAGGAAGAAAATGCAGAAAAGGAGGAAGAGGAGTAGAAACAGAAGGAAAAGAATAAAAATAATATTATTACAGCAGTTAACATTTATTGAGCACTTACAAAGTGCCAAGAACGCTTCTGAGCGCTGTATTTGCATTTCCTCAAATGTCTTGGCATGTGATTATTCACAGGAGGACTGGTCTGCTTTACATGAACGTATTTTTGGCTGAACATATGTTCTTTGCATCTCACTTGTACATATATGGAATTTTCACAGAAATGTACGGCTATATTTCTCTCCTATACATAGGGACATTTAATCTCTTTAGGAGCTCGAGTCAATTGCTCTGCCCATATGAAATATAACTCTTATCCGGAGGAGTTTCTATTATATGAGTTAAAACTGGAAGATTCTCTAAACCACTGCTATGACCAGCAGCAACCTGTCCTCAATTTCTGGCTTCAAAGGAATGAATATTAGGTAGTATCTGTGTAAAATAAGTGAGTTCATCTGTGAGTTGGGAGCTGGACCTCCTGGGCCACTATATGTGTATAGTTCCCTCTCATGATTTTATCAGTTGACCTGAATGCAACTGATTCACTGTAAAGCACTTCCAGTGGTTTCTAATTTTTTTTTTCTTACTGAGAAATTGTCTACTTGGCTTCTCTACCTACGTGTGAAAACACCAGACAACTGTCATATCCAAAACAAACTCAGTATCTTCCACCCACTCACACACATTATTCTGTGGTAACCCAACAGAGCAGTCCTTTCTCTCTTGATTCCTCCACTATGGAAATTGGAAAACCTGAATACAGGCACCTCCCACGTACTATCAGTAATTCATTTCTGAAAAATCCAATATTCTGGGTAAGAAATTCCAAACAGGAACTTATTTCCCATTATTTAAAATGGGAAAATTATACTACATTGCATGTGAACACTAAACCTGTAATCAATTTCCTAAAACGTAAGTAAAACATACATATATAAAGCACCCACCTATATACAACTAACACGTTATAATATATTACTTACTAGTCTCTAAACAAATATGATATGCTATTAAGAAACATATATAGAAACATGACATTTATAAGACAGCATGACAGGTACAAAATAATAAATAAATTGATTTTTAAGATGCAACAACATGTTCAATACAAAGCAAGGCAATTTCTTATGACATATTACTCATCAAGTCAAGTGGAGACTTAAAGAAAGTCGAGAAGGGAGGAGGAGGGAGAAAGCGGAAAAGTCACTATTTGCCATTAGTTGTGGAAGATGATGGTTCTAATAAGTGAGTAGGGAAGAGGCAATTTTAGACGTTCCAGTTGTTTTTTGCTGTATAACAAACAGTGGCTTAAAATGCCAACTCATAATTCTCCCTACCTACATCTACCTAACTAACGAGGAGAAATTCAGCCTGCAAGTTTTGAAGATTCTTTCTTCCAATTTGTATGGTACGAAATTATAGGAGAGCAATTTACTTTGACCATGCTGGTCTACTCCATGCTCCTTGCTTATTCTCACAGGGTGTTTTGAGAAAGGCAGTGGCACCACCTCCCATGATAACCTGATGTTGCCAAGGCTAGCGCCTCACTGATCAGGAATAACCAACACAGACTGACACTCATGAGCTCTTACAGCAGAGATCCAGTCATCTCTCAGCAGCTTCTTTGCCAGGACCCATGCCAATCTCAGGACTGGCAAACTCTCCTCCTCTCCCCACTACCAGGGAGAACTCTCCAAACTTCTCTTTGGTATGACTCTGTCCACCTTCCATCAGATTCGTAGCTCCCTTCTCTTCCTTTTACCTGGTAGACCACATGACCTCATCTTTACATGCCTTGAAAAACACAGTACAGTTTCCTTTCACCTGCAGCTGACAGCAGAGTCAGGAAGGGCTCTTTTCCTTTGGTTTGGTTCCTTTCTAACTCATTCAGTACCATGTAATCTATTCTTTACATTATGGACAGACACTTTTTTAAATTGTACATAATGTCATCCTCTTAATCTTAGGAGTTTAGTGACTTCCCATTAGAATCAAGACCAAAATACTAAACAAGACCCATAAAGGCCTGGAGGATCTGCCTCCACACTTCCCTTTCCCCTTTCTTTCTCAGTTCCAGCCATGCTGGCTAGCTTCCTGATCCAAGCAACACCAAAGTTTGGCAGCTGGTAGGCTGTCCAACTCTCTCCACCCTTCACTGCCTTCCTTTTTTTTTTTTTTTAAATGAACCTGGGAGGGAGACTTTTTTATTTTTTTAATTTTATTTATTTATTTATTTATTTATGGCTGTGTTGGGTCTCCGTTTCTGTGTGAGGGCTTTCTCTAGTTGTGGCAAGTGGGAGCCACTCTTCATCGCGGTGCGCGGGCCTCTCACTATCGCGGCCTCTCTTGTTGCGGAGCACAGGCTCCAGACGCGCAGGCTCAGTAATTGTGGCTCGCGGGCCTAGTTGCTCCGCGGCATGTGGGATCTTCCCAGACCAGGGCTCGAACCCGTGTCCCCTGCATTGACAGGCAGATTCTCAACCACTGCACCACCAGGGAAACCCCCACTGCCTTCTTAATGCTCACTCATCTTTTAGATCTCAGCCTAAATGGTAGCTTTTTAGTAAAATTCCCTACTCTTCTGTCTCCCAGGCTTTATTGAGTCACTTTGTTAAAATTCTAATCATTCCCTCTCCCTTGTACTTTTTCTTCATAATGCTTAAAATACTCTGTGGTTATACTTTGTTTGGGTGATTCTTATTTTACTGTCTTCTCTATTAATCCATAAACCCCACAAGAGTAAGGAATCACATCTGTTTGCATTCCCCTGATTTTTCAGTATCTATCTAGCATGTGTCTGGCACATAACAATTTGTCTAATTAGTTATAATGAGCTAGTGGTAAGTGTGAACCACTATGGCTCACAGAAGATTCCCTGTAATGGTAAAATCTGACCTTGCTTTTGTGTTCCTTATTTTTCTCCTCTGGTCTGAGACCTTCACTTCTTGCTTCAGGGTCCATCGTACCAAGACTTGGTCTTTGTTAACATAAACCCCTACTGTAGGAATTTTGAAAACCAAACCTTTATTTGTTAACCCCTCAAATACCTATGTAACTCATTGTTGCATTGTTCTGAATAGAGCATTTTGTGTCTATCATTTCTCTCCTGGTCTGTCTGTGGGGAAAAATGCCATTTTCTGCCTCAGTGATGTGCTCTCTTCACCTAAGTGTGAAAGGGGTTCTAAAGGCCCTCTGGGTAGTCTGTTCCTGCTTGGAGACTGAAGGAGGCATAGATTCTCCATTTGGGGAACAACCATAACTCTTACTGCATAGCAGCATTAAAACTTCCCAAGGCAACAGTAGCTGGGAGACTTTCTGTTTAATCACTTTATACCCAATAAAGTGTGGATTACATAATATTTTCATAATGCCATGGAAACCTAATGAGTCATCCTCCATTATAGGCAAGCATACTTGTGTCTATGATCAGGGCAGAGTGTCATCAAAGCTGGGAGGGAGGCATACTGACAGATTCTTACCAACTTTCCTTTTTTTAGACTTTATGATAACCACCCAAAACATTTGCCATAGTCCCTGAAGCAACAAGCTTAATCCTCGCAAAATACCTTCATTATGTATTGTGATTTTCACGTTTTGAAATTATTTAAACTTGATAGCATTTAAAGGGACCAGGCCTCTGATGACATTGTGAAAGTTCTTAATCTTATCAATAAAATATTTCCAATTTATGCTGAAGAATGATAACTTCTGGGTAGTTTTCCTGCCCGTGGTGATTGGATTAGCTGAGATTGCAGAGATGCCCTTCCCTGACATGGATTTCTTATTCACTTCCTGATCTGTTGTCAGTCATTTCTTGTTCTGCAAAGTGGCATTTTCCACAAATTAATATTTTCATTCCCTATTTTACTGACAGAAGTAAAAAAAAAAAAGCAGGTTTTTTCACATTACTCAGCAGACCTGTTAGAATAGATTAATGTTTTTTGATATACTAATCCACTCAATCTCTGGTTAATTTGTTCTCTACCATGCATTAACATCCTGATTTACTGTCTGTCTGTCTGACTGTTTGGTGGAAATGATAAAGAAGATACAATTATTTATTTTAAAATGTCAAAATATAATTGAGAATGAGCAAATAATGCATGACAACGTAATACCTAATTTAGCACTCAATTTAGTAGAACAACAGACAGTACTAGAGAAGTTCAGAGGAAAGAAAGCTCAGTAAGATTTGAAGACGGAGAAGATTTGGAGGACGAATAAGTGAGTTTTCACCGAACTTAAAAAGGGATACTGAGCATAAGATTTACCTAAGGAGTGAAGGGACGAGCAGTGAGCGATCCAACTGAAATAAATTATGTGAACACAAGAACACAGACACAAAGAGAAAAGTATGATCATGGACAACGAGAGGGGATAAGTGGAACAAATGACAATTGCTATAGGGATGGAATTTACAAATACAGCATTTGGCTGAATTTTACTAAAAGGCAGAACATTAAATGCCAATTCCACTAACATTTTCTGAGTGTCAGCATAGGAACAAACGGACAGTGAAGCCAAGCCAGAAAAATATGGTTTTAAATCCCAGGTCGCTACATCCTGGCTCTGAAAACTTAGGTAATTATTTAACTCCTCTCAGAATTTTTTCCTCTCAGATAAGTTTTCTTATCTGTAAAATGGGAGGAGGAGGGTTGTCTCATGAGTTTTTTGTGATTATTATACAAGACAATGCATGTAAAGGACTTAAACTCTCATTATATATCAGCTGCTCTTATTATATCCTACTGAGGAATTCCCAGTATCTAGAACAGTGTCTAACATATATTAAGTTCCCAATATATTTCCATTAATTGAGTGAATGATTATTTTTAAGTGTCCCAAATCTCTCAGTCTTATTCATTAAGACTCATGTTGTTGTTACTGTTGTTATTTAAAAAACAGGCGAAAGAGTAAAGATGGATCAAAGAATGTTAGTTAACAGTGTCACCCTCATATATGAGCCACACATGTTGAACCAAGCAGTAAAAGAGTAAATAACAAAATCAGCTATGAAATAAGAATTTCTGATTATATATGCTACTAGAAGTCAATTGTAGCTCTAACATATACCTGCTAAACTCTTTGTAATTTCCATAGAGCTATCTGAGAATTGAGAACAAACCCCCCCATCATACCCCCAACACACATAAACCAAGAGTTTTGTAGATAAACTTAGTTAAATATTAAGCATACATTTCCAAATGATTCTCCAGTTCCTATGATTAGTGTATATTTTTAATAAGATAGTCAAGTTAATTCTTCCTAAATAGTAAAGTAAAACTATATTTTTGCAATATCTTGCAATTTGGATTCAAAATATCCGAAGAAAGATAGAAAATAAAACATAGAAAATATGTTAGCCTGCTTTTACTTACATTACCTAAAAATGGTAAAAAGGTAGTCTATAAATATATGACAAATTGATGAAGAAATCTGGTAACTAAATCAGCTTCCTGCATTTCAAATATCAATGCAAAGAGGGCCAGATGGTGAATTAAAAATCTGCATGAGTATTGACTTTTAATGAAAAAACTTATATGCTCTTCATGGCCACAATTAGTATAGCTTCTCTGCTCTCCTCCCTTGATGCTAGGACCTTGTTACACTGACCTCTTATGTCAATAAAACCAGCTTGAAGTTCACATGCAAACACATTCATAGTAAGCAACCTCCCCAGCTAGTTAGAAAGGTTAATCACGGGAAAGCCCTTGGTAGAGGCAGGATATTTATTTCTAAATTGAAAAGTCCTCTTGATATTAAAGTTTGGAGAGAAAAATATTTGCTAACCCTATAAAATTGAATTACCATCAAGCAAGGAAAGTGGTTCTGCATATTTCATACATGAAAAGGAAATATTTGGTATCCCTTCAATTTTTTGCTCCTAAGTCCTGTCTTAGAGACTTTGCACACATATGAATGGAGAAAAAGCATGAAACGAGTGCAATACCTTTCCAATAAGTTGCCTCACTTTCTTCCTGAAGCCCATTTTTTTTCTTTCTTTTTTTTTTTTTACTGCTGTGAAAAAATAAAAAGAATATACAAGACACAGAACAGCAGTACTCAGACTTTACGCTTCATGAAAACCTCATCTGAACAGCTGGTGTTCAGAGCTGTTGGGGAAAGATGGACATCTGCTCTACAGATATCTCACTTTAACCAATATTAGTTTTCTTAAAATGGTAAGTAATATGGATTGGGATATCCATCTGTCCGTGTTCTTGGTGTGAATACTAGCATTGTCGATTTCAGACTTTTCTTTCTCAATATGACTTTCAAAAAAGCAAAATGAGAAAGAACTGAAAAGCCAGCAGCAGTTCTAGTACACCATGGAGAGGATCAGGGAAACCTGCATTTAATGTGGGAGACAGTATTTCACTGGTAATGGCACTGAAACCCATCAATTCTCCTTCTCATTTCTAGGATATGAGGGATATTATAAATGTTAAGTATCTGCAGTATAATCCTGTTCCTAATAGGATTTTCAGACTTATTGCATGTGTCTTTTAATATCTACCCTTCCCAGAAATTTACTTTCTTGTACATTTTTTTTTCTTGCACCTACATCACTAGCAGTTAAAGCTAGTAATCTTCTGAGTATTTCATAAAGAAGACTAAACAACTGCAACCAGTGCCACCTAAGGAGCTTAATACTGATTGGTATTCTGTCAATTCATATCAGAAATTTTTGTAATAAAACTATAACAGAACAAGCAAATGTATGTTGTGACAACAACTGCTATAAAATCAAAGATGAAGGTATTCACTCTAGGGGGAAGAATCTATAAAAAGCTTCATAGAAATGGAGTAGAAAATATCCCCCATGACTGAAACTTGTTTGGTGATTAACTTGAGAGAAATTTTAAAAATCTGCTTATGGAGATACACAGATAAAATGAATGGTGTAAAGGCTGGGTGATGCGGTCCAGCCTAAGAAACTTGTAAAGGGTAATTTTAGCTTAATCCTTAAAATATTTTTGGATTTTGATAGGTAGAGAAAAAAGAGCATGGTGTTTTTAAATGGAGGAGATATATGAGGGGAAAAGGTAGTAGGTCTTATGGGGCACCGTGGGTGCAAATAATATAGGCATTAAGATCATGGACTGCTGTCAGAGAATCTGTCTTGAACACCAGCTTCTCAACCTACTAGCATGTGACTTAGGATAGATTACTAGACACCCCTGTTCCTCAATTTAATCATGTACAAAATGGGGATAATAGTACTTACTTCCAAATGTTGCTATACAAAAATTAGTAAAGACAAAGAGCTCAAGACAATTCTGGCACATCACAAGTACTCAATAAAGATGAATTATTATTATTATCATCAACATCATCATTATCACTATTGGCTCCAAGAAATGTTTGTTAAATGAATAAAAGCATTCAAGAATGTGTGAATTAATGATAGCTAAAGGAACAGTTAAGGAAACAAGCTCAGACTGAGTAGAGGAGGTGAGAACTATAATTGGGAGGATCCCTCCAAAGCCTAGATTGTTTTCTCATCTTACTATTCAGCCTCTGAACACCAGCTGTACAGATGAGGCTGACATGAAGGGCTTAGGGTCAACTATGGGGTAGTTAAAAGTAAGGCCTCTGGACTAAGACAGACCTGCATTTGCATTCTAGTTTCAGTCCTTACTTGTGCTTGATCTTGGAAATCTGTTTAGATTTCAGCTTCCTCAATGATCAAATCAAGAAGATAATAGAGGGCTTCCCTGGTGGTGCAGTGGTTGAGAATCTGCCTGCCAGTGCAGGGGACACAGGTTCGAGCCCTGGTCCGGGAAGATCCCATATGCCACGGAGCAACTGGGCCCGTGAGCCACAACTACTGAGCCTGCGCGTCTGGAGCCTGTGCTCCGCAACAAGAGAGGCCGCGATAGTGAGAGGCCCGTGCACCGCGATGAAGAGTGGCCCCCACTCGCCGCAACTAGAGAAAGCCCTCGCACAGAAACGAAGACCCAACACAGCCAAAAATAAAATAAATAAATAAATAATTAATTAATTAAAAAAAAAAAAAAGAAGATAATAGAGTCTACCTAAAAGAGTTGTTGTAAATGTTAAAAAAAGATAATGCACAGACAGTTTTTGATCACAATGACTGGAACATAGTAAGTGTTTAGTAAATAATGACTTGATTATTATCTTTATTATCATTCTTCTCTTTCTTCCTGAGAGGAGCATTTATAGTATAAATAAATACTTATTTGGGTATGTATGTGGGGTCTCAGGGGGGGGTGGGTTTTAAAGAGATATTGGCCTGCAGGCAGAAAACTGCATTTAACCAGGCTGGAAATAATGAAGTTGACAACATTGATGCAATCATAGAAAAGAAAAGAACAGGAGAGATAAAAAGTATGTTCTAGGATGAATCAATTAATCATCTGAGTTTGCCTGAATAACTATGGAGAGTAAAGACCAAAAGGCCTTTGGATTCCAATTAGCAGCAAAACAAGACAGCATTAACTCAATTACTAGTCAATAATGACCTCGAATATCTGGTAGACCTGTATACTAACTTGTAGGGAGTTTTCCTATATGCCACCTCAGTTGATTTTCATAGAACTTTTATAATGTGAATTTTATTATGTTTTTTTTATTTTATTGGAAAGGGAAACAAATATTCCCAGGAAGAAAGGAAATACTCCCAAGGTGCCATAGCCAGTAAGTGGTAAAATCAAAACTCTCATCCTGGTTTCTAATTTGAAATTCCATGGTCTTTCCATTATATTATTGCCTTTCTGGAAATTAGGTTGTCTCTAAGGCCTTGTCTGTGTAAATCAATTATGAGGAAACAGTTGATGGGTTTTCCAATACTGAAAATTGAATTTGACCAATTGACTTTTTCAGTCATTCCCGACTCTGATTCAGTAAGAGTGTAAAACCCTTGGGGTCAGTCTGGGTTTACTCAAGGAAAAACTGAACCCAGGAATTGTCCTCAGTCCACAAGCGTCGTTTTGGAGGTGAACAGAGGGCTGTTTGGTTGTTTATTTCTAACTGGCACAATTTGCCTGACCTTGATCTAGTCCTGAATCAAGTGAGAAGCAGACCTCACGAGATTATTGTCTAGCAGAGTGGTTCTCAAAGTATGGTCCCCAGACCAGCAGTAACAGCATCCCCTGGGAGTATGTTTCACATGCAAATCCTCAAATCCCCTCCTGGATTGAATGAATCAGAAACACTTGGGGTAAGACTCAGCCATCTGTGTTTTAATAAGCCTTCCAGTGATTCTGTTGCACATTAAGCTTGAGAACCACTGATGTAGAAGAACACCTTACAAAAGCATTTATTTCATGGCAGAAACCATGTTGTATGTAGATTGGCATTCGGATTTTCCAGCATATTATAGCTGTCTAATAAATGTTCAATAAAGCAATAAGTGGGGATCAAGCAGTGGCACTATCTGCAGTTTTAAAGCCCACATATGTCTTTATTTCCATATCTGCAGGTTGTAAAATTTTCTTTTCATGCCTTGACAGAATTTTTGAACTGTTTATTACATGACTTGTCGATGTATTGCCCCTGGAAATCAATAACTGGCACATTTATGCACTGAGAGTGGTCAAGGAGAGAAAAGATCACCTGGACATGGTGCCTGAGAAAAGATAAAAGTTAAAGAAATATCAGAATAAGAACTCACATGAAATATGTAAAACTGAAAAATAATTTGTTAATAAGAAATTTACAATTTTATTTATTTTCCACTTACACAGTATTACTGACCTGTAATAACCCAATACACTTCATGGTGGGTCCTGAAAGTGACTAAGACAGCAAAAGCAGATGACCTAAACAAATTAAGATAGCAAGTCTCTTACAAGAAGTTTCCCCAATGAACCACATTCCCTGCAATTTATGCCTCCCACAGTGAATTTGGTCTGACCCTGTGTAAACAATAGAATTGCTTGGTTTCTGAAGCTAAGTCACAAGCTTCTACCTCGGTTTCTTGAAACATTCTGGGGAGAATACGTCACCATATATATAGTTCAATTCTCTTGAGACTGCCATTTATTGAGGAAGCCAAGCTAGCCACGTGGAGAGGTCATGTAGAGAGAGTATGCCACCCAGGAACCTTCCAGGGGCTCGAGCCAGCCCATCTGAGGCACCAGCCATGTGGATATAGCATCTGTCTTAGATGTCTGGCTCAGCTGAGCCCTCAAATAACTCGTCTCAGCCACCATTTTACAGCAATCTCATGACAGACAGTGAGAAGAGTCAAGCTGAACCTGATCAGTCCCTGGAACTCTGAGGAGAATAATCAATTATTGTTTTAAGCTGCTAAGTTTTGAGGTGGCCCTCTTTACATCAAAAGATAACAGAAATACTAATGTTCATTTCAAACAATCTTTATGGTATCAATCACAGTGACAAAAAATACATGAGTGTATATTAGTCATATCTTGCTATTTGTCGTTATTTCTATCACTTCCTTTTCAAGCCATATGAATGTAGATTTACTCCTCAAATGTGCTAGAAATACCCACGAAATTCTTTCCCTTTCTACCTATGCAATTTGATCAACCAAAATTTGGAGAAACCTGAATTTCAAACCAGAGAATTGGTGCAGCTTTATGTACAAAATATCACTCATCAAATTACTCTCTATTGAGCTCTGAGCCATAAGAGAGGGGAAAAAATAAGAACAGCACAGCAGGTAATGAAGCTTAGAATATAAATGAGAATGGTTGAAAGACAACTCTAAACAGTATGATTGAGGAGGTTAATATGCTTAATAAGATGTAAGCACTTTTATATTTTTATTCATAATGCTGCTCTTCATACATTGATAAATCATGGATAAAGAGAAGCTACTCCTCTTTATCATTTGTATTAAAGATAATCAGCCACTGCTTTTGTGAACTTTACATTGTTGTGAGGGAGGAAATGTGCAGCTAAAAGAAGATAATATATAGTTAACATATAGTCTTGTTTTATACATTAGAATATAAATCACAGCAGGGAACCAGATTGCTGCTAAAATATTATTAGCATGGCTCATCCCATTCACATAAATTGATCCATCCACCATGTGCAGGTGAATTCCAAGAAACAAGTTTCATATAGCAATTTTTTTATGTAGTTTGATTATTTTGGTCATCATGTAACAGAGTCCAGCTGATAATATAATTGACTGCAGTATGTGGAATTTGCTATTAAGGAGCTGCTTGATTTACCGCCTTCTAGGATTTTAGTTAACAGAAGACATCTATCCTGGCTCAGAGAAAACTATCTTTTCCGGACCAATGGGTATCTGTTTTATCTTCAAATCATCCATCAGCTTCATCCCAGAGAGGCCATATGGTGTAATTGAATGAGCTGCGGACTAACAGTTGAGAAGCATCACTCATGCAACTGATGTTGTAGAGTTCTCACAAACGGCAGGCTCCCCATGTTAGGTGTTGGGGAGCACAGCCCCTGTTCCTGTGGGTTTTAATACTTCCACATGTTAGTGCTAACCCTATCATAAAGTACCTATGTGAACAAGAAGTCATGTGACCTTAAACACATCAGTTAAAGACTCTGATTTTGGAATGTCACTTGTGAAATGAGATTGATTAGGTAACTACCAATATATCATGATCCGAATATCTTGGAGGAAACTTCTTCCTTAAGTTCTAAACACACCATATTTTCATCAAAATATGATGCTTCATGATTCAACACAAGAAAACTAACATTACTCCTCTTTTTATCTGAATAATAAAATTTTTTAAATGTTAAATCCTATTTCACTTTTTAACACATTTTACATTTCTTGTCCTTAAAATCATACTGTCTAAAAAGCTTCCTGGATGCCCCACTAGTTTATTCCACTAAAAATCTTTGCACTGAGTTCCCACCTTGAAAATTAACAAAGAACAGCCATATGCTGCAAGGGCTAAAAATTAATCCGCGGGAGATAGTCACAGAGTGACAATTTTTTTTAAATGTGGAATAGTGTGATAAATATATGTGAAAGCTACTATGGAAACACTGAGTAGGAACACTTAACGTGACCTAGGTGGGAATCAGAGAAGACCAGAGGTATCTGTCTTATTAAGGATAAAGCTAACTGGTTCTCTACAAAGCACTGTTGGTACTTTGGATGAGAATAGCCTTCATTGTATAGAACTGTACCTTGTATGGCAGGTCATTTAGCGCCCCCTGGCCAATACCCAAGAAATGGCAGTGGAAATCCCCAGGCATGTGATAAAATCATTCTCCAATATTTCCCAATGTTCCCAGGGAGAGGGGTGATACCACTGGGTTAAAGGATTCCATTATCTCCTGTCTGCTGAGACGATTTAGACAAATTGAGAGAATGAATCTGTTTACCTGGGAATAACAGGAGAGAACGTGAAATGAATAGATTCAGGATACTTTATGTTGTTCATTGGCTCGGTGGAAATAAGATGAACTTTATCTTAAATCCCAATTCTTCAGCAATATTTTGTGTACTGTTTAGAGACATGGTTAACTATTCATGAAAGATAAGAAAAACTGTATTCTTTAAAATCCAAAAGGAAACACTTCGTTCAATGAAATGAGATAGGAGAAATACATAGTACACTCACCACATTAACATTGTCTTTTGACTGAGGGAGGAAAAAATAAAAAATTTAAACTCATGTCATGGTTTATGATCTTTTTTATGGACTGGGAAAGTCCAAATGAGGGAAAAAATAGAGATTGTAATATCTTAGCTAGTAATATTATCTTTAAGACTTGTTTTCTTTAAGGTCTCTACCTAATAAATTTGAGAGACCAGAGCATTTAATAATCTAATATAGTCAAACCAAAAAGAACAGAACAACTATAACTCTTTTGAACAGGTAACTATTCGTGTTACTGTTGGTTATAATTTTCTTTGCACATAACATGCAATACTACTAAATATTCACCAACAGAGAGGCAATTAAAGTTTATGCCCACCATGAAACTACTTGTAGGCAATAAGGCTTTCTCTTATGCTGACCTGCTTAAAAAGATTTAAATTGTTAGGAAGTTTAAATGCTAGGAAGTCAATGAAAATTATGTTTTGGGGCAGCACTACACTAGAGATTGCAAGTTATGCTGCATTAAATTGCCATGAAATATCAGTAAAGCCTCTTGTGCATACACATTCCAGCCTGAAACATATTGCTTTTACCCCAGCAATGCAGGCTCAATTTCTCACAGAGGAAGTTTCATAAAGGGACATTAGGGTAACTCTTTATTCTTCCTATCTATATGGGGACACATTTTCACCAGTTCCAAATAGTGCTTCATAGAAAATACTGATCCATGTATAGAAACTGTCAGCTCCCTGTATGCGAAACAGCTCAGTATTCAGAATAATGGTGTTGCTGTACCAAAAAATAAGTTTTTTCTTTTTTTTAATTTTTATTGGAGTATAGTTGATTTACAATGTTGTGTTAGTTTCAGGTGTACAGCAAAGTGAATCAGTTATACATATACGTAGATTTTTTTTCTCATATAGGCCATGACAGAATATTGAGTAGAGTTCCCTCTGCTATGCAGTAGGTCCTTATTAGTTATCTATTTTATATACGTAGTGTGTATATGTTAATCCCAATCTCCTTTTCCTTTACTATTACCCTACTGTTTGTTTCCTTCATTTTCCCTGAATTGCTTACAGATTCATTTTTCAACCGTATGCTTATTTGCCAGTGAAAACACATACAGGCACACACACACACACACACACACACACACACACACATTTTGCCTCACGAATTATGTGACAGTATACCAAGAATAGCTAATCGAGGTGTAAATTATTAAACAAGATCTTAGAAATTTTTTCTCATTAACTTTTAATAGTGTTGATTTAATCACATGCATTGAATCATCATAATAATGATATGTATGCACTTAAAGAAAATTGCACAATAAGCATGAAAATGAAAGACTAGCCTTTTCAAGCAATTATAGGAAAAAAGTGGAGAAGAACAAAACTGAATATAAAAATAATACAAAGCCCAAGGTAAACCTAAAAAACTATGGAGACTTTTAATACAGGCACACATCCATAGAGAACTATTTCAGTAATACAGCCACTGATGTTTTCAGTCATCTAGTTTGTCTATGTCTTTAGTGGTTAAGTCTCTGCTTCTGCCCCCAGGAGATTGTCTCAAAAACCACAGTAGTATCAAAAGATTTTTTTTTTTTTTTTTTTTTTTTTAGCTGTGTTGGGTCTTCGTTTCTGTGCGAGGGCTTCCTCTAGCTGCGGCGAGCGGGGGCCACTGTTCATCACGGTGCGCGGGCCTCTCACTGTCGCGGCCTCTCTTGTTGCGGAGCACAGGCTCCAGACGCGCAGGCTCAGTAGTTGTGGCTCACGGGCCCAGTTGCTCCGCGGCATGTGGGATCTTCCCAGACCAGGGCTCGAACCCGTGTCGCCTGCATTAGCAGGCAGATTCTCAACCACTGCGCCACCAGGGAAGCCTGTATCAAAAGATTTTAACTAACTATCCTGCTCTGACTTCCCTGGCATTGGGTAATAATGCTTTGCTCATTGCTGTTTACTGCTCTTTTATATTTATGACTAGTTTTCTTGCCATTCCTCTGATGCAATTCAGACAAATAAAGAAAAAATATGTATATATACATATATACACATATATATAAATGAACATGTGCATATATTATATAATGCCTGTAAACACACACTCACACATACACACCTACACACATGCACACACATACTTTATAGAAAAGAGGCCTAAACAAAAATTGAAATCAGTATTACTGATTTCAACCAGAGCAAACTTTAATATCAATTAAGTTTGCAACATTATTTATGGTTGAGAACATGCAGGAGAAAACATTTTTTCTCTCAAGAATATTTCCAGTTAAGATGTACAGTTAAGATAATCATAGTCTCACATTGTGGAAAACAGAGAGCAAAGGAGGTGGTGGCATTCTGTCGTTTCTGTTTCCAATGCCAATAATTGTACAAGAGTTGGGCTTCCCTGGTGGCGCAGTGGTTGAGAATCTGCCTGCCAATGCAGGGGACACGGGTTCGAGCCCTGGTCTGGGAAGATCCCACATGCCGTGGAGCGACTGAGCCCGTGCGCCACAATTGCTGAGCCTGCGCGTCTGGAGCCTGTGCTCCACAACGGGAGAGGCCACGATAGTGAGAGGCCTGCGCACCGCGATGAAGAGTGGCCCCCACTTGCCGCGACTAGAGAAAGCCCTCACACAGAAACGAAGACCCAACACAGCCATAAATAAATAAATAAATAAATAAATAAAATTTAAAAAATAATAATAATAATAATTGTACAAGAGTTGCCCACTTGCGGACGGAGGGAAAAAGGTTTTAAATACCATAACTTAAATGAATAGAATTAAAGCAATCTGTTTGCTGCAACCTGTGTGTACCTACATTTAACCAAACCAAAATTACATTAAAAAGTAACTGGGGGACTTCCCTGGTGGCGCAATGGTTAAGAATCCGCCTGCCAAGGCAGGCGACACGGGTCCCAGCCCTGGTCCCGGAAGATCCCACATGCCGCGGAGCAACTAAGCCTGTGCGCCACAGCTACTGAGCCTGCGCTCTAGAGCCCGCGAGCCACAACTCCTGAGCCCACGCACCTAGAGCCCACATTAAGCAACAAGAGAAGCCACCTCAATGAGAAGCTCGCGCACCGCAACGAAGAGTAGCCTCCTCTCGCCACAACTAGAGAAAGCCCGAGCACAGCAACGAACACCCAAAGCAGCCTAAAATAAATAAATTTTTAAAATTAATTAATTAATTTAAAAAGCAATTGGACTTAACAGTTTTTGTTGGCCATACCAGGCTTGTTCTAATTTTTAAGCACAAGAATGGATTAATTTTTCTGGAAAGAAAAAATATTCCGGCAGGCATAACCAGCATATTAAGCAGTGTTCTAAAAATAAGAGTGTTAACTTTGAACAAAGGAAGCATTGTGTCTACGGCATCACCTAGTCATCAAGATAACCCTTTAACAAGATACTTGTAGCACCGTTTCTGGTGACTTGACACCATGCTCCTTCCCCTTTCAATTGTTCCAGCATTGCTGAGACTTAATTAATAGACAGACTTTCAAGCCTCCCTCTGCTGAATGATCCAGGAAGTATCCAATAGGATACAAGAGTCTCAGTACTAATGACACATCTGAAGTATATACAAGAGTCTCAGTACTAATGACACATCTGAAGTATATACAAGGGTATCCACTTCTGAGACAAGGGCATATGCTGGGGAAGGCAAGATGTAACTAAATGTTTGGGAGTCACAGGTGCCAAACTCAGTCTTCTGGGAGACTTGTCAATTCAACAATTGAATAGAAATTGACTAAATACCTCCTACATGCTGAGTGCTAAGAACGTAGCAGTGAACACACCAGCCAGGTAAATACCTATCTTCTGAAGCTAATATCCTACACCAACCTGTTACCTCCACCCTTATCAACTTATTTCAAAATGCCAGGAAGCTTACTAGGGAACCCTAAATAGGATCCACTTTTTACCTGAAGGCATTTCTGTGGAATAGCAACCATCACAGTCGGCTATGGCAGTTCTGTTCATATGACTGCAAGAAGCTAGAAAGGATAAAATAAGTGTGGGAGCATTTTGCAGTGCCCTCAGTTCAAAGTTCAACTGTTAGTCTTTCAAATATTCTGTGCCTTGAAAATGGTCATGGAATCCCTCATTTCTTTCTCAAACTAGTCTCCTCTCTGCCAGCCCTGAACTTGCATCTCTGGTTACTCTGATTAATCACCAATTCAACTCTTGGGTTTCTGAATTACCTTAAGTCACAGGTAGTGCCATTTGCTGTCCCCAACCTGTCACCAACTTAAGCACACATAGCACCAAAAATTACCCACTTCAAAATCATTAAATAAGAGGGTGGGAAGATATTTCCTCTTTTTCCTCTTGGCTTTCCTCTCTCCTTTTTTCCCTCTTTCTGCTTGTCTCCTCTGTCTTCTTCCTCCTCCTCCTCCTCCTCCTTCTTCTCCTTCTCTTTCTTCTTCTTCTTCTTTCTCCTCCTCCTCCCCCTCTTCTTCTTCTTCTTCTTCTCGTCTTCTTACTTCCTTTGCTTTTATCCCTTATCCTCTTCCTGCACCTCCTTCTATTGATTTATTTCCATATTTCTTTCTTTTATTTGAAAGACACTCCTCTCCCCCTTGCATCTTCTAATGGATGCTCTTTCCATTCCTATCAGCAAATTTGTACCTCATTATTTTATGTGAGTACTTTAGTCTTATATCACAAGTAAGACATAAAACATCACATAGTGAGAAAATTGTTTCAATTTCTATCTACTTTTTAAAACTATTTCTAGCAAAAGATTAATGGGTTTAAAAAAAAAAAAAAACAGAAAAAAGGAAAAAAAAAAAACCTCCAGAGGAAGCCTAAGTCATGAATAGATGCCAACTCTGTTTAACGAAATGAGAAGAAGAAAGCTCCAGTGTTAATATAATTCTTGTCTGTCTGGGCAACCCAGAGGCTTGTTAAGTTCACTACCTGCAAGCTGGAAAACCCAAGGAATAAACTACAGGCATGTTCCAATGCCAAAGTCCTCAGTGGAGCTCTGTTCTCTTAAACACATTTTTGCTAAACTGAGAAAAACAGACACGTATCATAAGAGCGTATTTAATCCATGCAAGAATGTAACTATTAACAAGGCTTACTCAGCCACAAGGAGGAATTCTAATATTTCATTCTTTTTTTATATATAGTACCATGACCCTTTTCAGAATGCTCACCACTCTGACACAATAAATGCAAGGTATTTTCAGTTGTGCAGCAGGTCAAAGTGATAGCATCTAAACCTCTGGGGTTTTCACATCCTGTCTCTCAGAAATTCTTGCTACCACAGGAATATCTTTCAGTTTGTTCAGTCTCATATCAGCAGTGACACCCAGTGGATGGAAACATCTTGAACAAGCTGGCTCTCAGCTCTCTTGCTGTCCCCCTCCTCCCCTTCTCTCTCCAGGGAAAGAGTTTTGTAAGTGCTTTGTTTCTCTGACCTTCTTACGGCTCTCCACAGGAAAAGAATTTATCAGATTGCCTAATGCCGGCCAGCTTGTCTTTAAAATTCACTCAAATTAGAAAGCCTCAGACATTTCCTTTGCGCTGAAGACATTTAAACCTATCAAAATATGTTCAACTAATCTGATATTTGGTTTCTAAAAATAAAACCAGATTATACAAGTGTAGGGATAAAAGAGGAGAGAGGTGGTCAATTAATTTCCTACATTTTGCACTTAAAAAATGTGATTGCCAGCAGAAATCATGGTTTTATTATTTAGTCATAGCAAGTCATTCAGAGCATGTTAAACTAAATTGTGAGGAAAAAAATAATATAAACTGTGGACTAAAATCAACTTCATTCCAAATGATGGCTATCAGTAAAAATGTATCTACTCTTTCTAATGCAACTATTTTATTAAGATTAACCAGTTCAGCTCCTCTGAGTGAAATAAATGTCTTCTGATTTGATAGAAACTAACAAGCTATAACTCTGTAAAAAGTTTCTCATTATAGCTTCTTTATTCCAAACTCTCATTTGCACAATCTTTTTTTTAATAAAATGCCTTTAAAAGCAAAGACAGAATTTTTTTATATTTTCTTTAAAAAACAAACTATTTTTTTCCTCTGTGTAGTTAGAGCTAAAGGAGATATTATGCACCTTTAAGTAGATCATTTTCCAGAATGAAACACTAGCACCAGCTCTCTTAATTACTTAAATATAAGTCAAGGAAGCACTTACTGGCAAAGATTAGTAGGGGTGAGGCTAAGAATATTTTCTGACTTTAACAAAACAACTACTCTGAGATACCTGGTTTTCCAAATGGAATCAAGCATGGAAGTGAATCCATTTGCATAGAGAACTGAGGGGATTTGGGAAGCAAAAGAACCAATACTCAATCTTATTAGTGACTGTCACCAAAGTTAGGAAAAGTCAATACGTTCCTTGAAATAAAATTACCTTGAGGGAATAGGAGGTTGTGCTGGTAACGTAGGCTCAAGAAAAGGGGTGTATTTGGTGGGAGATGGTTGATTTGGTTTGGCATAGTTTATGCATATTGTTGAAAGCTCTTATATAGTTAGATACCATGAGACTGACTGGAGATTGACTGAGCATGGAAGTATGAAGTAACATTCTTCCACCGTGCCTAATATAGAGCAACATTCCCCAGCAGGAGTGAGTCCATTGGATCTGCAGGACAGTTAATAGGAGAAGCAGGATTTATGAGCCATGACTCCTCTTACAGGGCATTCAAAAGATTGTGTTTCGCAAGGCACCAGCCTCTAGGGAGACACCTTTGATCTCTTCAATGATGGAGTAAAATGTAGGCGTCCTGGCTAGATGCCGGAGCAGCAGGAGAGAGGCAACCCCAGCATAATACGTATGAATCCACATGGCCACGCACACACATTTGGAGGATCACAGTCTTCCACTCACTGGAGCAGCTGTTCCTGGCCCTTGCTCTCCTAAGGTTGCTTCTGTCGTCCAGTCTCAGCTTGTGGACATCCAATTCCACCTGCTCACTCGCTTTCACCCTACTTTGAATGTGACAGGTTGCTTTACTTGAGAGGGCATATATGTGTGCACAGCCTCTATGGCTCTAAAAAGCTCTCCTGGACCAGGCTGTTCAGATTGTGCAATAATACACTCACTTCCAACAAATTTCATTTTCACTTGAGGAAGGAACGCTTTGTCTAATGCCTACAAAAGGAGGCATCACCCAGGTTAATTATAGTCCAGTCTTTTCTCATTATTGTTTGCAAACTGGAATAACCCTCTTTGGATTGTGTCTTCTGCTATTTAGAGAAAAAAAGCTGAGGGCTAGAAAAAAAGGTCCACTAATGTAAATACTAAATATGTTTCTAATTGAGCATGTGATGCTCAGAAAAACAGTTATTGGAACTGTGATTGGAAAAATAAGAGAGATTGAGCCATTTTGCACTTACATAGGTGAAACAGGCTATACCATCTATCTATTCTTTCATCCTTTGTTCAACATTTATTTAGTTCCTACTGTGCACCAGTTAAGGTGATCAATACTGGGGATCAAAGATAAACAACATACCTTCTCTGCACTCTTGACCTCTAATATGTTGTACATGTGTATAGGGGCAAGAGGGTAGTTGCGGGGAGATGGCAGGGGTTAGTTACAAATCTTTTCCCCCAAATGATTTACCTATGTTGGTCTCAAAACACCTTGATCATCCTTCTTTCCATCCCATATCATGCATTTAGTCATCATGTATTTCTTTGATTTTTGTCTCTTTTAAAAAGGGACTGTGAGTATAAATACGTTAATTCACATGGAAAGTTGTTAGAAATTTTCCTTTTAGCAAAGTAGGGTTTGTTTTTTTTTTAAATAGACTTTATTTTTTAGAGCAGTTTTAAGTTCACAGCAGAATCGAGCAGAAGATACGAAGATTCCCTATGTACTCCCTGCTCTCCCTGCATGCATAGTCTCCCCTGTTAGTCACATCTTCCACAAGAGAGGTACGTTTGTTACAACTGAGAACCTACATGGGCCCATCGTTATCATCCAAAGTCCATAGTTTCCATTAGGGTTCACTCTTGGGGTTGTACATTTTATGGATTTAGACAAACGTAAGAACATGGATCCACCATTAGCAAAATAGGTTTCCATCAAAGAAAGACGGGTTTGTAAATCCTGATATCTTATAAGGACTTAACCCAGGGATCAAGAAAGGTACTGAAAAACAAGTTGGGAAAAATGGCAAAGGGAAGGAAAGAGGGAAGGACATATGAACAAGAAAGGGAGAAAAAGGAGGAGGAAAAAGTGACTGCAAACTAACTTCATCTGCTTCAATTACTGCCAAGAGTGGCCAACCTCAGATAAATTGATTAATCCTAGGAAAATGTGTTGTAGTTCTGGCCCAGGAAGCTCTGAAGGCACCATTTACCTACCTGAATGGCAAACATCAGATGGAAACCACTGATGTAGGGAAACACTCTGCAGGCCTTGTGAAAAGAAACTTTAAAAAAAATTCATATCAAAAATGGAACACAAGAAGGTGAACATTACCTTATATTAGGAACAAAATGATGCAGAAATAGGCTTAAACGGTTTTCTTGTTTTAAGCTTTTTGTAGTTTTTGTTTTGGTTTGGTTTTTGGCTGTGCTGCATGGTATGCGGGGGTACCATACCCGACCAGGGATAGAACCAGTGCCCCCTGCAGTGAAAGGGCAAAGTCCTAACCACTGGACCGCCAGGGAATTCCCTATTTTAAGTTTTTTGGTTTTGGCTTATTTTCTGAACTTCTTACTAAACTATTAAGATATTATTTACAAATGCACAAATAATAAGTGTACAGCTTGGTGAATTTTTGTAAAGTAAACACACTCAGGTGACTAGCACCCAGATCAAGAACAAGAACATTATCAGCACCCTAAAAGCCAATCTGAAGCCCCCTCTATGTTACTCACCTAAGACCCCTAAGAGTAAACATAACTTGCCTTCAAACATCATAGATTAGATTTTAAATTGCATATAAGTGGAATTATACAGAATATATTCTTTTGGATTCTGACTTCTTTTGCCCAATGTTAGGTTTGTGAGATCCATTCATGCCATGGCAGGGAGGAAAAGTTTGTTCATTTTGTGTTATACAATATTTCATCAAACAAATATACCACAGATTATTCAACCATTTTGCTAACAATCAAAGCTTATATTTGTTAATATCTGCTATTATTTGCAGTAAAAAAAAGAAACTTTTTATATTTTTCCATGAACTTATTTTTAAAGTAGATTCATGTAAGCAAGGAACAGTGTCATATACATATTGTTCTTAATTACATGAATTATTAAAAGGCTATGTAAAGGAGGGGAAATTGAGAAAAAGTCTTCTTGTCCCAACACACACACACACATACACACACACACACACATATACACACAGGTTGAGTGAAAGAAAGGAAGGCAGATTGGGTCTGTATATTGAATGAACAGTGTGGGAAGGAAAGTGTGGTTGCCAAGTTATCTTTGAAACCAACTGAGCTAAGCCCACATTGGAAAAAATATTTATGACTGATACCACTTCCCCAAAACACAAATGTATGGAGGTCAATAATGACCTTTATGAAACTCATGGGCTTATTATAGAATGATTTTATTCATGAACAATAAGAATTCCTTATTCCAGATCAGGTAAATTTCTTAAATCTATACAAAAGGAAAATTACAAAATTTGGTTGGGGTTGGTTTGTTTTATATCTATGTGTGAGCTTATGCATGCTTACACACACACACACAGAGACACATATACACATACACGTGCTATACACAGGCTGAAAAATAAGTTGTTTATAAAATCTACCTATAGAGATTCCACTAAGGAATGAGTGAGTTATATAACTACTCCTTTTCTTTATTGAATTGAAAAAAGAGGTCTATTTCACAAAATACCTGTAGCATTCAATGAATCCATTAGAAGTACAAGTTTATACAGGTTGCCTGTATAAAAGTCTACATTGTACTGACCTAAAATAGAGGCCTGATCTCAGTTTTAACCTGATGATGGACTCTCTCCATGCCTGTAGTGTCACAGCAATAAAATCTTTGCTTGATGACTAATTACCCCTGTAGACTGGCCATTTTCTCTTCCACTACATTCAGAAGTCACTAATGTCTTGGGTTCGCCTGGTACATGCAATCACCTAGTAGAGCTAAAGTGACCTAGTTGTCCAAAGTGAAGTTGAAAATTTGCTTACCCTCCACTTTGCTACAATGAATATAGGTTTAGTGTGTGTCCCTGAGTTGTCAAATTTAGCTGTCTACACAGCCTGAAATGAACAAAGTTTACTAATTCTCCACCCCCTTTTTTGGCTGTGTGTGTGTGTGTGTGTGTGTATGTATGTGTGACTTAACACAAATTTTATCATTATAGAAGCAGACATTACTAAGCTCAAGAATAAAATCAAATGTTACCCTGCCTTACCAAAGATTTATGGTTGGAATTTTATTTTATTGGGAGATCAAATTTTATACTTAGTGGGAGGGAGACACTCCATGTATATCCTTCCCAGCATATTCTCACTAAACAATTTCTTCCGAATAAAAGGAAAAGGACTTAGCTATTTTTAAAAAAATATATGTCCACTCTTAAATAAGTTTATTTTGGCCACAGTGATTATTCTGTCCTCTCTTGGAGAGAAGAGAATTGCAAGTAAGTTTATGAATCAATTCACTCCTGAATATTTACCCTCTTTTAGCCTAAATGTTGCCTCAGTTCTTTAATGACTTTGACATGTATTGATAGTATTTGAGGAACCAGTGAGGTGCTGGTTTCCAGAAATGAGTGGGTAAAGGAGGAAGCTGAATATGAACATAGGGGATTTTTCCTGCTCTCTTTACATCATTATGATAAGAGAGGAGAAACTACTATTCCTTCCAATGATACGAAGTAAATGATATCACTTCCACTTTCATGCTACTGAGTTGGCCTAATCTGGGCATTGGTCACAGAGTTTGGAAAGCAGATTGATGAATATTGTGGAATAGTTATTGTGGAGTTATTCTCTGGGGGCCAGATGCTTTCACACATTTTACTAATCCCTATGTCAAAGCTCATGTAAGAGCTGACTAGTATTATTTATTAACAGATGAGGACTTTTCCATTTGGTCTTTGCAAATTCTGACATTTCTGTAGTATTCATACCATGATCAGATGATACATGCAAAATGAAGTAGAATTTAAACTAATATCAAGATAATTCAAACTATATAAAAACTTTGCCTGATACCTCCAGGTCATTGAAGCAATATTATTTAAAATATTCCTTCAATCATGTGAATTGTTTCCTCTAGTCTCCATTTCACTTGTACATTGTTGGTGCCTCTGTAGGGAAGGCAGGATTAGCACCTCTGCTTCTGCAAACTCAGCTGGGCCTCTTTGCTAACATCATCCAAGAGGAAGCCTGCCAAAGAGTTGGGAAGTCTATTTGGGTTATATTCTGAAGGCTGTGGTCACTGGAAAAAAATTCCAGTCTCCCATTTTTCCAATTCCTATTTCTGCATCACAAAATTAACCCAAAGCTGAGTGGCTCAAATCAATCATTTCATTATTCTCACAGAGTCTGTAGGACAAGAATTTAGATAGGAAACCTCAGAAACGGACTGTCTCTGGTCCACAATATCTGGGGCCTCCCTGGAAAAACTTAGAGGTTGAGGATGACTTGCAGGCTGGGAGGTGGCATCATAAAAAGATTTGTTCACTCGCATGTATCACCCCTGGGCTGGCAGATTTATGCTACCAGGAACACCTACCGTTATGTATGGCTTCTCCATGTGATTGGGGTCCTCACAGCATGGTGGCTTTGGGGTAGCTGGAATTTTTTACATGGCAACTGAGGTTATCCTTTGCAAGTATTTAAATGAATAAGGGAGAAACAGCATTACCTTTTTGATTCCGTCTCATAAACCACATGGTGTCACTTCAACCATGTTCTTTTTGTTTGTTTGTTTGTTTTTGTGTTTGTTTTAAATTTTTATTTATTTATTTATGGCTGAGTTGGGTCTTCGTTTCTGTGCGAGGGCTTTCTCCAGCTGTGGCAAGTGGGGGCCACTCCTCATCGCCGTGCGCGGGCCTCTCACCATCGCGGCCTCTCTTGTTGCAGAGCACAGGCTCCAGACGTGCAGGCTCAGTAGTTGTGGCTCACGGGCCCAGTTGCTCCGCGGCATGTGGGATCCTCCCAGACCAGGGCTCGAACCCGTGTCCGCTGCATCAGCAGGCAGACTCTCAACCACTGCGCCACCAGGGAAGCCCCTCAACCATGTTCTATCTGCTGAAGTAGTCATAAGCTCAACCAGAATTCTTTAAACCTGCAAGTCATCTAAATATGGTAGTGGGACTTCCCTGGTGGCGCAGTGGTTAAGAATCCGCCTGCCAATGCAGGGGACACGGGTTCAATCCCTGGTCTGGGAAGATCCCACATGTCACAGAGCAACTAAGCCCATGCACCACAACTACTGAGCCGGCGCTCTAGAGCCCGCGAGCGACAACTACTGAGCCCACGTGCCACAACTACTGAAGCCCGCACACCTAGAGCCCGTGCTCCGCAACAAGAGAAGCTACCGCAGTGAGAAGCACGTGCACCACAACAAGAGTAGCCCCCGCAAGCTGCAACTAAAGAAAGCCAGCGCGCAGCAACGAAGACCTAATGCAGCCAAAAATAAATAAAAATAAATAAATTTATTTTAAAAAGAATATTACCTTTAAAAAAAATAAAGATGGTAGCAAATATCAAAGGTGTTTTCCATGTATTTATATGAATATATAAGCTTTTTGATAATATCTCCTGTAGAAATTGCTACACATGTCTTTTTAAGACATCAAGAGAAGCTAGAATAAACCTAGTTTTCAGGTTACATTAGCTTATAACAAAATATCCATTTGAAAACTTAGAATTTTTACTCTACACCAAAAGAGAGTCTGGCCTACCTATTTGGACTGAATGGCAAGTGGTTGACTGAATTATTACACAAGGTCCTCTGATTTATTTTGTACTTTGACAGCTGAGCAAAATTGGCTTTCTTTTTTTCAATCTGTAGTTTCCATCTTGTTTGAAACTTATTTCTCTTCTGAAACCAAAGAGGATTATCTAGGTTTATGGTCAAACATTATTGAAAATCCCCAAGACTATGTAGTTATTACTCAACATATTTTTCTACTTGAACATTTCCAGCAAGATTAGTTACCTACTTCAAAAAAAATAAACAAAAATAAAAGCCTACATATTAAAATATCTATTTACTATTTGTGTTAACACTTAATTTACATACAAGTGATAATGAGAAAATTATGTATATGAGAAAATCATAATGAGCTTTCCTTTATTTCCTGCTTTGCTGAATCTACTTGGAGATAACATTCCAATTTTAATGGATATCACAATCCTAAAGGCCCCACTATTTCTTAGGGGTCTGTGTAATCTCATGTTACACAGAATGATTAGGTTTCAGAGATGTATTTTGTTTTCCAGAAATGCCAAGCTGATAAACATCTGAAATTTCCACACAGCTGTTCTGAGTGATTTCCTCGTTGCTATAATCACATCGAGAAATCAAAATTGGAGTAGAATATTTGGAACGCATTTTCTCTCCTATTTAATGGCCTGTTTGAGTGTTTGTGGTGAGGGGATGGTTCCAAGAGAGGTGGGAAAAGAGTTGTCTTTTTCATGATTGTCACCATGTGTTTAGTGCTTAAATGGAGGGTTTTCTGATATTTGCCTCAATTGTTCCTTGGGTCTGATGGTTGGCATCTTTTCACATATAGCTTAGAAGAAAATTCATTTTGAAACTCAAACTAGCTTTATCTACTCAAGGAGAGTGTGGAGTTGAAGCAACAATTCAGGTTATCCAGGCCCCAGATTGCTTTCATCTCCATTTTTAAAATGTTTTTGGTATTTGATTTCATTGCAGCTACATTTTTACTGATGAACTAATTTAAAGGATGGAAAAGACAATATTGAAACATATCAGTAGCTGTTTCGAAAGCCTACACTAGCCTGGTAACATACCCTTAGGTTGTTTGGTTTGTATTCCTCTACTACGTCTCTGGGTCCCGTAACACCTCTCATCGCTGCTGCAAAAGATCCCTCATGTTGAGGAGCAGACACCAGCATTTTTATCAGAACAGAGGATTCTATTTACCAGGTAATGGATGTGACTATTTCTGAAGCTTTTCCTTCCTGTAAAACAGCAATAAAACTAATGCCTACTTCATAGGAGTCAAATGGCATACTACTTATGAAACCACTTTGTAAATAGAAACAGGCCATACAGTGAAAACGAATTCAAGGTCCAAGGCCTAAAAATGACTGCTGTACATTAAATATGAGTTTGTTAATAGGGGGCTACTGTGGGTCGTATGCAAAAAGGAGAGGTGCAATGCAATGAAGTATGTTCCCGTGCATTCATTCGTTCAACGTGCCATGAGAATGAATAAAAAGGGTGGATTCAGATTCGATTGGGGAGTGAGCTGAGATCTGAAGGGTGAATGATTGTTAACACCCTGAGGAAAGAGAGAAGAGCAGGTGTGAATATTCTGAGCCTCATTAGAGCTTGGTGTGTTTAACGGACTCAAAGAAGCCGTGACTTCCTGTATTTGCCTGTTTCTCCAATACTGGGGGCAGTGGTCTGCCCTATGTACTCCCTCCCTTCCAGATCCAAGAAGAGTTTCTGATTCTTCAATCTGTTCTACTTTGGGCTTATCAGGATGGAGTGGCAGTTTCTAAGCTCCTCACGTGCAGAACCAGAATCTGAAAGTCCTTACTTGTCCATTTGTTCTCACTTCTCATCCCAACTATTCTCCACCAACAATATGCATTTGGTTTGTATGGCCGCACTGCTCCCTGCCTTGTGCTTCTCTCCCTGATCCCAGGGTTCCAGGCACTCTGAGTTCCCTGACGATGCAGGAACGGTTCAGAAGGACTGCTAACAAACCTAAGCCTCTCTTCATTTCATGGATTCAACCTCTATTAGCACAGAGGGTTTTGTTTGTTTGTTTTTGTTTTTGTTTTTAAGGTTCTCTTTAGAGTGCTTTATAAGTTGGCTAAAATTTCAGCCTCTCTTTTGTAACCCACCTTTTGCTGGAGATGAAATAAAATGGTCTTCCCATAGTCCAGAGACACAACAGGCATGTGAAATGACAAAAGCAGGGCAAGACACTCACTAGTTCAGATCCAGGCTTCAGTGCCCTTTGAATGAGATTTTTCTGGGAACTTCTACTGTGTGCAGGAAGGGAGAAATCAAGCGTGAGGCTGGTAAACTTCCCACTGGTCCCAAGCAATCCGAGGCCTTTGACACTGACAGGTATGAGAGGAGTGGGAAGCCAGAGGTTACTGGGGAGAATGAGCACCTTGTTATAAAAGTAACTCCCTGAGGTGTGATCATAAGCAAATTTGGGATAAGGGTGTTTCCTCCACAGGGTGTTGTAAAGGTAACAAAGATAACAATCGTGTCTACTGGTTTGTTAATGGTAAATTAATAGAAAGATATTATCTGTAATTTTTATCAAACCATGAACTCCTTCAAGGTAAGAGGGTGAGTCAAACTCATTACACTTTCTTGCATCCAACACAGGGCAGTGCAAGACAGGACATCTAGATAGACTCTAAATAAATGTTTGTGGAATTAAATAATGAACCTTTCCTTATTCTGGGCAGTTAACAGTCAGGAATGTTAAAAGTCAGAGAGAGTTGGCTTTGCTGCTTATTTACATTAAGTTGTATTGTATTGTATCATGTTGCGTTGAGTTGTACAGTGGTGTGGTGTAGTATAATATCCATTTCTCATAGCCTCATAACTTTTGAATATCCACTGTAATGTAGAAGTCAGAGAAGGTAATTGTGTGTGTGTGTATGTTGAATAGAATTGGAGAGAGAGAGAGAGATTGATTTTTCTTAATGACACTGAGAGCCGTCTTTCTGTAAACAAAAGTGAGAATCAGGGCTAAGAAGGGCTATAACAAGGGCTGATCACAGGATTTGCACAGGAGGAAGACATATTTTCCATCAGAATTCTAGGGCAGGTGGGTTAGTGGGTGAATGGGGGTGGTTGCTGGCTAGGAAAGATGTTAAAGCTTTAATAAGGCAGGTTCCATGAAAAGAGCCGCTGGAGCTAATTCTGGCCCCTTTCCAAGTGGTTTTATGCTGCAGGTGGGATATATATTGTCTCCAAAAAGAGAAAACAGGGATGAAGCCAAACAGAAAAACAGTAGCTCCCGTTTCATTTCTACCTGCTGCAAATAAACCGCCATGTAGTCCCAGTGAAGTAACTAAAACAATGTGCTGCCTGTTGTGATTACGTTTCTTTTAATGGCCATATTTAAGTGCCACTTTCTTTTAAGTGGCAGTGTTCTGTACCCGAGGAGAAACATAAAAGAAGGTGATCTAAAGGTTATAACTTTGTAAGAATCACAGGAGGACATACATTTAATAAATTGAGAAACTGAGAGTTTAAGCCAGGTTTATCTGGTCACGAAGGACAGGAAAAATCCTCCATGATACCTGGATAACATAGGTAGCCAACATCTCTCCTGTTTTAGCCATGTCATATTCAGTCAATTTGTCTGACCCCAATATCCTAAATAATATAAAATAGTATATATGGTTTACAGATTAATAATCAAGATAATCTCTTAGATGTATTTTAAAGCCCTTTTGGTTATTGTAAGTCCATATGCAGGACCATACTCTTTATGATGTAGAAAATTCTGAAAACGTTTTTATGGACAATCTGACATGGTCTCCATTCTTCTTTTATTCATTGACTTTAACCAGAATACACACTCCACTCTGATAAAAAAAAATGCTGGAGAAAAACATAATTTGAAAAGACACATGCACACTAATGTTCATTGCAGCACTATTTACAATAGCAAGGACATGGAAACAATCTAAATGTCCATTGACAGTGGAATGGATAAAGAAGATGTGGTACATATCTACAATGGAGTATTACTCAGCCATATAAAAGAATGAAATAATGCCGTTTGCAGCCACATGAATAGACCTAGAGATTGTCATACTAAGTGAAGTAAGTCAGACAGAGAAAGACAAATATCATATAATATCACTTATATGTGGAATCTAAAAAAAGGTACTTATCTACAAAACAGAAATAGAGTTACAGATGTAGAAAACAAACTTACGATTATAAGGGGGTAAGTAGTGGGAGGGATAAATTGGAAGATTGGGATTGACATATACATGCTATTATGTATAAAACAGATAACTAATGAAGACCTATTGTATAGCACAGGGAACTCTACTCAATACTCTGTAATGGTCTATATGGGAAAACAATCTAAAGAAGAGTATATGTATACGTATAATTGATTCACTTTGCTGTACACCTGAAACTAACACAACATTGTAAATCAACTATACTCCAATAAAAAATTTTTAAAACCTGTTTAAAAAAATAAAAAGATTTTATACGTTTTTGCAATAAAAGAAAAAAATGGTTAGAAGATCTTGCTATTTATTTCGATACATGAATGCTTTCTAATTCATTCACTTAAAAGCTTAATTTTAAGTACTGATAGTTGGGAAATGTTTTAACAAGTGGACATCCTGAAAGTACTTTACTCACCAAGTTAATCATTTTCACTTTCTTTTCCTACACAAATTACAGAGAGACATGAAGAGAAATACTTTATAGGCATTAGAAAGAAATAAGATTTAAGTTTTAACTCTTGAAAATAATTACAAGAACACCTTGGATGCCAAAGGAATATAGTAATAAAAGAAATATTACCTCTTTAACCCCTGCTGAATACGTAATTGTATCCTGATGGTTGCAGAAATTTAAATTGCCTACAGTTTGAAAACATCAGTACCTAGCGCCAAATACTTGATTTTTATAACTCTTGGGCTTTGTCTTAGCTTTTTTGATGAAATTCCACAAATACATCTTTCTACTCATTGAAGTTTAAGGGGAGCACTTTACTTCTTCATGAAGTAAAGGCTTTGGGAGAAAAAGCTACAACAAAATGGAAAGAGCACCAAACCAAGAACTAAATAGTCCATGTTTTTGTCCTTGCTCTGCTAGTGGTATGCTTAATGATCTTGGACAATATATTCTGCTTCTTTTTAATCTTTTCTTTCTTCTTACTCTTTTATGCCTTTAACTTTTATATCTTTAGCATTGTGTTTGAACAAAATGTTCTGGAGCTAAAAACAAAAACAAAATAGAAGGCGGCGAAGGTTGATAGGAGAAAATTGTGGATTAGACAACTGCTAAATGTTTCTTCTATGTCTTGGATGATAGCAAGCTATAGTAACAAGCACAGTCCTTGATAATAAGAAAAGCGATATTATCTAAAGCACTTATGAAAGTAACATAATAGTACTATTTTACAATGTAATAATACAAGCCACCATTTATATTGGAGATTTATTTCCTCCAATGTCACAGAAGATAAAAGAGAAGGCGTATACAAATGTAGATGGATTTGTACATTTGATGTTCAGAACATGTTGGAAATTCCTAGCTAATGACTTCTCTTTCCTTCCCTAGTTTCTAGACAAATGACTGTGGACAAAATACTTCTCTGAGTTTCAATTTTCCCTGTAGTGACAGGTTAATATGAGAAAACACATGTGCAAGAGGCTCATACATACCCATTGCAGGTACTCAGTAACAGCGCGTTTCCGTGGGAGAAGAGAGGAAGAATTGTGTTCGTATTTGGGTGGGGACAGCAGCAGAATAAAAAGGGTTGTCATGAGAGACTTAATATAAGAGCCAAATATTTGAGAGTGAATAGAGTTGTAAAAATATGAGACAAGGATATTCAGACATGGAGGCATGAGTACACCGCGGTACATATGGGCGATGGAAAAATGTTTGCTATGGCTGGAAGGTGTGTTGGAAGAGGTGGCAGCAAGAACCATTTTCCGTAACTCATAGAACAGAGTTTCAGTTTTATCTTATAAACGTGAGCTTTCCAATACAGCAGCCACCAGCCATCTGTGGCTCCTGAGCATTTGAAATGTGGCTGGTGTGAGTGGAAATTAAATTGTTGATACTTCTCTTCAGTTAATTGAAACGTCAAAGCTGAAGCAATGCAAATTTTATGTTGTTGCTTGTTAAACATAATGATTGGGAAGCAGGACTTCATTTCACTTTAAAGGCTAAAAGTTTAGCATCCTAATTTAAATATTTAAAGTGTGAAATACACATCAGATTTTGAAGACTTGGTACCAAAAAAGTGAAGTATTGAAAATTTCCAAAGTAATTACGTGTCGACATGATAATACATTGAATATTACTGGGTTAAATTAAATATAGCATTAAATTAACTTCACCTGATTTTCTTTTTTTTTTTTACTTTTTTAATGTGGCTAGACATATGAAAATGCCTCTCCCTGGAGTGAAATGTCTTCCTATTATCTAAAGCAATGCTGTCCAAGCACTGTCCATGTTATTGTTCTAGGATCCATGTAATTTAAGATACTCTTGTTAGAGAGAAACAAGAAATTAATATACAATCTTGGAGAATATCCACATTTATATGGGATAGAGAAATAAAGTAGAAGTAGACTAACTCCCTACCCCCACCCCAGATGCAACTGAAAACTAGTTGGCAGTTTTTCATAGGTTTTAACATGTATTTGAAAAACTTGAAAATGAGTGTTTGCTGGCTGGAACACTTCATTGTTTGTGTGCCTGGTTCCCATAAAAATATTTTTTAGATCATGCTCTTTCTTGAATATCTAAGATGCTGTATCTGCTAGGGTATCTGTATCTGGAAGTAAGATCTCCATTTTTAAATACCATTTCCTGCCCTGAAGCTGGGAAGTGTCTGGCTGGAACATTTGTGAGATAATCAGCTACTACTCACCAGCTATCTCGATGGCCTGGCGTCCTGGAGCTGGTCATTTCAAAACAATGCAGAGACTGAGTTGTACCCCCATGGGCAGCTGAGAATTTAAATGGATTTCAGGTGCAGAGGTATATCACTTACAACTGAACACTTATAACTAGAACAAGCTTCAGACCTGGGAAAATTCAAAGTAAACAGAACAGATCTGATCATGACGAGCCAAGCCACAGCCTTGTAACTACAGCCCCAGCAAGCTGCATGGATCAGTTTGGACGGACATAACCCACTCATCGTAATGGATTCATTGAATAATTTGTCTAGATCCAAAAGAAGGCAGTATAGTTTTATCCAACACAGCTTTTCCCAGCATGCTTTCTCAAGCTTAAGAATCCATAGGGGCTCTCTGTCATGTGGGTTTATGACAGAATTTTGCTGTGGTGTAGACTGCCTGGCAGTGTATAGAAGGAGTACAGGTTTGTGAAAGGGAAGAAGGGGTTGAAGTCAACAGACTTTGGTCTGGGAGCCTGTGCTCTGATCATCAGGCATGTCCTCCTCTTCTCAGAACTTTACCCTCCATCTTTCCACTAGGGGAAGATGCACTAAAGGACACTGATTTTCCCCATCTTTCCTGACTTTCAATGATTTGCTATCAGGGCACCCTTAATAACAGAAAATATGACATTGTGCATGGCTTCCGTCCTTCCTTAACTAGCTTAAAAGTGAGCACTGGATCTTAATATTAGTTCCAGTTCAAGGAATATAGATAATTAAATGTTCTGTGTTTAACCATAAACCCAATCCAGTTATTTTTACTCCAAATGGTGTCCAAAATTGAATTTCTCATCACTTATGCAAATCATAGCAAGGAAAAAAATAAACAAATGAATGCAGGTTTTCTTTAAATGCTTCAGTGTCAAGTAACCATAAAATTTTAGTAAAAATTTTTATTGTTTCCACATGTTCATATTTTACTTTCAACTAAACATATAGATATATTTTTTAATTTACTTCCTGCACTTACAGTGTTTATTCAAAATGCAGATTTTGTACAAATTTTTAAAATTTGTTTAATCTAAGTCGTAATCTGCAAACTGCTGATAGTAGTGACCACTTTATATTACTAGGCTCCACATATATGAAAGTCACGATGCTAAGTACATTATAGATATTATATTTCATCATCACAACTAGTAGATTTCACTTCCCTGATCTAACATGAGAACACTTAAAGATTACATAAGTAGTCTGGTGTTAAGTAGCAGATAAGTTGCATGACCAGGATTTGAACAAAAATCTGTCTGACTCTCACCTCCCCTGAACTTTTCATTTTGCACCTCCTACTCTGCTACTTCCCTGACAATATTTTTCTCATCTGTCATCTCTCTAAGCAGTTAAACGTTGCATATGATCTGAGCCTTGTCTCTGGCGGTAGCATAAGCGCTCTCTTCGTGGTCTTTGAACAAGACCTTTACTGAATTACATAAGTACTGACTTTTGTGGTGAAAAACGTTTATATCTACCAGCATTTGAAATTTCCCAATTTTTACATAATTAAGAAAGAACGTGGAAAGAAAATTAGAGAATTTGAAGTTGCCCAATGAGTCCATTTACTATAACGGTGACCAAAAAACATTCAACTTCTGCTTGAATCCTTTCAATGACAAGAGATCAGTACATTAAAGGCATTTAATTCCAGTGAGGTGAATTTCTAACATCTTAAAAACTATACCTATGGAATAAATAATGTATATACATTTATGACAAAGCCTGAATTTTAGTCTAGTGTTTCTCACCTAACCTTCAGAACTATATATCCAGATATCAACTAATCCCTCTGTATGTTTAGACTGTTCAGAAGCAATTAAAACTCAGTATGTTTTAAAGTAAACCCATTCTCTCCTGCTCCATATCTGCTCTTCTTCTGGTGTTTCTTACCGCTGTAAATAATACCTTCACCCACCCAATTTCTCAAGACAGAAATGCTGAAGTCATCTTTCACTTTTTACCCAACGTTCCCAAGAGAATGCCAAGTCTTCTTGTTGATCCTACCAACAAAAAAAGCCTTTGATTTTGTCTGTTCTCCATTCTTACTAACACCATCATATTATTGCTGGTTTTCTCAACTTTCTCTTGATTAATTTCTTATCAGACTTGTGAAAAACTGATGAGCATGTAAATTTGAACCACATAGACTGAAACTTGAAACCAGAGGTCACTGTGACCAAGCCAGGACCTAGACTAACTACAGACTCATTCTATAAGTGTACAAGCATTTTCCACAAGATCACCAACTGGTATACTATGCAATAATAACAAATGCTTAGAACTGGAAAACTGAGCAGATCTTCCAGAAGTAGGACTGAGCCACTTGGTAGAGTGAGATCCAGAGACTATGGATAATTCAGGGAAGAAGCAGGAGGTGTCAAGAAAAAAACTTGAATTTATTTTTTAAAAAGGTTATGAAGCCTTGGTTATGTAAATAATAATAATAATAATAAATGTTATATAGCAATTGTATCCCTAATTAGTGAATCAGGGGAAATCATTTACGTTTAAATTTGAATTATTTTCATTATGTTTCAGTAACTAATGTTCCCATATTTATCACAACAGCATACCTTCAGACTGCTTATAACGTGATAAAAAATAAACTATTATGTTTTAAAGATTCATACTAGAGTTTTCTGTTCTTTGTAGACAGCCCAATCTCTAACCGGTATACCTACATTGGTCCCTTTATTTTTCTCCTGTGTGAAATTCTTTTCCTCTTATCTAAAGTATTTTACCTCCTAAATATAAACTCACAATTGTCAATTTTCCAATACCTTACTGTTATTTCATTTATCATGATTTAAATATGACATCACAGCAATCATATCTTATTATATTCTTAAAATATTTAGACATTAATTTCTGAGCCTGAGATTTGACAGAAAGTAAAATAACCAGAAAAAATATACGAACAAATCAAAAATTAAAGAGAGAAAGGTATACATAGTGCAACTCCTTGGGAATTTTTCAATAAAATAAAATAAGTAATGAAGCAAGCTACTTTGTATTAATATATGATTATTAAATGAGAGAAATAAGCAGTACTCCCAGTCTATATATACATGACTGTATTCACCCAGCATCAGATGAATCCAATCTAGTGACCAATTATTCTGAAGTTAGTATTTACTAAACACATGTTTAAGCCAATTCATATGGGAGACCATTCCATTTGATTTGCAAAGAGCAAAACATAAACAGCAATCTAAGACAAAATTCTATCAAATATAATCCTTTTTGAATTACACTTTTTCTCCCAAGGAAAGCATATTCTTCCATCCATCTTTGTTTAATGGGATTAATTGACTACTGCTACAGGATTTTCACAGCTGTATTTTTTAAAAGTCTATGAATTTTAACTGAAATCGCAGTAACTACAAGTCAGTCCATTTTCACTAGGGCCGTTATCCTCATCCCCATTCCTGCCAGAATAAGTCTTTATAACTAAAAAGGGAGATGGTAGAAATAATTTTGCCTCAAATATTTAGAAACTTATATTAAAGCAATTGTTGAAAATTGATTATCGCCAAAGCCCTCTGCATTGCACAACCCCAGAGGGCACCGTTCTTAGAGAATAACCCAGCTTGGATTTCAAACACACTACTCTTTCCTGTAATCTTTTTTTTGCAAATCTGTTAGGGACAATTCCACAACTGTCTGTTCTGTCTCACCCATAGATCAATGTCTTCAGTGGCAGAAGTCATGTCTTTATCTTTGTATCATTGTCTAGTACACTGGTTGATACAGAGTACAAATATTGTTCTTTGAACTGAATCAAACTGTCTGCTTTTCAAAGCATCAACCAGGGAGCTAGTTTGGAGATTCTTATCTTTTGTCTCATAAACTTGACTGTGACTTAATGCATCGCCTTAGGAGGTAAACACATGGAGTTTGGATAAAGAAAGGAAACAGTTGCCAAACCTGCTATGACACGAAATCAACCCTGGGAATCCATGAAATGCAGGTAACTTGAGCTGAACCTCCTCCAAATACATAACCAGTCACTTGCCATTCTAGTCAACCTTGTCTAGAAGTTAGCTCTTACCTCAAATTTGCACATCAATTCACCACATAGTTTTAATTTTTCAGTTCTAATTCTTCCTTTTTTTTTTTTTTTTTTTTTTGCAGTTTTAGTTGCCAATTCATCAGCTGTCCACATAGGACAGTCCCTCTATTCCTGCATCACTGAAAACTCAATTGCCAGCACTTGTCCAACATCTTGTGGTGAAAAACATTGCTATATGCTCCATATGGTAATTTGGGGGAAAGAAATTATCCCTCTAATTTTTGACTTATTTCTAAAAGGGGATTGGTGTTAAAATAGGGAGTATTTTTTCATTAAAATATTTACCTTTACTACTGTAAATAATTTCATAGTTGAACTCTTTCCTCTCTCCCCATCACAACTGAAAAAAACCGTCATCCATTTTTTTCCAAGTGTAGTAATCAGAGATAACCCCAAAAAACACATTTAGAGAGTACTGTTTTTCCCCTAAGGGCCAAGGGAACAAGAGGGACTTATCTTGCATTCACATCTAAGGATATAAGTTTTGAGATTCTAACTGTGGAACTATGATGCCAGACCAGGAAGAGACTGAGATGTATTTGTTGGCAGCTGAGCTTGGACTGCGAGAGAGAGAGAGAATACAGGGGTTTCTTGTTGTTAGGAACAGAGAAAATTGAGAAGTTCTCCCATCAATTTCAGAAGGGATGTTCCTTTGAACTGGTCCAGAAGTAGACCATGGAAGACTGAATAGAGCGCTGGAAAATTTGTACTGTGTGACAACACCCAGTGTTCAAGTGATGTACACTGCAGTTAGATTGCCAAATGCGATACTCTCACCTATAGTCAAGGTAAATTATTTTTCCAAATAGTACAATAGAATATTCTGAATATATTTGGTGCTAATAGCTCCTTATCTTTAGCATATATGGCAGGACCTGAATTAACCAGGGTGTTTTCAATATTTGCTATTTCCTATATTTGAAGATAATGCTGCAGTTGGCAATCTTCTCACTTTCAGTAAAATAATACAAATATTAAAATACTGAATAAGTAAACTCAATCAAAAGGAACTCAGTGGTACAAACTGAAACACAGTAGTTAACTTCCTAATAATATATTAGGAAGTATTGAAGAGAAGTCTAATACATGCCCTTTACTAATGTACAGAAATGTTATTTAAATGAGAAAATAGGTGTGAAGCATTTTGAGAAAGGTGATATGTACCTACAAAGTGTCATTATGATGTTCAAGCTGGTATTTTGATTTTTGTGTTCTAGAAATTCTGTTTCTCTTGTAACAAATCCTTTAACATCTTTCAGAAGACTGCTGCACAAGTCATTCTCATATATCAGATCTAAGAGCCCATATGCTACTTAGGAAACATTAACACCTTCCTACAGAAATACTAACACATGATGCAAACTCTGTAGCATTAGTTTGCAGGTGGAAAATAAATTATAGTATAAAGACATATGAGTCCCAGTTTTTAAAACATTTTAAATTAATTTTTTTTTAATTTTTATTTATTATTTATTTATTATGTTTATTTTTGGCTGTGTTGGGTCCTCGTCTCTGTGTGAGGGCTTTCTCCAGTTGCGGCGAGTGGGGGCCACTCTTCATCGCGGTGCGCGGGCCTGTCACTATCGCGGCCTCTCTTTTTGTGGAGCACAGACTCCAGACGCTCAGGCTCAGTAGTTGTGGCTCACGGGCCCAGTTGCTCTGCAGCATGTGGGATCCTCCCAGACCAGGGCCCGAACCCGCGTCCCCCGCATCGGCAGGCAGACTCTCAACCACTGCACCACCAGGGAAGCCCTAATTTTTTAATTTTAATCATTTTAAAAATTATTTTGTTCTAGTGGAGGAAAAAATATCCTTGCACACTTTTGAGCCAACGTTGCACAAAAATTTAACCTAACTTCCCCTTAGAATTCAAAAAGAACTTGACAAACATTAATTCTCAAACACAGGCAATAATCTCAGTTTCCCCATAACTGTTCTCAGAACAATAGACTGCATTTGTAACTCTCCCTGCAATCTCTTGGAAAACTAAGCCCCCTAGAGGTAGGACATTTAGCTCAGGGACACTGAAACCAGTAAATGTCATGCTAACAATAATAATAGAAAGAGAAGCTGCAAGAACTTTCTCTGGAATTTTCCTAAGAGCTTTTCATGAATCGCCACATTTAATCCTCAGGGCAGCCCTAGGGAGTGAATGCTACTCTTCTTTCCATGTTATAGCCAAGGAAACTAAACTGGAGAAAGGTTAGAACTCAATCAAATTCACAGGACTAGTACCTGGAATATCTGTGATTGAAAGTTACCCAGGGCGCGGCTTCCCTGGTGGCGCAGTGGTTGAGGGTCTGCCTGCCAATGCAGGGGACACAGGTTCGATCCCTGGTCTGGGGAGATCCCACATGCCGCGGAGTGGCTGGGCCCGTGAGCCACAATTACTGAGCCTGCGCGTCTGGAGCCTGTGCTCCGCAACAAGAGAGGCCGCGATAGTGAGAAACCCGCGCACCGCGATGAAGAGTGGCCCCCACTTGCCGCAACTAGAGAAAGCCCTCGCACAGAGACGAAGATGCACCACAGCCATAAATAAATAAATAAATAAAATTAAAAAAAAAAAAAAAAGAAAGAAAGTTAGCCAGGGCAGACCAGACCCTGGGCCCTGTCACTCTGTAGGACTGCCTGCCAGCAATTTTTTTTTTTTTTAAACTGCTGAATTCTTCAACATGTAGAATAAAAAGTATAAATCTGGGAGAAGTCGTTTCTAAGTGATTGTATTTTTGTTATATTAAACAAATTTCACTCCTGGAAAGAAAGTACTATAATTAATAGAACTCAAGTAACTGTTATAATTCATAATTTGCCGATCAGTGCCTTTACTGTGATATGTGCAATTATCATGACTCAGAACCTGGGTACCAAGGGGTTAAGTCTGTTTGTGTTCATAGTTCAACACTAAGATTTCTATGAATCAGAGTCTGCATTGACAGTAGCTACTAGTCCTGTCTTCTCCAGCTAAGCATCATCTATGCAGAAATCAAGGCCAGATAGCTAAGAAGCTGATTTACAGAGGAAGCGATAGTAAGTAGGTGTTGGAGAGTTTTGTTCTGGCTGATTGTAAATCTATGAAAAATATGTGTTCAATTCAGGAAGCAAGAATACATATATAATTATCCATTCATCAAATATTTATTGAGAACTCACGATGTACCAGGCACTGTCGTTGGGTATTGAGCAGATGAAGTCCCCATTTCCATGGAGATAACTATTCTACCTGTCTAAATAAAATTATGCAATTCTAAATTTTAGATATGTAACTGTCTAAGAGCAATAGGCAATAAATAAATACACCAGCAAATATTCCGTCAAATAGTGGTAAGTACAAAAAGATAGATGTATGGTAACGTGGGTACCATTTATCACCGAGAGATAAGTGAAGGTCTCTCAGATAAAGTGACAGGTACCTGGAAGAAGACAGGGAGTGGCCCAGGTTTTATAAGGCAAAGAATAGCCCAGGAAGAAGAAGTAGCAAGTGCCCGAGCCCTGGAGTGAGAGAAGGCTTGGTACATTTGTAAAGCTCATAGGTTATTGGTGTGTCTGGAACGGAGCTGGGTGGGCTTGAAAGAAGTGGTGGAAGAGCAGGGAACTGATAGGAGATTAGGTCATGGGAATAGTGATCGGGCAAGAAAGGTCAGATCTTGTAGGGCCATGAGGATCACAGCCAAATCTCTAAATTTTTCACTGCAGTGAAACGGAAAGCCATTGGCAAATTTTGAGTGACGGACAGATATGGAATGATGAACTTTAAAAGAATCACCCTGGAAGCTATGTCGCAAGGAGTCTGTAGGGCAGCCAAGGTGGATACAGGCGAAAGAGTTAGAAAGCAACTACAAGGATCCTGTCAAGAAATGTGGGTCTTAGATGAGCGAATCGGTGGTGGAAGGTGAGAAGTGCATTGATAGTGGATATAGCCAAAGGCAAAAATGACACGCTATGATGACAGATTGGATGTGATGTGTGGCAGAAAGAAAGGAATCTAAGGTGACTGAGGGTTTTGACATAACCGAAAAACAGATTGCCATAGTCTGTGATGGGACAGATTAGGAGAAGAGACTTCAGACTTTGGTTTTGAACCTGGTAATTTGTGATGCTTATTAGATATTCAAGTGGGAGGGTGAATATACAAGTTCGAATGGCAGGTGAGTAGTCCATGCCAGAGATCGAAAATGTGGAGCCATTAGCTTTAGATAGTGAAAGGCCTTAGTTGTAAACAAGGTCACCTACAAAATGAATATAGATAGAGAATAAAGTCCCCATACTGAGCCCTGAGGAATCCAATGACTAGAGATCATACGGCTGAGAAAGAGAACCTAGTAAGGTACAGAGGAGCCAAGAAAATGGAACCCTGGAGGCAATGTGAAGAAAGGGTTTGAAGAAGGAGAAAGTGATAAACTACAAAATGCGTCTGGTGGGTCCATTCTCATGAGGACTGAGAAACGGTCATTGAATATGACATTATATAGACAGTAGTGATCGATGTAGGGCTGTTTAATTCAGGGGTGGGGAAGAATTTGGATCAGAATGAATACAGGAGAGGTTTGAAGAAGACAAGTTGGTAACAGCACATATAGTCACAGCATGGGGATTTTATTTGCCCAACAAAAATTCAGGATTTTTTTCATATATCACGTGTTAGGAGTTGGGACAATCAAATTTAAAACTGTTCCAACAAGTGCAAGATCTACGCTGTTAGGTTACAATGCAAGTACATTTACAGTGACTTCCCTTTTATAGAACAAACCCAGTATAACTTTATCTTCACAAATCCCTGGTTCCTAAAGACAGCTTGTCACAGCATGCATCCTACCGTAGACTGATAAATGTCTATCAAATGCTTTAGTCATTGTATGATTTAGGAGGATGTTTCCTGAAGCATAAGGTGAAATACTATTTCTAATTTTAAAATACCCTACATATGATGTTTATGCACGTGTGCATACTACCACATTTTCCCTCTATGAATAATGCATGTCCTATGTAACTTGAATCCAAAATAAGAAAAAAATGCCAAACATCTAATAGTCTACGTTAAATACAAGAATAAAACTGCTGTGCTTGATAATATACGCCTTGAAATAACAGCAGTTACTGGGTTAATTCTAAACAGAAAAAAATAAGGTCAAATAATTGTCTCTATCTCTCTCTTGTTATATTTTTTCCTGCCACTCATTCACATAGTTGTTCAAGTAAATGAATTCCACCTTAAAACTATAAGGCAAAGTGTTTATTTTTTGAACACCAGCTAATGAATGGGTCATTACAGACCAAAGTTAAAAAATGACAGAGGCAGTTGGAAGTGTACACAGCTGGAATCAAGAGACACAAATTCCATTATTACACATGTCACTAATGCTTCTTTACTTCAAACAAGTCAGGCTACCTCAGTCCAGTCTAGATTATACAAAAATTATCTTACTACAAATTTAGATTCAAAAGGAAACACAGGTTTGACTATGGAGCTGCAGGATTACTTGTGACTAATTATTTTAATGGATTGACTAATTTGTCAGCTAGAGTTTAATAATGTATGTTAGCTACTAATTAAACAATCCTGGTCCCCACTACCTCTAGGGGAATAAACTCTGGATTCAGCTCTCAGGAGACTAGGAATTGAGTTTTAGCTCTCAGATATATGAGGTAAGTGACATTTTGTAGGTTATGTAACCATGCGTCTTCATTATACTATCCACAAATTAATAACATCATGGTGATTATTACTGTGTGTGTGTTATAGACAGAGAGACAGCCAAGAGACACCTCAGTGAGACAACAGGCTCTCTAATCCGTTCCCTGTTGTATCCTCAGACACTTCACTTCCCAATTATTTCCTTCCTTTGTGTTCAGTTTGTTTCTCTCTTCTGCTCAGAGTACTTTAACCTTAATTTCTCTTTTAGCCACACTTCCTCTTGCATCTTTCGTTTCCTTCTTCACCTTTAGAGCCAATTTTTTAAAAGAGCTGTCCACATACTCCTGTTCTCCTCCTTCTCTCTCTCTCTCCACCCACATTTCTCTCTCCCCTCATTTTTCATACAATACTTTACTATAAATCTTCTTATCTGTGCAAGACTTACCTACACATCAATCTCCTTCAACAGAAATTTATTAATATTAACCCAATACTCATTTTTTCTCTTATATTCTTATTTCCCAGGAAAGAGTATGTACAACAGGAAATAGTATCCTATTGCTCAAGCCATAAACCTTGGGAGATGATCTCAACATCTCCCCTTCCCTAACCCACTAACTTACTACATCACCAAGTGTTACTGATTCTACCTCTCTGCACCTTATTTACTCCTCTCTAGTATCATAGTTATATTGAGTTACATTCTCAATCATCTATTGTCTGCATTCCCCCAGTAACATCCTAACTGGGCTCCTTGCAAGCAGCCTTAGCCCTGTCTGTGTGTTACCTCTGGGAAGCCAGGGTAATATTTCTAAATGCAATCTCATCATGCCTTCCTCCTTCTAAGACTTTTCAGTGGCTCCCTATGTCCTCCTTCTCTATTTCCTTAGGATACAATCTAAATTTCCTGAGATTTTAAAAAGCCAATTTTCATCTACATGGTAACTAATCTCTCTACTCTCACCCCTTGCCACTTCCCTGCTATAAGCTCTATACTAATGATTTTGAATTATTTTCCTTCCCTTTTATTTTTTTTCATGTACTATATTTTCCCATCTCTAGATTTTTAAATACTTGATTATCTCCCCAGGTAGACTTTTGTTACCCCAGGTTTGGAACAAGTGCCCACATTGTGAAATCTTCTCACAGTCAATTACTTCTCCCATTGTGGCCCTTTCCACATTATAATGATATTGACCACCACACTCTGAGAACCATGTCAATATATCTGTTGGGTTTAAGTTGGATACCTTAGAATCTTCATAGTGCTTGGCATTTAGCAACCAGTCAATGAAAGCATCTGGGAAAGAACTGTGTACATTGTTAAGCATTATACAATTGAAAGTTACAATATACCTTACTGAAATTCTTGTAAAAGGTAGGCATAGAAAATTTAAATTTTATTATAACAATTTCCCAGATGACAATTTATTATCTACCTTCTTTTTTGAAGAGGTGCAACTATTTGCTTAATTTACAAACAACTGTAACCCAAAGAACTTTTCTGATTTTGTTTGTTGAAACTATAATTATACTGCCTTTATATGTTACATCTATTTATTTACATTTTATGAGCTACACAGATATGTGCTTCTTTTTTTAGATCAATATAAATATACTATATATTGATTTTTACAATGAATAACATAATGGAGAAGGACTTCTATCAAGTTTAATATCTTTTTTTCAATTCAACAGTAGTTCATATAAGCAAAGGAAGGAATTACAATTTTAAGGAATCTTGAGGCAAAATCTTTTAAACAGAGAATAATCTGTCAACAAATAATCAGCCTCAATTTCAGTTTGGTGAAAAAAAATTCTCTAGTTTTTTTTTCCCAAAGAAATTCCTATCTATATCACCAATAAAAGGAAGGAAGGAAGGAAGGAAGGAAGTTAGAAAGAAAAAGAAAGAAAGAAAGGAAGAAAGAAAGAAAGGAAAGAAAGAAAGAAAGAAAGAAAGAAAGAAAAAGAAAGAAAGAAAGAAAGAAAGAAAAAGAAAATCACGAGTGACTTTGTTCATGATAGAGAATAAGCACAAATATAATCAGCTGCTACATAATTTTAAAATATATGACTAAATACATCACTTAATAAATTGCTGCAAACTACTGAAAGCTCTTTTAGAAGCCTTTAAATGTTATAGTTCTTCATAAAATTCTTTCTTCTTAGGGAGCTATTTATTCGACTGTGCTCATATAACTTGCATAAAAACTACCTGTTTGGATTTTGGAAGACACTGTAACTCAACAGAGGATATTTAATTTAACCATTGCTTCATTAAATGGATTTTTCTTCTGAAGCTATTTTAAAAAATAGCTGAATACAGACATTATAAATAAATAACCTAAATGGTAGTTTTTCTGTTGTCTGTTGAATAACAAATCATCTCAAAAGTTATTGGCTTCAAACAATGATAATTAATTATTTCTCATGACTCTGTGAGTTGACTGGGATTAGCTGGATGGTTCTTTTGTAATTAAAGTCATTCATAAGACTACATTCAACTGGGAGCTCAGTTATGGCTAGAACATCCAAGATGGCCTTTATCCTCCATCATCTCATTGCACATAGTCCTCTCATCATATGATAGACCAGCCCAAGCTTCTTTACAGCATAGCATGTGGTCCAAGAAACAAGCCCAACATTCAAGTGCTTTTTCAAGCACTCTGCTGTATCATACTTGCATGTGTCCCATTAACCAAAGCAAGCCACATGGCCAAGCCCAAAACCAATATGTGAAAGAACTACACAGAGTCTTAAAAACTGTAAGGCATGGCCTTTAGGGGACACCAATGGAAGTCTACCATAGACATTTTAATTTGTATACTTGTGTTGTCTGATCATTTATTAAAATTCAAATCTAAACTCTCCATCAGCTTCTGTATCAGTATAATTTGATCAAAACAACCTTAAAACATGACAGTTTCCTTTTATAGTCTTATCCTATAACTTAAGTATTTAAAACTCTAAAATCAACATTTTATAAATGATGGGGTTTTGATACTGATTTGCATTCACTTACTTTTCCTAAAAGACCTAAAACTTCATACATACTATTGTCTGTGTCCTTGAACTCTTCTAAAATTTGGATTTTACCAGTCTTTGAATTGTCTTCATTTTGACATGAATATTATGTTGTATAATATTCCTTAATACTGGCTTAGAGAAAAAGAAGTTTAACATCTTCCTTTATTGAAAAGTCACAGTAGCAAATTCCTTACTTAGAAGGAACTTGCTATTTCCAGAGTCCTGGCCTTATTATGCAACATTTTCCTGTCTTATTAACAACTAGACTGAGGTTTTGTCAGAACACTTCCCATTCATTCAGCAATCCTATCTTGAAATTCAAAGTTGGAAGACCAGAGAAAATACTGGCTGAGTTGATTGTCTTCTATCATTTCAAGAATTCCTGGAGTTACAGAAAGTCTTCCCATATAAATAAGAAGAGATTAGAGCACTTTGCTTTAAAACAAAGATTGTGTTCACTTAAGCTTTCTTGCTACCCTTGACCTGGCCCCTTTTAAAATGAATCATTAATTAGTGAGATTTAGCATAGGAAAGGATTCTAAAGCTTACTGAGCTACCTTAGTTCTCCTTTGGCTCTATAATTAGTACACATTAGTTGGAATTTTAATCATGGGGCCACACAAGGCAAGTCTAATCCAGCATCCATGGTTTCTCTGGTCAACAATATGTCACCATTACCTAGACTAGTAGCTCATACATAGTACATACTCAATAAATGTTTGTCAGAGACTGAGAGAGAGACAGAGATACAGAGGGAATGTTAACAATTATTAAATGTTTACAATATGTTAAACATTGTATTAACCTCCTTAAATGCTGTGCATTATCTCATTTGAACACATTTATCAAACTTCTTCCTCCCTATGTTCCAGTATTTCTTCTTCAAGACTAAATAGTCAATGGAGTTTCAACCACTCCAAATGTAACCTTGTTGTCATGGGTTGAATTATGTCCCCCCGCCCAAAATTCATATGTTAAAGCCCTAACGCTCAGTATCTCAGAAAGTGACCTTACTTGGAGAGCTTGTCTTTACAATTGTAATCCAGTAAAAATGAAGGCTCTATTCCATTATGACTGGTATCTTTATTAAAAAGGGATATTTGGACAAAGAAATACATGTAGAGGGAAGATTATGTGAAGAGACAAAAGGAGAAGATGGCCATGTACAAACCAAGAAGAGAAGCCTGAAAGAGATTCTTCCCTCACAGCCCTCAGAAGGAATCAACCCCGCTAACACCTTGATTTTGGACTTTCAGCCTACAGAACTGTGAGATAATAAATTTCTGTTGTTTAATCCACCTAGTTTGTGGTACTTTGTTACAGTAGCCCTAGAATAGTAATAAATTGGTCTTCTCATGATTTTGGTCCACACTCTTAAGAATACTAATTACAATATAATACCTACCATTTATTCAGTACAAGAACTTTACAAATATTATTATCCAATTTTATACTGAAAATATCAGTGCAAAGAAGATATTATTGATCACTATTTTACAGATGAAGAAATGGAAGTACAGAGAGATAGATTTGCCCGGTGTCCTACAAGTAATGGCAGAGCCAAGATTTACACCTGTGATTACAAAGTCATTGCATTTAAACCCTGCTTTATACTGCTATTATTTAATTACAAGTTTCTAAATTTATGGTGGTTAGAAGTGAGCATGGTACTTCATTTGTAAACTTACCTGTCCTGTCACTTAACTAGGACCCCATACAATCTATTAGTTAATTTTTCTATGAATTTCCTAGATAATTAGGCATTTAATACATATATTTTGAGAAAGGATCAAGAACGCTAAAGAATCACTAAATTCCTTTCTACTATCTCTGACCCCTTTTAGTTTAACACATTTGATTAACCTCGTTTAAACACAAAGGTTATATTTACAAGGAATTACATACAGAATTTTAATTTTTTAAGTAATGTTCCCAATGTTCCAGATCATTTAATGATCTGTAGTTCTTTGGAGGGATTCTTCTGTTACTCCATCATTATCTCAGTAGATAGATAACCACGTGAACCTCAACCTATAGCATGTTATCTAAATAGGATAATCAAACTCTCTCTCTCTCTTTCTCTGAAATTTGGTTCTTGGGGTTAAAAAGCTTTCAGGGACATAAGATAGCTGGAAATAGGTTAGGGTGAAGACAGAGCCTTAAAAAGTTTGCCCAGGTAATCCTGCTGAGTTAGGAGGACTTCTCTAGATTTTGTGTCTTCCAAGGGTCTAATTTTTCAGCATTTCCTTCTTTTTTGTAATCTATCTAACATTGTTAGAATAAACTGCTTGTATTGTTAAAGATATTAATCTATTCTTAGCTGTTACTTGCAACAAACAAATAGAAACAACGCAGTTAGAATTGGTGATATTCCTCAGAGGACCTTCATAGTGTTGCAGGAGAAAAAAATTAATGGAGACTGAGACAGACTCACAGGCAATTGGCCAGAATAGGAGAAATCCAGAAATGTAATACTGCCTAGAAGTATGGTCTGGGATACTTAACCTGCCTTCTAGAAAGTGGGCGTCCTCTATCAATACCAGTGATTATTCCAATATTTTTCCACCTCTAATAAAATGTGAATGATATTTAAAATTCCAATCTTCCCTTTGCTTAGACGTCAAAAATAATATAATATTTAATGCAGAATTATACATCTGAATCTACAATAGAATATTCTAACAGTACTAGGAGTAACTGGATGGAATTCATATGAATTTACCTGTAAATTTGCATCTGTTAACCAGACTTCAACAATTAGACAACTTGAGTTATCTCTCTCTCTAAGAAAACTCTCTTGACCCAAATATTCTGCACTTGAGTTTGAAACACAGTGGTCTCCTTAGCCAGTGCCACCTGTCACTGACATAGAATCATCTTATCCTGACTTTACAATTTTATATGGCATCTTATGCTTTTTACTTTGGTCTCACACAACTTGCTTCTATTCTCTTGTGTTTCAGATAACTTCTCTTCAGTTACTAATCTCTCTGTTTCTGAATTTCTATTGAGAACATGGCCCTAATTGCTCATTTATACTCTCTAACTTGAACTATAACCCAACTCTGATAAACTTCATTGTGACTCAGCAGGATTGCCATGAGCCTCTTCCTCTGGGACAGAAAATCACCAAGAACCCCAATTTTATTGCAACCTTTTATCAAGCAACTCACTAGAGCATGCTGTTTTGATACTGACATAGAAGTGAGAGTACAGTGGAGGCCTTTTCTCTGAATCTGTGAGGCGACCACATAAAACCAGCCTGCAGAAAATGTGGCCAGCATGTGAGACCTGATGAGGAGTGTCCACGGCTGGGCCTGCCAGGGCACGTCATGTGGGATGAAGGCTCTCACTATATCTGTTCTCCACCACAAGGGCACGATTTGTCCCAGTGCTGCTGCATAAAAGTAGCCAAGAGAGGCATTTGAGAGTGATATGTGAAAAGGGGAATTATAAGGTTTGTGTGCTGATATTTTCAGAGAAATTCTAACCTTCAGCAAGTGATGACACTCCATCAATATCTTTCAGTAAAAGACATATAGATACTAATGAACAAATATGCACTAGAGTAAAGGCTTTCAGTATGCACCAACTACAGTAATTAATTTAGGAAAAGCATACCATCTGAAGGGAATGAAAAATTAGATATAATTTTTTTTAGGCATAAATATAAACACGAAATCACTTTTTTTTTCTTGCTTAGCTCTGAAAGCAATTCATCTTTTCAGGAAAACTTGGTTCAGACAGGCTCAGTTACTCTGGCAATGTACTGGTTGAGGAAGAAAACCCAAATGATGGGGGACTCCTGAGGGCACCGACATATTCAAGTGAGAAAAGCACAGAGTTGACTGCTCGGTCCCTAGTGGTTTTGTTGTCATTGTTGTTGTTGTTGAAAATAGTGTTAAGAATTTTTAAATTTAAGTGTGGCACAATTGCTTCTCCTGGTTTTCTCACACATGTAAGTATAAATGGAAAGCTCGCTACCTTCTAGCCTCATCATTTTCTTTCACTCCCTAAATCACAACCAGAGATTTTTCCATGTGATCATTTGGAAGCAGAAATATTGGTAACCAGTAACTATATGCAGAAGTCCCATTTTTTAGCTCTACCTTGCCCCACTTGACTGTATTTCTTGTCTTTGGAAAGAAAAAAAATCAGAAGTTTTAATGCCACTTCCTACTTAAACTGTCATATCTACCCAACTCATATTATAAAAATCTCATTTCATGGGGATGTAGCTGTCAAATGAGACAGTGTCTACAAAATGCTCATTTGCTGAAAACTTTTAAAGAAATTTTCACTGAATCCAGTTCATGGCATTAAGGTTTTAACTTATCAAGTCTTTCGCTTGGTTTTCAACCTTTGTGAGAAGCGTGATAAGTCACTGTCATCAGCTCACTGAGAGGTAGCTTCAATATTCGTGCAGAAAGTGTGTAGGTCTACCTACTTGCAAGTGATTGGGTAATTTTCTCAATGCCAAGTTCTTCATTACAGGCAGCATTCCTCCTAATGAATCTCCAAATAATCTAACAACCCCAAAGTAGCCAAGAACAAACTTTCTAATTTAGAATATTTTTCTTTTTTCAAAAACATCTCCAGTTTGTAATCCGTAGGCATACGTATAGCCCTCTGCTTACAACTCCATGACTGTTTTGTCATTGGCTTAGAGTTGTTGATCACAGAAACACTTTATCCAAGGATGATGCCTACCAAGATTTTCAGCCTCAGAACCAATTGTGAACTAGTTAGTTCACAAATCATACTCAGAGGTGAAAAATGCCACTGGTCATTAGAATGAAATAAAGATCAGGCATAAGAAGAATGAAAGGTTTCAGATCACAAGAAATAGAATTTTAAAAAAATTCTAAAAAGCATCAAAATATATAAATGAATAGTATTTCTATACAGTAAAAATAAGTTTTTAAATTGGCCATCTTAGAGAAAAAAAAACTTTAAAATTTTAAGTAATTTGAGTAAAGCCTGAACTGAAAAGAATTAAGATATTTATTTAGGGGTACAAAATTGTGAGACTGTGATACAGTTTTTTTTTTTTTAACAAGAAAGCTATTTTTCATGACAATGTTATAGAAACATATTTCTTTCTGATAACTGCAGAGTTGTTCATGTGTGATCATGGGAAAATTAGTTTCTGGGCACCTCAGTTTCCTCATCTATAAATTGAAATCATAATACTACCCACACCACAGAATTGCTGTAAAGATTAATGGACTTAGTATATGTGGAACAGCCTCTGGTACATAGTAAAAGCTTTATAAGTGTTTATTGATATTGATAATATTATTATTCAATACATTACAATGTAGCCAAGCATTCAATAGACACTGAGAATTCAGTGGTTAACAGGATAAAGTTCCTACTTTCATGAAGCTAACACTCTATGGTGAGGATAAGTTTCCTTATTGAATCTACATAGAAGCCATTCCCTATATGGATAGAGAGGCTGCTTTCTAACAAAGCAACTACTTAGAAAAAGTTTTATCTATACAATGAGCGAACACAGGGAACTTGTGTGCACCAAGAAAATGTTATGGGACTCTTCACAGCAGTGCACTGGTAAAAGTTTAAATTCCTGTTCTTTAAGGAACAGCAACAATAAAAAGGCTCTGGTTTGTAGCATTTGCCAATTTCCATGGTGTAAATACTCTCACCATGGCTGATTTCAAGCAATCCATGTGATATTCATGAATGGTGGAGGCGGGAAGAAATACACCGTATACATACCATTGTGCCATCCAGATTTCCAAAATAGAGATATGATACAAAGAAACACTGTACAGAAACAGTAAAGTATAGTAAAATAATTAGGAAGTGATAAAATTTGAGTCTTTATGACTTTTGTTTTTATTATAATATAACTGTACACATATAATTTCATTTTTATTAATGGCTATTTTTAATAATCAGCTCACAAAATTTCTGATAATTTAACAATTAGCTCTTATGAGCCAGTACAGCCACTTCTAGCATACCACTGCTTCCCAAGCACAATCCTACCTAAAAGATAGTTTCCACCATCTGTTATTGTATTTTATTATGTAACTGGGCAAAGTAAAGGAGAAAGTCAGCATTTGGAGAGTCTTCACTGCTGGTGAATCAGAATTTTGAAAAAGCACAAAAACTGACAGAACTAGATGGCCTTAACGTTGATTTCTACGTTCAAACAGAAAGGTTTTACAAGTGTTTCCAGTTGACTGATTTCTCTCATGCCATATTACACGTTGACAACTTGTCTTATTAAAAGAAATCAGGTAGCCGCCCCAACCCTGGGCTTGAATAGATGTCATTTGGGGACACAATGAGGAAAAGTGACTAGAAGGGGATGGGTTTTAGTCTAGGTGTTGGTATGGATTCAGAAAGATGGCTTTGAGCCTAAAACTTTAGCCCATGTGCCTACAGCAAACAATCAAGGGAGTTCTAATAAAATGAGTGCTCATTTTTTATGATCCAGCAGCCTTTAATGTGGACCCTAAGGGGATGTCCTGTTAAAATAGATGGAAAGAATAAAAATTTAGAATCTGAACAGGAGACACTGAATGAAATGAAGCAGCCTTTATATTTTTAGAACTCCCACCTAAAGATAAATTTTAAGGAAATGGATTAGATTTGTTGGACTTAATCAGGGGATTGCAAAGTCTTTAAATTTGAAAAACTCTCTCTTCTGGAATCTGAGGAATGTTCTCATAGTGGCTCACCACAAAGATTAAATTCTGCTTTTTGAAGAAAAAAATGTTACTGTTTTGATCACAGAACAAACAGATCCCCAGGAAAGGAGGACCACCCTGCTCAGAGGGACCCCTACAAGGAAGGCAGCTTGAGAAGTAAATCTGCCTATAATTTTTGTTAATAGGACAAACCCAATGACATAAATTGACAGAAATCTGAAGCCACATGATAGTGTTTTTTCCAATATTAAAGTGATAAATTAGTTCAACAATGTGGGTTTTATTGCCTTTAAGTGTTAACTGCATAGGTTTGTATATTTCTATAGAGTTTAAAAAGTACATTAACATTCACTATATCAAATGATTCTCAGAAAAACTCTATGATAGTTTTTTTTTTTTCTATAGACTCACAATTTATAGATAGAAAAACAGCCTCAGACATTAAATGACTTACCCAAGATTTGATCATTAGGAAGGCAGGAAGTCAAAGCTCACACGCAGATTTTCTTGTACAAGTCTAGAGCAGGGTTTAGAAAACTTTTTGTAAATGGCCAGACAGTAATGATTCTCAGCATTGTAGGCCGTAGGTCTCTGTGGTGACAATTGAACTCTGCAATTGACGTGCAAAAGTAGTCATGGACATGGCTGTGTTCCACTAAAACTTTATTTTCAAAAACAAGAAGCAGACCAGAGTTCACCCTTGTGTCAGACCATAGTTTCTGACACCTGGTCTAGAGGAAAGAGCTTAGACTTTTAAGATAGAACTGAAAAAGTTCAGATCTACCACTGAACATCTATGTGATAATGTGCAAGTTACTCAGCCTCATTATGTCTCCTCTTCCTCATCAAAAAATAAAGACAATTACACCTACTTCACCAAGATATTTTGAGACTTAAATCAGGGAACACATATAACATGTAAGCACATATCGACAGCCTTGTCACTTTCCTCCCATCCCATATTTTATTCTTCTTGAAAAATATCTAATAAGTATCCCCCATACTACAATTAACTGGAATATCCTTGATTCAATTTCCCTTCTCCTCAGTTTTTTTCTCTTTTCCTCTCTTTCTCCATATTTTTTTAAATGTTCATATTATATTCCTTTCATAAGGCTGCTGTAACAAATTACCAGTCTGGGTAGCTGAAAACAAAAGAAATTTATTCTCTCACAGTTCCCGAGTCTAGAAGTCTGCAATCAAAGTGACAGCAGGCTCATGCTCTCTCTGAGCCTTTAAGTAGAATCCTTTTTTGCCTCTTCTAGCTTCTGCCGGTCGCCGTAATCCTCGGTATTCCTTGGCTTGCAGTTGAATCGCTCCAGTCTCTGGTCTTGTCATTACATGGCAGTCTCCCTGTGAGTTTCTCTCTTCACATGACACTTTCTTCTTCTTGGAAGGACACCAGTTATATTGGACTAGAGCTCACCCTAATGACCTCATCTTAACTTGATGACATCTGTAAAGACCCTATGTCCAAAAAAGATCACATTCACAGGTACCAAGAGTTAGGACTTCAACATAATTTTGAGAGGGACACAATTTAACTCATAACACATACCACTGCTATCATCTTCCTTGCATAATTTCTCTTGGTAGGCACAGAAAAAAGCCAGAGGAATAGATATAATTCACATTGATCTTTACAGCAAAACATAAGGGCTCTATGTGATTTTCTAATTAACTGGTTTCTCATATACAATATTCAAAATTATCAACAAATGATTATGTTTTGGTACTTAACTCTAAATTGAAAACTGTCTGCATGCCAAATAAAACAGCAGTCTGCCACTGTCTGACACACTACAGAAATTCTCACATATTACTTTAAGCAATGCCAAAATTAGATATCTATTTATTTTTAATCATTCATAAAATGAATTGTTTGCTAGTTATATCAGTTAGGATATGCTTTATTGCAAGCAACAAAAACCCAACTTAAACTGTTTAAACAAATAGCAAAATCTATTGGCTCACTTAATGCTCAGGGTATAAAGTGTCAAGGTTGATTATATTCTACAGCTTTAAAAAATAAAATTGTCTGGCTCTTCACTCTTATTTTCTGTGTGTCAGGTTCATCCTAGACTGCCTTCTCCTTTATTTCCAACACCAACAATTCCTTGGAGCTCCATTCTCCCATGTTGGCATTGAAGACAAGAAAGAAAGTTGTTTCCCAAAATTTATCTCAGAGTTGCTGGGAATTATCTTTTTGAGAAACATGAATTAAATCTCATTTATACCACAGTGGCTAAAATTAGGTCTACGGTTGTTCTGGAACCAATAACTGGCCTGAGGAAGACATACTGTATTCCCCAGTTGCTGAAGCTAGAATAATAGTCTCAGAGCACATGGACAGGTCTAGGTAAAGTAGATATTGGAAGAAAACTGAGGGAGTTACTGACTATTAGAATGGACATTGCAAGATGTTGCTCTATATATCAAGGTTCAACCAGAAGGAGGTGTGAGTGTGTGTGTGTGTGTGTCTGTGTGTCTGTGTGCAGAGAGAAAGAGAGAGGTAGGGAAAGAGAGATTGATGTATTACAAGGAATTGGCTTTTGTGATTGTGAGGACCTGCTTAGCCAGTTGAAAGTCTAGAGGAAAAGTTGGAAAAAGGAGATCATGACTCTCTAGAACCCCATGAGCAAAGGCCATTCACAGTCTTTAAACTCAGATAGGGCTCAAGTCCTCCTTTAAAGGCTTCCCTGAATAGGTCAGTCCCACCCAGAATAACATTCCTTTTCTTTAGCATAAAGCCCCTGATTAGGGACTGTAAACATCTACGCACAGTTCCGTCACAGCAGCAGCTGCATCAGTGTTTGACTGAATGACTCGGGACTGTAGTTCAGCCTAACCAAGTTCATACATTGAAAAGCCATCACCTTTGCTGAGACTTAGTTCTCTACTTCAATTTTAAAAATTGTCCAGTTTAGCTGGACAAATTGCCACCTAGATAAAAAATTACATTCCCCGTCTTCCTTGGTATCTGTGTGTAGCTCTTTTTTTTTTTTTTTTAATTTATTTATTTATTTATTTATTTATTTTTGGCTGTGTTGGGTCTTCTTTTCTGTGCGAGGGCTTTCTCTAGTTGTGGCAAGCGGGGGCCACTCTTCATTGCGGTGCGCGGGCCTCTCACTGTCGCGGCCTCTCTTGTTGTGGAGCACAGGCTCCAGACGCGCAGGCTCAGTAGCTGTGGCTCACGGGCCCAGTTCCTCCGCGGCAGGTGGGATCTTCCCAGACCAGGACTCGAACCCGCGTCCCCTGCATTGGCAGGCAGATTCCCAACCACTGTGCCACCAGGGAAGCCCCTGTGTGTAGCTCTTTTACTGGCTTCTAGACAATATGATGTAAGTGGAAGTATAAGTACTATGTGGGATTTCTAGAATGTCACTTTAAAGAGACAGAGTAAACTTTTCTGGTGACCTTTGCTTTTCCTGCTGCCTGGAATTTTGATGTAATGGGAAGAGTTCAAGCAGCCTCTTGAGCAATGTGGTTAAATGCTAACTATGTTGTAAAAACATCAAGAAGAAACCAGAGTTCCTGATACCAATGAATGGCCACAGCAGCCATGGACTGCTCTACTTTGGACATCTTTTACATGAGATAGAAGTAAACTTCTACCTTGTTTAATCTCTTATTTGGGCATTTATATTTAACCAGCCAAACGAACCCCAACTAACACTGGGAAGAAACCACAACATCCATTAAACTATGATAAGATTGAAGCAACTTTTCTAGTATGTCACCCAAACAATAGTCTATTACCAATTGAGGGGGAAATTAATAAATACCTCTAAATTTTAAGTTTAAAAAATTAAGTATTTTTTTAATTTTATAGGTTGGAATAGAGTCTAAAAATGCACAGGGAAAAAAGTCATGCTATTTGTAAAGCTGTTTCACTAGGCCGCATCTAAAGACAGGAAGGGCACTAATATGATTCCTCTAATTTAAAGGGTGGTTAACCCAATTGATGCAGGAAAGTTCAAATTATCCTGCACAGCCAATACCTCTATTGTACTAGAGTCTGTAATGTTATTAAGACAAAACACAGACCCTTTAACAAAAATTAAGTTGGCTTATTGTACTTCAAACAAAGAAAATATAGCTTTTACATTAACATAATTTGGCAAAGAAGATATCAATTCCTTTCTTAAAATATATATGAATTCTTCTTTAAATTTTAAATCTGTGTTTCATTACACAGAAAATGAAAGCATTGACAGGCATGTTATATCACTGCCAAATGAAGAAATATGTGGGAGAAATGAAGAAAAAGAAAGCAAGAAAGTCTTTTGTTTAGCCTGCTATATCTCAAGCGTCACCAAGTTTTCCAGGTTTGGGGGTTGTTCTTTCATTGTTAAAATAAAATATTCCAGTTTTGTTCTTACTGGAGTTTAAGAAAATTGTGTAGGTTTGGTTTCATTAAAATTTGATCATAGGTGTATGCCTGAATAATTTTACTTTTTTTTAAGCTTTGCTTCTTTGTGGGATTTACTTGAAATAAAGTGGCTTATCCATCTTTGAACACATTTCTGTGATTTACTTCAACTTTTGGATCATGGTTCAATTTGGTCAATACCCCTCACCATGACAAGGAAAATAAAATGACTGAATATGAAACTGATGAATATTGGAGAAGATTTCTTGAGTTTTCATATGAAATACAGCATCAGACCAGAAAAAACGATGGGAAACCATAAGTCTTTCAGGAAGACTTCAGAGAGTGGCATGCTTCAGTAAATCAGAGTTCACAGGAGATTACACCAGAACAAAAGCTGTGGCATTCTATTCCATCAGAGTCCTTATACTGGCAAATTATTAACATTAACCAATTGAAAAATCTGCATTCTACTGATGTACACAGAATCTCCTCCTGTCTACTTTGTTGTCTTAGTGGTTTTTTTTTTTTCCTTAACAAACTGTCTTATTTGAACCTAAAAAACCTTTGTATGAAGATCATTGTACAAATGCTTTCTGAGGCATGCTGTCATAGAAAAATGCGTGCACATTTTGTAAAAGGGATTTTCTGGTCTTCTCCTCAGAGCACAAATTATAAACACACCTCCTCTTTTAAACCACAAATCACTATTGGCAAAGTCTAAAAAGTATTATAATCACTCAGACTGAAGATGAATCAATCCACAACCTCATAATACGAAATATATGCATTTTATACAAAATGTTTAGTAAACTGGTTGTTCTATATCCCAGATGGCTCTACAATTTTTGGCTCATAACAAGGTAGTGGTTTTTTAATTGGCCTTTGAGGGAAGCTGAAATTTTCACTGCATGGGTTGGCCTTCTTAATAGCATCTGTGACTTTGCATGGCTCAAAGTCTGAAGAAAATTTTTTGTTAGAGCAGACTAATTATTGCTTTCTATGGAAAAGTGAAAATGTGATTTGTCTGACTGGAATATAGTTAGACTGACAATGACTCTATTCTTACAAGATAGAGAATTTTCCATCATTGTAGGTTTCTGGCAGTGGAAAAAGTCTAACTATAAAATAAACAAATAACATATACACACAAAAACTAACAAAATCAAAATGTCATTTACAGACTTCCAGTTTCAGCTATGATATGTAAAGAGCTTGAAAGCTGTCAGTTTTGTCCTTATAAGAGGAAAAACCTCAACCAACTAAAAATTAATAACTCTTCTTGGATTCATTAGAAAACTGAAGACGCAGGGAATACTGCCACCCTGAAACCTGCAAAGATATTCACATCCAGAGAGATACAGAAACCAAGATCTGTTTACCTGCAAAGAAGCTGCTGGAGCCACAAACTTGTAAGAATACTTAAGAGGTAACTATAAGGAATTGCATGAGGCTGAGTGTAGCCTAGAATGAGAGTGAGACATTCCTGGGCCTGCAGTCTTACTGGGACCCCCTCCCCCCCCACATTTGCGGGTTTTCCCTACAGGAATCCCAGCAGGTTTACATGGTGAAGATCAGAGAAAGGTGCCCTCAAGTCTCTGGAAGGGGAAAGGGAAGAGTAATCATTTTAAAATACACCCAATGTCTTCTCCATAACACAGGTCTCTGCTCCTAAGGAAAAGATGACCAGGACTGTGTCCCTGCTGGGGAAGGCATTCCTCTCAAACCCCAGCCACCTGGGGTGGGAGAGTGGAGGATGGGTGGGTATAGTCAAGAGTGTTCAGGGCTTCAAGGAAATAGATTAGAAACTCTGTTGTCAGGAAAAGGAGTAGGGAACAAAGAGGCAGAAATCTATACTAAAAGAGAAACATTTGTGGTGATCACAACCCTGAAACAAGCCTATGAAAAAAACATAAATTTATTCAGAAGGTTATAGAATTTTTCCTCTCCTTCACACTTGACCCTCACGTCAACAGGACTTCAGGATGATAACAGTGACAGAGCTGCAAGACAGGAACTCTCTAAAGGAGAATTACACAAGAAAGCCTAACACAAGAAGAGACACAAAACAAGAACTCTTAGAGGAATTTGAAGCCAACAGCAGCTATAACAATGTAGTTGAAACACTAAGCAAAGCAAAACCCCCTAGCTAGATTAACATAAATCCTCACAATGAAAGCCTCTCTGCCTCAGTGTCTAGTATCTGAAGCAATGTGTCTGACTTTCAACAAAAAAATGACAAGGCATACCAAAAGGCAAGGAAAACCAGTCTGAAGAGACAAAGCAATCATCAGAACCTGGCTCAGTTATGACAGAGTTGTTGGAATTATCAGAGAATTTAAAATAATTATGATTAATATGCTAAAGATTCTAATGGGAAAAGTAAATAATATGAAAGAACAGATGAGCAGAGAAATAAAAACTCTAAAAAAAATCAAAAGAAAATATTGGGTATGAAAAACAATTTAACAGAAATGAAAAATGCCTTCAACTGGCTTATCAGTAGAATCAACATGACCAAGGAAAGAATTACAGTAGACCTTTCATCAGAAAACATGGAAAATAAGAGATAGTGTAGTGAAATATTTGAAGTATTGAAAGAAAAATCTACTAACCTAGAATTCTATATCCAGCAAAAGTATCTTTCAATAATGGAGATATAAAGCCTTCTTAGATAAACTGAAGGAATTCATCTCTAGCAAACATTCTCTGCAAAAATAATGTTTAAAAAAGTTCTTCAAGCAGAAGGATAATTATATGTCAGAAACTTTGATCTATGTAAAGAAAAGAAAAGCATCAGGGAAAGAATAAATAAAAGTAAAATAAAATATTTATCTTATTATTAATTATACCAAATATAACTGTGTGTTTAAAATTTAATAGTAATGATGAATCAGATGTTTACAGCAAATATAAATGAAATGAATGACAGTAATGTCACAGAGAACAGAAGGGAGAAATTGCACATACTTTGTTGTGAGGTACCCATTCTACATGTGAAGGTATGTTATAGTATAATTTGAAAATGAATTTAGATAAGTTAAAAATGCATATTGCAAACTCTAGGGCAACTGCTTAAAAATTTTTAGAAGAAATATATTTGATGTCCCATGAGATGAGACTAAATGGAACCATATAAAATGCTCAGTTCAAACCAGAGAAGGCAAAAAATGGGCATGAGGTGAAAAAACACAACATATAAAAAACAGTTATAAACATGATAAATATTATATCAACTGCATCAATAATCATTTTACATTTGAATATATAACTAATACACCAGTTAAAATACAATTAAAAGTGAGATGATCAGAATGGATTTTTTTAATAAATTTATTTATTTTATTTTATTTTATTTTATTTTACTTATTTATTTTTGGCTGTGTTGGGTCTTCGTTGCTGCGTGTGGGCTTTCTCTAATTGCACCAAGCGGGGGCTACTCTTCATTACGGTTCACGTGCTTCTAATTGCGGTGGCTTCTCTTGTTGCAGAGCATGGGCTCTAGGTGCACAGGCTTCAGTATTTGTGGCTCACAGGCTTAGTTGATCTGCGGGATGTGGGATCTTCCCAGACCAGGGCTCAAACATGTGTCCCCTGAATTGGCAGGCGGATTCTCTACCACTGCACCACCAGGGAAGTCCCAAAATGGATTTTTTTAAGAAAGCCAATTATAGGTTGTCTACCAGAAACGTAGTTTAAAAATAAAGACATAAAGAGTTAAATTAAAAGATGTAGAAAGACATAGCATGCTTACAGTAACCAAATCAGAATGAAATAGTTATATTAATTACAGACAAATCAGACTTCAAAGCAAAAAAAATCATCAGGGCTAAAGAAAGACATTAAAAAATTATAAAGTGATCAGTTCTCCAAGAAGACATTAAAACTTCTAAATATGCATACACCTAACTGCAAAACATCAAAATGTATGAGGCCAAAACTGATAGAACTGAAAAAAGAAATAGAAAAATCGACTAGTATTGTTGGAGGCTTCAAAACCCCTCTGTCCCTATTGATAGGTCAAGCAAACAGAAAACTAGCAGCAATATATAAGACCTGAGCAGCACTATCAATCAACTTGATCTAGTTGATATCTATAGAATATTCCATGTAACAATAATAGCATAATATACATTTTTTTCAAGCTTCCATGGAACATTCAGCAAGATAGGCCACATTCTATGCTATTAAAAAACAAAGGTTAACAAACTTAAAAGTATAGAAATCATACAAAGAATGTCTCAGATGATAACAAACTACAAATTAATAACAACAGATAGTTGGAAAATTCCAAAACATTTAGAAATTGAACAACACCATTATAAATAACCCATGTGTCAAAGAAGGAGACTCAATAGAAATTTTTAAATATTTTGAACCAAAGGAAAATGACAACACGATTTACCAAAAATTGTAGAATGCAGTATAAGGAGTGCTCAGAGGGAAATTTATAGTGTAACAATACATTTATATATTAGATGAAAGATGTAAAATTAATAACCTAAACTTCCACCTTAGGAAACTAGAGGGAAAAGAGCAACTTAAGCCTAAATAAAGAAAAGAAAAAAATAAATATTAGAAGAGAAATTAATGAAATTGAGAAAAGAAAATCAATAGAAAAAAAAAACAACTGAAGCAAAAGCTGATTCTTTGAAAGATCAATGGCTGAAAAAACCTTCAGGAAGGTTAACCACCACCACCAACAACAAAAAACAAGAGGGAATACATAAATTACTAATGTCAGAAATGAAAGAGAGGTCATTATACCAATATCTCAAACATTCAAAAGCTAAAAGAATACTGTGAACACTGTGCCCAGAAATATGATAAGTAGGTGAAATGGATCAATTTTTTAAAAGATGTAAACTACCAAAACTTATACAAGGAGAGATAGATTACCTGAATAGCTCTATGTCTATTAGAGAAAGTGAATCAATGCTTAATAACTATTCAGAAAAGAAAATTCCGGACCCAGACAGTTTTACTTGTGAATTCTACCAAAAACTGAAGGAAATACCAATTTCCCACATAGAAACGGAAAATAAAAAGAGTGAACACTCCCTAAGATATTCTAAGAAGCCATCATTACTTTAATACAATTTTTTTAAAAGATAAAGACATTATAAGAAATGAAAAATACAAATCAGCATCTCTCACAAATGTAAATTCAAAAATCCTCAACAAAATACTAGCAGATCAAATCCAACAATGCATAAAGATATTATACATCACAACTAATTGAGATTTATTCCAAGTATGCAAGGCTGGTTCAACAATCTAAAACCATCCATGTAAACCTTCATATTATTGAGCTAAAAAGAAAAGTCATCTGTTTATATTAATTGAGGCAATAAAAACACTTGACAAAATCCAAAGCTTTTCTAGAAGAGAAGATAAACATACAGATAAATATCTGGGTTCTAGGTGCTTGAAAAAGAACCAAATCTAAGAACAATTCTTCCCATGTCACATATCATCTTTCATATCACTTGGTCTCACTAGGAAGCACAGTTCTACACAGATATTTCTGGTCAATGATAACCATACAATCAATTAGCTGAGTCAAACTCACTTGTTTGAAATGTAAATATGATAGTCCAGATACTTCAAAAATTCCTCCCTTTACAAATATCTAGAATTGTTAAATAAAATATAGCAAATATTATTTTAAATGCATATTTAATAGCATCTTATAGAATATCCAAGCTCACATGTGAGTGAGGTGATCAAAGGAAAAGATAACAGAAAACCAGAGTGGTAAGCATTAAGTTGCTCTGGGAAATTGTCAATGCTAGTAACTTTAGTGCTTTAATGTTCACTTGAATACAAGTGACAAGGTCCTGGGGTCATATACATTGAGACATTGGAATTGAAATTTTGAGATATGTAACAGATATATACACATATATGCACACATACAGTCAAAGCCAAGACCCTGGAAGATAGACTGGAAGGAAAAAAAATTCTATCCACTGCAAAGGAAATCAAAACAAAGTCTTTCTTTGCCTATGCTCTCAATAGAAAAAAATATATATTTCCAGGAAATTAAAAAACACATTCGTTAACCCACATGGCTCTGAGTTTTAGTTACAGTCTTCTCATCATGTGGGAACACATGCTTAAAATTTAGCAAGGACCTTTGTACCTGGCCAGTGATAGCCTGAGGCTCCTGGCAGAGGCACAAAACAAACAAACAAAACTGGAAGAAAGTTTGCAAACCCAGAACACAGGATATATTTTTTCTCCCCTCTCTGTCTCTGTCTCTGTCCTCTCTGTCTTTTCACTTTCCCACTCTCTTTGTACACACAATCCCATTCAAGATGAGTTCACAGTCAAAAATTGCAAAATACATAAAGATATATCTACCAATAGTGAAAGTGAGCATAAAAAACAGCAGAATTGGGGCTTCCCTGGTGGCGCAGTGGTTGAGAATCTGCCTGCTAATGCAGGGGACACGGGTTCGAGCCCTGGTCTGGGAAGATCCCACATGCCACGGAGCAGCTGGGCCCGTGAGCCACAATTGCTGAGCCTGCGCGTCTGGAGCCTGTGCCCCGCGACGGGAGGGGCCGCGATAGAGAAAGGCCCGCGCACCGCGATGAAGAGCGGTCCCCGCACCGCGATGAAGAGTGGCCCCCGCTTGCCGCAACTGGAGAAAGCCCTCGCACGAACCGAAGACCCAACACAGCCAAAAATAAAAAATAAATAAATAAATAAATAAATAAGAAAATCCTTTAAAAAAAAAAAAAAAAAAAACAGCAGAATTACAACTTCAAGGGTTTGAAATTATAGAATAAGCTGAAAGGGAAAACACATTTATTTAAATTGCTAAAGAAAAAAACTGTATGCAAATTTGAAAAAAATATACAGAATAGGAGTTGAAATATAAAAAATAGATATTAAAATGCAAAACAAATGGCTACATTAAATAGCAAATTTGACCCAGCTAAAATAGATTAAGCAAATTGGAAGATAAAAATGAAGAAATTACACATATGCAACACGGAGAAATAAGACACGGCATGTGTGAAAAAGAAGTTAAAATATATACAGAATAAAATGAGAAGAGCCAACATACATCTGATAGAATAAGGAAAAATAGAGTAAGACACTTAAATGAAAGATAATGACTGAAGACTGTCCAGATATTATAAAAGTCTTAGATCATCAGCATCAAGAAAAACAAGTCTCAAAGATGTTAAATGAAAACAATCCTACAATTAGACACAGCAGGATGAAACTATATTAAACTAAAATAAAAGAAAAAACTTAAAAGCAATGAGAAAATGCTGCTATAGACTAAAAACAGAATTTTCCACAGCAACAATATCTTCAATCTGTTAAAATAAAATAATTTTGAACTAAAAATTCTATACCCATTTAAATCATAATTTAAAATTGAGAGTAAATAAAAGACATATCCCAGCAAATATGACATTATTTATTCACAAACAACACTTACGGAAAAATACTGAAAGATTTACTTGAGGAAAAAGGTAGTCAAACCATGAGAAATAAATGGAATTAAAGAAGTAATGAATACTAAAAAAAAATTGTATGCATGTTGAGAAATAAAAGAATTACAATACAAAAATAATAAATAATTTTGATTTATTAATAAGGCAAACTAAAATACAGAAAAACAATAGCATGTAAAACAGAAGAGAAAGTATTGGGAATTAATGGTCAATTATGGTTAGGAACTGGGAAAAGAGTAGAGATAGTGATGAATTATATAAATAGAGAGAGAGATTTTAAGGAATTGGCTCAAGCAAATTTGGAGGCCTGGTGAATCAAAAATCTGCAGGGTAAGCTGGCAGGCTGAAGACTCAAGGAAGAGATGCAGTCACAGTTCAAAGGCATTCTGGCTGAATGCTGGCTGAATTCTGTCTTGCCTGGGAAAGGTCAGTCTTTGTTCTATTAAGACCTTCAACTGATTACATGAGACCCACCCACATTATGGAAGGTAATCTACCAATTTAAATGTTAATCTCATTCAGAAACACCATCACAGACACACCCAGAATAGTGTTTGACAAAATATGTGGGTGCCAGTAGCCCAGCCAAGTTGATGTATAAAATTAACCAACAAAACGCCCAAATTTGTAGAGGAAATGAAAGAGAAATACAATATTAATGCAAGAAGAGACAGGAAATGAGGAGAAAAACATGAAATAAGGTAAGAGCATCATTTGAAAATGCACAAATATATATCCAAACATAATGTTAAAAATAATAAATCAACTTAATAGTTAAAAATGGAAATTCAGAAGAATTTTACATCCAGCAATACAGTGAAAAAAATAATCTGAAAGGCCCTCTTGCTGCAGACAACTAGATCCTGCATAAAACATTCTTTTTATTGTAACCTTGTGCTTTCAGGAAGCAAAGAAAATCTCCAAGGGCCACCCACGCACACGCCCTAAAAAAAAAACAAAACAGAGTTCAAAATGGTTAGCAGTAAACACACTCAAAAGAAAGAGTTCTCTGAGGGCAAAAGACTAAATAAGCACTACAAGAAGAATAATAATCATGGGGTAAGTGGCACTATGAAGAAATAGAACTTGAGGCTCCTTGTTAGGCAGGGACCTTAGAAGCGAGATAAATTGATCGCAGGCTGGTAACATCCCTATCTTATAGCAAAAGAAAATAGACATTACAATCAACCAAATATAGGGACATCCCTGGTGGTCCAGTGGTTAAGACTTTGCCTTCCAATGCAGGGGTTATGGATTCGATCCCTGGTCAGGGAGCTCAGATCCCACATGCCTCATGGCCAAAAAACCAAAACATAAAACAGAAGCAATATTGTAACAAATTCAATGAAGACATTAAAAATGATCCACATCAAAAAATCTTTTAAAAAAAATCAACCAAATATGAATTTATTAAAAAGATTCTTAAAATAGCAGTTTTCAAATATTGAACAATATGTAGAACAAGCCTCAGATTCTTTAGAAGAAGGAACCATATGAGATAAGATTTATAATTGCCCTAGTTTTGTCCAGGAGGAACTAACATGTAGGCTCACTGAATTGAAGAGATTGGAATTGAGGACTGGAATTTGACATGGCTGAGAGGACTCAAATTTGTGTGGCAGAAAATCAGAGATGGAGTAGTTAGACAAAGAATTAGCCCCAGAATTTGGCATTCCTGTGAATGTATGCTAAAATCTAAGCTGTGCATGCTAAGAATGCAATTTAAAATTTCCAGTGATCACAGATTATTGGTAAACATTCCATTTCCAACCTGTGAGGATTAAAAATCTTATTTGACTATTCAAGACTTTCAATAAACACTGTAAATCTTAACAGGAGAGCAAAACTAGTCTAGATTAAGACTATCCTAGATCTGCTTTAACAAAACATAAACAAAACTCAAAAGGATTAAGTAAATCCACGTGTAATTTAACTAACTGCCAGAACAAATTCCAAAACTCTTTAAAGGAAAACAATAAAATCCAGCAACAATGACATAAAATTCAAAGCATCCCTTATGCAATAAAAAATTACTAAACGTCAAGAAGCAGGAAAATGTGACCTATCACCATGAGAAAATTCAATAAATTGAAAGAGATAAAAAATGACAGAGATGATGGAATTATCAGACAAGAATTAAGCAACTCTTCCTCTATGTTCAAGAATATAAAGGGAAACATGAACATAATGAGAATGGAACAGAATATTTTTTAAAGAACCAAATGGAACCAGTAGAAAGGAAAAAGAATCTGAAATAAAAACTTCACTTGATGAGTTTGGCAGCAGATTGCATATTGTAGAAGAAAGGACCAATAAATGTAAAGACAAAGCAATGGAAAATTTCCAAACTGAAGCCCAGTGAGTAAAAGGCAAAAAATAAATAAATAAATAAAACAAAACACAAAAAACAAAAAACAAAGGGAAAAACAAAAATTAAAAGAGAAATCCAGAGACTCGATGGCATACAGCAAAATATGAAGCCGACTACCATGTAAGTCCAAAAGGAAAAGGAGAGACAGAAAAAATATTGTTAAAAATATGGCCAAAATTGATAAAATCTACAAAGCCAGAGATTCAAGAAGCTCAGTGAAACAAACAAAGAAAACTACAGCAAGGCACATAATTATCAAAATGCCAAAAACCACTCAGAGATAAAACAACTTTATTGTATAAAATAGATCAATGTAAAGATTGGTCACTGATTTCTCATTTGCAAAACCCAAGCCAAAACACAAAATTGACAAGTTTATATTATTGAAAGAAAAAAAAGAAGTCAAACCAGAATTTTATATCCAGGGAAAACATCTTTCTAAAATGAGAGCAAAATGAAAAACATTTCTGACAAGCAAAAGCTGAGAGGATTTGTAACAAAAAAAGTTAGAGGAAGTTCTTCCAGTTGAAGGAAATCAACCCCAAATGAAAACTAGAATATACAAATGAATAGAGAACACTAGAAATAAGTATATAAAAGACTTTTTTCTAATTTTTAAATTTTATTAAAAAACAAAAAAAGTAACAATATATTGTGGGATTTATAAGACATGTAAAAAGAAAATGCACAAAAAGAATACCAATGATGGGAGAGGGAAATATAAGTATAGTGTACTATGGCTATTACAATAAATGAAGTGTTATAATAATTGTAGATAGTTTGTGATAAGAAAAAATACATGTATAAAAATACAGTATGGGCTTCCCTGGTGGCGCAGTGGTTGAGAATCTGCCTGCTAATGCAGGGGACACGGGTTCGAGCCCTGGTCTGGGAAGATCCCACATGCCACGGAGCAGCTGGGCCCGTGAGCCACAACTACTGAGCCTGCGTGTCTGGAGCCTGTGCCCCGCAACGGGAGGGGCCGCGATAGTGAAAGGCCCGCGCACCGCGATGAAGAGCAGTCCCCGCACCGCGATGAGGAGTGGCCCCCGCTTGCCGCAACTAGAGAAAGCCCTCGCATGAACCGAAGAGCCAACACAGTCAAAAATAAATAAATAAATAAATAAATAAATAAATAAATAAATAAATAAATAAAAGTAGCTATAAGAACACCGAAGCCCTTACATTAAAAAAAAAAAAAATACAGTATAACCTAAAGCTGTTATTAAAATATAGATAACTAAAACAAAAAAGAACAAATAAGCCAATAGAAAAGATTAAACAGAATACTAAACAGTACTAAAAATAACGCTTAGAAGGACAAGAAAGATAGGAGAAAAACTAAGGTGACAGGGTAAATGAAAAACAAATGAATGATGGTAGGTAAATCTGACATTATCAATAATATATTAATATAAACAATCTGAACACTCCAATTATAGGTAGAGATTGTAAGATTACATTTTAAAAATAGGAAGACCCAGTTATATGATATCTGTAAGAAGCATACTTTAATTAATTGCATGAGATGCCATAACAAAATACCACAGACTCAATGGTTGAAACAACAGACATTTATTTTCTCACGGTGCTGGGGCTTGAAGGTGCCAGGGTTAGTTTCTGGTGAGGCTTCCCTTCCTGGCTTGTAGATGCCCCTCTTTTCTCTGTGTTCTCATGTAGCCTATCCTCTGTGAATGTGCATGAAGAGAGAGCGCTCTGGTGTCTCTTCCCCTTTTAATTAGGACATAAGTCCTATCAGATTAGGGCCCCACCTTTATGATCTTATTAATCTTAATTAATTCCTTAAAGTTCCAGTCACTTTGGGGACAGAGTCTTCAATATAGGAATTTTAGGAGAACATAATTAAGTACATAACACATATGTACATTCAAAGTAGAAAGATGGAAAAAATATGTATCGTGTAAACAATCACAAGGAAGAAGGAGTGGTGAAAATAATATTAGATGAAGTAGACTTCAGGGGAAGGAAGGAGTGATAAAAAAGGCATTTATAAAAATAAAATAATCAATTCATAACAAATATGAATGTATATGCATATAATTAATTTCAAAATAATTCAAACAAAAATTGACAGAAATGACTGGAGAAACAGAAAAAAAATTACAATTTTAGTTGGAGATTTTAATACCTCTCTCTGGAAATTAAAGTAACTGAAAATTGCTAAGATATAGAAGATATAATACTACCACCCAAATTGACATCAATAATAATTATAGAAGGCTACATCATAACAATAGGAGAAAACATATTTATGTCAAAGACACTCAGAACATTCCATTAGAGAAATCATAGGCTGCACTCTTAAAAACATCAATAAATTTGAAAGGATGAAATTATGGAGTAAGTTCTTTGATCACATGGCACTGTATTAAAATTTAATATCAGAAATTTGTCTGGAGAATCTGCAAATATTTGGAAGTTAAGCAATACCCTTTATAAAAAACTTTGGGTTAATCATAAGGGAGCTCATAAAATATTTTGAACTGAATGGAAAGAGAGGCACAAAATATGAATATTTGTGGGATACACTTAAAGAAGTACTGAAGTAAGTAGAGGGAAGGTAATAATGAAGGTGAGATAAAAACAAATGTAATAGAAAACAAACAAGAAATAAAAATCAATGAAACCAAATAATAAATACATATAAAGATCAATGAAATTGGTAAACCCCAGCTAAACTGAGTAAGAAAAACAAAGGAGACTCAATTTACCAAAATTACAAATGAATAAGGAGACATCACTAGAAGTAATCCCACAGACATTAAAATATAATAAGGAACTTTAATAATAACTTTATGCCAATTAATTTGAAAACACAGATCAAATGGACACATTTCCTAAAAGATGCAAATTACCAAAATTGATTTAAGAAATACATATTAACAGTACATAACATATAACAGTACATATTAAAATTTGAATCAAACAATATACATTAAAAAGTAAAAAGATGTATTGACTAAGTAGAATTTATTCTAGAATTGAAAGGTTATTTTAACATTCAAAAATCAAAAATAAATGACCGTTTAAATGGTGGCAATAAAGGCACTTAACCAAACTAAAAATCTATCATGATTTAAAATATAAGCAAACTAGGAACAGGCAGGAACTCCTCATCCAAATAAAGAATATCTATCAAAAATTTACTTTTATTTTAACATCAAATTTAAGTGGTGAAAGATAAAATGCTTTCATTCAGACTGGAAGTAAGACAAGGGTATTTGCTTTTTCCACTTCTAGACAACCTTGTAATGGAAATCCAAGACATAGCAATAAAATAAGAAAAATAAAATGAGTCATATATATTGGAAAGAAGGAAACTGTAGATATTAGCAGACAACATTACCATGTATATTAAAATTCTTAAAAATTCAGCACAATAGTTACTAAAACAAATAGGAAATTTTAGTGAGGCCATAATACAAAAGAATATTATACAAAAATCAATTGTATTTTACCTACTAGCAATGAAGAACTGGAAAATTAAATTTAAAATTTCTTTTTAAAACAGCATTAAAAACTTAGGGATATATTTAACAAAATATGTGCAAGACCTGTACAATAAAATCTACAAATCTTTGCAACAGAATTAAAGAAGAATTTAATAAATTAAAAACGTCACGTTTGTGAATTTGAATATTTATTATTATTAGGTAATTATTCTCTAATTATTCTATAGATCTACATATAATACTAATTAAAATTTTTGCCACAGTTTGCTGGAAACTGAGAGGCTGGTACAGAATATTAATTAACCACATGTGAACTATTTAAAAATGAAATCCCAAAAAAGAGCCACCCAAAAGGAAATCAGAAGAAAAGTTATACCTTCAATGCTGTTAGTAGAAAATAATCAGGTCTCAAAATTAACAAGCTAAGTATAATTCAATTTAATACATTAGAAAAATATTACATTAATCCTCTGAAGATTTGAAAATATGATTAGTAAATATTTAATAATAAACATTTCATATTAATTAAGTAAAAAGTGTCTGAAAATATTGATAGAGTAGAAAAATCCTCTGACCAAATATATTAAAGCAGAAAAAAAGCAGAAAAATATACTAGTATATAAAAGGACAAAACTACAGAAATAGCAAAGGTAAGAAAAAAATGAAGTTATTTAGAAAATCTAATCCTAATAAGTTTGAAACATAATAAATGAATAACTACTAACATAGCTTATCTTTTAAAAACTTACTAAAAATGAAATAGTAACTTAAAAGTTAATAATTAATTGAATCATTAATAGGAATTTCTCCTGAAAGTCAACTCCAAGCCCATGTACATATACATGTGAGTTATACCAAATATTCATGTAATTGGTCATTTAAATATTATTCAAATACTCCAAAACATAGGAAATGAGGGTTTCTAATCATTTTATGAAGTCAATATAACCTTGGTATCAAAACTGGATAGAGACATTATGAGAAAGAAGATTTCCGGACTAAACTCCTCCATGAATATCATTGCAAAAAATATAAACAAAATATTAGTAAAGTGAATTTAATAAACTGGGTAAAAGTTAATATATCCTGACTGGAATTGTCTCCAACAACATTAAAGTAGATCTCCACATATCAAGAGATTTATCCTGTTATACTATAAGTAGAATAAATTTATAAAAATATCAATTGTTTCAGTATTTAACAATAGTTACAATCTAAGTTCCAATCAAAGTGCCAAAGATTATTCTTAAGAAACTTGACGATCTGATTTAAATTATTTGGAAATTTAATTATTTGGAAATTTTTGTTTAGTTTATTTGGAAATTTGTAAGTTGCCCCAAATAGTCAAGATACATCTGCAGAAGAATAATAGAGGAGTGGCATTTGTCAACCAAGAATTAAGATTCAGTTTGAGCTATAATAATTAAGATAATTTGACATTAGTTCAGAAATAAAAAATTAAGCAATGAAACATTATAAAGAGCCCAGAAACAGAGCCAGACTTAAACATATACGTAGAAGTGGCTTTGCAGATCAGTGGAGAATGGAAAAAAAAATTTCAATAACATATGAAAAATGAAATTAAATTCTTAACTCAAACCATATATAAAAACCCATTCTTGGTGAATTAAAGACGTAAATGTGAAAGATAATTATTTACAATTCATTTTAAAAACACTCTTTAAAACAATATAGAATAAGAAAGAACAAATAAAACTACATAAAAACCACACTTCCTGACTCACATCTGCCTTTCATTAAGGGACATGAGAGTTGAGAAGAGCATCATTCCCACCCTCAAAATTGAAAAGAACTGACTTAACTTCAAATTCAAAACTCTTTTAGAATCTGTTGGACACTGAAGTCACACATCAGCCAATCATCCGGATCAATCTAAGGACAAAGGAGCACCCTCAAAGAGAGAGGACATGCAAGCACTCATTTACCTGGACAAGATGCAACCAGACAAGAATTCGACAAGAAAATCCAATGAGTTGCTGAAAGATGAGAGGAGGCTGGTAGGACTGGTTGAAGCACTTGAGAGATCATCAACTGGGAGTGTCTGCATACTCTTAAGAAAGAGCCCTAAGAAAGAATCTATAGTAGTGCATACGTGGGGCTGTGGAAAAGCCACCATGAAGGAGAAGCATGAAATTTCCCCTAGCCTCTTCTCTGCTGTCTCCCCTATAGAGCAAAAACCTTAATTTGTAGGGAAAGAGTATCAAACACTCACACTCTTAGGGCACAGGTGCATACCCATTGCAGCTAAGGAAAAGGAACAGGAAAAAAAAGTCCTATTTCCAGGGGAAAGAAAGGAATACACACTGAGCCCACAAGTAAAGCTGGGGGAAGGCAGGAGAAGTGAGAAAATCACACACTGAGTCGCAAAGACACAGTGTATATTACCAGGATTGAGCACATAATTAAATATATTGTGGACAATGAAAGCCAGTTTTCTCAATCATAAATGTTGGAAAAAGAAATTACAAATAAGAAAAGATATCAGAGGTATCAGTATGAACTCATGTTTTTTTATATATGTACAGGTAGAGACAGGTACAATGGTGTGCCTACACTCAAGCCCATGTGTGTACATACATATATTTAGTATACGAAATACATACTCTTAAGAGGCTTTAGAAGCAAAGGCACCCGGATAGCAATGAACACATCTAGCATCCAGATCTTGATTTCTAAATGCCATTCAACAGTGAAAGGAACCCAAACTACGTGGAAAATTGTCTGATTCCAGCAATGGGGCAGAGAAAATATAAGATAATCTTGTGGTACCACAAAGTAAGGAAGAACGCAAAATGTGATGGGAATTTGTTGAAAGGCTATATAAGCAAACTCGAAGTAGTCCCCAAAGGCTAAATTTTGGGCAATTAGAGCAACACAATAAATAATGATAGTAATGGATTATAATCCATAAATAAAATAAATAACCATGAATCCATAGAAGCATAAATACTTGAAAAAATAAATAAATGAAGGAGAAGGGACAAATTTTTCTACAGGAGAAGCCCAATTTATACATGTAAAAAGAAAAATGGAAATAAAAAGCAGCATTTGACAAATAGTACAGTAATAACTGTTGCAGACAAAAATCATTGACAGAGGTTGGAAATTAGCAAGTGAAAATGTAATGAGACTACATATCTTCATTATCTCAAAATATCTTCCTACAAGATACTTAATAATTATAGAGGGGAAAATAGTAATTTAGTGTGGATAAACCTGAGAGACATCGTCATATACAAATTATTAAAGTTAAAAATTATCAGTAATGAGACATATATACATCATGTACATCATGATATAATGTACTGAAAAAGGCAAAACATTACTTTTGTGATATTCTTGCCACAAATGCATAACCTCAGTCTAATCATAAGAAAGCAACAGAAAAACCCATCAGAGAGACATTTTACAAAATAATTGGCCAGAACTCTTCAAAAGTGTTAAGGTCATAAATGATGCTGAAGAATTGTCCTTTATTGGAGGATAATAAAGCTATCACACTTAAATGTAATGTGGAATACTGGATTGGACTCTGGACAAAAAAAAGGATATTAGTGGGACAACTGATTAAATTTGAATGAGGCAAGTAATTAGTTAATAATATTGTATTAATGTTAATTTTCTGGCTTGAATAATTACACTACGGTTACATAAGATTTATTTGGAGAAGCTGGGTGAAAGTATACGGAAAAATCTGAGTACTAGTTTTGCAACTCTTGTAAGTCTAAAATTATTTCAAAACAAAAAGCTATGAAAAAGATTGATAAATTTAACTACAATAAATATAGGTATATATTTTAATATAGAAATAATAATATATAGCATAAATATATAATTTTATATTATATATATTATGGTACATCAGATGTCATATAATAAATTTATGAAAAATATTTTCAGATTGAATTATAAAATCCAGTTTCATGGTATTTACAAAGAGATAAGCCTAAATCATACTGATAGGCGAGCTGGAGGAAAAGGTATGAAAATAATACACTTGACAGTTACTATTAAAAGAAAGTTATATATATTTACATGCACATATAAAAATGACTTAAATGCAAAAAAATTATTAGGGATAAAGAATGCCACTACTTAAGAGGAAACTTCCATCTGAAAGACATAAAACTTTCAAATGTGTGTTAACCTAAGAATTAAGCATACATTTTGAAAGAGTTACTCAATAGGATATTGAATAACCATTAAGATAACTTTTATAATCAGTATATTAAAATTTTTTAATGTTAGTATTACGCTCAAAGAAAAATTACTTCATAACTTGAATATAAACTGGGATTACATCCATGTAAAAGTAAAACTTATGCAAGGAAAATATTATAAGGAAAGGAGAATTCAACCATGGGTGAATTTTTTCCTTCATTATTTTTCTTATTTTTCAAAAATTTTTTTTTAATGCTATTCTTGTCTGCTTACATTCTTTTTATGTATGTATGTATGTATGTATGTATGGCTGTGTTGGGTCTTCGTTTCTGTGCGAGGGCTTTCTCTAGTTGTGGCAAGTGGGGGCCACTCTTCATCGTGGTGCGTGGGCCTCTCACTATCGCGGCCTCTCGTTGCCGAGCACAGGCTCCAGACGCGGAGGCTCAGTAATTGTGGCTCACGGGCCTAGTTGCTCCGCGGCATGTGGGATCTTCCCAGACCAGGGCTCGATCCCGCGTCCCCTGCATTGGCAGGCAGACTCCCAACCACTGCGCCACCAGGGAAGCCCCAAATTTTATTTGTAACTATGTATTGGAAACAGACATTTTTAAGAACGTTTTAAATGCACTTGTGTTGTCAATATTTGTTGAATTTCTGGTAAGTCTTGAGAAGGAAAAAGCATATGACTAACTCTCTTCTTTAGATAGTGTTTATAGCCTCATAGGAAACAATACACAAACGAGCAACTAAAAATACTAGAAAATGCAATCTTTCGTCAAATAAATAGTACAGAGAGCATTTCAAAAATTCAAAAAGAGTGACTGAAATGGACTAAAGAAAGAGGCAGAGAAGTCATATTGAAGAGGTGAGAATCAAGCAGTATACCATTTGGATAATTCAAGAAGAAAGTGATTGTTCCAGTCAAGTCTGTGTTAAGGCATACTATTTGATCAACATTCTGCCAAACTATGAGCCCTTGGAAAAAAGCCCTACTAAGTGCTGTGTCTATAATTCTCATTTTCTCAGAAGGGGCTCATAATCTGTCCTCTCTTTGATTCAGTTGAGTAAATAATTGTTGGCTTTTTTGAGTAAGTACACAGAATCTTGCAGCATTTTCAAATATTGCTTAACTAAGGTACAGCCAGTCCCTGTGTATCGTCTAATAATAACAAACTTCCTGCTTGAATGATATCTCCAAGAGTCCAGTAGCTGTTCTGTCCCCAAAACCTGACACATGGAAGGTATTTGATAAATACTTATTAAGTAAGTGAATAAATGGAGGCAGAAAAGATTAAATGCACAAAGTTTAGTTTAGTGTCTAGGGTACTATTAATAAAATCCACAAGAAAAAAAGGGAAATGTTCCAACGAAAGAACAAAATGCAAAACAAATGGTTATTTTAAAATAAAAAGATAGAATTCCAATCTTGATTTTATCAAAATTTAACCCTTCCTCTAAATTTAACAGAAGTCAATAGGTCAACCCACAGTTATTGTTTGAAATCTACACTGAGAAGTTAAAATAAAAAAATACTGTTTAAAAATTGGCATACAGGGGCTTCCCTGGTGGCGCAGTGGTTGAGAATCTGCCTGCCGATGCAGGGCACACAGGTTCGAATCCTGGTCTGGGAAGATCCCACATGCCACGGAGCAACTGGGCCCGTGAGCCACAATTACTGAGCCTGCGCGTCTGGAGCCTGTGCTCTGCAACAAGAGAGGCCGCGATGGTGAGAGGCCCGCGCACCGCGATGAAGAGTGGTCCCCACTTGCCGCAACTAGAGAAAGCCCTCGCACAGAAACGAAGACTCAACACAGTCATAAATAAATAAATAAAAGAACGTGAATTTTATTTAAAAAAAAAAAAAAAATTGGCATACAATTCTAACAATTTGAGACTTTAATTACTATTATTCCAGAATATTTTTGTAATCAATTACTGAGTAGAAAATTAAATAATTTATTTCATTTCAATGGATTTATAAATATTATGTAATAAATTTAATAAATATTAATATCATCTACTTCCATATCCTACCATCAGCTATATCATCCTACATTCAGACAAGTGAAAATTGAATCTAGTTTTAATTACATTCAGGAACAGAGATGTCTCACATTCTTTAAGAAATCACTTTGAGAGTCAACTTGGAGCTCTAGATTACTTTAGAACTCTTTTCAAATTCTCTATTGCATTAGTTTAATTTTAAAAATAAATTTTAAGTGAACTCCATAAAGGTAAAAAACAAATAGGTTTTATTCTCAAAGATTCTGCTTGTGGCTGTTCTACATACTTGCTCACTTCCCTCTCAACCCATGCAAAACATTTTCAGAATTTAGCTAGTGTTTTGCACCTGGAAAATACAGGCATGCGTGGAGAGTGGGAGGAGAATTCAGCTGGCAGGATTTAAAGTAGAGTTCTCAGTTGTGGAAGATCTTGTTGCTGGAGAAAGCTGGAATCTTCCCCTTCTGGTCAGCAAAGCAAATTAGGATGGTGTTGAAATTATATCTGTCTTGTCATCTCCCTGGCAGGACACCTCTTGATAGGGCCTTCTGTTCCTCCCATTTCTTGGCAGCACCTGCCTTTGGGATGTCTGGAAATAATGGAACTTTCAAGACTAAATAATGGAGCCTGGCAGAGCTTCTGTAGTTCTTACTTAAAGATCTAAATCATATGTTTGCATCAGGTCATTTAAAGTAAACCTGAAGCACTTGAATTGAAGCTTGAAATATAACTGCTCAGCAGTAGAATTCAGTTTTGTCAGATCTCCCTGTGATGGCAATTTCATCTAGAAAACAGGGGATTGCAGGATTTCGCTAAATGTGTCCTGTTGCTTTTAAAGTATACGATGCTTCACACTTTAGGTAAGAAAAGATAAAATATCCAGACAGATCATTTGGTACCCATCATTGGAAGCAGATGCATGGTTTTTAAATGTGGCAAGTGATGCAGATCTGCCTGTATCTGGTTTTGCTCTATCCTTCACTGACTTGAGCTGAGCAGGAGGTCTTGCTGATTTCAGAAAGAACACTACGTCTTTGACTCCAGAACAAACTCCTGTATGCAATTTCACAAGGCACAGAGCAAAACATGAATGTGTTTTGTACTTTCCAGTGTCAGTGTGATTCATGTAATATTCCCAAGTATGTGTCCTCTGAGTGCTCGGTCACTTGAAAATTTTTATGTATCCCACGATGAGGTCTAGATTTTATTGCTGGTGTTTTTCAGAGGCAACAAATTTAAGTAAGGCCATTTTTGTAAGCACTGGAGGACCTCATTCAAGCCTTGCTTTTGTTAGTTCCATTTTAGTCTTGAACAAATATGACTGTATAAACTGAATCTCAAAAATATGCAGAGTAAGAGAAGCCTTACACAAAAGAGTATATGTTGAATGAGTCCATTTAGATGAAGTTTTAGAACAAGCTAAACTAATCAATGACAAAGTAGAGTGGTCCCTCAGAATCAGCAGGGGATTAGTTCCAGGACCCCTGCAGATACCAAAATCTGGGGATGCTCAAAGCCCTTATATAAAATGGTGTAGTATTTGCATATAACCCATGCACATCCTCCCTATACTTTAAATCATCTCTAGATTACTTATAATAAGTAATGCAATGTAAATGCTATGTAAATAGTTGTAAATACAATTTAAATAGTTGCCAGCACATGGCAAATTCAAGTTTTGGTTTTTAGAACTTTCTGGAATTTTTTTTGAATATTTTTGATCCACAATTGGTTGAATCCGTGGATGCAGAACCTGCAGATATGAAGGGCCAACTGTATTGATAAAGCTTTATGAGTGCGAATGAGATGTGTATTTTGATTTATTTCAAAATGTCTTCATTTGCAAATTCACCTGAAGTAATAGCTGATACTCAGAAAGGATGCCTATTAGCAGATAACATTTCTCAGCTAAGAGGTAAGAAGCAAGGCATCTTTTAATTTTAAAAAATGTTAACATTTTTTATCATGATAAAATACACATAACATAACAGTTACCACTGTAATCATTTTAGGGTATTCAATTCAGGGACATTAAGTATATTCACAATGTTGTGCAAACATCACCAGCATCTAGTTCCAGAACTTTTTCATCAGCCCAAAGAATCTGAAAACCTTGTACCCATTAAGCAATCACTCTCCATTCTCCTCTCCTCCTAACATTACTTTTAAATGCATCTTTTTTCTTTCACTTATTTATTAAATGACCATGTTTTAAGGGCCTCCTATATCCTGGCACTGGGACAGGTGGGCAGATACAGCACCATCAGAGACAGACCCACAGGGTCTGTCCTCCATTTGAATAGCTCCTTCTCTGCCCTACCCAAAAGAAGGCAGTAAATAGCAGAGATAGAAAGAGAGAGAAAGGAAGCCGGTGTTTCCAAAGAGTAGCTTTGGCAACATACAACTGCAATATTTGTTTTCTAGCAACACTTTTTAAAATGTTCTTCCCTTGGCGAAATTCAGAAACACAGACTTTCATGAAAAGTGTTCCATTTACTTTGAAAGAAAGACTTTGAAGTGTTTTGACAAATTAGTGGCATCAGCAGAGGAAAGGGAATCAGGAACTTTTGATTCTATTCTTGTATACCGGTGGCTTCCTGTGTGGGTTTAGGCAAATCATTTACTGTTTGCTGTGTTACTTATTGGGGTGTTCTTTCTCATAATGAGTAAAACAGTTCAATCTCCTGAATTGGAAGGAATGTACAGAATATATATTGCGAGATTTTATGCAACAAGGGTAATAACCTACTTTCTGAATGACTGAGAGGCTCAGTCTTTCTCAGCATGACCTTTTTGCCTGGCCTCATCGGCAACCATGTAAATAATGTTAAAAGAGCAACATTTGACAAGTACTGATCATAATCACACACCAAACAAGATTCTACACATATTTTTCATCAGCAAGAGAATGGTCACACTGTCAGGCACATTCATACAAGTGGAAAGGATCAACATCTTCACACACACACACACACACACACACACACACACACACACACATACACACACACACACACATATTTTCCTCAGATTTCTCAGTTCAGTCCCAACTTCCAATATCAAGTCCTTTGACAAATTAAGCATGGCAAATGTTTCCTTCTCTGGGTTATTCATTCTCATACCTTCTACTCATGCTCTCATACACTCATATTTCTAGATTGCCATAGTCTCTTTATGAGGAAATTTGGCAATATACCAAAAAATTAAATTTTAAATTAAAATTGAATTATACCTTGATCCTGAATATCTGATTTTAATATTTATCCTAAAGATACAATATGTCATACTATTGCAATAGAATAGTGGAATATATATTATCATATAATATATAGTGGGAAAAAGATTAAAAATTTTATTGCAGCATATTTTAATAGGAAAATTAAAAATAGAAATGGCTTAATACTGTAATAATCTGTATGTATCCATGTAACTAAATCCGTGTGATACATCCATATAACTAAAAACCAAATAAGGTAGAGCTTATACTTACAGATATAGAATGATTATCATACTACAGTGTTATGAAGATCATTTATTAAATCAACAAATAATTATTGAGCACCTACTATATTCCAGGTATTTTTCTAAGTACTGGGGTTTGGGTTGAACAAAACACATCCCCACCCCATGCCAGAATGAAAAGGAAGACCCAAAGTATGGGTGAGCTGGGTTAACGTCTACACAGGCTTAGGGAGCTATTAATCAAGTCCTCTCTGATAAGGTGTGTCAGAGCAGGGATGTGAAAGCAGTGATAGACTTAGCTCTGTGGACGTAAGAAGGAAGAGCATTCTGGGAAGATGAAAGTGCAGAGAGTGGATTTGAGGGAATTATGCTTGGCACATTTCGGGATAGCAAGGAGGTTGGGCTGATTGAGTAAATGTGGGGCATAAATAATAATGATAGTAAGATAACACCATAGGAGTAGCAGAGATCCTAGCCCCAGAAAGCCTCATGGGCTACTTACTCTAAGAATTTGTCTTTAATGCTGGGTGACATGGCTAAAACCAAGAGGATGACAAGATCCATCTTATGTTAAAAGATCATTTTATCTGCTGTAAGGAGAATAAACTAGGGTCAGGATGCAAAAGTGGAAACAAGGAGACAAATTAGAAGGCAATTGCAATAGTTCACAAGAGAGGGTGGCGGCTGGGGGTAGTATGATGGCACAAAAGGATTAGAAGTGGTTGGAGTCTGCATATATTTTAAGGTACCATACACAGTGGGGTAAAAGTGAAAAAAAAAGATAATAAATATTATATGCAGTATGACACCATCTGTGCAACAGAGGAGAGAATAGAAAACTCTTGACTGTAGTTACTTCTGGGCAATGACTGGCCCTGGGAAAAAGGAGATATTTACTTTTATTTTTTTTTTATTATTATTTTTTTTAATAGGGAGCATTTTTCTTTTTTCAAATTTTTATTTATTTATTTTATTTATGGCTGTGTTGGGTCTTCGTTTCTGTGCGAGGGCTTTCTCTAGTTGTGGCAAGTGGGGGCCACTCTTCATCGCGGTGCACGGGCCTCTCACTATCGCAGCCTCTCTTGTTGCGGAGCACAGGCTCCAGACGTGCAGGCTCAGTAATTGTGGCTCACGGGCCCAGTTGCTCCGTGGCATGTGGGATCTTCCCAGACCAGGATTCGAACCTGTGTGCCCTGCATCGGCAGGCAGATTCTCAACCACTGCGCCACCAGGGAAGCCCTTTACTTTTATTTTATATTGTTGTATGAAACTTGATTTTTTTGCTGTTATTATTAATAACTTTTAATAACCAACAATAAACAAACTAGAAAACGTGGCTCTTGATTGTACATACTGAAAAAACAAATGATTTCAAAAATATTGTGAATTACAAGACAGAACACTGAAGGAATATATTCAAATTACAGGCATACAAATTTTTCAGTGAAAGAGAAGCATGCATTCAGGTGATGAAGAACTATATCATAAACTGTCTATTTGGATCCTCCCAATAACCCACAACTAGCTATCTGATATGTATTCATTAGAACATTAATTCATTCATTCAGCATACTATTATTGGATATTTTACTAGATGCCAGGAATTACATTAGACACTAGGGAAAAAATTAGATGAAAGCAAGCTCAATGTAAGTGTGCAGGGTGCAAGGTATCACTGCTTTAAAAAAATGAAAAAAAGACATTACATTGAATAACATGAACAGGAGTAAAGGTAACAACTCAGAAACAACTGGTCTACTATAGTCAGCATTTAAAATTCTTACTAGATTATTGTGTCCAGTTTGGGGCTCCAAACTACAGACAGATATGAAATCTTGGAGACTTTTCACAGGAGAACCATGAAGACAATTAAAGGATTAGGAAGAAATGTTTATGAGAAAAGAGATTATTTAGCCTGCAAAGAGGATGTGAATGGTGACTTAATATTGACCTTTAGAGTAACCAAATGTTTTAAAGATCCTGACTAACTATTCTCTACCTCAACTGGGAAGACAAAATGGTTTAAAACTGCAAAGGCAAGTTTGACAGCAGAGTGAAGGTTTTTAGGTACTGGTATGAAGGCACGGCATTTCTTCCTCGGGGGGCTTGGTCTTTAAAACAGAAGATCAATTTTCATCCGTCTAAATGACTTCCCAAATCCCCTTCATCCTTCTGATTCTCTCTCTGGAGAAAGAGATTCCTTGACCTGGCTTAGCAATCCATTCCTATGCCAAATAGCCTTCAAGGTCAGGAAGCTCTCTAATATAATTCACTTAAATAGATCCGGCTTCAACTTGAATCCATTTCCTCTTGCTCTGGCCTCAGTGGAGAGAAAGAAACATTTGTCATGGAGCTCCATTTCAGAACATTTCAAATAATTCAAGACAGCAATTTTGTGCTTTCACCTCACTTTCTCCATGCTAAATGATTTCAACTCGTTCAATATTTCACAAATGTTGCCCACCTTTTAATCTAGTTCATTATGGCATCAATCATAGCACCTCAATTTACAGTAGTGAATTGAAGAGAAACTCTTCTGGAACCTCTCTTTCTTCACATCTCTTCTATGCAAAGGAACAAGCTTTGATAAGGATCAGCACCTCTAGTCCCATATGATGTCAAGAGATGCATAAGAGCATAATGTTTTCATGCCTTGAAAGTGGAATGATCTGTTCAGCTGAATATTCAGCTTTAATAATCCACATCCGTGAGGTCAGGTCTTGTATTGGATTGTCTCTTCTACTTCCTAAAACTTAAATGTTTGTGGTTCCTGGGTATATTAGTCAAAAATCTTTTTGCTGCAGATGCCAAAAACCCCATTTAAACTAGCTTAGAACAAAAAGGGAATTGATATGACCAAGCCACAGAGGCACGGGTACAGCTGAGCCTCAGCAATTAGGATAAAAAATCAAATACAACCAAGACTTTTTCCTTAGTCTCTTGACTATGCTTCTTTCTGCAATTCAGTTTCAATCTTTCTTCCCACTAACCAAGTTCAAGAGTCTTGAACTCTTAAATGTCAGTTAAATTTGCCCCCTCCTCTCTATTCTTAATTCAATAACTACCAATCTGTTCCTAATTATCTCTTACGAAGATTAATGCAAAGTCCTACTAAGAGATTCCCCTATTCTCATCCTTTTTCCTTCTAATCCATTTTAAATTGCATCTTGTCAGTTCTCTGGTTATAAAACTCCAAAAGCTCTTATCCTTTGCCTAGAGAATAAAAATCTAAACTTCTACAACTCAAAGCCTTTAATGATCGGCATACTTTTGATTTCTCTAGTTTGAATATCTCATTACAATTTAGCCATTCTGAACTACTTGCATTTTCCTGTTTCTGCCACAAGCCTCTTAAATACCCATGACTTTTGGAGCTAGGACTTCAGTCTGGTTGCTCCTCTCTCTTCTTTGTCTACCAGGTGACTTATTTTTTTGTCATCCTTCAAGAATGACTCAAGTTGGATACCTTGTTTTAATAGCTCTAGACAGAGTTAATCGCTCCTGTGGAAGAAGTTGTGTTGCAGTGTAATATTAAGCACTGTTATATAGTTCATTTTCAGATTATTTCATTATTTAGTTTATCATCCCTGCTAAAGTATGAACTTTTGGGGGAAGCGGAGTTGATTATTTTTAAATCCTCAAACCCCATTTAGTTCTTTACTTTTAAAATGGGATGATAACAGTATCTACTCCATAGGTTTGTTGTGAGGACTAAATGATCAACACATATAAAATACAAAATATAAAAAGCCTGGCACGGGAAATGCCCAATGAATGTCAGTTGTCATTGTTATTATTGTTATTTGGTATATTTATTCCATTACTCCTGGTTCACTGTAATACTCAATAAATGTTGATGAATGAAGAAATGATTCGATCAGTGTGATATGAAACAAGGGAATGAATATATCTGGTGGCACCTGAATCTCCAATAACACTACTGCTTAAGCTTCATAATTTCCCTGAAGCTTTTTAATGTCAGCTGGGACTTGGTAGTAACCAGAAGTTGTTATTAACAGAGAGATATTGGATGATGGGTGAAAATAGAGATGGTGATGCCACTTGGGTGTGCCTTGGCATGGCATGGAGCCCGTCAATCACAGCTGCACTAGCTGACAGGAGAGCCCAGATGGCTCATAGCAAGACCCTCCACAGGGTCTTATCTCCCGTCAAAGAATATCCTCTCTGCTAAGGTCAATATCTACTGGAAAGGAAAACTGACAGCCTGACTACATAGGCTAGGCAATCACATCACCTCTTTCCCCAAGTCTTCTCCGTTCCACATTTTATCAGCACTGTGGGAAGATTACCCTTCTTGATGAAGTATATACCAGTCTTGTGGTACTAAAGTTTCAAGTGGGCTACATAGCTAATAGTAATCCAAGAGATGTCTTATCATTCTCAAATTACAAACCAAGAAACTAATAAACTAAACTCAATGTCCTTTTCACTTGATTGTGTTACTTCTCCAAAATCTACTTTTAAGAGAACAAAGGTAGAAGATAGGAAATACAGATGGGATTCATCTTGTGTGTTTATCCTCTTTTGGAATCAGAGAGATGGACTAAGAAAACCTCTAAAATGCCTTTGGAAAGACGTAAATAAAAGAGAGAGAGAATGACAGAGACAGAGACAGAGAATGTAGTTAGTACTTGCCAAGAAAGAGCAATAAAATGCAGACTTGAGAATAAAGGTGATGTGACTTGGGCTCTTATTGTTCCTACTTAGTTTTCAGACCTTCTCATTGATCCTCCAGTATAATATAAGTCAGATTTTAGAGTCAGATATCTTAGTCTCACCTCTGTTAATGGCTGTATCAACTTGAGCAAGTGTGTGCATGTGTGTGTGTCTGAAAGAGAGAGACAGACAGAGAGACAGAGAAAGAAAATGTGTGTGTATATGTAGTTCCTCCCTACACTCATAAATTTTCAAGATCTATCTATTTCATCACCAAGAAGAGAGGAAATAGCAGTATACATACATTGTAAATCTTATGGCTTGTGTACTGCAAAATATCTGCAAGATAACCTAGCCTTGTGTCCTCATTTTACAGAGCCAAAGTACTTAGAAAACTAATCTTACCAGTCTAAATGTGTCTATGCCTTGTCTTATTCCACTAAAAGAATTTCAGAAAACTTTGCTTTCCTCCTAAACAGGACTAGGAATAAAAGAATTCAGCTGTAGATAGCACAGTTTTTAAATTTACATACATCCATAGACCTTATATAAGAACAAGCTATCATAAGTTAAATAGCAAGTGAGAACACGGTCTCTTCCCATTGCTTTGCTCACTAATAAGGAAAACTACCACAGCTTGTAACAGAATCATAGTGGCAGGTCTATTTCTGAAAGGGTTTAATGCCTGGGGCACACAAAATGAATAACAAGATGAGACTCTGCTCTGTCCTATTTCTCCCTCTTAACAGTCTTGCACTTAATGCACTATTGGTGCTGGTCTGCTACCTACTGGGCCACCATTTGTCACATGTTACTACAGGGCTTCTGAAGTAGGATGCTGAAACAAATTTCTGCCCTGGAACCTTTTTATCCTATGAGGCTCTAGCTTCTTTTTATTTTACTTTACTTTATGGAGTTGATTTCCATAGTCATTGAAGGAAAATAATAATCATGATATAATAGATTTCTCAGCAGAATGCTTGACTAGGTCACAGAAATATGACTTACTTATAGAAATTTCTCCTTGATCTTAAAATTGCCAATCATTTCCACCAGCCAAACCTCTAAAAGGCTTTCAAGAAGAGTGGAAAATTTTGGTGTTTAACCAACATAGGCCTGTAAAACTTCTTTTAAAAATTTAAGAAACTATTTACTTTAGTTCCAAACAAAATAAATATATATATGTGTGTGTGTGTGTAAGTTATTGTAAACAGATTTCTTGACTTTTTTTTCTCTTCTTTTTTAGTGTCATGTTAGAAAAAACACTAACACTAACACTGACTCCTCATTTGGAAACGAGGAGATCTGGGTTTGAGTCACAGCTGTACCCATAGCTAACTTTGTGCCTTAGGAAAACCAGTAAACTTTTTGTGTACAAAATGAAGGGCGGTTCAACCAGGTGGCATGTAAAGCCCTTCCACTACAAGTATTCCACTCTCAAACTGGAGTATCAACCTTTTCTGAAGACCAAATTCTAATTTGATCTTGAGGAATCCTTCAAGATCTAAAGTCACTCATCCCACCCCCAAAATGATGGTAATACACATTGGTTGTTAATCATAATTATTCCCTGAACTTCTTTCAAAGTAGCTGTTGTCTGTATAATAAAGGCACAGAGGCGAAGCAAGAGGGAATTTAGACTACCTTGAGAAAAACAGGAGGTGTGATACTCCGTCCTTTATCAAAAGCGAGGGTGACATTGATCTACGGATTAACCCTCCTATGACCCTGTTCTGAGAGAACATGCTGGAAATGTGCCTCTGGAAACCTCATGGGATGCTGAGCAATGCCACAACCTCATCAGGTTACATGCCATTTCCCGTGTAGTGTTATTAGCGAATGCAAAAATAAAATCTTCAGCTCAGGCAGCAGGATACTAAAGCAGCGGCTTCAGCCTTTGCTCCTCTGATGGCCTGCCCATGTCCACCCATGACCTCCATGGGGTGCTGCTGAGTCTGAGGCAGAATAGACAAGGCCCCCTGAAAGAAGGGGGCAGAGATAAGACCCAGCAAGGAAGCCGGGCTACACCAAACCGAGGGCCTCTCCCCAGGCCTGTTCTGTTTCTTGGCTTTGTTTTTTCGTTGTGTTTTGTTTTTCATTACTTACCCTCACAGAAAAGCCATAAGATTTACTGACTTTGCTTCTGATCAATTTACTTTTGCTTTAGAAAATCCACTCTCTTTTCTAAACTTTTATTTTATAGCCCTCTCCTCAGATTCCCTTAATCCTTCAATAATGTCTCACTCTCAACCACATAAACAAAACTGCATTTTATTCTTCATGCTTCCCTTATAAATGAGCAGATTCAAACTTATGTCTGAATAGTAAGTTTTAGCTCTGTACTCTCATGTGAACTGTGTGCTTTGCAAAGTCTTCCCAAATTCTGATTTTGATGCCAAAAGCTCAGCCTCTGCACACCGGTGCCAAATCGAATCTCAGAGACAGAGCTTTGGGTGAAGTAGAAAAGAATAGCTTTATTGCGTTGCCAGGCAAAGGGGGACACAGCAGGCTCCTGCCCTCGAAAACTATGTGCCCCAACCCGGGGGAGTTTGGTGAGGAGTTTTATGGCAATGGTTCAAGGGTAGGGATGCTGATAAGATCAAGGTGTGTGCAGGGCCTGCATTCCTTTAATCTTATCTCAGGTAATCTTCTTGATGAGCTTCTCTGGTTCCTTTTGTCTGACCTCAGGTGTTCTTCTCCTGGTATGAAGGATGCTGACATCTTGCATTTTCTGGATTTTAATTCTATAAAGGGCTTAAAGACATGGTTATGTGTATCCCTTGAAGGGGAACCAGGACCCTGCCCCAAGGCTGTACTATTGTTTCTTGGCTTCCCCTCCCTTTTCTATGCGTACTTTCCCTTCACGGATTTTAGCAACTGTTCAAATCTGCCCTTTGGAACTCAGGGAGAGTCATGGCGGCTGGAGGGGGACCAAAAGACTTCTGTGCCTAGGAGTCCCACAGGGTCCTGCTTGGTTTCAATTTCACAGAATGAGGCAATGCGGTCTTGAAATACAGTTTTCAGAGCGGATAGTGTTAAATCCAAACTCTAACCCCAAGTCTCTTGAGGTCATGAGGAGGCAGTTCACCCAGCCTCTCTGAGTGAAAAACAAATCCCTACTTTGGAGGATTTAATGAGTATTTATTTGGTAATATCAATGGATTCAACACAGTTCCCGACACACAGTCAAGATTTTTTTAAAAGATGTTTAATTTTTATGCTCTTACTTCTGTTACAATATGTGAAATTAAACAATCCAAAAAATATTAATTAAATGATGCAACAATAAGAAGGTATACTCATTGTCCTTAAAGAATTTGCAATCAGTTAATGACTCTATAGGAAAGGAAAAATCATCTGAAGTAAAAATGCACAACATGAGACCTGTGAATTTCTGTTTTATTTGGGGGCTTGCTGAGGACTATAGTCCAGGAGACAGCATTTCAGTTATAGCTCGGAGGAACTGATCTAACGAAGTAGGGGGAGAGTTCAGTATATATGTGATTTTGGAGAAGGGGTACATGTGGTAAAGCACACATCTTGGTAAAAGTTTGCTGCTAGTCATGAGGAATAGACATCTTACTTTTTTTAAAAAAATTATTTATTTATGGCTGTGTTGGGTCTTCGTTTCTGTGCGAGGGCTTTCTCTAGTTGTGGCAAGCGGGGGCCACTCCTCATCACGGTGCGCGGGCCTCTCACTATCACGGCCTCTCTTGTTGCGGAGCACAGGCTCCAGACACGCAGGTTCAGAAATTGTGGCTCACGGGCCTAGTTGCTCCGCGGCATGTGGGATCTTCCCAGACCAGGGCTCGAACCCATGTCCCCTGCATTGGCAGGCAGATTCTCAACCACTGCACCACCAGGGAAGCCCAGGAATAGACATCTTAGTTAATGGTTTTAGTGTTTTTCTAAGTATGAGAAGATGCAAGAATTGTGGTTCATAAAATTTTCTCCTGAAAACAGCTATCTGAAGGCCTGTTCTGCCAGTTTTCCCACAGCACAGAGTGCCTCATTCTTGATCTCCACCCTGAGTTCCTTTCAGGGTGTGTTGAAGGTCAGCAAGTGCCGGCCAAATGACTCAGTCCTGGTAGAACCAGGTGGCAAGTGACATTCTTTAGTTGGCATCCTCCACCCTTCTAGGTTCTTGGCTGAGACCTTTTTGTAATAAAAGACAGATTAACAGGAGAAAAACAAACAGAAGTTTAATATCATGTATAGCTCCTGTATACATGGAAGATACCCAAGAAAACGCAGTAGCTCCCCAAAATGCCCCAAGTCACCACTTTAAATACCATCTCCAGCAAAAGACAAAAGAAAATGTTGGGGCACAGGATACTGGGAGGGAAGCCAATTGTGGGAAGCTATCAGGCAAAGCACAGTAAACAATTATAAATTTGTTATGCAGATTTAAGTCAGTTGCCTTCTCCATTGATAAGAGTTTCTAGAGATTTAGTCATCCTCTCCTCTTTCTGGTACAGAGAGGGAGACACACTTACAAATGGAAATTTTCCTTATAAATGGAAATGTCTCTTATAAGAGGGTAACTTCTTGGTTTTTAGAGCTTTTCCAATGTCTGCTGTTTCTTTAAAATAATCAGCCTAAAATAATCCTTATGCCAAAGGGACATATTTTAGGGGCTAATTCTGCTCTCCTTCAATACAATTTTGAAAATTAAAATTTCTTTCCTTATTTACATTGCAAGAAGGAATTAATTTGAGAAAGATTAAACCATTTTTTATAGATTCTAAATAATATCCATCACCAAGAATAATGTCTAAAAATATTAACTGCTTAATAAATATTTTAATAGATGAATAAGTGTCTCTAACATTTTCTCAAATCAGGAGAGACTGGAAAATTTCCACCTTCACTCTCTTCACTTGTGAGCCATCAAACCTGGACCAAATCCCAGAAGCCTGACAAAACTTTCTGATCAGCAGCTCCATTCCCTACCCTCTATTTATTCCCACATGCTCTGTAACTGCTGAAAGTGCAACCTTCAAGTAGGGCATCCAATTATCTCCCCTGTCTGCTCACTTTGGTCTCCGTCAGGAGATTGGGGTGATTAGATGTCTTTAAAGTACAGCATCCTGGTCATGAAAGATGTAATGGAGCCTCTATCCTCTGGACAAAATTGCCCATATTAGCACTCTCAAGTCCAATCATGGGTGCTCATTTTTAAAAGGAGCATTAAAAAAAAAAAAAAAAAATAGAGTACTAAATGTAATGCAGTATCCTTGGGCTAGATCCTGGGACAGAAAAGGGACTTGAGCAGAAAATCTGGTGAAACCTCAGTGAAGTCTGTAATTTAGTCAATGATATTGTATCCATGTTAATTTCCTAGTTTTGCCAAATGGACAACCATTATATAAGATGTTAACATCAGGGGAAGCTGGGTGAAGGGTATACAGTAACTCTCTGTGTTATTTTTGCAGCTTCTCTGTGAGTTTAAAATTACTACAAAATAAGAATTTTATTTAAGAATATCAAGGAGAGAATCCAAGATATTGGCCCAATTGTTTGGGATATGGTGACAGAGCTACAGTAGGGAGCCATAAAGTTTACGGGTACAAAAGCATAGAGTAGTGGGTGATTATCGTCATAATAACAAACACATGTAGTGCTTGCATATATAGTGATCAAAGTGTCTTATCTATGTTAAATTTCTTACTTCTCACAATCATTTATGAAGTAGGTACAATTATAATACCCATTTTGTACGTAAAAAGACTGAGGCTTAGAAAGCTTGAATTACCTTCTCAAGGTCACCAAACTAGGAAGACTCAAAGCCAGCATAATGAACCTTGGAGGTTTAGCTCCCAGTCCTGTGCTATTAACATGAACCATCCTCCAGCTAAGGAAAGATGTTGCAAAAAGTAAAGAGGCTGAAGGTTTGCTTATGAAAGATGAATTAGAAATAATAATAGAAAGTGGAATAATGCACATTAAAGAAAAAAAAGAAAAGCAAAGATAGAGATGACTTAGGTTTTGATGCCACTAACTAGCTATGAAAAGTTCAGCTATCACAGGTTTTGTGTATCAATTTTCTTTCTTTATAAAGATAATGGTGGGGGCCTCCCTGGTGGTGCAGTGGTTAAGAATCCACCCGCCAGTGCAGGGGACACGGGTTCCATCCCTGGTCCAGGAAGATCCCATGTGCCGCAGAGCAACTAAGCCCATGTGCCACAACTACTGAGCTTGTGCTCTAGAGCCCGTGAGCCACAACTACTGAGCCCATGTGCCACAACTACTGAGCCTGTGCTCTAGAGCCTGCGTGCCACAACTACTGAAGCCCGTGCGCCTAGAGGCCATGCTCTGCAACAAAGAGAAGCCACTGCAATGAGAAGCCCATGCACCGCAACAAAGAGTAGGCCCCACTCACCACAACTAGAGAATGCCCGCGCAGCAACGAAGACCCGATGCAGCCAAAAATAAATAAATTTATTTTTAAAAAAAGAAATGGCTGATGCTTTGTATTTCCCTACTTTTTACTTTTTTTAAAAAAAATTTATTTATTTATTTATTTATTTTTGGCTGCGTCGGGTCTTTGTCGCTGCGCGTGGGCTTTCTCTAGTTGCGGCGAGCGGGGGCTACTCTTGGTTGCGGTGCATGGGCTTCTCATTGCGACGGCTTCTCTTTGTTGCGGAGCATGGGCTCTAGGCGCAGGGGCTTCAGTAGTTGTGGCATGCAGGCTCAGTAGTTGTGGCTCACGGGCTCTAGAGCGCAGGCTCAGTAGTTGTGGCGCACGGGCTTAGTTGCTCCACGGCATGTGGGATCTTCCCGGACCAGGGCTTGAACCCGTGTCCCTGCGTTGGCAGGCAGGTTCTTAACCACTGCTCCACCAGGGAAGTCTGCATCAGCCATTTCTGCCAGGGTTGATTCCGGAACAGCATCAACATGGGCATTCATTAATTAATTTAGTCAAAAATCTGAGTAATTCAATTTTAAAAAAATAAGCCTAGCAAGTCATCTCGTATTTCATAGTGTAACAAATATTAAGCAATTGTTGCAATTAAATAGTTAATGTAATTTAATGCCACAATAATTCATTAACAGGGTGAAAAATTTTTTGACCATCTGCATGTGTGGGGCAGAGAATCAAAGCTGGTTGAACAGAGGAGAATAATATGTATTTTCTGCCCTCAGTATTTGGAAAATGCTTACAGTTGGGAGATATAGACTTAAGAGATAATTACAATAAAAGGTGATAACTGCTATGATGGAGATAGGACTAAAGTGGGGGGGGGGCATCTAAGCCTGACAAGAGAAAAAAATGTTTGAACAATAATGAACATTTTTTTAGGTGGAAAAGAGGGGAAGAACATTCACAGAAAAGACTGGGAGATGATGAATTCTGAGAGGTTTGTGTATCAGTTGTATGGAAGGAAATTGGTACGAGTGGAGGCAAGGGCATCAGTATAAATTGAGCGTGATTGGCAAAGACCAAGAAAGGGAATCAGATGAGGTCTGTAATCAGGAAACGACTTTGATTAGATTTGATTTTGAAGAATGGCATTAACTATACTATTGTGCACTGACCTAATCAGGTCACATCTGGAACATTAGTTCAATTATAAGTGTCCCATTTTGAGAAAAAAATATTAACAAACGGAAGCATATGCAGAGAGGCTACCAAGATGGCAAACGAGCTGAAAGCTCTCTTTAATAATTAGGAGGGAGCATATTTAACTAATTTCTGCTAGTGTGGTCAAGAGCCCACCCCCAGCCCTTGATGTCAAACCCATCCCCCCACACAATTTCACCCAGATCCAAAGGAAAGGTATCTTCATTACTATGCGTGGAAGCTTTTTTTTGTTTTTGTAAGTGAGAAGGCAGAAGGGTGGGGTGGGAGCAAGTGTGTGAGAGAAGGAAGAGTTAATTGAAGAAGAATTGAGAAGGATAGAATAATATTTTTATCCCACCAGTCCTTTGGATTAGGCATAAATCTACTACGGAGAAATGGGAAGAAGATAATAGAACTTCTGAGGGGACTTGATGACAGGACAAAGAACTGCTTCTGGCATCTGAAGAGAATTTAAGACACAAAGGGGAGGAAGATGCACCCTTCCCCTTCTTGGCGTGGTGCCCAGCACTGTTTTGTGTAAGGTTTGGAAACCTTGGGCTTTTCATGGCTGGCAGTGATAATAGATATGGACAAGTGGGAGTCAGAGAAAAGTGAGGCACATGGTGATATGGCTGAAAAACTTGAAAATTCCTTTGAGGCTCTCCAGATAGAGCCAAGGGCAATTTGAGGATGAGAGCCAAAGTACTGCAACATCACAGGTGGAAACTATCAGACCAATGGACAATTGGCTACCAACTGAATATGGTTCACCCTGAAAGATTGTAGACTGGAAAAGATGATTAAATCCTGTTATGAAGAATGAAATACTGGAGGAATGGGTCAGGAATAATGGATAAAAATAATACAGAATTGAAATTTTTAATGAGATTAAGTTACTGGGTATTTATAAGTAAAATCTCAAACAGTTTGAGCTTTGCATGGGTTTTAAGCAACCTGAAGCTAAGTACCAATGTTCCCTACAAGGTGGAAGAAAATGGTGAACCTAGATGAGACAAGTTCCAAGCTCCACTGCATGTGACTTTCATTTACACTCAGCTAAGGCTGAAAAATAAAGAACTGTCATGGGACAAAAATAAGCCATGAGAGTTTAAACTAAAATTTAATGTAGAAAAGTAACTTTAGGAAGCTGTTATGTCTCCAAATGGTGCAAAAAGCAAGTATAAGAGTTTGACAAGTAATCCATCCTGTGGCCAAGAAAATAGTAACTTTATAGACAGAGTAAAGTACCATTGAATTAATGCCTGATAAAAATAAACACGCACACACATTTCTCTGAGCTCCAAACACAGAGATCCTTCGTTGCCCAATTTTCCTGATTCCTAGGGCTGAAGATTCCTGACACCTATATTTACCGCATTAGCAAAATATACTTTTTTGTTCTTGTAGGACTCAAATTAAGCATAACTCTTCACATGACCTCGCTAACCCAGCTTTCAGGAACTCTGAATTTTAGTTTCAAGAGTTAGGCTAACTGACAAGAAGATAAATAGGGATGTGGGCAAAATAGAGTGAAGGTGTTCCCACCTAGCAAGTAGCACTGGGCATGAATGCACAATAATTTGCTAGAGTCTAAGAACACAGGTCGAAAAAACTAGTGCTACTAGCTCTTCAGGATGCTCATGACACAGTCAAATAACCCCTCACAAAGCATCTAAATCCTTGTTTCTAATCCAGAGACTAGAAAGGATATCTTGGGCTCTTCTGCACACACAGCACAAGAGTTCATCAGTGTCAATCTAATACAACATATTTCTCTTATCTCTACATAAATAAAAATAAAAGCTACATTCCTATGGAGCAAAAACAGCCTTTTGGAAACCACTGCTCTCCAAACCTTTTTGATTGCCCACTACATCGCTAAAATTAATTTACATGCATCATTCATATGTGTGTTGGTTTGTTTATGTTGTATAGACATATAAAATCGTACCATCAAGTTAGCTATATTATAAAGTATTCACAAAAATACATATATCAAAGAAAAATGAAGGAAATATTAAGCAAATAAGATTTGTAAAGAGTTTTATTTTGCTTCATTTATTAATGATACAAATTAATAATGCTCTAAATAATGCTACAAGATTAACTGTTAAAATTAGTCCCCTAATAAATGTAATAACTAATAGTTTTTGATATCTAATTTAAGGTCTGTTATAGCGTAAAAGGAAATCCTATAAGAACTTGTACATACCAATGGGAGAAGTACATTGTTGGCCATTTTTCATTCCCACCTACAGATAACCAAAGTTTCAGCTTTTAATAGGGCTGGTCATATTCCATTTTCTCACACAGTCTTGAAAAATTAGTTCATCCAAATTAAGGCAAATATGTTCCATTTTTCTACTTTTAATAAATTGATTTAAAATGTATTGAAACAACTTTGGAAGATTTTTAAAAATTCTATTTGCAAGATGTTAATTATGACGTATCAAAGTTTTGTTTATAGGAGACTCACTTGAATGCTATTTAGCAAAAAAACTCATGCAATTCCAAGTATCTTTTTCCAAAATACTCTTTCCATAGCGAATGTATATTTTTAAATCCTTTCTCATCATCACCTTAAAGAGAAATATTGTGTATGTATTGATTTTTGTAACTGTTAGTGGAGCTCCTACATAAAGCTGTTAGTCATCACAGCAAGCTTATGAAGTCTGTCACTCTCATCTTTTGTAAAAGAAAAATGAATAACAATCTGTAACTTTAAAACCCCCTTTAAATATTATCAGATATCAGCTAAGTTGTCACCAATTATATTCTCTTCTTTAGTGAAAGGGTCACCAAACTTGAGCTGGGTACATGCACTTGGAGCTAATGTTTACATTTCTCAGTTCCTCTTGCAGCTGGGTATGACCGTGGGAATAAATTCTGGCAAACGGGAAGGGAGCTTAAGCGAAACACGGGACTTCCTGATTGTACCCTCCTCTTCCTCAGATCCTTTTTCTTTGGTGGCAGGAAGGTGGCCCAGCACTGAACTGTCTTTGTGCAAATGAGAAAACACCTTGGAGTGGCAGAACAAGAAGACAGAATGAACCCAAGTGTTCAGTCATCATGAAACTGCCAATCTAGCCCTGGATTGCATGACTTATTCTACAAGAAAGAGAAAAAACAGAAATAAAGGTTCTAGCATATTCTTTCTGCCCCACAATGGATTGTCTGGAGAAACTGCACTTTAGAGAACACTGCTTCAGAGGAGCAAATGGTTAAAAAGAAAAAAAAAAAATGTCCAGGAGGGCTCATCGAAAGGAGGAATCTAGGGAAATGGCTTCCTTCCTTATTTTCCTTGTGTTCTCCTCTTCCTTTTGCTTTGTATTTCCTGTTAATTTGACCTCGAAAGTTAATTCCAGACAATTTAACTTGTTCAAACACGGCTTTGTACAGTTATTTAAGGAAGCATACACAGCTTCTACTGAAAGGCTACGTTGGAAATATCGCATTCAATTATTATTTGAAGAATGATTCAATTAATATTCTAAATATGTGTTTAAATACACTCTGTGCATTCACTTTACCTCTCTTTTTCCATTTATTATTCCTTTCTTTGTTCAGTTTTATCCATTTCTGAGAATGTACCATTTGCTGTCCTTCAATATATTCATTTTTTTCTTCCATTAGTAATACTAGTAATGCTGCTATCAGAATACTGTTCTCCCTAGTGTGCCTTTTGGTGTGACTAGAGTGTCTGACTTTGAGAAAATTTTTGACCATCCTATGTAGATTTATTAGCTAGCTCTTGAGAAGGCCTTTGCCCACTTTTCAATTTACACTGATGCTGCTCACCAACATAATTAGTCCTCAGATCTAACTGACCTCCAAATGTGCATACATGTGCATAACATAATACCTGCATACATCAAGGAGCGGGGTAGCATAGGATACATTGCCTGGGTCTAAATCCTTGTTCTATCATTTACTAGCTGAATAAACTCAGGCAAATTGCTTCATCTTTTCATGTATCCATTTCCTGGGAAATAAAATGAGAATAATAATAATTGTGCTTAATTATAGGGTTGCTGTGAGGATTAAATCATGTTAAGTGCTTAGACCAGTATCTGGCACATAGCGAGTGCTATAACTGTTATGATTTCAATCGAGTACCTCATTAGATTTATCCCAGCTAGTCAGATATCTTCAAAACTCTAGCATTTGTGATTCAGTCCATAGGTATACGTTGCACAGACATTTTGGAGAGTCTATCAAACAAGACATGTCAAAGTGAGAGAGGAAATTTTAGCAGGAGACAAAGCCAATCTGTTTTTTGCCTAGGCCAAAGTTTCCAAATAACGTTTTATTGGAACAAAACCACTCCCATTCAATTAAGTATTGTTTATGGCTGTTTTTGCACTACAGCAGAATTGTGTAGTTGCAACAAGACTGTATGGCTTGCAAAGCAAAAAACAAAAAAATTTCTCATACAGCCCTTTACAGAAAAAGTTTGCCAACCCTGCTCTAGGCCGTTGTTCATAGTTCTTTCTTCTCAAAGGCAACAAAGACGGCTGTGACCCTGATGTACCTGGAGAGATCAGCCGTCTCTCACACTAGCACACACTCAGCACACCTTTCTGTTCTCGGGGCTGGAGCTGTCCCTCGTGGTCCGCCCCTCAAGTTGCGCCGTCACTATTATGAGGTTGCTCTAACTGGCCGCTCCTTTGCCATGAGTTGGAAACTCTGCTGCGCTGGGCACACACTGGTGATGCCTAGAGTTCCTCGGCGCCTGCTCACTTTGTCTGTTAGGGAAGCCTGGGAGATTCCAACATGGTTAGGAAAGAAGGAGAAGAATCAACAAGGGGAGAAAGGCGATTGGTGTTCAGGCACAATCATGAGCAGTGGGAGAGAGTCCTTGCTCTTTTTTAATGTGAGCTCCACGATTCAAAACCCACTCCTTGGGCTTCCCTGGTGGCGCAGTGGTTGAGAATCTGCCTGCCAATGCAGGGGACACGAGTTCGAGACCTGGTCTGGGAAGATCCCACATGCCGCGGAGCAACTAGGCCCGTGAGCCACAACTACTGAGCCTGCGCGTCTGGAGCCTGTGCTCCGCAACAAGAGAGGCCGCGACAGTGAGAGGCCCGCGCACCGCGATGAAGAGTGGCCCCCGCTTGCCGCAACTAGAGAAAGCCCTCGCACAGAAGCGAAGACCCAACACAGCCAAATTAATTAATTAATTAATTAATTAATTAAAAATTTAAAAAAAATTTTAAAAACCCACTCCTCAACTGCCAAGGGGCTTCATCCCAACCTAAGTCATACTATCCAAAACCATGTATGAAAGAGGATTTAGAAGTATTGATTTTTTTTTTTTTCTGAGGTTAGAAATGACCCTAGAGATTCTCTGACACAGTGGTTTTCAAAGTATGATCTGAAGACCATGAGGTACCTGGGTACCTCTTCAGGGTCTCAAGGAGGGTAAAGCTATTTTTATAATAATACTAAGAGAGTATTTGCATTTCTTAAGTTCATTCTCTCATAGGGGACAGTGAACTTTTACAAATACTGCATGGCCTGTAACGTCAAAGATATTTGGAAAAGCCACTCTCGATTTTTTTTTCTGAAAAATGTAACTACATTTCATGAAAAGATTTAGATTAACATATATTGGATGTATTTTTATTTTCAATTACTTAATAAATAGATATGTTTTAATTTCTGAATTTTAGTTTCTTCCCTGGTAAGTCAGCAATATGCTGATAAAGCAGTTCACTCAACTGATAGCATTTGCCAATTGATAGAATTTGCCAATTTCCCTGATGTAAATATTCCCTCCATGGTTGATTTCAAGCTACCAATGGTTTAACTATAAGGTTGTAGAATTCTTGAGTAGTTAATAATTGGCTCTCACAGCACAGACATTGGATTAACATCCCCCCACCAAAGAAGCTCTATAGGACCTTAAGTGCTTTGGGAATATAAAGGGGTCCTGAGACTATAATGTTTAACAACTGCTTTTTTAATAAAATCCCATCTTTCCACAAATAAGGCAGTGAGACTCAGATCCCCATATCTGAGATAAGTGTCTGGCTCCAGGTTACCAAAGTAATCAAGTAAAAAGTCTACACCAAAATTCAATCCTCTTTGCTCCTATTTCTCGAAGCTGAACTGGAAAGAAAAGGATCTTTTCCCAGCACAGTTAAGCACCTAAACCTGATTAGATGTGAAAGGTAAGGAAGGTACAGAGGTGGGTAGTGAAGACGAAAGAAGGATTATGTCTCGAAGTAGACAAATGCATATAAAACGTAAGAAAAAAATTTTTTAAATAAAAGGATCCCAGAGGTAAGCAAAATTACAGAAAAAGTAGCCTCCCAAGACCAAAGCCTCTTTATTCCTTAAATCTCCCAACCCCGGTGAAAAGAAGGTTTTCACAAAGGACATAATCCTTTCAAAAGAAATAAATCATAAGTCAAATAAACACACGGTGTTATGCAGTTCCCCTTTATTTGAAGGATGAGGGCACAACAGTCCACTTTGAAGGAGAGCAATTACAGCTTGATGCCCTTAAGACACACTCTGTGCACTTCCTCGTAAATCAGAGTCGATCTCCAAAGGAGAGATACTCAATTCTATCTGTAGAAGTAAGTCTTCCTGTTTGTTCATCACTCCCTAAGGAGAAAGACAGAGAAACTTGGGTTAAATCTCCCTTATCTGAGTCTATCCAGGGTGTTTTCCAGATCTATTCAGATATACGCTTATTATGCCACATTCCTGTGGAATCCTGCAAAGTACAGGACCAAGATGACCTGGGGACAGCATACTAGTAAATCAGTATAAAATGTATAGGAATCTGTGGAACACAATCCCAGTTACCATTGGTAAGTTAGAGTGACTCCCTTGAAATTCCATGTTGTTCCTGATCCAGGAGGTTTTGTGAAAATGGAGAGTGTGACAGATTTTCAGGAGCCAAACGGCATCTCAAATCACAGATCAAGACGGCATTCTGATCACAGCAGCTAGTGTCACGGGATATTTAAAGAAATCACTGATAACTGCACGAGTGCACAATATCCAACTCAACTGAAACTTAAAACAATTACAAAGAAATTCCAGAAAAGTTTTGAAAGGTAAAATGTCCCTCAGGAAATCAACTTTGGTTCATCCTTTAGAACTTTAGAATATTCCTAAACAAAAATTCATCTGTGTCTATGCCCCTCTCTAAAATCTCCCATCTATCATTGTTTTTGTTCTGTTTTCATAATACTGATTATGGTCTGAAATATATATTTATATTTTCTTGTTAGTTCATTTGTTTTGTTTTTGGGATTTTTTGTTTGTTTGTTTTGTTGGTCTCTTCACTCACTCATAGAATATGAATTCTGTGAGAATAGGTGCTGTATTTGCAGAATGTAGAGCAATGCCTGCCACACGTAGGATCTTAATAAATATTTGTTGGCTGCACAAATGTATGAACCCAGGGTCACTCTCTTCTCTATTCAATTTTTGCTTCTCTTCTGTCTTCCAAATCTCACGTGAATGCCTCTCATTGGCAGACTCTAAACTGGAACCATATGGAGAAGGGAGGCTCAGGGGATGCAATTCCTTATTTCTCTTCTGCCTAATAATGCGTTGGTGGTGAACCTGAGTTGAAAATACACAATCTGTCATGGGGGGTTTGTACCCTGGCTTTCACCCCAGGCTCCCTTTGTGTTACTTTACCAAGAGAGTTGTAAAAAGTTTCCTGATATTTCCAAAACTCCATCAAACATAAAAGCAAAAACATTATTCTCCTATAGGGAAAGACACTGAAAGTTTGCAAGCAACAAAATGGAGTAGTGAGCGAGTCCCCTAGACAGGCATGATAGAGATGAAGTGATACTGAATTACCTATGAACAGAAACCAAAAGTAAAATACATCAGGGCAGGACAAAGAAGGGTTGGTGGTGGTGGTGGTGCATTTTAGTCATTTTCTATTGCTTAACAAGCACTGCTCCTGATGTCAGAACAGGCAGAAACGAAGGCTGGTGTGAGCTACATGCAGGTGCGTAAGCAGCTAATGGAAATGACAGCTAAGATGACATATAACCAGGGTGCTGAAAAATGAATTATCCATGTGGTTTAAATGGGCCAAATGCATACTGGAACACCATGTGGTTTAACACAAAGCATGGCATTCAAGATGGAAGATCCAAGTCCTAACCCTGGCTCTCACACAGGCCACTTTTACGAGACTGAATGAGTCATTTCGACCACACCATGCTGTAGTTTCTCCCTCAGTCAAATCAGCGTAGCAAAATGTATCGCCCAGTCACAACATAGGATGCCGTGAGGAAACAAGGGCGGTAACAACAAAAGTAGACTATTCTGAAGACTGCAAGGTGTATGCATTGTGCAAAATAACGGCTCTTATATGTGACTGTCTAGGCAAGACTCCTCCAAAATTAATTTGTTTTGCAAACTGAAAAACTCCTCTTTTCTAAACTGGTGCAATGCATTAGAAATATTAAACTTCATTGCTTTAATTGGGTATTCCTTCCTTTTACATGAATTTACATTATATACCACAAACATTTAGAATCAGAGAATTCATTTTCGTTACAGCAACTGTTGCCAATACTTTGCAGCATTTTACCGTAGCTTGCAAGATCCCCTCTGGCCAGAAATATGCATCCTTGTCCCTGAATTCACAATCTTATATTTAGTCCTTGCCAGCAGGCCGTTTAGGTTGCTCCAAATCAAATAAACTGTGAAGCCCACACAGTAAGTATTAGATCATTACTGAGCAGGCGGTACACAGGCTGGGGGTGCAAACAAAACTCAAGGCAAAAGGGAATCACCAGGCCTGAAATTAGACACAGAGGTAATTCAATTATGGCCGAGGGGAAAAAGCACAAGACAAGGAGTCAAGATAGTTGAAGTTAAACACCAGCTCTGACACTTATGGTATGACCTTGGTCAATCTCGAACAGGACTTTGGACCTCAGCTGTAAAATTGGGATAATGGGTTATGCCAGTGACAAGGCAAGAGGGCAGGCATTCCTCAATTCAGCACACACTGAGTTTCTGTAAGAGGACAAATTTAGGGTCCACTCCCTGGGGCTTAATTCTAGCTCTCACTCTCACCATGTGACCTTGGGCAAGCTACTTAAGCTCTCCGTGCCTTCAGTTTTCTTATGTCTAAAAGGAGGACAATAATAGCAGCTACCTCACAATGAGGTGAGAATTTAATGCGTTAACCTATATAAACCATTGAGAAGTCTGTGGCACGAAACTGTAACACTCAATCAACATTGTTTATTATTACTATGTGTCCGGCATAGAGGACATAAAGATCAAATAAGGTATCATCCTTGCCCAAGAGAAGTCCTAATATACATCTCCCAAGGTCTCTTCCAGTTTTGCGACTCCCTTAATTTTAGTTATTTTAAGTTTTGCTTTCTCATTCTCATTTCTTCCCTTACTGCCAAGGTAATTTCATGAAAATTGGATGTTTATCGCAAAGAGCTTGCTTGCCTGGCATCGCAAGCTCTCTCTCCCTTGAGAAACAGCCCTCATCGGTGACAGCGGTAATCATCTTCTCTGTAGCAACTGCTCTATCACGGAGAACTAACCACCATGGGACCAGGAGCAAGGTGATAGGTACACCGAAATCAGAACAGTTTTCATAAACTTCTTGCTAGAAATAAGACAAGGGGTGACAAATACAAAGAAAACATTCTTTTTATTCTTAAAGTGAATCTACTCTTTACTGAAGAACCTCATGGGTAAGGAACAAAAACCAGGTTTAATCAACTCTAAATTAAAGACCCTTTGAAAATGCTATTCTGGTAGGTTTCCTAATCCAACATTTTGTGGCAATTACTACAAACCATTTGCCATCTTCACAGACCTCTATCCTCCCTGGTATGTTCTTCTCTCTCAGCAGATGTCTTCACTGAAGGCCCCATGTTTTCTGTGAAAGACACACTCCGTTGGCTTCACAACACTAAATGTATAAATTTTCCTTTGTCCCTTTCCCTTCTAGGCTTTATTTTTGGACAGCCTTCTTAAATGGAAAAGCCGTCTCTCATTCTTACAAAGAAATCCTGTGTAATAAATCACATTCGGTCTCCCTACTCTAATTCTCCCATATTTAATTATCCTTATCCTTTCCTGTAGCTCTACTGCCCCCTTCTACTGGTTCCTCCACTTCAGCATATAAACTCAATCCAAGGGGTCAAACTGTAAAAAGTAAGAGAAAAAAAAAAAGAAAGAAAGAAAAGAACACTCTCCCTAGCACACACTTCTCTAGCTTCAACTCTGTCTTTCTCATCTTGTCAAAAGCCACAATGCACAAAACAGCTATCTTCAATTGACATTGCCATTTTGTCACTTCTCTTTTCATGTTAACTCACTCAAAGCAGGCTTCTGTTCCACGGAAACTGTTCTTACTGAGATATCCAGTGATCTCCACCCAAATCGCTAAATCCAACAGACTCCTCGGTTTTTATTTTGCTTGACCTAGCAATGACACTTCACCTGTTAACCACTTCCTCCTTACATACACACACACACACACTTTTTATTCAGTGTCAACACACCACACATTCCTGCCTTCCCACCTACTTCTTTAGCTGTCTTGCCCAGATTTGTGGCTTGTCATCTGCTACCCATTTTTTTAAACGTTGAAATTTACCAGCACTATCCCCAAGACTCCATGCTTATCTCTCTTTCCACACCTCTCTAAGTGATCTTACATATGTCTGTGGCTTCAGTAAATCTCACCTCTAGTCCAGACTGGCCTTGTCTGATGTGCAGACCCATATACCCAAATATATGGTCCACATATCTACTTGAGATGCCTCCCATACATCTCAAAATCAGTTTCCAAGAATAAGCATAGCATCTCCATTGACAGGTGCCCAAACCAATACTTGGAGAATAATCTTAAACTCCACCTTCTTACTTCTCACATCCAACCCATAATCCAATAATTTCAACTTCCTTATTTATCAGCTCAAACATCATTTCCTAAGAATAGCCTTTCTTGCCTCCAAAGATGTAATTAGCTCCCTTCCCTTCCCCTACACTATATTGTCCCATACATGCTCTTCCTACGTCTCCAACTCTATTACATATAAATCCAAATAACCATAAGTGTTTTACACTCATCCTAGAATTTGCAGAGTATCTGTCTTCCCCACTAAGTGACTTGGGTTTCACAGACAGCTGGTCTCACAAACCTCCTCAGCCCATCTGAACTTCCTTCTGCTGGTAATAATGCAGAGCATGAACTACCTACACCTTAAACAGAGGATGTGACACTGAACTTCCACTAATAGCGTAGTAAGAGTGATCCACAAACATGTCTTGGCAATTAATGCCTGTGTGATTTTGCTCACTTTGGCCGACCCTCCACTTTCTGCTCAGCAGCCAGGCCACCTCCTCTAAAAAGCCACTTCTCATACCTGGGCCACTCAGGCAAAGTTATTCACCTCTTCTTCATAGCTCCCAAAGTTTCAACCATAGCTTCATAGTTCTAACCATAAGTTGGTACACAGCCTTGGGTTCAAGGTATCTCTTGTTAGGGCAACCTTTTCTTATTATCTTTGATTTTTCTTTCATCTAGCAGACAGCCAGATACAAAAGCACTCAATTTATTTATTTACTTACATATTTAAGTTGAAAAACTGGAAATGAGGCAAACCAGTCATTAGTCTAAAAACTAAAAAGATTTTAGTCTCTTTTTTCATGAAGTTGGTAGAACGTTTAAGAAAAAATTTTTTTTTAAATCTCAATAAGAGACCATCAATGGGCTAAGTGCAATGTCATATATCCTCTGAGGAAAAAAAAAAAAAGATACATTATTCTTTACTAGAAAATGGGGGGAAAGTCATAATTAAAGATTCATGCTCACTAATGTGAAAAAATAAAACTCTGATACTTATTGTTAACAATTATTTTAAAAAAATAAACAATATGCCAATTCCTTAGGCTTTTTCTAAAAACACATAATGAGAAGTATTTGAAGAAACTCTGGAGAAAATTCTGAAGAAGCTCTAGGAAAACATTGTCTTGATATATAACATTAGTAGCCTGATGATATTAAAAATAATTTAGCCCTGTCTCAAACTAGGAGAAGAACATAAAGTCTTACAGGAATTGGGCTTAATGGTAAGAAATCACATAAGGGGAATTACCCTCTTCCCTCTGCCAGGCAGTTGGAGAATATTGCTAATTTTGTTGAAGAAAATCATCTTATATTACATTGGTTGAACTCCAAACATGTATTCAGATTATACTATAATATGTGTTAATAATAGAAAATTCTGAAACGGTCTCTTTCAAGAGTTTTCTGTCTGGTTGCAGAGACACAAAAGTAAAGAAATAACCTCAATAGGCTTGCTTCTATGAGTTAAAAATAATAATAATTCAGAGGAGAGAGGGTAATGAATGGTAAGGATGAAGCGTTCAGGAGAAGTTCATAAGAAAAGTGATGACCCTTGAATAAAGTATTGAGATTTGTTTAAATGTTTTATTTATTTATTGTCAAAGTAACACATTTTAATTGTTAAAAAATTGGAAAGTACAGACTAAAATAACACCTGTAATCTAATACCACCACCTAGAGTTACACACAATAAAATTTTAGACTTTTTTCCATCATTTTCTACTTACTTTTCTTTACATCATTGGGTTAACACTATACCTTATGCTGTGTCTTCTGACAGCACATGTAATAGGCACTTAACAATGTAATGACCTTGAAATACTTTTAGTAAACTTTAAATCTTTTTGTAAACATGACTTCTCTGGAAGCATCATTTTAAATTATTTGCTCTACTACACTAAACCATCCTCTAGTGGTGTGATTTTTTTCTGATTTTGAGTATCCTATCTACAGTTATTACAAACACAATTCTAATAAATATTGATAGTTGTCTTTATAAATCTTTCTCCTCATTTAAAATGAGAATTTGGTATAGAAATGGCAGAGGAAAGAATTTGATCTTTTTTTAAAAGATGAACAGAGTTTTCACTGAATAATCCGCATTCAATACATTCCTGATGACAAGATAGGCATTTTAGGCCTCTGGAAGAGACCATACAAAATCATACAACATTGACACATAGTAGGGGTTTAAAATTCACAAGTACATTGTCTTGTTAATCCATAAAGATAATTCAGGTGAGGAGCAATGAGGGATGAAGCTGAAGAACTGGGAAGAACCGGATCATGAATGTGCTTTTATGCCATGATCAGTAACTTCTCTTTTACCCTGAAGGCAATGGAAATTCAGCAAATGTTTGCTCAATGTAATTGATTTACTCACTGAGGAAGAGTTTGCTTCCTTACGTAAATAAGACTAGTAATGGGATATCTAGCAAGGGCCCAGGTGAAAAATATCCTTAAAAAAAAAAATCCTTTCTTCAGGAAGTGCCCCTTACCTTCCTAGCTGAAATCAGAGGAAGCCCTCTTCCAACTCATTCAGGACTTCCAGTTAGTTAATTACTCCAAAAAAACATGATAGCCACAAATACTTTTTACATGTTACACACATATTGTTAATGGACTTTGAAACGTAGACAAATGCTTCAGTTACAAACTTTTGATGAGGGGCAGAGTCTTTTCTTTGAAGAGTGATCCATTGATCAGAGTTCTGCCTTCTGTTCTTTGCGTAAGACACATCCATAATTCATAATACATGATGCCTATTTTTTATTTCTGCAAGATGCAGCAAGACGTTTAAAATGTGCGAAGCACTCTAAATGCAGTGAAAATGTTTACCCTTGAAAATTTTTATCAGTCTTATGTTTTATGAACTTTTTCAACTTTCAAAATTTCTACTATTAATTCAACAGCAAAATTTTCTTAGCAACTCATATATCAATTATTTCTTTAAAAACACATTCTACTTAGATTTCCTTGTAAAAGTAAATTTCATCTAAAATTCATATTCATTAGTTTACTTAATATTGAATGCTTTGAGTCATCATATTAGTGAAACTGGCTTAATCAGGTTTGGTTTACTTAACAGCATAATCCGATTTGCAACCAACTCTTAATCTGAATTTAATACAGACCAGAAGGGCAAGGGTATTAGGAGCAGAGTGGTTAGCTTGCTGTAGATTTCAGTCAGTTTTCCTTACAGAGGGAATGCAGGGCACTGGGAAGCACCTCTTAAGTGGAGTCCTGTCAAGGGAGTTAATACTGAGATTTCTCTTTTTTCCAAACTTCCAAAGTCCTTTATCTGAAACTCTCATCACTAACTCCCCAAATATATAATTACTTAGGTACATGATTTTTCCCCTTTGAAAAATGCATTTCTGGTTTTTCTTTGTGTTCAGCCTACGAGAGCTATCATTAAATTTTTATCTTATTGATGGTAAAGCTAAAAATATTGAAGTAATTCTACATGGACTTTATAAATATTGTTTAAGTTGATAAAAACTTTCTATGCATCCTATTACTATTTTGTGTGGGTTTCCTCACAAGTACTTTAGTCATTTAAACTCATCTATGCAATAAAAGTTTATAACAGATTTTTATGGCTGGGTGATATAATATTATTTTTTAATGTAATGATCATGAAAAAGATAAGACAGAAAGTGTTCTAGGACAATTGAGACCAGACAGCCCTGTGCTGGTGGTTCTATTTTTGCATATTCCTTCCCTGTGTATTCTCCATACTTCCTGCTCTGATCCCTAAGAACTGCTTCAGCCAGTCTACATGGCTTTGCAGGCATTTAACCAAGAGCAGGCACCAGCAGATGACTGAAAGATGGAAGGAGACAGTGGCCAGAAAATTTTGATCCCCGCTCCCACCTTATCTCAGCAGCAAAGTTTTAGCAGTGGCTGTGTTTATTGACAACTCCTGTGAGGCAGTCTAATTCCCAGGGGCTCCTGAAAAATCATGTCCTCTCCCTGTCCCATCAGGTTGAGGTTACTAAGAGCTTCTTTGTGGAACTCCACATCCTTTATTGGTTCTCTTAATCCCACCCACACTTCTGTAAATAGTCCCTCAACCAATTTTCCTCAAGATGTCAGCTAAATATGCATTCTGTTTCTTGCCAGGACTCAGGCTGATACAACCACCAAATATTTCTCTATAAATCCTTGCATTAAGTTTCTGTTATTCAAAGAAACTTTGAAGTTTTTGCTTTTTTTTTTTTTTTTTCCTATTTGATTTATGTTGCATAAATGCTAGGTCTAGCTGAGAGCCTAGAGGTAAAAGTACTCTGGGTATTTTATAAAACTTGAAAAATAATTTGACAGTACTTATCAAAAATTTAGCATGGCTCTACACTTTGACCCAGAAATTTACAACTTAGGCTGTTTTAGTAATACAACCTAAATTTTTAATGATACATCTCAGGGATCACAAACTTAAGGGCCCATGAGAATCAGGCAGGTACTGTAAATGAGGAAAGCCAGCCAAGTGCAAGGCAATAGAGAGGGCAGGAACTGTGGCAGGAGGGATAGATAAGATTTTATAATTGCAGCAGCCTCTACTCTGTCAAAGTAGTTACTGCAACTCAAGAAGTAGACCCAGAGGTTATTGATCTTTAGATTTTTTAAGAGAAGAATCCAAAAATCTGGATTTTCATCTAAATTCTCTTAATTTATAAATGTTGACTCAATTTTTTTAAATGTTTAAAACAACTTGGAGCCCAAACCAGA